>NC_050100.1:77570073-78195073 GCF_902167145.1 Zea mays | reverse complement strand
CAGCGGGGACCCTCGCGACGCCGACGAGAAGCTCATCACCGAGGACGAAATAGTGCCCGTTCCCAAGGTACGGTGTGTGTGTGTTTGTCATCAAGCCTGAACAGCAAGCAACACATGGAGCATGCAACGCGCAGAACAGAACGCTGTGTCACTGACAGTGACACCGGTTTCCGATCCACACTGCAGAAGCAAGACTCCATGCGCCGCAACGCCGTGGATTCCCCCAAGGTGGCGCGCGAGAAGATCGAGCACCCGCAGATGTCCCCGCTCCACGAGATGAAGACCGCCAGCGACCCGGACCCTGCCGCCAAGGACAGCTTCGACGGCGGCGGGCTGTTCCCCGGCGTGGACAGGGGCATGGACTTCAACTGGAGCGGCGAGGTGAGCGAGGAGAAGCTGCAGATCGCGCGGGACATGTACGCGCAGCTGCCGGACGCGTACAAGCAGGGGGACGCGGGAGACCGGCAGGTGGTGTCGGGGTTCATGGCGCTGGTGATGGGCGTGGTGGCCATGTTCCGGGTGGGCAAGATCGCGCCGAAGCGGGCCATGGACGCGGCCATGGGCATCGCCACCATGGAGGCCATGGCCAAGAAGACGCGGCAGATGCAGATGCAGCAGCAGCTGCAGCTGGGCGGGCCCGACGCCGTCGTGGTGTCGGCGGCGCAGTACCAGGCGCTGGTCAAGCGCGTGGACGACCTGGAGGCCAAGGTGGCGGCGCTGGCGTCGGGCCCGCCCGAGGTGCCGCCCGAGCTGGAGGAGTCGATCAAGGCCGCCGCCGCCCGCGTCGACGCGCTCGAGACGGAGCTCGACGCCACCAAGAAGCTACTCGAGACGTCGTCCGCCCAGCAGGAGGAGGTCCTGGCGTACATCGAGAAGAAGAAGAAGAAGCGAGGGATGGTAAGTCAGTCCAGTCCAGTCCAGTCCAGTGTGTTTCTGATCTTGGCGTTGGCTGCCACTCCGCGGTTGATTTGTGTGAGCTGATTTCATTAAAGTTTTGCCTCCAACAGCAGAACCCGTTCCGATGGTGACGCGCCAGGGGGGGAAGGGCGATGGCGCGGTGCATGATCCAGTGATCAGGCGGCCCTTGGACCCCCAATACGTATGCATCCTCGTGTAGTCGTGAGACTGTGTCAGTGTTCTTCTCCACTCATATACCTGTGTCTGTCTGTCTCTGAATATATAATTTCCTCCAGATTTTTTTCTTATAGAAAGCCAATCTTTTGTTCCAAGGACATTCATAGGAAATGAGATTTCAATCCTCTGTAACTACATTTCCCTTCCGAACGAAGGGGGCCTAAGCCTCTCGTTGTCCTGCTGTAACAAGCAAATCAATTGTATCTTGACTGCGCTATAATAACAACCAAATGCAGACAAGAAACAGGGGGGCCAAGCCGCTCGTTGTCCTGATGTAACAAGCAAGAGTACTGTATCTTGACTGGATATAATAAGACCTCCTAAAGTTGTTAATTACTTTTAGTCCTTAAACTGCTAAACAGTATGACTCAATAAAGCCTTCCAAATAGAAATTCTAGGAAAAGTTTAGTACCTAAAATTTAGTAAGGACGTGCTTGTTTTCTTCAGAATTATATAATCCAGTTTATGAATTATATAAGTACCTATTGAGCTGTTTATGGATTATCATAATCTATGTATCTAGATTACATAATCCATCTAATAATCTGAATTCTTTATTTACCTTTAAACTTATTTAAGCTGGATTATATAAGGCATGTTTGGTTGGTTACCTCAATTGCCACACTTTGTCTAACTTTTGTGCCTAAGGTTAGTTATTCAATTCGAACGACTAACCTTAGGCAAAGTGTGGCACATTTAGCCACAAACCAAACATGCCCATAATCTAGAGGGTAAACAAACCGGGTCAAAGTGACTAAAACATCAAACACCCCTAATAGTTAGCAGCTAAAATTATCTGTAAGTTTTAAATAGACATTAGTTATTAGCCGTCACCATCCAGATAAAACCAACTAAACACTTATTAGCTGTTGGTACAGGAGCTAAGAAGCAAACCCAGCCAAGAAACATGCGATCGAGATTTACCTCTCCATCACACCAACGCTCTTCCAGCACGAGCCATGCCCCTGCTTAGAGTCAACAGCTGGCCTGGTCAATAATTCACTCATAAGTCAAAACAATCAATCACCGAGGTAATCAAGCCACTGCTCGACGATACGCATCAGCTAACCGTCCACGCACCATATTATCGGCTCGGCTAAGGCCACCCAACCAACCAACCAATTATGCTGCAACGAACAACCAGATTGCAAGACCGGAGGCAGCAAAGCTCATGATGCCAAAAAACACTTTATTCATGTCAGAATATTCTCGATTTACAACGGAAACTTGTAGAAGATTCACAAGTGTCAGGAAAATGAAGGGGATCGCTGGTTACATCTCAGGCGCCATCTTTGGCATCTCCTCTGAGGAAGCAGAAGTATCTCCCTCCTTGTCCTAGTAGCAAAGCATTGCTTTCTTCTTTCTCTGCAAGAGGAAGCAAGACCACTAAACTGATAAAGATGTATGCCACGGCGTTATAACACGGATCGAATAACATCATGATATATCGCGCTACTAACCTGAGCCTTGGCAATCTCTTTGCGGTCGATGTACGCAAGCAGTTCCTCTTGCCTGATAAGAGCCTCGTGCAAAGCCTATGGAAATTTCAGAAACGCATGTGATGAGCAGCTGGACGGTGAAACTGCTGAAAGCTAATCAAGAAGCAAAATAATCCTAAGTGAACTTAATCTACAGGCACATGACGAGCTTTTGCAAAGTAGGCTGGCATTATATGGAAAAGAAAGAAGAAAAACCATGTCCGGCAATTAACAAAAGATTACCTTCTTTGTTACAATTAGTTCGGCTTCCAATGCATCGACACGACGCACAGCGGCGTTAAGCAACTCTTCTTTCTCGCAAGGCATTTCGGAAGGCTTTTCTTGAAGCATCTGAACCTTCTCTTCAAGCTCTCCCAGCCTTTGCAAGACCACGGCGAACAGGTCGGCTTCAGCAAATCCAGGGATCGGAGAAGGAGGACGGAATTCCTCTTTCTGGATGGGGTCTGGGTACAGCGTAGAGTGGATTTCTTCTGACCCGCCTTTATATGGCAATCTCCTTGTGACAAGATCTTTGACTGATCGAACCAACATTACAATAGCCATAAGACAAGCCATCAGAGTTGCAACGATCTTATCCCAGGAGGAATCAGATGGCCTGGACATAGTTTTCACAGAAGAGTCTGCATCTAACAAAAAAAATCAAATGTCAGGTACTAGAAAAAAACCCAAACAGATTTTTCAAACGACAAATTAGATTAACAAGAACAAACCTTGGGGCATGAATGGTATCTTTCGTGGCTGCTCTCTTCTCCATGTAGCATCCACAGCCTTGTCAACAACAGGTACATCATATTCAGGGAGACGAGTAGAAAAGCTCGTAGCCCTGACAATTTTGACCTAATAAAGAGACAAAGACAACATTAATTTCACCTGACATAATCTATAGCCGTGACACAAAGGGCAAAGGAGAATGGGATTTAGGTTGCACTTCTAGTGACATAGACTGGCATTTGCTGACAGCCTGACACAATTGCAGAAAATATGCAAAAAGATCAACTACCAACCTCTTCACGAACTGGGGTCAACTTAGGATGTTGTATGTAACTTCTGAGAGCTTTGGGGGAGATAGCATCGTCAGCTTCTGAGCCAGACTCAGCAGTTGATGTGTCACTCCCTCGCATCTGTCATTCCACATTAAAACATGGTTTTAACAAAGCTGCAAATTACTGAACTTCTGGTACAGAAAATTCTGGAAACAAAATCAATGACGATTGATTCTGAAACTTACTGAATGGTGCTTCGGTTTGGCATAAGTAATAATTTTTTCTTCACCATTGGAAATAGTTACAATTTGACGAGCACAATGAACCTCACCACTTTGGACTATCTGGTATCAGTACAATGGGTAACAAATGATAAATACATTATACATGAGAATGACAAGGTTATACTTTGTAGTTAGCAAAAAACAAATAATAGGAGGATCAAAAAAAGTATCTAATGATACATGCCTTAAGTATGTTTGGGTCCTTCCATGGTCCCTTTTCAGCCTTAAGGCAGCCTCCGTATTCAGGACAGGTACAAGTGCCACCAAGGAATTCCGGCAATTCACTGAGCATTTTTTACAAATGAAACAATAATCATAAGAGATCAATTAAGAAAACAAATCCCCTCAAAGTAGCAGATTGAACATCTACCTGGCGTCAATTATTTCAAGCAGCTTACTTTGGTATTTGTTCCCAAGAACCTAAAAACATAAGAATACCTTAGACATTAAGCAATGTTATCAAGAAAAAAGTTCTGTCGCTTGTGCCTCAGTGGAAACTTACATGTATCTTGGCGGTAGTTTTGGGATCAAGAAAGGACTTCACAGTGTTCCATAGTAGCCGGAAACCCGGACCAGCATTGACAATAAACATTTGGTATAGAGTCTGGAGATGCAACAAATTAACCCAATATATTCCAAGCAAAAAAACAACAAAAGAGAGTGTAAAAAAAATGAGGCTCATACCTCTGGGTAGTTATCATTGTCAATTTTCTGCAGTCGCTGAATTAATTCACGTGCAGTTTTGCTGAAATTTTTCAAACCCTATGAAACATAGGTATGAAAGTAGCACTCATCAACTGTCAAGTTGCACAAAGAAAAGCATCATGAAAGATTAAATCCTCAGTAACATACCACGCCCTGGACATCCAGAATTGTTGTGCTGGAATCAATGTGCCTTTTTGCAGCAACAGAGCAAGCTGGAAATTTAATCAAGAAGCTCCTCTCAAACTCCTTCACATGGTATCGCACATATCGATCCATCGTTGTGACATTCATAAGTTTGCTAGGGTCAACCTTTCCAAGCCTTTCAATATAAACGGGTCTCCCCTCTTTGTCAACTCCATGATAACCATGAGGATAATATTGCAAAACAGCGTCCAACTCAGTGTATTCGAAGTCCTATGAAAAACACAAAATGATTTCAGATTATTGTTTTAAGACAGGAGCCATATAAGCCAAACAAACTTAAAAAATGTCTGACTAAAGCTCAGACACTGACCTCCAAAATCGTATCAGTGCCATACTCCCTCCGCCAATGAAGCATATCCATCCACATTTGCTTTGCTTTGTCGATATCAAATTTCCTTGCTTTTAGAAATCTAAAGACCAGATTTAGTTAGGCTTGAGCTGTGCACTTGTGATTTGGAAAAATGAAAACTAACACATCAAGCTAAACAAAAGGTGCATCATAATTTACTGGATACATATACCTCAGCATCATATGATAGTCATCGTGTCTTGCAGGCAACAGCTCATCCAAGAGTAGTGCTTGTCTAAATGCTTCAACAGCTTGCAGCTCCTCTAGATCACGCACATCCTCAATAGACACAGAAAGGACCCGGCTACCACTCTTCCTCCTGTTCTTCTTTAATGAATGCCTAATCTTAGTTGATGCATCTATTGCTTTTTTCTTCAAAGAGCCCATTCTGGTCTTCTTTTCGTCTTCAGAGACTTCAAAGTCTGACTTATGGTCTCTGCATTCATCATGACTTGAGCGCCCTTCAAAACCTGATATGATGCAATGAAAGTAACTAATAAATGAATAGGGCTTGACATTGAATTGAATTGTGCTCCTTGTTCTGCCCAGGAAAAAAACTTCCAAGTCAGCTCAGCCAAACTTACAACGCTGAGTTACTTCAAAAGAAAACTACAGCTCTAGAAACTGAATATACAACCTTCAGCTCCTCTGAAGCTCATCATGCTAGCAAGTGAAGTGACAGGCCACAACAACTTCCCAACGAAGTGATTATTTCTAGCAGTGAATCCAGCCAAGGTTCCTGACTAAATGGTTCTGTGTTTACAACTTTACTGTTAGCAGTAACACTCCGGCCTCCAGGTATTCCGACTTGTATGCAAGTTTCAGAAGGAAGCACATACATGTTTTGAAATATGTGGTGTTTAGATTTGCACTGGTTCAGAGCTTGCCACTATTGAACAGGTCAAGGCTCAAGACAACAAGGCGCTGTCCAATGGTGAAATCAGTTTGAGACCTTAACGGTTGACAACTTGCCTGGGGACAAATCCAATACGAATACAAAGGCCCGAAGTTTATTGTGAAACCGACAAATCCGGCTCAGCCACCCTCCTTCGTAGGAAGCTACGCGCCCATCTATCTGGTCGAAGAAACTCCGACGAGACCTATACGACGCAGCACTGAACCGGTCAAAGCGCATGGCGAGACAGACACGCCGCGTGAGAGCCGCAAAAAAGGACCAGGGCGAATTAACCCGGCGAGCTCGCCGATGCCTCATGATTAGCTAGCGAGCTCGCCGATGCCTCATAATCAGCTAGCCGGATCACGGAAAACCAGGTAGACTGCGCCGCCGGTGTTGGGGGATTAGGGGGGCAATCAGCTAGTCGGATTATGGAAAATCAACGCCGCAAGAGATTGCGGTCGCCCTACGCGTATGGGCCTATGCGGCCGCGAGAGAAATCTAAGGAGGAAAAGGCCACGTTGAGGGGAGGAGCCTCGGAACTCACATGGCCGCGCGAAGCGATCGAGGTGGCCCGACATGGGCGCGTCAACGGGCGCTGGACGCGAACGGATCCTCCCGCTCCCTACTTCCGCCTCCCAAGCCTTGAACGGAACCACCTGCATTCATTCGCGCCCGTCAGAAACCCTAGAATCGCCCACTCCGAAGAGGATCGAACAAATAAGGGCAGCAGAGCGGGGCGGGGTTCGGCGGCGCGCCTGAGATTCCCATCTGCCCGCGCTTCGTACCTCGCTGTGGCGTCGGCGGGCGCCGGCGACTCGAGGGCCGCGTGGGAATCCGAGGCGAAGGGGGATTTTTTGGGGGCGTGTGGTGTCGTCGAGGAGGAGAAGGCTGGGATTGGGGGTGATGGGACGGCGCGGGGGCTGGGGCTAGTGGGAGTAACTTTAAAGTAAAGAAGAGGATGGAGGTGGAGGGCGAAGCTGATGAAGGAGAGAGAGAGAAAAAGAGGGAGGAACTACGAAGGTAGGGGACGGGGTGGGGCAGCCGGCAGCGTCCTCCTCCGGAAATTGGGGGAAATTCGGTGCGGGATATCTTTATGGATGCGTCCGGCTCGTTTACGTTCTAGCCCCTGGGTTTCAGCAGAATCGGGACTCTACTTCGCCGGCTGCCGCTCAGGATGGATAGGAGAAAATAAAAACTCTATTTATAAGCTCCTAACTTCCAAATTAAAATTTATTTTAGTTAATTAATAGGTTCGTATAATTTTGATATATATATTTTTATATACTATTAAGGGGACAGTGTAGACTGCCCCCGCCTCAGCAGCCAACGCATGCCGCGAATCCCGCGCACGAACGCCCCCGCCGCGATTCCCCTCCTGCCCGCGGCAAATCACGCGCACGACCGTCCCCCCGCCGCGATTCCCTCCCACCCGCGGCGAATCCCCCTGCCCGAACCTCTCGGGTGTAGACCATACCAGGCCCCCGCTCCCCTCCCCTCCCTTGGCGACGGCATGCCGTGGTGGATCCGCGTGCGTCAACAATCTGCCGCTCGCGATCCGCACGCGCCGTCCCTACGAATCCCGGCCGCCGACGTCGATCCCGCGCCGCGCGCCATCGAGGTGAGTCGCAGGTCCCTATGAATCCCTTTGACGCTGTCCCTACTCCAAGGAGGTGAGTCGCCGCCTCCTCGACTCAGATCTTGCTCCACGGCACGCTCCACGCCACCATCTTCGAGGCCGAGTCGCTCTCCAACCCGCACCGCGCCACTGGCGGCGCCCCCAAGTTCATCCGTAAGGTACTCCCCGGTCTCCCCTTCACCTTCTCGCTTTCCTGTCACCACCAAGATATATGCCACCGTCGATCTCGAGAAGGACCGTGTCGGGTGGACCCGGATGATCTCCAACGAGCCTGTGAACCCGAGTGAACTGATTGAAACATAGGGTTTGATATCTCCAGGACAATATTCATGACTACGATCATATCTGTCCCTTTAAACGTGGACAGTCGGTGTGCCACAACAATGGTGGTCCTGCTAACCATCACTTGGTTCAGTGCATCTTGAACAATGTGCTCTCCTTCAGCATCCAGAGCACTTGTTGCCTCGTCGAGTAGAAGTATTTTTGGGTCCTTCAGCATGCATTGACTACACCCCATCAGGATTAGGAAATGAAACAAAATGGCATACCAATATAACCTTTTGTTGGAACTGTTATTTGCATTGATTCCTAATAAAAAACATTGACATGAGAATATACTACCTCCGCGTGCAACCAAACACACCAATGTGAACCAGTATACCATAATTCCAACGGTGAAGTTAGTAAACAACTGACATAGATACTTCTACTGGCTCTGGAACCATATTTCCTTAAGTACAAAACCATTTGTTCCTTCTAGAGAAAACATCAAACTTGTGTTGTCCAATCACACCTCCAAGACCAGTTTTCGTTTCTGCCTCCTCTGTTGTTTTGTTCCAATGTCACCCTTGACCTTGAGATCTGATCCTGTGTGTATGCAGAGATGGAGGAGTCTGGATTCGCCATCACCAGCATCAATGGAAGGATCAACAGGGCTGTTTGGGGGCCACTAATCAGGACCATCGTCACTGCTAGGGAGGATGCTACCATTCGCATATGGGACTCAGAGGTTAGGATAACATGGTATTATGTCCCTACAAATAGTATTGATGGCCGCTATAATTTGGTTATCTAGCCCTAAAAATGCCCCATCAGTTTCTTGTTGTAATGTGGGCTATGGGCATCTAATGGTGATACAATTTGCCTTTACTGTATAATATGCAATGTTTTTGCACTATTAAAAATTTTAATTGTTTCTCCATAACAATGGAGAGGAGGCCCAGGAGGATGAGGAGCGAGAACGGGTGTGCCAGAAGCAAGGCCACCAGCGCGAAGGCGACCATGGTGGCGTAGTTGACGCAGAAGTAAGGGTAACACGTCTTCTTCAATCTCTGATGCCCTCCTCTCTTCCCATCGGACTTTTGCAGTTTCACATGCAGTGAGTAGTTCCACCTTTATTCATTACATTCTTGTCTACAAACCTAGAGTACCGTTTATAGATGTATTCGTTCCTAAGTCTCATTCTCTTATTTTTTTGGCTTACCAAGTGGTGAGCAGCAACCGACCAGCTCCTCTTAAAAATTATTGATTCTCTTTCTTCGACGCCGACCATGATCGAAGTTGTTCCCCGTTGATTTCTCAACAATGTTGTTTAGGGAACTGCTTGTTTGGTGAACAATGTCGTAAAGACAAATGTTGTTGTCACTGACTAACTACTTGTTTGGTGAACAACTTGTTGTCAGCCATACAAATAGGTTGCTGTCAACAATTCTTCAGTGCAAAACCAGCCAACTAACTGTTTTGCATGAACTGACCATTTTTCAATTTTGACAGCAACATGTGTTTAGTAATAGGCAACATCATTTTAACATAGATTCACAGATTGTTGTTTTTTCAGTTTTGACAGCAAAATATCAACTTACCAACAGGTAGCTTGCACAGATTTACTTGTACACAGATTTGAAACAGCAACATACCAACGGGTTCATACATCCAGTTCAACATAATAATGTTGTCAGTTTGATTGGTCGTTCTCTGCTATGAATTGGTTGCTGTCAGGATTTGAAGTTTGAACTACATTTTCATCCAACTGACACAATTATTGGGTGCTACTTTGAACTCCATTGTCACCAAAAAAAGATAGCAGACCACTCAGGCTTCGGTCTCATCAGAAGCAGTAGCACTCAGTAGTATTCTTCCTAGCCGATCGATTGAGCAAACTAGGTTCCCTACTACCCTATAATCAAGCATCGCAGTCCACTTGTTGCATGTTGTTGAATAGTCTTATTTTTCTTCCTTGATTGCTCTTCATTCTGTATAAATTACTAATTACGGATGGATGAGTATTGACTGCATGGTCTCTATTTTCTCGATGACTAAATCTATTGCCTTTGCTTTTCTAAACAAAATTAAGAACAACTAATCTAGCAGACTGCTTATATATTTTTCTAAGTTGCTTGAAAAAAGTCGAGATTCTATACAATTGCTCCCTTTATAATATTCCGTATCAGAATTCCATGTCTATGTTTCTTACCTTTGGTGCTACTATTATAGCCATGATGATTTTAGCATGTTTTCATTCCATTAAATTATGTGTTCACAGTTGGATTTTGGGAAAAAGCTTCCATCATTCTTCTTCATTCAAAAGAGGATGGCTTTTTCAGATGATGGAAAGATGAAGGTATGAGTTGGTGTGCCCATTATTTCACTTTTGTTCATATTATGGTCATAATATTTCTGACGTTTCTATCCTTGTTTCTCCTCCCTTTGTTTTTTAAATAAATCTTGCATGTGTTCTGCTTTGTACTATGGGGTTGTCAGCCAAACCTTTTTCGGACAAGGGGTAACAGGTGTATTGCCATGACCAACAATGGTGTAGAGAAGAAAAACAAGAGGAGCAGCAACAGGCGATGCGCTAAGGTGGGGGCAATTAAACAATCTGAATGAAGCAGGTGAGCTTCTGAAGGAGATCATGCCACACAACGGCTAGCTCGGTGTTTCACATGTCTGGAGGCACGACTTGCAGGTCATCATTCGGAGTTGGTCATGGGCTCATGGCAGAGCGCCCCTCGTTTGTGGAGTTCCTCGAGGCATATTTATAATAATGTTATATATTTATATCGTTAATATAATATTAGTGTTACGATGATATTTTGTCACATGGATTTTACATATTATATTAATATTTGTCATTCTGTATATATGTTTCAGCAGTACAAAACATAGAGGAAAATGTGAAAACAAGAACTAATTTTGATTGTTTTTCAGGCTCATTTTTATTGACCAGAAGTATCCAACCTTTTTTAACACAAATTGCATGAGCTCTTACTTTCAATTAGAGTATAAAGCAGGTATTGCGGGCAATTGAGCTTTCTAAAGAGATAAAATAGCATGGGAAAACCCTTAATTCATAGTAAATCTTTTTTTATTTACTTTCATATCATATTGTCTGCCTTTTCTACTCCTTGTGAAAATGGAGTTTGAACTTAAAATTTTGCAGAAGGCTTAATGAATTTCGTAGCACCTGTACACAACTTTTCTGAAACTTATGTTAAGGTAAGATGAATTGAGTAATGAGCACTGATTACCTGAGCAAAGTAGCAAACAGTTACTGTATTTGTAGCCAATATCTGATAATTTCCTATTATTTAAGCTGCCCAAGAATTGCCATAACGCTTTTGTGAAGTGTCTAGCATGGTCTAACTTGGTACTAACCTAGCAAGATCAACCACCCAAGTTCCTATCCCCTGTTACTCCCAATGATCAATGAATAACTAACTACCCCTCCACCTCCAGTCAAACAACTTATGAATTAACGATGACAAGCATCAAGCAAGCAGTACCTTTCTTGCTGGAATGGCCAAAGTAAAGTTGTTGAGCACTTGGACGTCTGGGCGGGATGGGTATTTGAAGCTTACATGCCTGAAATCTATGTTGCCATCAACTTTTTCTATAAGCACGCCTGAAAGTTATTTGTTGCCACTTTCAGTTCTTCATATGAAATGAACCTTGTGCTGGTGGGGCAAAGAAGAGACTCCACTGCAGAAACTGCATCTGGTGTCCTTTGTTTGTTTGGTTGTATAAAGAACTATGAGGTTAAACGTGCGATAACGTGTTTTTAAAAATACCAGGAAAGAACCTAAACAATTTGTTTGTTTGTTTTTTGGTTTCAGGTTGACTATGAACTTGGATACAACGTCCATCTCCACTAATCTCAGCGCTAGGGTGCAGAGGCTGGGGTCTTAAATGGGCTGGGCTACCAGTCCATGTTCCAAGGAAGGCTCGTGTTCTGTTTGATGCTGCAGTCATCACAATTAGGCTTGTTCAACCAGGGTAGTGATTTATTAAGCCTGTTGAAATGTAATGTAGGTAGCATTCTAGTTTGGTGGTTTTTAGCTCAACCTTCTTTGCAATATTTGCAAGTTGCTTTAAAATTGAGTGGTCATCAGAGATGTATCAAAATATTTCTTATATAGAGCTCGTCTACTATATTTGTTTCATGAGCTTAATTTGTTGTTGTAGTATGACTACCACAAAGTTCTAGAGATTGCTAAATTCTGATTAACGGCACAACATATGGACATACATATGTTATCGTGGTATTATATGTTCCCGTTGCAACGCACGAGCACTCACGTAGTTAAAATAGATGAAGATAGAGCGCGACGCAAAATCGCGTTACCAGGATGTCCATGTTGTCGTATTTAATATCAGACGTCAGAGCGGTCATATGAAGCGGTCATGTGAAGCTAAAGAAAGCGCTCATGAGAGTGTCCTTCGTGTTCTCTATCAGCCGCCAGAATCTTCGAGAGGAAAATAAATATGCATCGAGAAATTCACCCCCACACGAGATATTTCCAGAGAGTCGAGCAGACACAGACCAAAAAGGGAATTACGGATGCAGTGTTCTCTTCTCCGTCAATGACGACGACCTTAGCCATTTGCACCTGTCGCCCCTACTTCTCTATGTCCCTAGTCCTTCCCAAGCCACAGTAACCTTCTATTAACAGGGCATGCTGTGGAACTCCTTGCGCCGCCCCACACCGTCGTTGTCGTATGCTCCTCTCTGTCGCTACAGCTCGCGCGCTCCGCCTTGGCATGCCGGTGGTACCGGATGAAGAAGCAGTCACGACCGTGGGAAAAACATTGGACTAGATGACAAGGTTGATGTCAGCCTACCGCCTGAGTGCGTTGACGGCAGTGGAGAGGAAGATGGTGGAGGGCCGGAGGAGTGAGGACGTTGGTCGCCGCGAGCGGGAGGAGGATGGTGCGACTGTAGGGTGCCCTATGGCAGCGACGATCATGGTTAGACTAGAGGCGACGACGGCTGTAGGGTGCCCTATGGTAGCGCCGATCATGGCTAAACTGGAGGTGACAACGGAGGGAGGAGCATGGCTGGGCGAGTGGTGGATCGATGTTTCACACTAAATTTTTACTCCTGTGGCAATGCACGGGTACATACCTAGTTTTTATATATGAGTCTAGTATTATCTTAATTTATAAACAATAAAACTAAGAGGTAAAATGACTCATATTTTGGGACGGGTGAAGTATTTTTTTTATATTGTTTGGACTAGCACACGTGCTAGCGCTGGAGGAAAAATGTCAAATGTATTTACACAAAACAATAATAGAGAATGTTAAATGTCTACTTATAATTCCCTTTCTATATCATTCAATACCTCTAGTTTATTTTATGATGATTACGAAATCCATGGTTTCTATCACTATAGAATCCATATCATATTGGAGTATGTCAGAGATAAAATTCAGTCGGGTGACGGATAACATCCACCCTAATCCTAAGATGAGAAGGGGGCTTGAAGTTAGCATGTAGAGAAGGATGAACAAAAGAACACGCAAGAATTTAGAGTACTCTGTGCCGCTGGAGCGTAATACCCTACACCACTTTGAGTTGTACTGCTGATAGCTTGGATCTAAGTCACCCCCCCGCATCGCATGTGCCACCCATTTTATAGTCCAAGGGAGACACGATACAAAGAGAGCTGGACCCCGACAGGTGGGCCCAGTGTTCTAGTCTTAAACATATATAACATTGAGCTATAAGTGCAACTGCGGCGAGGATCTCCTGCCGCGTGTATCTCTTGAGCAGATATGTTCTCCATCCCACTTGTCGGCTTGGACTCCTAGGTCCTAGCAGTAGGGATGACAATTTGACCCGCGGATTAGGATATCTGTCGGATATCTGACCCGACGGAGTCGGGTAATGATACATGCTTTGACTCATCGGGCAGACCCAAAGTTGGGTGGGCACGGATTAGGATATTACCTTTCACGCACGGGTTATCCATTCGATATCCGAAATCGATCCATAGTGTATATTTTTGTCCTAGCCCATATTACATAGTAAAGAACAAACCCTAACACCATGAACCTGTTATCACCGGATCTCAGGCGAGCCCAAGATAGGCCTCAACGCAGGATGGGTCGCGAAGAGCGGTCCGAAGGAGCGAAAGGGCGTAAATCTGTTACATTGGGGAATAAGCAGCCACAAAATCAGCAATAATAAGTTAGCTTAAGAATAGGAAGATAGAGCTCGTCTATTACATTATGGTTGGAGAGCTCCCTAGACTATAAAAATGTATATGTAAACACTCAATAGTGGGGTCGTAAATGTACACACGTTTTGCGACCACAAGCTTTGGCACTTCGCCGCCCCTGTTCTTAGGGTTCTTCACGGGTAAGTGACATGCCACCTTGTTCGCGTCTTGCGATCAGGGTGGTGTTGTTTTTATTCGTTAAGTCTCTTTGCTTTCTCGTACCGAAACGTTTTTAAGGCGACATGCACTAGTTATCGTAGTATACATGAGAATGCATCGACAGGATCGTTACATGTGCATGTTATCTATCGATTCGGCCATCCCCTCGGGAAGATTTCTACCTCGCCCGAGCTCGACTCCGATCTCGATATCTGCAGCAAAGGATACCCCAACGTCATCAAATATAGAAGCGCTGACGCATCCCGTAAGCGGTTTTTCTCCGTACCTAAGTCCTGTTACAACCACTATGGTATGGGCAACCCCTCCCCTGGAGGCTCGGGCGTGTAGCCGAACCCTCGACCTCGCCCTCGGCTCTCAGCGGAAAACCAGTAGATTAAAGTCAACAATGAAGTACAAGGCCATACCGATCGCAGGACCTAGAGGACGCTTTCCTTAGTAGCACGACAGTCCCTGACTGTAATATCATACACCCCAAGGTGTATAAATAGGGTTGTCTATGACTCTTCCAGTGACAAGGCGAACACTTCAATCTTATACTGACATCCGATATTGACACTTGCCTCAATCATTCCCATGGACTTGGGACCTTCCACTCTCCTGCTCAACTTATAACCCCTACTACATGCACTTCGGTGCGAGTAATATAAGTTACATCCCCTCTGCTGGAGTTAGAGATGACAATGGGTACCCGAAACCCAAATACCCGACGGTTTTACCCGATATGAAGGCGGGTACGGGATAATTTATCTACCCGCGGGTATGTTAATGGGTAAAAACCTCTACCCGTTGGGTAGACGGGTACGGGTTGGCACTACCCATACCGTCAACCCATGTGTAAAATATATTCGCATCAATACCACTATAACCATGTAATAGAGCCCATCTTAGCTAAAATAAAACCCTTCTCTAGCTATCATTTTCCTAGATACCAAGTTATGTAATCATATGATTTGTTATATGTGAAGTTAAAGTTGTGTTTGTATGTTTATTTAATATTACGATTGATTGATATATTAGAATTTAAGACTTTCCTAGTGGGTATGGGTTACCCGACGGGTAAAAATACTCGCACGGGTACAGGTACGAGTAAGATTTTATACCCTCAAGCGCATATGGGTAACCCCACGGGTAGGATTTTTTAATAGGTACGAATATGGAATGGTATTACCCGACGGGTATGTACCCGTTGCCATCCCTAGCTGGAAGTAGGACCTTATGTTGCCCGAACCAGGATAAATCACTTGTGTCAACTCGCATCACCATCTAGATCCGAGGCACGCGACATCACTTCACTAGTTGGTTAGGACCACGAGTCTAAACGCCGATAGTATCCGAATCATATCTATAGGTGTACATTCGGGCCGTCTTTGCCGAAGCCCGAAAATGACCAGTACGGTTGAATTTTGGTCCAGTCCGACCCGTAATTATTATGGTTCGTGCCGTGTCGGGCCATGGACTTATCCCTCGGTTCGTGGCTCGGCACGTTATTGTAAAACGTGTCGGGCTTATTGTGGACGTCCCGAAATTGTTAAAAAGCCCGAAATTCAAATTATGCCCCGAAATACGTACAGGGACCAAAATTCATATCAAAGCCTGGAATTCACATGAAAGCCCGAAATTCAAAACACACATATCATTTAGTAGATATTTAACATTCCAAGCTTTATAATTTTAAAAAACAAAGAACACGAAATGCATAATTTCGGGCTGGCCCGACCCGAATTATTTTGGAGCGTTCCGTGTTTTTTTGTGCTTCGGACCAACCCACGAGACTCAGTCAAAATGTACACCTCCAATCATATTCATATCCGAATTTTATATCAATTATTTTAAAAAGATATAGAACATACTTTATATTTAATCTTTATAATTTTAGTAAGTTTAATGCTAAAAACAAGAATATAATTTATTATACAAAATTCTATACATACTATTTATTTGTAATAATGAAAAAGAAAGCAAAAAAATCTAACATCATCCGAATAAGTATCTCGATCGTCTCGTAGACAGCTGTCACGCCATTCGAACACTCGGCAGGGGCTAATAATAAACAAATCAAAGGAAAAAATCGAGGACGCGCCGCAGGCGCAGCAGTCATCATGCCTGTCCCGAACGATTTTCCTTTTTTTAAAAAAAAATCGGGAAGCATTGACCCGGTGCGCGGGGTGTGGGGCTACCCGGCACCCGATGCCGGTTCCTGCGCCGAGGCCCGTGGCATGGCACTTGGCAGGCAGAACCACGCCGCCATGCCATGATCATGATCGTGACCATGATGGCGCGCCGTGGACCCGTGGTGCGTCGGTGGCTCTGGCGCGGGGGCAGCCGCAGCCCGCAGAGCAGCAAGCACAAGCAACGGCCAGTAGGAGAGCATAGGAGGGTAGCACTTAGCAGAGCACGGAGTATTGTACTACTAGTACTACAGCACTGCACGGTGCAGGCTTCCTACCGGTACCTGTTGCTAGAGCCTAGCCTGGTCGCTAGGACGGGTACTACTAGGCATCACCACCATTCTGTCGGGGCGGGCAGCCGGGCACACAAGTGGCAGCAGCAGGCGTGCTGTGCAGTGCAGCCAGCTGGCCGAGGCGGCGACAAGCGAGCCTGGGATTCTCTGCGCTGGGACACACAAACACACAGAGGAACACACAAACGCTGGGATCGAACCTTGCTGAGCGATGGAAAAAGTCATCAAATATACACCCACCCTCCCAAGTCCTGCCTTTCAAGGCTCGGTCCAATCATTTGATCGAACGGGCGTCGTTCAGTCGTTGTACTTGCCGCCGCCGCCGTCTCAATAACGAACCGTACCGCTTGACCATCCAAAACGGCAAGGCCACTGCCCACTGGGTGGGTGGTCAAACGTTGCTTGCCACTTTTCTGCAGGTCAAACGTTGCTAGCTACGGGTCGACTGCCCTACTACTCTATCTTCCAACTTCCGCTCGTATACAACTATACAAGTCGGAGATCCTGGATCCATTTTCCAATTATAAGAGAATATAACGCTTACCATTTGAATCATAAAAAACAATTAAGAAACATATATGTACGGAGAGTCCCTCTTATATTTTTTTTTCGATGAACCACCTGCAGACCCCTTAAGACCACATATCAAATAGGCTGCGCATGCCCTTATTAAACCATACCACTCCCACACATATATTATCGTTCACAGGTTCCAAAATTTGAATACCACCTGACCATTTGTGCCATGGTACAAGCACAACTCGGTGTTCTTGGATCAAGACCTTTGTATGCACGGGGAGGTAACACCGGGGTTCAAATAAATGATTCGACCATTGACCCATATTTTTAGAGGAAAACGATTTAAGGCAAGCTAGGCGATGATTTTATTCTCGATTTTATCTAATGTATAGTTTTGGGCATGATGCATATCATAGTTGCAGGAGCCAGAGCAAATCTGTACTACTTATTAAGTAAACAATAGTAGTCTGCCTCCCCTCGTTCTGCCGTTCTACCGTTCTGCCTCCCATCTATCTGGACCGTCCGTTTCTATTGTCTATGTCATCCAGCCGCTAGCGCCCCTTCCCTGTCCACGCAAGATCCAGCTGTGCCCGCCCCCTCCCCACCCCGCACCAACCGCCCGCCTCATCTGCACCGCCCCTCCACGGACTCCCAGCCGAAACCCTAGCTCTGCTTGCGGCGGGCGGTAGCGACTGCGCGCGACGTGGAGGAGGCACCCCCACCCGCCCGCTCATCCGCCCCCCGCCGTCCTCCTCCCGCGGATCCACGGTGCACGGTGCAGGATCCACTCTTCTCGTCCCCTCCGCCCGTCGTCGCCCTCCTCCATGGATCCACTGCGCTCATGGATCCACTGCGCTCGGCACAGGAGCTCTTTCACGCGTGTGGGTAGCGACTGCGCGCGACGTGGAGGAGGCACCCCCACCCGCCCGCTCGTCCGCCCCCCGTCGTCCTCCTCCCGCGGATCCACGGTGCACGGTGCAGGATCCACTCTTCTCGTTTCCTCCGCCCGCCCGTCGTCGCCCTCCTCCATGGATCCACTGCGCTCGGCGCAGGAGCTCTTCACGCGTGTCGCCCTCCTCCATGGATCCACTGCGCTCGACGCAGGAGCTCTTCACGCGCGCACCTCGCCTTTCCTTCTCCTGTTGTTGGGGACGGTGCGGCCGCACGCGCGGTGGTTCTCCACGGACCCGTGGACGTCGACGCGCACATGGACGATCCCTGGAAGCACAGGGGGAATACGGCGAGGTGCACAACGGTGAACCAGATCACCGGGAGCAGGAGAGTGGGTGCTAGGGATGGAGATGGCCACCATCACCGTCGACATGGAAACTAGAGTTGTCCCTCCACTTGCCGCATGGATCCTCTCTGCCTTTAGTTCCTCACCTCTTCTCTCTCTTTGCAGGTCTGCGAGGTAGTACCATCGACGAGGCTTCTCCATCCCCTCCGACGAGCTCCCCTTCCAAAAAAAGTGGTGAGGTATGTCTGCCCTCATTCCTTACCTCTCGTACATGCCCTTAGTACTAATATCACCATAGATGGTGCATACGAAACGAAACTGCTTTTGTTGACCCCGTGCAGCAGGATTATTGCTTAATAATGGCGGTGAATGAAGGAATGAACGAAAGTAAACTTTATGCAACCTGTTCTTGGGCCCAAGAATCTCTCTATATTGACTGAAACTTAACAGGTTTTCTGAGTGAGCAAACCATGACGAGATCGAGATGTGGCCTCGGTCCTGTTTTTTACTGTGAGCTACTAGCTGAAGCTGACCCTTTTCAACTGCATCTACTGCATGGATTATACACGGGCGTCGTCGCAGCGAGCAGCCCGGCCCGCCTGTAACAATCTCGGGAATCCTATCATTTTTGTGGCTTTGTTCAGGTATCATCGTCATTCACATGCTTTTGATGGATCAAAAGCGACCACATAGATAGCACAGAGTGGCATATCCTCCCTTGGGGCAATTTTCATAATTGTCTTGATATTTTAGGAACCATTTTTCTTTTGCATTTGATGATGCATTTATTGATTTCAGTTCAGAACTCTATTTGTACTTATGTTTGCATAGGCTACCGTGCTCTAATTTCACACGAGATTTTGAGATACTTCTTGGCACTTGTATTTTTTTTTGTCATTGAAGCCCATATGCTTTGTTGCTATGCCATAATGGACTGCTTGGATGATGCCGACCTTCCAGCTATTAATTTATATTTATCTATAAAAAACAGAAACATACTTGTGACAGTCTTGTCAGTAGAAGTATCTGCAGGTTTATTGTCCTTTTCCGATGGATGTTTCAGCTCATATATACCAAAAAGGTTTCCCATGGTTAAAAAACAATAGCAGATTAAAGTTGTTCTCATGTATGGATGTGTGATTGGTTGCTCTTTTTCTTTCCATAGTTAGATGATATGGTGAATCGAGGATAAGTGACCCAAACTTAGACATATTATGTGTTCTGTACTTTCTTATCGTGAATAGAGGACAAGTGACCCAAACTTTAGACATATAATGTGTTATGTACTGCCTTATCATGTACGTGTGTGTATTGTGGTGTTGTTGTAGCCTTAACAAGGGGTTATACTTTGATAATGTGTAGTAGTTAATGTCATATCTTTGGTTTATGTTCTCCAGGTCATCAAAAACCACATCTTTAAGTTCCTTGCCATGAAATTCCTAATTAATCGAGCCCTAAAACCCGCACGGACACTTGACTTTTTTTTGGATCGTCATTTTTTTATTTTGCTTGTGAGGCTTGTTCTACAAATGTTTATTATACTATACTCTATTGGTTCAGATCTGAACATTTTGTAAACTTATACTTGAAAAACTAAAAAGAAATAAATTTGTGCTTTCATTGATGTAGTGGTAGGTACATGAACGGAAGAACACAAGACGATCACTATCAAGGTCTCAAAGGTCTCGATCCCACTGCAATGGTAAAGCGATTTATAAAAACTAAATGTTGAATTATTTTTTTGTAACCTACTTGGCATGTGAAATATAAAGACACTTAGTCTGAGATACTTCACTGTTGATTTTTTTCCAGATTTTCAGTTATACTATCAATTCTGAACACTTACAACTTAACACTACTATTTTCTCTTAATTTTGAAAATATTTAAACTAACAAAACAAACTAAGATCATTTCACTAACTGTAGGTGCTCATTTGTTATGCTGTTTTGGTACATTCGATATGATTGTTGGACCACTGCATTGGGAGTTGCGACCTAATCGATTGTTAGGCACTTATTGGTTTAAGACTTAAGGGTTCTGTTCTGATATAGATTGGAGTGTATGGACATAGCTGGCTCTTTGATGTTGTATATCGTTTTCTTATATGTTTGCAGCTCTTGAACACCGAAGCTCCTGACTTGTACATAAGGCAGAATCCTGTTCCAAATGCCTACACCTTAGCAATCAACGGCAAAAAACCATTCATTGTCGTTCACACAAGCCTTGTGGAGCTGCTTACTCCAAGGGAATTGCAGGTAATGTTGTTTACTCTAAACGAACTCATCGGCTGGTATTGCCTAGATGAACAATCAAAACAAGAATTATTATTTGCTTACCTACTGCCTGAATGCATTGATTACTCATCATATTGGATTTGTTTCAATTAGACTGTTTTGGCTCATGAGCTGGGTCACCTCAAGTGCGATCATGGTGTTTGGCTCACTTTTGCCAATATACTCACAATGGGAGCATACACTGTCCCTGGTAGACCATCTGACTACTTGAAATCTCATTAGATTGGTGGGCTATGTACCTAAATACACTTCATTTGAACTACATCTCATGGTATGTACATGCACTTTTATCAGGTTTCGACATGGTTGCTGGCTTTTTGGAAGAGCAACTATATAGATGGCTACGAGCTGCAGAGCTGACTTGTGACAGGGCAGCTCTTGTGGTGCAAGACCCGAAGGTACCTTTACTGCCTTAACTCTGAAACTACCTCAATTTTTAAAATATAAGACCATGAGCAATCTGCATGTTCTTATTCCTGTCTAATACCTCGCCACGTCTGGACATTTGTAACTACTGAGTTCTCTTTATAACTGATTAGTGTCCAAAATGGTTTAATGTCAGTATGTTTTGTTTCGTGCTTGGTGCAGAGATGGAGAACCAGAGAGCGCTCAAGGGCATCATCCCCGCCAAGAGGATGTTGTTCCGTGCCATGGCCGCCACATCGGTGGCAACTGACGAGATCGCGGCAGCAGGAAAGGGTCGATCCAATCAGGCTAATAGATGACGACATGTCAGGGGAAGTCCAATTCACCATAAGACTTTTTTCTTAAAACCTCTATGTGACGCTCATATTTTTTCAATCTACAGGTTGTCGAATACTTTTGTTGCAGATGATCCAAATGTTGTTGCTATCCACATGAAGAAAGGCGTGAGACGATAGCTGTAGAGACATGACATTGCCACAACAGCGGTAGTGCCATATCGGTGGGCTTGTAGATGCACCCTGCTATCACAACAATCGTTCTTACATGCGGTCTGCAGGTTAGTCCTCTTCTACATCCTCTGATGGTCTGATCACAAACATGTGCATAGACTGATATGGATAAACTCATGGCCTTCTTTAGCTTTAGAGGCGAGTGACTTATTAAGTTGTTTCCATGTCAAATCAGACGACAGTGACCTCCTGGTGGTGGTGGTGCTAGATCGCTGGGACTGAAGAGGCGCCCTGTTGTCACAACAAGTCTTAGACGTGGTCTGCAGGTTAGTTCTCCTACATCCTCCGATAGTCTGATTGCAAACATGTGACTTAATGATTTGTTATCATGGGCATGGCAGATTAGATGATAGTGACCTCCCTTCCTTGCGACTCATGGTTTGCTAGAGCTGTAGGATTCTCCCGGCACAATGGAGGTGCTATCGTCTGATTTGGAGCAACAAGGAAATATAAAGTAGTAAAACAATTTCTTTACGAAAGATAAACTTTTCAGAGTCATTGAAAATTATGAGTCAAAACCTAGAGCATAATCTTCAGAATGCCTTGCTTTTAATAAGTGATTACCTATTTTGTTATAGAGCCGAAATCTACTTCTAGATGACCCTCAGATTTGACTGTGCAATATAAGTTTGATCGTGCAATATAAGTTTGTAACCCTCAGATGAAGTAACCGTAGTGACTGCTGGTAGTGTTGAGTAATGACCAATTAGTGCCTAAACAATTTTTACCATGCTGCATATGTAACCCAACTCGTCCAAATACGAATGTTTCTCTTAATGTGGGATGCACATAAAACTTGTTTTCATATTTATGAGCTCAGTAAGCAAGTTCAGTTTTTTTACTGAGATACACTATTGTTCCACTGCAGGATGCACGTTACCCTTCAGAACAACTCTTAATTTCTGGAGAAAAGGTGAACAATTACGTTCCTTGTAGATGCCTCCCCCCTCCTCATGTATGATTTGCAGTTGATTTCTCCATCTGTGGGGGATAGATATCCCCCGGGTCCACTAAAGAGTAAAAGACCTCACGAAAGGCCCAAGGGCCCAATAAATCATAAGGTCATTCTTTCGTGGGCCTGGGGAGAGACAACCAGCAGAGCAGATCGACATGAGGCAGGATTGATGTAAACCTGGACGACCCACAACGTCGAGCGAATGACCACAACAGAGATCCGACTTTCCCGCGCTGGGGCCCCCATGCAACGGAGCCATGCGAGGATAAGTCGGCAGGATTACACGGAGATAAACTCAAGAAGTTCACTATCTTTTAGCTACTCGTTGTTATCATATCCACATGTATTGCCCCACGGTCGAGTATATAAGGCCTAGGGGGCACCCCTTCAGAACGATCAACCCTATTACTTAGCCACCCACGTCAACTCTCTGTATTCTCAATCCAGAGAGCTCTCTTGTAACCACATTCACCAAGCATACTCACCAGGACGTAGGGTGTTACGCATCTCTAAGCGGCCCGAACCTGTAAACCTTGTCCACTGTTCCTCGTGCAATCGGCACAAACCATTTTGCTACAGTTGTCGACACCGTCCTACTCCTAAAAACACCTTGAGGGGCAACCCCGGGTGTGCGGTCGGACCCAAAACACCGACAGCTGGCGCGCCAGGTAGGGGGTGTGTCGACGATCCAAGCTAGCTCAATGGCCGTCACCTTCCACAGCAAGATCACCCTGCGTCCCGGATCCGTATTCTGCTTCGGAACAATCTCATCCGTAGCGGGTGAAGAGGGAACTCTACACCGCATTGCGGATCTGCTGGAAAAGAAGTCTCCTCCAACAAACTCCGAAAATGCCGGAGAAGCGCAACCTCCAGCTCTCCGGAAAAAGATCGTCTCCGAAAAGTCGGGGGCCGAGGGCTCGCTGACCCGGAGAACTCCACTGTCTACTTCTCCGTCAAAAGAATGGACACAAATCGCGAGGAAGAAAGAGACCAAGGGGAAGCAAGTTGTTCTTTCCGTTCCTCCGCCCTCAAAGGAGAACGGAAAGAAGATCGCCACGACAGCAGCACCATTCTACCCCGACGTCCTCTTCATCGGGAGAGTGGAGTCACCTACCGTCTCCGACGACGAGCCGACTGCACCCGGAGAAGAACCGCCTCAACGAGAATCCCGCCGACGGAGAAACCGGCGCAGGAACGTTCGACGACATCACGCGGCCGGAGAACGGGATCCGGAGCAACCTGTCTCACGAGACGAGGTCTCGGAGATAGGAGAAACTCCGGAAGAGCGTGTCTTCAGAGAACGAAGGAACTCCCGACGACGTGATCGCCGCCGGGCTCAGGAACAAGCCGAGCAGGATGCAAGGCAACGTCGGGAGAATCCATTCTTCGGGCGCAACCTGAACCCCGACTTTGCCCGAGCCATGAACACGCCGAGCGAAGTCGGAGGAGTATTGGCTCGGATAGCTGATGGACTCCCTTGGACTCCCAACGCCGAGGGCTACCGACGACTGTTCACCCAGGCAGCCAACCATCTTCTACCGCTTGCTCACCCGCCGAACGATCTACGACATGCCATCAACAGTCGCCGAGACGCGTGAAGCTCCATCAATGCTTCGCGCGAACGGCGGCATGAAAACGAGATCCGCCGCCGGGAGGAGTACGACAGGGATCATGGTATCCCAGCTCAGAGCCAGGCCACCAGAACTGAGTCGGCAACGGCCTCAACTGGCGGTACCACCCGGGGACGGTCGAGGAACCACCACCACTACTCCCCTCCCCGGGACAGGCATCATCCCCGACGACAGGAGGACACCTGCGGAGTGTCTGCCCTTACTCCGCGCCTTAGGGCCATCCAATGGCCTCCCAACTTCAAGGTATCCAATGTCGACAAGTATGAACCTAAGCAGGATCCAGGGGGTTGGCTAGCCGTCTACACCACCGCTGCTCGAGCTGCCGGGGCGTCCGAAGACGTGATGACCGCATATTTACCCATCGTCCTTGGGCAAGACGCGCTGCAATGGCTACAACATCTACCCCGACACTGCATCGACGACTGGGGCGACTTCAGTCGACGCTTCACCGCCAATTTCCAGTCCCTCTCCGACAAACCGGCGCAACCATGGGACCTCAAATCCATCAAGCGCCGAGGGGACGAAACTCTTTGGTCGTACCTCAAAAGGTTCCAGACCATGACAAATCGTATCCCCGAGGTCACGGAGGCAGCCGTGATCGAGGACTTCTACAGAGGATCCAATGACTCGGCTTTCGTCCGAGCCATACTGCAGAAGGCGCCGACTACTTCCGAGGAGCTGTTCCGGGAAGCCGATCTCTACATCACCGCCGACGAGCGAGCTCAGGACCTCATCGGAGGAGCAAAACCCGCACCGGCAGCACCACGACGCGACGCGAACCAGCAACCCGACAAACGCTGGGAGAAGAGGCCTCGCGAAGAAGTGCACGCTGCCGGACCACCTGCCTCTCGCGCCCGAGGAGGACCTCACGGAGGCGAACACACGTTGGACGACATCCTCGACACCCAGTGCCCGTACCACAAGGACATGCGCCACACTCTTCGTAACTGCCGGGACTTCAAGCACTCCATCGGGCACGGCCGACCCTTCCAACCTCTACCTCCTCCTCCGCCGAGGGGAGGACCAGATGAACCACGACAACCCCATCAGCAGGAGGAGGGGGGAGGAGGAGGAGCTTTCCCGCGCGTGGACAGAGAGGTCAACGTCATCTTCGGCGGACACGGATCGCAGGAGAACAAACGACAACAAAATCTCAACGACCGCCAGATACTGGTGGCGACCACCGGTCCTCCCGCCCCATACCGGTGGTCGGAGCACCCGATCACTTTCACTCGGGAGGATCAATGGCTCAACTTCGACCATCCAGGCAAATACCCGCTCCTCGTCGATCCGGTGATCCGAGAGAGCCGGGTGAAGAAGGTGCTAGTGGACGGGGGAAGCAGCATCAACGTCACCTTCCCCCGGACACTCCAAGGCTTGGGAGTTCACCTCAAAGAGCTCCACGAGTCGGACACTCCCTTCTTCGACATCGTGCCGACGGAAGGGGAATACCCGCTGGGCCACATCTACATGCCAGTCACCTTCGGAACTCCGGAGAACTACAGAACCGAGTTCCTGAGGTTTGAAGTGGCGAACTTTGACTGCGGGTACAACGCCATCATCGGAAGACCGGGATTGGCCAAATTCATGGCCATTCCGCATTACACATACATGATACTGAAGATGCCAGGACCGCAAGGAATCATAACTGTGCGCGCCGACTTCCAAGGCGCCGCAGAGTGTTTCCGAGTGGCCATCCAGGCAGCCCTCACTACCAAGCCGTCGACGGTTTCTTCGACACTGGCGAACTCTAAGCCTGAAGAGGACCTTGCAGTACCGGCAAACGAAGCTCAGGCCGCGACTTCTATGCGGCCGACTGAAGAAACCAAGAGGATCAACCTGGGGTTCGCTGATGAACGCAAGACTGCCATCATCAGCTCCAACTTGGACGACAAATAGGAAAGCGCGCTCGTCCAGTTTCTGCAAGATAACCGGGATGTATTCGCATGGCAACCTGCGGATATGCCAGGAGTCCCAAGAGAACTGGCCGAGCACAAATTGAAGGTCTACCCCCAGGCGAGGCCGATTCGGCAAAAGCTACGTCGTTTCACGCCCGATAAGAGAGAGGCCATTCGCGCCGAGTTAGCTCGCTTGGTCGCGGCTGGATTTATTAGAGAAGTATTACACCCCGAGTGGTTAGCCAACCCTGTTCTTTTACTAAAAAGAATAAAGTGGATTGGCGCATGTGCGTCGACTATACTGATCTCAACAAACACTGTCCGAAGGATCCCTTCGGGCTCCCAAGGATAGATCAAGTGGTGGACTCCACCGCTGGATGTTCCGTGCTGTCTTTCTTAGATTGCTATTCCGGGTATCATCAGATTAGTTTGGCGAAGGAAGACGAGGAAAAAACGGCGTTCATCACTCCGTTTGGTGCTTTCTGTTATACCTCCATGCCGTTCGGCCTCAAAAACGCTGGAGCGACTTATCAGAGAGCCATTCAAACATGCTTAGCCGATCACTGGGGTAAGCGTGTGGAGGCCTACGTAGATGATGTGGTAATCAAAACGGAGAATTCGGAAAACTTCATCGAAGACTTACAGCTGGTTTTCAACAGCCTGAGACGATATAGATGGAAGCTTAATCCCGAAAAATGTGTTTTCGGGGTACCAGCAGGAAAGTTGCTCGGGTTTATCGTCAGCCACCGAGGAATTGAGGCTAATCCAGAAAAGATTGAAGCTATCATGAAGATGGAAGCTCCTCGATCACAAAAGAAGGTTCAGCGACTTACTGGATGTATGGCAGCTCTGAGCAGATTTATATCCAGGTTGGGAGAAAAAGGTTTGCCATTTTACAAGCTACTCAAGAAGGTGGATAAGTTTCAATGGACTTCAGAAGCACAAGAAGCTCTAGATGCACTGAAAAAATTCTTGACAACACCACCAGTACTGAAACCACCCCGGCGAGCTACGTCAACTCAACTAGCTGAAGATTTGCTACTGTATATCTCTTGCACGACTCACGTGGTAAGCACCGCGTTGGTAGTCGAGCGAGTAGAAGAAGGACATGCTTATCCAGTACAACATCCTGTTTACTTCATCAGTGAAGTTCTAGGCCCCTCAAAGAAGAAGTATCCTCAAGTTCAGAAGCTATTATACGCAGTACTTCTAACTGCCCGCAAGCTACGTCACTACTTTGATGACCACAAAGTCATAGTAGTCACTGGTTTTCCAATAGGGGATATTCTGCACAACAAGGAAGCCATTGGCCGAATAGCCAAATGGGCTTGCGAGCTGGGATCTCATGACATCGAGTTCCGACCTCGCACTGCAATCAAAACTCAAGCACTGGTTGATTTCGTATCAGAGTGGACTGTACAGCAAGTACCAGATAACCCAGAGACTGCAGAAGTGTGGCGAATGTATTTTGATGGCTCGCTGAAGTTGCAGGGAGCCGGAGCAGGAATTCTCTTCACCGCACCTGGAGGCGAGCACCTCAAATATGCCCTCCAGCTGCTATTTCCGGCCTCCAACAATGCAGCCGAGTATGAAGCTCTAATCCATGGATTGAACATCGCCATTTCATTGGGCATCAAGAGATTGATGGTATACGGAGACTCTCTGGTGGTCATCAGCCAGATAAACAAGGAGTGGGATTGTTCAAGCGATTCAATGGGAAAATACTGCGCTGCCGTCCGAAAGCTGGAAGATAAATTTGAAGGTCTGGAATTTCATCATGTAGAAAGAGATCGGAACACGGCAGCCGATGTACTATCCAAGCTAGGATCCAGTCGAGCTCAGGTCCCACCCGGAGTCTTTATGCAAGAAGTACTGCAGCCGAGTATCTCAATGGATCAAACAGGAGAGTGCAACATTATAGATCAACCCGAGTCAGACTCTGATGACTGGAGAAGGCCAATCATCAAGTATATAAAGAATGAAGAAGAACCAGGCGACAAGAACTCGACAGAGCGCATCGCCAGACAGTCGACTCACTATACACTCATTGGGGAGACATTATACAGAAGGGGTGCGTCAGGCGTCCTCATGAAGTGCATTCTCCCGTCCACTGGGAAGCAACTTCTGGAGGAGGTCCATGCTGGGCAATGTGGAATACATGCAGCCTCCAGAACACTAGTCGAGAAAGTCTTCAGGTCAGGATTCTATTGGCCAACAGCAAAGAATGATGCAGCCGAGTTAGTTCAGAGGTGCGAAGCTTGCCAATACTTGTCAAAGCAACAACATCTGCCAGCACAGCAACTGCAGACCATACCAGTAACTTGGCCTTTCGCATGTTGGGGACTGGATATGATTGGACCTTTCAAGAAAGCTCAAGGGGGATACACTCATGTCTTGGTGGCGATCGACAAATTCACTAAATGGATAGAATTCAAGCCCATTGCTTCTTTAACCTCTTCTAAGGCCGTGGAATTCATACAAGACATAATATTCAGATTCGGGATACCAAGCAGCATCATAACTGACTTAGGATCCAACTTCACAAGTTCAGAATTCTTCGACTTCTGCGAGCAAAAGAGCATTCAGATCAAGTATGCATCTGTAGCACATCCAAGAGCCAACGGGCAGGTTGAGCGAGCCAACGGGATGATATTGGAGGCACTCAGGAAAAAGGTCTTTGATAAGAATGCAAAATTCGCAGGAAAGTGGATAAGGGAATTGCCTTATGTCGTTTGGAGCTTAAGAACTCAACCTAGCCGAGCCCAGCATGGAAACACTCCTTTCTTCATGGTCTATGGGTCGGAGGCAGTGCTACCCGCCGATCTCAAGTTTGGGGCGCCAAGGTTGATCTTCGAAAGCATAGCAGAAGCTGAGGCCACCAGGCTGGAGGACATTGATGTACTTGAAGAAGAACGGCTTAACGCAGTAATCCAATCAGCACGGTACCAGCAGACTCTAAGGCGCTATCACGACAAGGCTGTGCGACAACGATTCTTCTCAGTAGGAGATCTCGTCCTCCGCCGAATTCTAACGGGGGAGGGACGGCACAAGTTATCGCCCTTATGGGAAGGACCCTTCATAGTAGCAGAAGTCACTCGGCCCGGATCATATCGCCTCACTCAGATGGATGGCACAGAAGTCGGGAACTCCTGGAACATAGAACACCTCAGGAAGTTTTATCCCTAGCTATATTTCAGAAGCTATCGGGACGACGATGTACTCTGTAAAGTGGAAATATGTCATCAATAAAAAGGGGTTTCAAAGATACTCAGTTTGTTCACGATTGACTTGCATTATTACTTAACTCGGGGTGACCACTATGCCCTACTAACGGAGCAATCGACTTAAGTTGGCAGCGACTTAAGGCGGTGCAACATGCTCACGCTTACTTAACTCGGGGTGATCACTATGCCCTACTAACGGAGCAATCGGCTTAAGTCGGCAACGACTTAAGGCGGTGCAACATGCTCACGCTTACTTAACTCGGGGTGACCACTATGCCCTACTAACGGAGCAATCGGCTTAAGTCGGCAACGACTTAAGGCGGTGCAACATGCTCACGCTTACTTAACTCGGGGTGACCACTATGCCCTACTAACGGAGCAATCGACTTAAGTTGGCAGCGACTTAAGGCGGTGCAACATGCTCACGCTTACTTAACTCGGGGTGACCACTATGCCCTACTAACGGAGCAATCGACTTAAGTTGGCAGCGACTTAAGGCGGTGCAACATGCTCACGCTTACTTAACTCGGGGTGACCACTATGCCCTACTAACGGAGCAATCGACTTAAGTTGGCAGCGACTTAAGGCGGTGCAACATGCTCATGCTTACTTAACTCGGGGTGACCACTATGCCCTACTAACGGAGCAATCGACTTAAGTTGGCAGCGACTTAAGGCGGTGCAACATGCTCACGCTTACCTAACTCGGGGTGACCACTATGCCCTACTAATGGAGCAATCGGCTAAAGTCAGTGGCGACTTGAGCCGGTGCAACATGCTCATGCCTATGCAATTCAGGGGATGACTTCTATATCCCGCAAACAAATTTCATAATCATCGTGCGTCATTTCATTACTACAGATTTACGAACTGATGAATTCTGATACAATAAGAGAGTAATTTTATCATTCGAATGCTGAACTGATGTCCTCTAACAAATACTCGATCATGCTAACCGCGCGCTCAAAGCACGCAAAATGTTTCTCTATTTCACAATGTCTTTCTCAGGAGCGACCGACGAAGAAGGGCGACTCGAGGAATCAGGGGCAGCATTCACATCAGCCCTTATGTCTTCAGGAACAACCACGCCGGGTCTCCTCATCAAGATTCGTCCCGCCCGAATATCCTTGTCCATGGCTCTGTCGCGCTGGGCTTTGAGAGTAACAGAAGTTTCCTCGGCAACTTTAGCAGCCAGTCGAGCAGTCTCTGGCTCCTGGACAATGGATTTCTTGGAAGCTCAGAGTTCCCTGATGGTGGCATCCTTTGCTGATATCAGCTGCTTGAGGCGGGTCACTTCGTCCGCGGATTCCTGCAGCTTACAACGTTGATTGTCCAATTCCTCCATTGTAAAGCGGTGACTCCTCTCCAAGATGGTCAGCGAGTTGCTAGAATCACGATACAATCTGTCAAGATTATCACGAGAAGCAGCAAGGATACGCTTTTCTTCCTGCGAGCAAAAATCAACTCCTTCAAAAACCAAGCAAGTAATAGGAACACAGCAAGGCAAAGCACAGTTTTGTAAATTACCTTTTCAGAGTCGAGCTGAGCATGAAGAGAAGAACTCAGTGCATTGGCGTCATCCAAGGCAGCAGAGACTTGACCCAGTTCAGTTTGGCCCTGAGAGTACTTCTCCTCGAAGTCAGCACACCGCTGAACCAATTCAGCCTGATCTCGGGAATGTTTTTCCTCAAGAATTGAAATCTGCCGAGTGATTCCTAGCAAGAGATAATCAAACAAAACGGGGTCAGAAGGTAAAGCAGTCCACAACGAAGGCAGAGAGAAGCAAAAAAGCACTAACTAGCATTGGTTGCCTCCAATTCAGAGACACGATGTTGAAGTGACACTGGATTCCAACACGCAAGAGACGAAGCCACTTCTGGGCCGAAAGCACCCTGCAATCTTAGCTGGCTGGCCATCCCATCCACCAAAGCCTGATGAGGAAAGCAGATGAGTGTAATGACAGCAGTTCATATAATGTGAAAATCAAGCTAAATTACATCACAGTACCTGGAGGTTGGAAAAGAACGAAGGGATCCCCAAATCAGGAGAGATCAGTTGATAATCAGACGTAAGGCCACCACCCGAAGCAGCTTGCAAAGAACCAGTAGGAATCAGCTCGGTGCCTTCAGCAGAGCCGAACACTCGATCAGCGGGGACGCTACCCTCTAAAGCGACTCCCTGGTCCAAGGTTTGGGCTACCACCATACAACCAGAGTGTGGAGGAGATCCCACATGAACGTCCATGGAAGTACAGGAGGGAGACCCCGCTCGGGCACCCTCGGGGGCTGGGTCATAGTTTGCACTGCCCACTTGAGCCGGATCATCCCCGGCAGCACCCTCGGGGGCTGGGCAGTGGCTTACACTCTTCAACCGAGCCAAGTCATCCCCGGCAGCACCCTCGGGGGCTGGGCATGTGTCAGCATCATTCTTGAGGCCCAAGTTCTCTGCAGTAACCACTTCTAAGGTTGACGGGCCCTCAGCCACTTCCATAGGACCAAGATGATCCAAGTCAGTCTCTCGACCCTCGAGATCGCGCTCTAAGGTCGACGAGGCACGGGATGACCTCAACCCAGCATCAGGCACATCAGCGCAAACCTCCATTGCACCATCATCCACTGGCTCCGATAACAAGTCCTCTGGGACCATATCCTCAAGAGTCTGATCAAAGTTGGCCAGGGACAGCTCTTGCAGACCAATGAGGGCAGACAAAGCAGGAGAGGGAACTCCACTACTTTCACCACTGGCGATGAACTGCCGACTATTTTTCCGAGTCAAAGGAATCTCATTTTCCTCTTCCTCATCATCCACATTGGCAACACAAGCAGCACCCCCATTGGGACCAGCAACAGATGGGGCACCCACGATGGGATCAACAGCGGATTGGGTACACCCATTGGGGTCAGCGTCAGTAAATCCAGTCGCAGGCACTTCTTCAATAGTAGGAACTGAGGTACCAGCGTCCTGATCAAAACTGGATACTCGCCGGAGGCGTCTTCTTTTTTTCTTCTGCTCATCAACAGAAGGATCAGGCTGATTGGTTCGGCAAGGGCGCCTCGGGCGAGCACTGACAGGCTTCTAAACATCCAAAGTCGTATCAGCCTCTGGGGGAGGCGCCACTACCAACGTCCCAGCAGGAGCAGCATCAGATGAATCCTCAGCTAGCAAATCAAGCATAGCGCTTATCTCTGCATCACTAGGGTTCAGGGGCACCTCAAAATGAACCTGCCGTTCGTCATCAGGAATCTCCCCAAGCGAGGCAACCAAAGCACTGACTTCTTCAGCAGAGGGTCGCACTCTAAGGCCCAAACTGCCATCAGTAATGGGTGGATTCGACACGAAAAGGGTGAAGGCTTTGGGAGGAGGCAAGTTCCAGGCCGAGTACGCCACTGGAGCACCAACATTTGACACCTTGCCCCTGAGTATCATTTCAAGTCGGCTCACCAAGTCTGCAGAAGGAATTCTCCTGTTGGTAACCCGAGTTGAGTCGGCTAGCCCTCGATACAGATAAGCTGGATAGGCCCTGTCTTTCAGTGGCTGAATATTCTTGAAAACAAAGTCAGTAACCACAGCTTCAACAGTCAGACCCCTCTCTTTCAGCAGTCCAACTTCAGCTAGCAACACACCTGCCTCAGCTACCTCCTGATCTGTGGGAGACTCGGTCCAGCTTGGGATGCAAACGTCCGGCTGTCTTCCCGACCGGGAGGGGAGAGAATTCCCATAATTCTCAACTATGAACCACTCCAGGCGCCATCCCTTAATACTGTCCTTGAGGGGGATCTCGAGATATTCAGTTTTCCTCCCGCGACGCATCTCCAAGCTGGCACCCCCGACCAACTGATGTTGTCCCCCAGCCATCCCAGGGCGACAATGATACAAGTATTTCCATAAACCAAAATGTGGCAGCACGCCAAGAAAGGCCTCGCATAAATGAACGAAAATGGAGATTTGCAGAATTGAATTGAGGTTCAAATGGGTCAAGTTAATGTGGTAGAAATCAAGGAGGCCGCGGAAAAAGGGAGAGATGGGAAGGCCAAGGCCGCGGAGAAGGAAAGGGGCGTAAACAACGGACTCATGGGTATCCTCTGTCGGAACAGTAAACCCATGGCAAATCCGCCAAGAACAGAGTTCTCGCGGAGGAAGAACCCCGATAGATATGAGGTGGAGAAGTTCAGTTTCAGAAATGATGGACATGTGGTTACCTGCGAAAGGCAACTGGCTGTTGGGGTCGATTGGAGGAATCACCACAGCAGACGAGCTCGCGGTCTTCCTCTTGGGTGCCATCTCGATTCTACCAGCGAGCAGAGTGGGAGGCGAATGGCAGAGAGGATTCGGAAGCGAGAAAGCAAGAACTAGGGCACGGAAAGCAAAGGCGGCTAAAAGCGCAGCTCTTATGGGATATTCTCGAGCCAGACACCGTTTCAAAAAGTGCCCAGTCATCACCCGGCGGTTATTTCCAAAACCCCAGCATGCCACGTGGAAACCCGGCAGTTATCTCCAGAACACCGGTGCGCCACCTCATCACTCGGCCATCGTCCTCAAAGTGGCTCGCGCGGCCTGCTATCACTCGGCGTTGCCTCCAAAACGCCGATTTCGTGTTCAGTCGCTCGGCATTACCTCTAAAATGCTGACGTCGCCTTCCAGTCACTCGGCGTTGCCTCTAAAACGCTGATATAGTGTTCAGTCGCTCGGCGTTGCCTCTAAAACACCGACATCGCCTTTCAGTCACTCGGTATTACCTCTAAAACGCTGATGTTGCCCTCTGGCATCACCTCAAGTCGCTCGGCATTACCTCTAAAATGCCGACGTCGCTTTCCAATCACTCGGCGTTGCTTCTAAAACACTGATACAGTCTTCAGTTGCTCGGTGTTACCTCTAAAACGCCGACACCATCTACAAGTTACTCGGCAACTATTTCTGGAAGCATCAGTTTGATCCCCAAGTTATTCATCTACTGTCTCAAAGGAATCATTTTTACAAACAAGCAAGACGAGTTATCAAGGAGAAGCCAACGTCATTCTTTCATTAAAAGGGAAGATAACAAACTTACAAATCAACTCTTTACGAGTTGATACTTCCCTACTATTACTACATTACATTACTACTACTACTACACTACGCTATACTACTCCACATTACTACTACATTATTCTAACTATACTATACTAATATCTAAAAGACCAGTGGCATCTAGCCACTGGCCCTGTTGCTGCCGCCGCCGCCGCCGCCCCTGGTGCTGCCCTTGCTGCTGCCGCCCCGGTTGCTGCCGCCGCCGTCACCGTCCTTGCTGCCGTCGCCGTCACCGTCCTTGCTGCCGCCGCCGCTGCCGCTGCCGCTGCCGCTGCCGTCACCGTCACCGTCGCCGTCGCCATCGTCGTCATCGCCGTCGTCGTCGTCGTCGTCCTCGTCCTCGCCGCCGCCGTCCGAGTCCTCCTCATCCGAGGAGTACTCCGACTCATCCGAGCCCTCGAGCCCGGAGCGCTCGACGGCCTGGATGTACGTCCAGACCTCCGCCGCAAGCCCCTGGGAGTCGTCTGAGTCGTCAGACGACTCACGCAGGGGGACGGGAGCCGGAGACCCCTCAGACTCAGAGGAGAACTCCACCTCTGAGTACTCCGAGTCACCAAACTCCTCCGATGGAGGAGTTGGCTCATGCTTGCGCTTGTTGTTCTTGCCCATGGTGGAAGCAGAAGGGAAAGAAGAGAGGGAAGCAGCAGAGAACAGCAAAGGATGTGGAAAAGCCAAAGGGACAACAGCGTTATTTATAGAAGGAGAAGGCAACCGCTCACCTCCAACCGCGGTCACTGAACAGTCGCAAAGCATTCAATAAGCACTTCAACCCGTCTGAAGACACGTCAGGCGGCTGACGCCGTTTCACGCAACACAACACCCATTGGGACTCCAGTCAACAGCGCGGAGGATATGATTACACTCGACGTCACATCACATTACTACTCAGAAGCAGCCGGCTAAAACACTCAGCGTACCAAGCCGTCCCTTGCCCACACCCATTGGGGGGGACGCCCAGGAATTATCAGTATATTTTTCAAAACGGTCACATCTGTGCAGGGCACGCAGTGAATACCTCAAGACAAAAATGAGATATCAGTAAGGATCAGAGGAAAGCCAAATATAGCCAGTGAAGTACAAAATATGGCCGACAGAAGCGACGTGAGGACTAGACAGAGTACGTCCGTCAAACGTCCAATCAGTCACAGAGCAAATAAATTGCACTACCTAGCAAGATATGGATGGATTGCGAACTCGGCTGCTAAAGACAAAATATATGCTGACCTCTGAAGCAAAATATTGATGACATAATGCTGACCTCCAAAGCATAATGCGAATAGCTTCATGCCAATTCCTACAAACAGAAAGGATAATTTTCAGCAAAGAGACACAAAAGGAAGACCTTCGAACGGATTATCCTCAAAAATCCATTTGAAGGTCGGGGGCTACACCCATTGGGTGCACCTCCGGTGCATCCCATGGATCATCATTCCAAACCAAGATAGTGCCGACTTCTAAGGCATGGGACAAGATTAAAAGGCCAACCTTCAACCAAAACGCAGGAGCACTAATGGAAATAATTTCTGGGGAAGACCTTCAAGCAGATTATTTTCTAAAAATCTACTCGAAGCTCGGGGGCTACACCCATTGGGTGCACCTCCGGTGCACCCAATAAAGTTCAGAATCCTACAAATTGAAATGCCGACCTCTAAGGCACAAGCACGAAACTAAGCTCCGGTCAACAAGTGATCGAAGCAGGAGAAGACAACAGGAAGTCATTTTCTTCAAATCACCTGCAAGCTGGACCTGGGATCTTTGGGCTGATTACCTCTAAATTAACCCAAAGATCGGGGGCTTGTGGGGGATAGATATCCCCCGGGTCCACTAAAGAGTAAAAGACCTCACGAAAGGCCCAAGGGCCCAATAAATCATAAGGTCATTCTTTCGTGGGCCTGGGGAGAGACAACCAGCAGAGCAGATCGACATGAGGCAGGATTGATGTAAACCTGGATGACCCACAACGTCGAGCGAATGACCACAACAGAGATCCGACTTTCCCGCGCTGGGGCTCCCATGCAACGGAGCCATGCGAGGATAAGTCGGCAGGATTACACGGAGATAAACTCAAGAAGTTCACTATCTTTTAGCTACTCGTTGTTATCATATCCACATGTATTGCCCCACGGTCGAGTATATAAGGCCTAGGGGCACCCCTTCAGAACGATCGACCCTATTACTTAGCCACCCACGTCAACTCTCTGTATTCTCAATCCAGAGAGCTCTCTTGTAACCACATTCACCAAGCATACTCACCAGGACGTAGGGTGTTACGCATCTCTAAGCGGCCCGAACCTGTAAACCTTGTCCACTGTTCCTCGTGCAATCGGCACAAACCATTTTGCTACAGTTGTCGACACCGTCCTACTCCTAAAAACACCTTGAGGGGCAACCCCGGGTGTGCGGTCGGACCCAAAACACCGACACCATCATCCAAATCTCTGATGGTTTTATATCAAGTTGCCCATATCCCTTTACTGTGCATGGTGTTTCATGCTGCCTTGTGTAACACAGGAAACATAGGACCAGATTTACTTTATAAAACAGATCGAATCATTGGGAAATGTTTGTGGAACTATTGCTCTACTCCATGCTGTTGGAAATGCATCTTCCAAAGTCAATTTAGGTGACCTGAAACGATTATATGCAGCACACAGAATTCTATAAGATGGTTGCAATCTTTCTTGTTCTCTCCTTGTTTCTAAATTGAATTAACCTATCTGGTCTTTTGTAGTGGAGAATTCATGCTTGGACTTGTTCTTCAAATCAACTGCTACCATGGATGACCCTCATGAGGTTCTTGTTTGTTTTCTCAAAATGCATTCTCATCACCAGGATAGCTTGACCAGTCTTGCAGTTTTTTCCCTTACGCGGTTATGCCTCATGCTATGTTTTACAGCGTGCTGTGTGTCTGGAGAAGGATGATACAATGGCAAGGGCTCATTTACTTGCTGCCAATGATGGTGCCACTGAGGTACTGGTTTATTTGCATATGTGAACTGGAAATCAATCTGGAAAACATCAAAGAATAATAACTGTCGAACGTAAGGCTATGCACTAAATACAGTTCATGATGTTCCACTATATTTTTCTTTAGTTAGCATAGTTTCAAGGTCTGAGCTGAACTGTGCTGTGCTGTGTGCATTGACAACAAAGTAAAATCGTGAAGCTTAAACTTGCGATTCTATTTTATATAGATAGATGAAGCATTGTTATGGTTATTGTTTTCTTCAGCTGAAAATAGATAAATAATTTTGTTACAGGTCATACACATGAAATTCATTAGTGGGTTTCAATTTCAACTCGAGTTGTCCCAAACAAGGGAAAAATAATAGCCAATTTTTTCTCATCAATTTTTTGCACATTAAAAATCTTGTTTTGAAGTTTTGCTTTCTTTGCACTCCTATGATTACCTGTTCTTTTTTCTTATAGGGTATGAGCCCAGATGTTGCGACAGCCCCAAAGAGCAAAGGATGCCTGATGATTGGAGAATATAACAAGGTCGCCAAAAAGTGACCGTGGTGTTACCGAGGACGACGCTCGCCGTGGACCTGCAAAGCGGCATCGACGACCACCGACACCGGGGACGGGACCACGGGCACACCGGCGACATGAGGTACTTCATGAGCCCCTTCCAAAATCCCGATTTTTTTCCTTTGATTTCAACCCTTCATTTTCCTCTGCTTCGTCCTCTGCTCCAATGCTTCAGGAATATAGATAGTCAGAAAAAACAGAAAATGAGCGGAGGGGAGGCATCAAAATTCCAAATCCCCAGTTCCCCACCTCGCCGCTCCCAGCATCGCGAATTTTGAATGGCAGGAGTTTTTGTTCCAGGATGAGCACCGAGCCAGTGGAGCTGCTCGAGTTCGACCCCATCGAGCTCCTATTCCCATGTATGTGTTTTTATTTTTGTTATATTTCCTTCCTCAATGATTCTATTGATTTCCTTGAATTTTTTTAGCACCCACCATAGCTTCACAGGTATTCATGGAAAATTTAATGCACTGTGTCGAGCGCTCATTCGATAATTCTCTATTGGTTGTTTCTAGGGTTCATCGTTTTTTATCCTTTTTGGAGTTCAATTCAATATTTGTTATGTGTTTTCTAATCATTTTGAGGTAATTCGTGGTCATCCTATATTGTTCTTTAGTTTCCTGATTTCTTCTCTAAATCATGTAGTCGAATTAAATAAGCAGATCTCTTGCACGCTACCGCTGACGAACAACACAAACAAGCAGGTCGCGTTCAAGGTAAATGAATCCTTATTGTGCATTTTAGGTTAGAAGAAGCTATGTACTTATATGTAGGAACAGACCCAGTACCCAGCAAATATCTCCTACGCCATTTTTGACTTTATATCCACGCGACGCCTATCTGGCATACTTTCAGGTCCATGTTGCATCAGTGAAGAGCGCTAGAGCAGAGTGAGCGTGCGCTTCTTGGTCATGGAGTGCAGTGTCGCCGTCCTTTCGCTCAAAGGTGCCTAGGTTGGGCGCGTCCTCCTCCCAGTGGAGGTGCAACAAGATGTACGTTCTCGGTACCTAACCGTTCGCTTCTCGACTCTCCATCTGCATCTACTTTGCTCCTCCTTGATCCATTCAGCAACTGCACTGCATAGTCACCACACTTATATATTATGGTTGTGGTTGGTGATCATTCAGTCTTTGGGGAGGGTTCACTGGAGCAGAAGGCAACGATCAACCTCAAGCCACTTCTTTAACTACATCGATGTCCGCATTGTCCTTGCTCAGCTTGAGGTTGGCATTCTTTATTCTGAAAATTAATTTGTATACTAAAATTAATTTGAGATTTCATGTCCCGAGTGATCGCCAAAGGGACTCCAAATGGTACTTTGATTACTTTTTCACTCGTTTATTTGGATCATCAATAAAAGTTACAATAGGGAAGCTTAATTCAAGTTGAATGAGTTCATCACCGGTACCTCTATGAATGACACTGAGATTTTCTACGAAAAGATGATACACGAGTCTCCAAGGCTCAAGGGACTCGGTAAGTCCAGTTCTTGAACCGCATGCTGTTTTACTGGCTTCGATCCTTTGGTGAAACAGCGTATGAAATTACTGAGGCATATGTGGTTTCATCTCTCGTCTCGTCCTGGAAGCAAACAACCATGAGGATTCTAGAGGTGTGTACTGATCAGAGAGCATTCGTAACTGGTGCCATATTCTAATTCAACTTAGTTTTCACTGCCTATGTTTGGAAGGGATTCAAATGAGTTAGAATGGGAAACCCTAACCCTAACAGGGGTTGGGTGATGTATTAGTGCGACTGTAGGTCCAATCTGCATATGTGAAGAACGAATTTTAGTGGAACAATTTGAAGAAATTATCATTCAAGGTTGAGTTATTAATCTTCTGCCCCATCTACTATTTGTTGCTCAGTAAAATCGTGTCAATTATCTCCAAAAGACAGATCACATCCAATAATTTTTTAGAAAAAACAACATTGTTTAGTGTCGCAATTTGTTATGCTTTCCACTGTCTACAGATTGTTGATGAGGCCAATACAAAGCTCATGAGGGATTATGTCGTGGAGGTTAGCCACATTGAAGACAAAAACTAAAACGTCTGAGTGATGATATATGAAGTCTGACTAAGCTAAAGATCTTGTGAGTATCGCCATAATGTAACTTTTTCTTTTGAAAGATGCTTCTATGTTTCACAGTTTACACTACGACTCAATCACTCACTTTCTGAGCATTGCTTTGCAGAGATCTGGCTCAAACAGATATCTTGGTGGTCCATTGCCAGCTGCCATTGGGAAGTTGCTTAAGCTTGAATATTTGTAATTATGATTTTTGAGCATTCATTTTCTGTTTATATTTTTGGATTAGAGATTACGGTATCAGATAATTTTGATATGAGAATATAGCTTTGATATGACAATGATATTATGACTTTCATTTCTTTTTAGGTAATTGATGTACTTTTGCCTAGGAAATTTGATAATCATATCTGTGCATTTTAGCATGTTCTAAGTTCATTCAAGGTGCTACTTATGGAGTTCTATGATAGTGTACTAGACTTAGGTGGTTGTATAAAAGCACATATGTTATTTGAATTCAGAATCGTACCAGTTTAAACATTTTCTCAGCTATAGGCCATTAAGCATTCAAGTCTATAGTATCCAAAATGCAACCGGACCATACATTTCTGATGTGAACCAGTGCTGGTTGTGGTTGCAGAAGCTTGTGCCACAAACCAAACATGTTCATATCGTGGCCGTTTCGGCCATATGTTGGGCCATCTAGAAATCAAGGAATAGAATATGCTTTGAGAATATTCTAATTAAATCACCTAATGAAATTATCTGCCATGCGAGCGCTCTGATGATTTCATGGGCAGGTTTGAGCAAAAGGGAGTTGCAGCCTACAGGGCTTGATTCAAGAAGGTGCAAAGCTGCTGGTCTGGGCACCGAGCGTAACGTTGGATGCTCGTGTTGTCGATCAAGTGGAAGAGGATATTGATGATACAGAGAATTAAAAGTTTGGTATAGTGATCAACTTTTCGGTGGAAGCCCGACGAAGATTGTCTACTTCTGGATCTTGGCGGTGTAGCTTTGTTCTGCTTCTCTTGTGATGTTCTTGTCCAAGTATAAGGTCTACAATGGCATAATGTTTGTACCATCTTTTTCTGTGGTAACTTATTTTTTCTCATGCAGTGCATGTGACTTGAAACTTTGTTAAGACATAGTTTGTGAAAGGGAAAAGGATCCAATATTTTCTATAGTCGATTTTGGTATTTGACGTCCATCACAAACGATTATGAACAGAAGCTATGTACTTGTCTGCATTTTGTATATCATAGTGATGTCTGTCGATCTGTATCTATTTTTTACTCCCGTCGCAACGCACGGGCATGTAACTATGATTTAGTGAAGTACCTAGATCAACTCACTTGTTATGATTGTTGAGTTGATTCTTGATAGCATCACTAAACAATGACATATTTGTGTACAAGTGCCCCCGTTGCAACGCACGGGCATATACCTAGTGAGAAAGTAGAAGGGGAGGTGTCACTGTCGCGCCTATAGTGATATGACATGTCTATGATGCAATATGCATATGATATCGTGATTTTCCCAGTTCATGGTATTCAACAGGCAATGGCTATGAAATTACTGCTATGTGTTTTTAAACAATGGGACAATTGCACCAGTGTCTCTGTTTTAGTGTGTAACTACATATTTGCCCCTATGTTTTAGACTTCTGCGTGTTTACTCTCGTTTTTTCTCGAAATAAAACTGTTGTATGCCCCTACTCCGTTTAGTTGTACAAAGCAATGTTAAGCATTGATAAAAAAAACAAGGGACAATTACGACAGTGGCCCTATGTTTTTAGACTTTCGTGTTTGCCCCTATAATATTAAGCATATAATATCTTATTATTATGCTTAACATGGTGCAGGTGTCATGTTGTTATCGTGTTAGAAAACATAGTTAAATTGCTAATAATTTTTAAATTTTAAAAATAATTCAAATTCTCATCATATCTATTACTATATTTGAAATATAATCAAATTGTTATTCAAACGGTAAAAGCGTATAATTGTATTTTTATCATGACTTAACACCGTTAAGTATAACTAATGACGTAGGGGTATACGACGGTTCGTTTTGAAAAAAATTACCAGCAATACGCAAAGTCTAAAAACACAGGGTATTTAAGGCTAGGCTAGTTTGGTGTGTGACGCTAGGCGCCACACCACGTCTAAGTCGCGGCGGCCGAATCAGCCGCCACATCTGCAACGATAAAACTGTGGCGCGACGTGGCGGCTTAGGTGTGCTACCAAACAGCCCCTTACACCTAAAAAAAAGGTAGCCATGGCACAATTGCCCCATATACACAATCATGCGGGGTCTAAAGATAATAATACATCGCAGTAAAAACATGGTCTTTCAGTCTTTTGCTTTTGGCCGGGCCGAGAATTATAAGCCGCAAATCCGCACATCTGTTTTTGGAATTTACCCATTTCGCTACCTACGTCCGACCACCCATGCATTGTAGAAAACTTAATAGCGAAGGTAGAGAAAGACACTGAACAAAGTATTGAAAAGATAGGATGGCAAGCTGGGAAGGAAAAGTAATCTCTTTACAGTATAGCCTTGCTGCTAGCCTGCTAGCTTAGCACCGCTTTACAGTAAACAATACTCGGGTTTGGCGAGTCATGGTTGGCAGTTTAGCTAAAGTACGATCTAGTGTTAGCTAGCTTGATTAGGCGAGCCAGCTCTACTGTTCATGCATGTATTTGATCTAAGATAACTCTCTCTATTTTTCTTTTTTAAAAGGAACCTTATTAGTTGACAAAGTACAGCTATAGCATACAACAATACAGCTTCGCCCAACCCTGCCATTTGTCACCGACGGACGACTGACTATTCTGGATTGCAGTGAAGTGAAAGCTGGGCCCGTTGGTCGAGGCGTGCAGACTGATTGACGCGGTCCGTCCACAATTGATGATTCCATTCATATTTGCAGGGAGCCCAACTGCTGATGGTTGGTATAACAGACATGCTTGCCAATGATTAGGGTGTCATTGGCGTGTAGCTGCAGGATAACACCGGATTTCTAGTACAGAAGAGAGACATGCCGCAACCCAACCCAACCCTGCCTCGTCCGAAAATTTTGCTATTTTAACCCTTTTAACGTGGGCTAAATGCTATTATGTGACCCTCTATCTATGACTTGTGGACCATCTGTGTCTATGATTTATGTGCCTTGTGCTAAAATAGAGAAGTTCACAATTAAGAGTGACAAAATAGCAAATTCCCCGCCTCGTCCTCACTTAGCTCGTTCGTTTCTACCCAAGTACCCAACCAGACCAGGTTGAGGTTGGATTGAAGCCCAATCCAGGTTATATTCCAAGCCCAGGAAAAAATCTGGATTCTAATTTTTTTTTGAGTTTGGTTAAGCCCACTGGATTTCAAGCTCATGGGTTTGAGATTTTTTTTAGCTAGAGAAGGTCCTGGATTGGAGCCAAGTCTCTAAGGGTCTGGAACATCCTCCTCGCCGTCGGCGACCTCTACCCACTGGCGAGCTTCTCTCCGGTAGGATCCCTTCTCTTTCGTTATATCTGCTCTCTGCCTCTCTTTTGTTCGGCGTTGGACAGGCACAGGCAGCACCGCGCGTTGGGATTGTCCTCGGCGCCGTCAAAGCACGCGGTCGCGGAGCCAGCCGGACTGGCGGGGTGTGCGGCGCTAGCCAAGCAGACTTGCCTGCCTGATGACTGCTCTGCTAGTAGTAAAAGGATGGCGGTGTTGCGCGGTGAAAAAGTGAAACACAATGCTGTTGAACAGGGTTTTAATCTCTGGCTTAGCTGGGGAGGGGTGTTGAAGAGCACGTTTAACCCCCTCGGTTACGTCGTGCTCGTAAGTACGGGTTAAACAAATGGGGAATCTGTACAAATCTGCTCCTGCGCTGTGTATTTGCTTGCTTGCTTGCTTCTTTGCTTGCTTGCTTCTGTACAAATCTGCCTGATGACTTCTTTGCTTGCTTGCTTCTTTGCTTGCCTGCCCTGCCCCATCCGTGCTGTGCCACGGCCCCCACGGAGAATAAAGTAGATAGCTGAGGGAGAAGCTAATGAAATTAGATTGTAGAGGAATGCGTAGGTCCATACAGAGAAGGTGAATATACAATTTATTTATTTTCACTTCAGTAGTTTAGTACATGGAATTTCCCTCTTTTCTAAACATCGTTGTATGTTTGTCCTGCATTCTATTAGTATTGTGTGCTACTAGTAACTAGTACATGGAATCTGTTCTTACTGATGCTTATATGAACCAAATAATTTATTTATTTTTAGATTGTCCCTGCTCTAGCAAGAGTAGGCGAGGATGAACCTCCCCCATCCTGGGTGTTGGTGCCTGACTCATTTTATCAAGGTACTAGCCAAAACCTAAAGAAACTGAATTATATAAACTACATAACTAGCTTTAGTAATTAGTTTTTCTTATTTCTCTTGATGCTACTTTTAGTTTTGCTATGGACATGAGCAATAGAGATCACCTTAGGAGGAGGGAGGAGGATGATGATGACCTCTTCCTTTTTATTCTCCCTTCCCTACATCTCTTGGGCTATCTTGGACGTAATAAAAAGTAATTGAGGTATACATCAGTGCTGACCGGGGAGGAAAAAGTTCGAGAGCTACTTGAAGGTCATATCAACAACTGCAGGGTATCATTTAGAATGGAACCTTTCATTTTCAAATCCTTGGCCGACTATCTTAGAATGGAAGGATTGGTTAAAGATACAAGAATCAAAGTTGAGGGAAAACTTGGGTTCTTCCTATACATGATTAGCCACATTGTGACATTTGAAGATCTCCAAGTCTTTTTTGGTCATAGCAATGATACATTTCACCATGTCATCAAAACATTTCTTCAACATTGTTATCCCTGGCCTTAGCATGTGGTTCCTAAAGCCTCCTTCCAATCAAGTTCATCCTAAAATTCATGGTGACAACCAATTTTATCCATACTTAAAGGTGACTTATTTTAACTCTTATGTGCCCATTGAAAGGGAAATAGAGTTAACCATTTCCTATAATTAATTTTGGTGGTTGATGACCAACGCAAACAAGTGGACTAACTAGTTTGTCAAGTATTCATGTATTACAAGTGCATATGGTTCAACACAAATCAAGAAAGAAATCAAGTTGGGGACACAATTTAATCGGAGCAAAGAACTTGAGTGTGCTGAAAAATGGCGCACCAGACTGTCCGGTGTGCCACCGGACAGTGTCCGGTGCACCAGGACTGTACAACTCCAAACCAGCCACTCTCGGGAATTCTAGGGCGCGCTCCGCTATAATTCACCGGACTGTCCGGTGAGCCAGCGGAGCAACGGCTAGCTCGCGTCAACGGTCGACTGCAAAAGCGCCTGCCACGGTGAACAGTGCGCGACAGAGTTAGAGCAGCAAAGTCAAAGGGCACCGGACTGTCCGGTGCCGCAAGAAGACAAAGGCTCCAACAGCCGGCCAGCTCCGAACCCTAACGGTTAGCTGACGTGGCAGAGCACCGAATAATGAACAGTGGGTGTCCGATGGTGCACCGAACTGTCTGGTGCGCCCATCGCCAGCATCCTTCACCAACGGCTATGGAAGTGGTTGGGGGCTATGAATACCCCCAACCACCTCATTCATATCCATCCAAGCATTCCAAACACCTCATTCAATACAAGAGCAAAAGACTCCACTCCAAGACACATCAAATAGATCGAATCCTCTCTAAGCCTCCAAATCAACTCAATTCCATTAGGGACTTGTGTTCTTTTGTTGCTCATGTCGCTTGGATTGGCCTTTTTCTTTTCCTATTCTTATTCTCAAGTGCTTTGTAAGCGAAGCAAGAGACACCAAGTGTGTGGTGGTCCTTACGAGGTCTTAGTGACCCGTGAGATTAAGGAAGAAGGCTCACTCGGTCTAAGTGACCGTTTGAGACAGGGAAATGATTCAAATAGACCCGGTCTTTGTGACCTCCTCAATGGGGACTAGGTTCTTTGGAACCGAACCTCGGTAAAACAAATCATCGTGTTCACTTGCCTTGATTCTTGTTTGATTTGTTTTCCCTCTCTTCGGACTTGAATTTAATTCTAACGCTAACCCTGGCTTGTAGTGTGTGTTTAAGTTTATAAATTTCAGGTTTCGCCTATTCACCCCCCTCTAGGCGACTTTCAATTGGTATCAGAGCCAGTGCTTCATTAAGAGTCTAACAAACTCGAAGTGATATCTGGAGATCACACCAAGAGGGAGATCATGACCGGCGAAAAGGCCGCAAGCTCGGGGAGGACTCTCTCAAGGGAGTCCGGCAACAAATACAAGGAAGGATCCTCTTCCTCCATCATGTCGCATCGGAGAGGTGACTAGAAGAAGATGAAGAAGGTGGTCTAATATGAGACTAACTCTTCGTCACCCTCCACATTAAGCTCCGAGTCGTCCACTACTTCTAAGCGCCATGAGAGCAAGAAGTATAGTAAGATGCCCCTACGCTATCCCTGTATTTCAAAGCGCGCTCCATTACTTTCTGTACCCCTAGGCAAACCACCATATTTTGATGGTGAAGATTATTGTATGTGGAGTGATAAAATGAGGCACCATCTAACCTCACTCCATGAAAGCATTTGGGATATTGTTGAGTTTGGTGCGCAGGCACCAAAGGTGGGGTACAAGGACTACGACTCAGACGAGGCCGCCTAAATTAGACACTTTAACTCCCAAGCCACATCTATACTCCTCGCCTCCTTGTGTCGAGAGGAGTATAACAAGGTGCAAGGGTTAAAGAGCGCCAAAGAAATTTGGGACGTCCTCAAAACCGCGCACGAAGGGGATGAGGTGACCATGATCACCAAGCGCGAGACGATCGAGGGAGAACTCGGTCGATTCGTCCTCAACAAAGGGGAAGAGCCGCAAGCAATGTACAACCGGCTCAAGGCGATGGTCAACCAAGTGCGCAACCTCGAGAGCACCAAATGGGATGACCATGAAATAGTCAAGGTTATTCTAAGATCCCTTGTTTTTTGTAATCCTACTCAAGTACAATTAATACGTGGGGATCCTAGATACAAACTAATGTCTCCCGAGGAAGTGATTGGTAAGTTTGTGAGCTTTGAACTAATGATCAAAGACTCCAAACACATTGTCAACTTGGAGCAAGGCGCCACTCTACACCCGAGATGCAACTCGTCGCATTCAAGGCGATGGAAGAAGAGAAGGAGTCTACATCAAGTAGGCTTCCAATCGACACCTCCAAGCTCGACAACGAGGAAATGGCGCTCATCATCAAGAGTTTCCGTCAAATCCTCAAACAAAGGAGGGGGAAAGACTACAAGTCCTGCTCTAAGAGGGTGTTTTACCGTTGTGGTAACTCCGGTCATTTCATAGCTAAATGTCCAATTTCTAGTGAAAGTGACAGGGACGATGACAAGAAGGGGAAGAAGAAGGAGAAGAACAGATACTACAAGAAGAAGGGTGGTGATGCACACATATGTCGGGAATGGGACTCCGATGAGAGGTCCACCGACTCCTCCGACAAGTATGCCGCCAACATCGCCATCAACAAGGGACTCCTCTTCCCCAACGTCGGCCACAAGTGTCTCATGGCTGAGGACGGCAATAAGAAGATGGTACACTCTAGAGCCACCCTCAAATATACATCTAGTGATGAGGGTAGCTCTAGCGATAATGAAGATGATTTACTTGCTCTTTTTGCTAACCTTAGCATGGACCAAAAGAAAAAATTAAATGAACTAATAGAAACCATTAATGAGAAGGATGACCTCTTAGAAAGCCAAGACAACTTCCTTATTAAAGAAAACAAAAAAATTGTTAAGTTGAAAAATGCTTATGCTCTAGAAGTAGAGAAAAATGAAAATCTGTCTAAAGAGCTTAGCACATGCCATGATTCAATTTCTTGTCTTAGAATTGAGAATGATAATCTAGTTTCTACGATTGAAGAGTTAAATGCTTCTAATGATTCTATTTCCTGTCTTAGAAATAAAAATACCATATTAAATGCTAAGATAGAAGAATTGAATGCTTGCAAACCCTCTACATCTACTGTTGAACATGTTGCTATTTGTACTAGATGTAGAGATGTTAACATTGAAGCTATGGATGATCACCTTGCCATGATTAAACAACAAAATGATCACATAGCTAAATTAAGTGCTAAAATTGTTGAGCATGAACTAGAGAATGAAAATTTTAAATTTGCTAGAAGCATGCTCTATAATGGGAGACGCCCTGTGATTAAGGATGGCATTGGTTTTCAATAGGGGAACAATGTCAAGCTTAATACCCCTAAGAAACTATCTAATTTTGTCACGGGCAAAGCTCCCATGGTTCAAGATAGTGAGGGTTACATTTTATATCCTGCAAACTATCCCGAACATAAAATTAGGAAGATTCATGCTAGAAAACCTCACAATGTTTCTCATCATGCTTTTATGTATAAAAATAATGCTTCTAGTTCTAGGCATACAACTCATGTTAAAATGACTAAAAAGAAAATTCTTGCTGCATCAAATGAATATAATGTCTCATTTAAGACTTTTGATGCTTCATATCTTTTAACTAACAAATCAGGCAAAGTAGTTGCTAAATATGTTGGGGGCAAACACAAGAGTTCAAAGACTTGTGTTTGGGTACCTAAGGTGCTTGTTTCTAATGTAAAAGGACCCAAGGCCATTTGGGTACCTAAGATCAAGACCTAAAATTGTTTTGTAGGTTTATGTATCCGGTGGTTCAAGTTGGATAATCGATAGCGGGTGCACAAACCACATGACAGGATAGAAAAGGATGTTCTCCTCCAATGAGAAAAATGAAGATCCCCAAAGAGCTATTACATTCGAGGATGGAAATCAAGGTTTGGTCAAAGGTTTGGGAAAAATTGCTATATCTTTTGACCATTCTATTTCTAATGTTTTTCTTGTAGATTCTTTAGATTACAATTTGCATTCTGTTTCTCAATTATGCAAAATGGGCTACAACTGTCTTTTTACTGAAATAGGTGTTACTATCTTTAGAAGAAGTGATGATTCAATAACATTTAAGGGAGTGCTAGATGTGATAGTAGATGCAGCCTGATCTTCCGTGAGACGCGATAATTTGATTGAATGGAGATCTCGACGTTGATGATCCAAGGCTCCGAGCGAACGGTTCCTCGCAATCACTACACCACGGCTCCGTTGGTTATCACCCGTGACACACGAGTGACCTCACTACGAAGGCTTATCCCTGCAAGCGCAATCAAGACCACAAGCAAGAACAGGAAAGAAACGCAACCAAAATTGTATTGATCACGGGATGGGGTCTCACAAACCGATGACGGTGACACTGTTCGATGACAGAATTGATCTAAGCAAAACCCCAAAACCTAATGTAGCGGCAGCTGCTGAATAAATAGAGTTTTAGGGCGTGCGTGACCCCTGGACTCGCCCCTAATGGGCTTCAACGCGATACACGGCCCAACGGCCCAACAGACGGTGTTGCAGCACCAAAACAGAGTCTAAACACTGAATTGTTTCGACGATTGCCGTTGACTCCAGATGAATTTTAAGGTGGAACTAGTTGGGTTGGTTAGATAATCTCCTTATCTTTCCAACCATATCAAGTCTGTCGCAATCGGAGTCCGGATGCATCCTGGGCGTCCATTTTTGTGCAGACTGGTCCTGGAACCCGAGATGGAGTCACAGCCGAGTCGGACTTGATCTCCTTCCTGTTGTGGCCGCCCTTGCTGCTCCTCCTCAACACCTTGGCCTTTCCCAAGTCCTTGCAGGTCCTCTCCAAGGTACCTAGTCATCAAAACATCCATGGCCCCAAGCATAAGCTCTGAAACACAATTGACTAGGGTAGAACGTACCTAGAGATTTAGCTGTCGTGCACGAGATCGTGTTATCGGTCCATTCATTGTATGTATAGAAGTGATGTCCTCATCATCCTCCTCCTCTTGAATTGGATTCGTCCTCGACTCGATCTCATCTTCGTCACCCATATATGGCTTCAAATCTGAAATGTTAAAGGTGGAACTAACTCGAAAATCTGGAGGCAACTCAGGTGGTAATCCAGGGGGTATCTCAGAGGGAAACACATCCATATAGTCTTGCAAAAGGTTAGCAATAGACGGTGGCAAAGCAATAGACGTATCATCAATGGAATAGAAAACATTTTTGCACACTAAGGCATAGCAAAGTCCAACAGAGGCATGTAACTCATCAATATCAGATTTAGTGGCTAGCAAAGTAGGAGTTTTTAACTTAATAGGTTGCTGATTTTCAGAGTTCAAAACACCTTTTTGCTTAGCATTAGTCTTTTTCTCATGTTCAAAGTGGACCATTTCAGTGGGAGTCATAGGAAGCAACACAATTTTCTTTCCCTTATGCATGAAAGTATATTTATTAGATCTACCATGGTGAATAGCATCAGTATCAAACTCCCAAGGACGTCCCAGTAAAAGAGAGCAAGCATCCATACTCACCACATCAAAATCAGCAAAGTCATGGTAAGAGCCAATAAAAAATGCACCCTTGCTGTTTTTGTTACCTTGAACTTACCACTGTTGTTAAACTATTGAATGTGATAAGGGTGGGGATGCTGTCGTGTGGTCAAGCCAAGCTTCTTGACCACCTCAACGTTCACCAAGTTGTTGCAGCTACCACCGTCAATGATGGTATGTACACGACAGTCCTTGACGATGAGGAACATGTTGAAGAGGTTGTGGCGCTATCTGTTGTCGTCGTCACTAGCGGTGGCACTCAAAGCTCGTTGCACAATCAAGGCCTTATAGGTCTCGGTCGCTGTTGTACCAAGAACCTCTTCATCACCATCATAAGTCTCTGCAATGTTAGCTCCAACAGTATCTTCATCTTCCACATCATAAGCACTAACATACCCACCATCACCAGTAGCAATGTATGCCCGTTTGCTGGGGCAATCTCGCTGAATATGGCCAAGTCCCTGGCAGCGGTGGCACTTGATGTCGGAGGAGCGACCTGTGGAAGAGGTGGTCGTAGCAGGTTTTGCTGCAACACCCGAAGGCACCAAGGACTTGTTGTTGTCGTGTCCCTGTGATGCCGAAGGTGCGGTGCTGCGTGTGCCGCTGGTGGAGGAAGATGTGGACGTCCGTACGCCCGAAGAGGATGACGCCTTGGCTGGCGCCGGTGGCTGGTGTGGCGTGAAAGTGCTGCTCCTCTGCTGTTGACGACCCTACAATTCTTTTTCTGCCAACATAGAAAGATAGAACAAGCGTTGTATAGAATGATATTCTTTATAATCAACAATATCCTGAATCTTCTGCCTCTCAATCCCCCATAAAACCTAACCATTTGATCCTCTGGATCCTCAACTACCCCACATCGTAGCATACCTTTCTGAAGCTCTTGGTAGTATTCCTGTACCGACATGTCTCCCTGATCTAAGCGTTGCAATTTTTTTCGAAGATCATGTCTATAAGAAGGGGGAACAAAGCGAGCTCGCATCTCCTCTTTTAACGCATTCCATGTTTGTGAGCACGTGTGTTAACAAGTTAATTCCACCAAATGATAGCAAAATCTCTAAATTCACTAGTGGCTTGTCTAACCCTATGCTGCTCAGGAATAAGATGGGAATTAAATTTTTGTTCTACCGTCATCTCCTAGTCTAAGTAAGCTTCAACATCATAAGAACCCATGAACAGTGGAATAGAGAACTTAATCTTAGCAAATGGATCATGGTATGGTTCAGGATTATGATGACGTCGTCTACCATTACCTCCCATACCTTGTCGATTACGTGCGAGGTGTTGTCGCAACGATGCATAAACATCGTCGTCGTCGTCCACAGTAGAGTGAGCTGGGGCTGGAGTTGGTGGTGGGGGACGAGCCTCCAGTACGTCCATGCGTGTAACAAGTTCAGCAACTCATCGATCAAGCTACTCATAGGATGTCGCCGTAGAGTCCTGGTATTTTTTAAAAGCTTCAGTCATCGCGCGCATCATCTCCTTCAATTCCATCTGAGAGACACACTCATCGTCGTTAAGCTTAGGCCCCTTGTCCTTGTCCATTTGATTCTTTGGTCCTATCATTGTTAGCACAAAACAGAGACAAAAAGGCAACAAACAATGTGAATCCTACAACTATCTCTCAGGATGGTGGTGGAGGTGGTGGAATACAAATTATGAAGTGTCTTACCCCGCTCTTACAAGGTTCTTACCAGCACTGCAGGTGGCAAACAGTGACCGGTGTGACTGTCCAACGAGCGTGGGTGTGATTGCAAAGGAGTACCTGTTCTGCTCGAGAGAAAGCTGGGGCTCTGGGAAGGCTGACTAAATATATATATATGTGGCACACAAGTCAGTAACATATAGCAATGCTGAATAAGTGTTCCAAGTACTCGTCCTAGTTGCTGGCCTAGAAAATGTAATAGAACAGTTGGACCAAGGCACAAGAAAGGAGGTACAAGTATCTAGGTGCAGCAAGAAACAGGCTTGGGGCAAAATAATGACAGAGGTGCACAGAACACTGGCGTTTCTGTTTATGTGCTACTCTTTTCTTTTTCTTTTTTCTCTTTTTTTGATTTTTTCTTCAAATATTTGTTTTATATTTTTCTCTTTTGCAGCAACATATAAGAAGAAAACACACCAAGTTTTAGATTTTTTTGTGCAATGACGCGTCCTCTAGAATTTCTACAAGTTTGCCCTAAAATCGGAATAAATGTTTAGAAAATGAGAAGTCCTATTTCCAAGCCGAATTTGGGAATTTTAAAAACAGCGAATCCGGCAATGCCGGAAAGAATCGGATGCGAAATTTAATTCTGTGCGATTTGAAAAAAATGAGCCCGATTCGAGTTTCGAGGCGAAAGTTACGGCTGTTTTAAGTTTGGACTCCGAATCAGGGTTTCTAGCGAGGTGTTGGAAGGGTGGGGGTTCGGTTTTGTGGATACGGTCGGTTTTAGAGATAGGATCTATTTTGTGGATAGGGTCAGTTGTAGAGATAGGATCTATTTTGTGGATAGGGTCGTTTTTATAGATAGGATTTGTTTTATGGATATGGTCGGTTTTAGAGATAGGATCTGTTTTGTGGATAGGGTCGTTTTAGAGATAGGATCTGTTTTGTAGATAGGGTCGGTTTTGTAGGATGAAAGCGGATGGACAGAATCAAACTGAACTAAAACAAATCTAAACCAACAACCAAACTCAACCTAGAACACGAACTCAGAACTGCGGACTCTAAAACTGAATTGTGCAAAGGCTAAGGCGATGGTTTTAGGTCGGAATAAACTGATCGTAATTTTATTTTTTTGACTTTTTGTGGACTATGGGATGAAACAAAACTAATCTAAAGGTAGGATTATACCTCACGGGCAACCTGGAAATCTGATACCAATTGATAGTAGACGCGGCCCGATCTTCCGTGAGATGCGATAATTTGATTGAATGGAGATCTCGACGTTGATGATCCAAGGCTCCGAGCGAACGGTTCCTCGCAATCACTACACCACGGCTCCGTTGGTTATGACCCGTGACACACGAGTGACCTCGCCACGAAGGCTTATCCCTGCAAGCGCAATCAAGAACACAAGCAAGAACAGGAAAGAAACACAACCAAAATTGTATTGATCACGGGATGGGGTCTCACAAACCGATGACGGTGACACTGTTCGATGATAGAATTGATCTAAGAAAAACCCCAAAACCTAATGTGGCGGCGGCTGCTGAACAAATAGAGTATTAGGGTGTGCGTGACCCCTGGACTCGCCCCTAATGGGCTTCGACGCGATACACGGCCCAACAGACGGTGTCGCAACACCAAAACAGAATCTGAACGCTGAATTGTTTCGACGATTGCCGTTGACTCCAGATGAATTTTAAGGTGGAACCAATTGGGTTGGTTAGATAATCTCCTTATCTTTCCAACCATATCAAGTCCGTCGCAATCGGAGTCCGGATGCATCCTGGGCGTCCATTTTAGTGCAGACTGGTCCTGGAACTCGAGATGGAGTCGCAGCCGAGTCGGACTTGATCTCCTTCCTATTGTGGCCGCCCTTGCTGCTCCTCCTCAATACCTTGGCCTTTCTCAAGTCCTTGCTGGTCCTCTCCAAGGTACCCAATCATCAAAACATCTATGGCCCCAAGCGTAAGCTCTGAAACACAATTGACTAGGGTAGAACGTACCTGGAGATTTAGCTGTCGTGCACGAGATCGTGTTATCGGTCCATTCATTGTATGTATAGAAGTGATGTCCTCATCAAGATGGTTAGCTATACTTAGTGGATTTTAATGGTAATCAAGTTGAACTATATACTTGCTTAATTGCTAAGACTAACATGGGTTGTGTCACACCCGGTTTTGGAAGGCAAACCGAATGCGAACCATGTACGTGCCAGGATCAGAAACTCATGTACACAGCTGTCGGGGACCATAATTAGGGGTACCCTCAAGACTCCTAATTCTCAGCTGGTAACCCCCATCAGCATAAAGCTGCAAAGGCCTGATGGGTGCGATTAAGTCAGGGATCAGTCCATTCGAGCGACTCGATCACGCCTCGCCCGAGCCTAGCCTCGGACAAGGGCAGCCGACCCCAGAGGGTTTCCGTCTCGCCCGAGGCCCCCCTCCAACGGCAGACACATCTCCGGCTCGCCCGAGGCCCTGCCTTCGCTAAGAAGCAACCCTGACTAAATCGCCGCACCGACCGACCGAATCGCAGGAGCATTTAATGCAAAGGTGGCCTGACATCTTTATCCTGACGCGCGCCCTCCGGTAGAGCCGAAGTGACCGTCGTCACTTCGCCGCTCCACTGACTGGTCTGACAAAAGGACAGCGCCGCCTGCGCCACTCCGACTACAGTGCCACTCGACAGAGTGAGACTGACAGGCAGTTAGGCCCTGCCGAAGGCACCATAGGAAGCTCCGCTCCGCCCGACCCAGGGCTCGGACTCGGGCTAAGTCCCGGAAGACGACGAACTCCGCTCCGCCCGACCCAGGGCTCGGACTCGGGCTAAGTCCCGGAAGACGGCGAACTCTGCTCCGCCCGACCCAGGGCTCGGACTCGGGCTAAGTCCCGGAAGACGGTGAACTCCGCTCCGCCCGACCCAGGGCTCGGACTCGGGCTAAGACCCGGAAGACGGCGAACTCTGTTCCGCCCGACCCAGGGCTCGGACTCGGGCTCAGCCCTAGAAGACGACGAACTTCGCTCCGCCCAACCCCAGGGCTCGGACTCCACCCTGGCCTCTGCCGACGACCTCCGCCTCGCCCGACCCAGGGGCTCGGACTCGGCCTCGGCCATGGAAGACAGACTCGACCTTGGCTTCGGAGGAGCATCCACATCGCCCAGCCTAGGGCGCAGGCCAGCCACGTCAACAGGAAGCGCCATCATCACCCTACCCCAAGCTGACTCGGGCCGCAGGGAACAAGACCGGTGTCCCATCTGGCCAGCTCCGCCAGATAGGCAATGATGGCGCCCCGCACGCTCTGTGACGACGGCGGCTCTCAGCTCTCTTACGGAAGCAGGTGAACGTCAGCAAGGACTCGACCGCTCCAACAGCTGTCCCTCCGCCAGGCACCGTCGCTCCTCCGACGGCCACGACATCACACCAGCAGGGTGCCAAGATCTCTCCGGCTGCCACATTGGCATGTACTTAGGGCGTCAGCTCTCCCCCGCTAGACACGTAGCACTCTGCTACACCCCCATTATACACCTCGATACTCTCCTTACGCCTATAAAAGGAAGGACCAGGGCCCTCCTAGAGAGGGTTGGCCGCGCGGGGACGAGGACGGGACAGGCGCTCTCTTGGGGCCGCTCGCTTCCCTCTCCCGCGTGGACGCTTGTAACCCCCTACTGCAAGCGCACCTGACCTGGGCGCGGGACGAACACGAAGGCCGCGGGATTCCCACCTCTCTCACACCGGACTCCGGCCGCCTCGCTCTCTCCCCCCTTTGTGCTCGCCCACGCGCTCGACCCATCTGGGCTGGGGAACGCGACACTCACTCGTCGGCCTGAGGGACCCCCGGTCTCGAAACGCCGACAGTTGGCGCGCCAGGTAGGGGCCTGCTGCGTGTTGACGAACAGCTTCCCGTCAAGCTCCAGATGGGCAGTCTCCAGCAACCTCTCCAACCCGGGATGGTGCTCTGTTTCGGGAGCCTTGAGTTCATGTCCTTCGACGGCAGCTACGACATGATACTCCTTCCACCGCCGCGCGACAACGACAATGGCGGCCGACAGCCCGCCCTCCGGCGGCGGAATCGACGACGTCTTCCCCGCGTGGTGGAAGAACGACTTTCGAGCTCGCCCCGTCCTCTCCCCCGCCAACGGAGGAGGAGGCGGGGCAACCAAGGCCAAGCAGGAGGCCGCGCCTCGTCGGCTGTCGAGCGAGTCGACGTCCCTAGCGCCCCAACGGGGGGCGCGTCGGGCGTCAACCTCGCGTTTGAGACGAAGGTGAGCGCCGTCTCCCCGCGACACGCCAAACCCGAGCAAGTGGACGACGCCAGCGCGCTTGCGAAAAGCTTGCAGGACGTCGCCCTCGTACCTGAGGCGACGGTGCAGTCAGTCCTCGACGTGACTTCATCGCCACTCGACGACCAAAAGGTACCGACCGATTCCCATCCTACGTCATTTGGACTCAGCCTCAACCCGCCTAGCGACCTTGCTTTGGCGGGCGCTCTCGTAGAGGCGAGTTCAAACCCTGTGGGGTTTCGCATGCGGTCGCCTTGGGACCGGTTGACGGACGTCTCGACCTACGGGCCCTCTGGCTCCAAGGAAGACGACGATCCCAACATCTGTTGGGATTTCTCTGGATTTGGCAACCCCAGTGCCATGCGGGACTTCATGACCGCATGCGACTACTGCCTCTCCGACTGTTCCGACGGTAGCCGCAGCCTCGACGACGAGGGCTGCGGCCCAAGCCGCGAATGTTTCCACGTCGAGCTAGGGGGTCCCTCCGAAGGCAATCGTCTCGGCATGCCGGAGGACGGTGATCTCCCTAGGCCGGTGCCTCGCGCTGACATCCCGCGGGAGCTAGCTGTGGTCCCCGTTCCGGCGGGGGGTTACGACCCACAGCTCGAGCAAGTCCGCGGGGCGCAGGCCAGGCTCGATGAGGGAGCAAGAGCGCTTGAGCCGATCCGCCGGGACGTCGGGCAGGTATGGGCGGGCCAACCCCCGGCCGGAGAAATACGTCACCTGCCCCAGGGTCTCCAGCACCGCGTCGCCGATGACATCAGGGTCACGCCACCACCCGCATCCAGTGGGGTCGGTCAGAACCTGGCCGCATCAGCGATGCTCCTCCGCGCGATGTCGGAGCCATCAACCACCGAGGGTCGGCGAATCCAGGGGGAGCTCAAGAATCTCCTGGAAGGCGCCGCGGTCCGACGGGCCGAGAGCACTGCCTCCCGAAGGCAAGGATACCCCTCGGAACCTCATGCCGCGACTTCCTGATTCATGCGGGAAGCCTCGGTCTACACCGGGCGCATGCGCAACACCGCGCCTGCGGCCCCGGGCCGCCTCGGCAACGAGCACCATCATCGCGACCGTCGGGCCCACCTCGACGAGAGGGTGCGCCGAGGCTATCACCCCAGGCGTGGGGGGCGCTACGACAGCGGGGAGGATCGGAGTCCCTCGCCCGAACCACCCGGTCCGCAGGCCTTCAGCCGGGCCATCCGACGGGCGCCGTTCCCGACCCGGTTCCGACCCCCAACTACTATCACAAAGTACTCGGGGGAGACGAGACCGGAACTGTGGCTCGCGGACTACCGCCTGGCCTGCCAACTGGGTGGAACGGACGACGACAACCTCATCATCCGCAACCTCCCCCTGTTCCTCTCCGACACCGCTCGCGCCTGGTTGGAGCACCTGCCTCCGGGGCAGATCTCCAACTGGGATGACTTGGTTCAAGCCTTCGCCGGAAATTTCCAGGGCACGTACGTGCGCCCCGGGAATTCCTGGGACCTCCGAAGCTGCCGGCAGCAGCCGGGAGAGTCTCTCCGGGACTACATCCGGCGATTCTCGAAGCAGCGCCACCGAGCTGCCCAACATCACCGACTCAGATGTCATCGGCGCGTTCCTTGCCGGCACCACCTGCCGCGACCTGGTGAGCAAGTTGGGTCGCAAGACCCCCACCAGGGCGAGCGAGCTGATGGACATCGCCACCAAGTTCGCCTCTGGCCAGGAGGCGGTCGAGGCTATCTTCCGAAAGGACAAGCAGCCCCAGGGCCGTCCATCGGAAGATGCTCCCGAGGCGTCTACTCCGCGTGGCGCCAAGAAGAAAGGCAAGAAGAAGTCGCAAGCGAAACGCGACGCCGCCGACGCGGACCTTGTCGCCGCCGCCGAGTACAAGAACCCTCGGAAGCCCCCCGGAGGTGCCAACCTCTTCGACAAGATGCTCAAAGAGCCGTGCCCCTATCATCAGGGGCCCGTCAAGCACACCCTGGAGGAGTGCGTCATGCTTCGGCGCCACTTCCATAGGGCCGGGCCACCCGCGGAGGGTGGCAGGGCCCGCGACGATGACAAGAAGGAAGATCACCAAGCAGGAGAGTTCCCCGAGGTCCGCGACTGCTTCATGATCTATGGCGGGCATGCGGCGAATGCCTCGGCTCGGCATCGCAAGCAAGAGCGCCGAGAGGTCTGCTCGGTGAAGGTGGCGGCGCCAGTCTACCTAGACTGGTCCGACAAGCCCATCACCTTCGACCAAGCCGACCACCCCGACCACGTGCCGAGCCCGGGGAAATACCCGCTCGTCGTCGACCCCGTCGTCGGCAACGTCAGGCTCACCAAGGTCCTTATGGACGGGGGCAACAGCCTCAACATCATCTACGCCGAGACCCTCGGGCTCCTGCGCGTCGATCTGTCCTCCGTCCGAGCAGGCGCTGCGCCCTTCCACGGGATCATTCCCGGGAAGCGCGTCCAGCCCCTCGGACGACTCGACCTCCCCGTCTGCTTCGGAACTCCCTCCAACTTCCGAAGGGAGACCCTGACGTTCGAGGTGGTCGGGTTCCGAGGAACCTACCACGCGGTACTGGGGAGGCCATGCTACGCGAAGTTCATGGCCGTCCCCAACTACACCTACTTGAAGCTCAAGATGCCGGGCCCCAACGGGGTCATCACCGTCGGCCCCACGTACAAACACGCGTTCGAATGCGACGTGGAGTGCGTGGAGTACGCCGAGGCCCTCGCCGAGTCCGAGGCCCTCATCGCCGACCTGGAAAGCCTCTCCAAAGAGGTGCTAGACGTGAAGCGTCATGTCGGCAACTTCGAGCCAGTGGAGACGGTTAAGGCCGTCCCCCTCGACCCCAGTGGCGACACCTCCAAGCAGATCCGGATCGGTTCCGGGCTCGACCCCAAATAGGAAGCAGTGCTCGTCGACTTTCTCCGCGCGAACGCCGATGTCTTCGCGTGGAGTCCCTCGGACATGCCCGGCATACCGAGGGATGTCGCCGAGCACTCGCTGGATATTCGGGCCGGAGCCCGACCCGTCAAGCAGCCTCTGCGCCGATTCGACGAGGAGAAGCGCAGAGCGATAGGCGAGGAGATCCACAAGCTAATGGCGGCAGGGTTCATCAAAGAGGTATTCCATCCCGAATGGCTTGCCAACCCTGTGCTTGTGAGAAAGAAAGGGGGGAAATGGCGGATGTGTGTAGACTACACTAGTCTCAACAAAGCATGTCCGAAGGTTCCCTACCCTCTGCCTCGCATCGATCAAATCGTGGATTCCACTGCTGGGTGCGAAACCCTGTCTTTCCTCGATGCCTACTCAGGGTATCATCAAATCAGGATGAAAGAGTCCGACCAGCTCGCGACTTCTTTCATCACACCCTTCGGCATGTACTGCTATGTCACCATGCCGTTCGGTTTGAGGAATGCGGGTGCGACGTACCACCGGTGCATGAACCATGTGTTCGGCGAACACATTGGCCGCACGGTCGAGGCCTACGTCGATGACATCGTAGTCAAGACGAGGAAGGACTCCGACCTCCTTTCCGACCTTGAAGTGACATTCCGATGTCTCAAGGCGAAAGGCGTCAAGCTCAATCCCGAGAAGTGTGTCTTCGGAGTGCCCCGGGGCATGCTCTTGGGGTTCATCGTCTCCGAGCGGGGCATCGAAGCCAACCCGGAGAAGATCGCAGCCATCACCAGCATGGGGCCCATCAAGGACTTAAAAGACGTACAGAGGGTCATGGGATGTCTCGCGGCCCTGAGCCGCTTCATCTCACGCCTCGGCGAAAGAGGTCTGCCTCTGTACCGCCTCTTAAGGAAGGCCGAGTGCTTCGCTTGGACCCCTGAGGCCGAGGAAGCTCTCGGGAACCTGAAGGCGCTCCTCACAAAGGCGCCTATCTTGGTGCCTCTAGCTGATGGAGAAGCCCTCTTGGTCTACGTCGCCGCGACCACCCAGGTGGTTAGCGCCGCGATTGTGGTCGAGAGGCAAGAAGAGGGGCATGCATTGCCCGTTCAGAGGCCAGTCTACTTCGTCAGCGAGGTACTGTCCGAAACCAAGATCCGCTACCCACAAGTTCAGAAGCTGCTGTATGCTGTGATCCTGACGAGGCGGAAGTTGCGACACTACTTCGAGTCTCATCCGGTAACTGTGGTGTCATCCTTCCCCCTGGGGGAGATCATCCAGTGCCGAGAGGCCTCAGGCAGGATCGCAAAGTGGGCAGTGGAAATCATGGGCGAGACAATCTCGTTCGCCCCTCGGAAGGCCATCAAGTCCCAGGTCTTGGTGGACTTCGTAGCCGAATGGGTCGACACCCAGCTACCGACGGCTCCGAACCAACCGGAGCTCTGGACCATGTTTTTCGACGGGTCGCTGATGAAGACAGGAGCCGGCGCGGGCCTCCTCTTCATCTCGCCCCTCGGGAAGCACCTACGCTACGTGCTACGCCTCCATTTCCCAGCGTCCAACAATGTGGCTGAGTACGAGGCTCTGGTCAATGGGTTGCGGATCACCATCGAGCTAGGGGTCCGACGCCTCGACGCTCGCGGTGACTCGCAGCTCGTCATCGACCAAGTCATGAAGAACTCCCACTGCCGCGACCCGAAGATGGAGGCCTACTGCGATGAGGTTCGGCGCCTGGAAGACAAGTTCTACGGGCTCGAGCTCAACCACATCGCTCGGCGCTACAATGAGACTGCGGACGAGCTGGCAAAAATAGCCTCGGGGCGAACAACGGTTCCCCTGGACGTCTTCTCCCGGGATCTGCATCAGCCCTCCGTCAAGATCGATGACTCGCCCGAGCCCGAGGCGCCCTCGGTCCAGCCCGAGGTACCCTCGGCACAGCCCGGGGCACCCTCGGCTCGGCCCGAGGCGCCCTCGGTTCAGCCCGAGGTACCCTCGGCCTCCGAGGGCGAGGCACTGCGCATCGAGGAGGAGCGAAGCGGGGCCACGCCTGATCGAAATTGGCAGACCCCGTACCTGCAATATCTCCGCCAAGGAGAGCTACCCCTCGACCGAGCCGAGGCTCGGCGGGTAGCACGACGCGCCAAGTCATTCGTCTTGCTGGGCGATGAGAAGGAGCTCTACCACCGCAGTCCCTCAGGCATCCTCCAGCGATGCATCTCCGTCGCCGAAGGTCAGGAACTCCTCCAAGAGATACACTCGGGGGCTTGCGGCCATCACGCAGCGTCTCGAGCCCTTGTCGGGAATGCTTTCCGGCAAGGCTTCTACTGGCCAACGGCGGTGGCGGACGCCACTAGAATTGTCAGCACCTGCGAAGGTTGTCAATTCTATGCGAAGCAGACCCACCTGCCTGCTCAGGCTCTACAGACGATACCCATCACCTGGCCCTTTGCTGTGTGGGGTCTGGACCTCGTCGGCCCCTTGCAGAAGACGCCCGGGGGCTACACGCACCTGCTGGTCGCCATCGACAAATTCTCCAAGTGGGTCGAGGTCCGACCTCTGAACAGCATCAGGTCCGAGCAGGCGGTGGCGTTCTTCACCAACATCATCCATCGCTTCGGGGTCCCGAACTCCATCATCACCGACAACGGTACCCAGTTCACCGGCAGAAAATTCTTGGATTTCTGCGAGGATCACCACATCCGGGTGGACTGGGCTGCCGTGGCTCATCCCATGTCAAATGGGCAAGTAGAGCGTGCCAACGGCATGATTCTACAAGGGCTCAAGCCTCGGATCTACAACGATCTCAACAAGTTCGGCAAGCGGTGGATGAAGGAACTCCCCTCGGTGGTCTGGAGCCTGAGGACAACGCCGAGCCGAGCCACGGGTTTCACGCCGTTCTTCCTGGTCTACGGGGACGAGGCCGTCTTGCCCACTGACCTGGAATACGGCTCCCCGAGGACGAGGGCCTACGACGATCAAAGCAACCAAGCTAGCCGAGAAGACTCGCTGGACCAGCTGGACTAGGCTCGGGACAAGGCCTTACTACACTCGGCGCGGTACCAGCAGTCCCTGCGACGCTACCACGCCCGAGGGGTCCGGCCCCGAGACCTCCAGGTGGGCGACCTGGTGCTTCGACTGCGGCAAGACGCCCGAGGGAGGCACAAGCTCACGCCCCCCTGGGAGGGGCCATTCGTCATCGCCAAAGTTCTGAAGCCCGGAACGTACAAGCTGGCCAACAGCCAAGGCGAGGTCTACGACAACGCTTGGAACATCCAACAGCTACGTCGCTTCTACCCTTAAGATGTTTTCAAGTTATTCATATACCTCGCACCCACGCAAAGTTTAGTCATCAAGGAAGGGTCGGCCTCGCCTCGGCAAAGCCCGACCCTCCCTCGGGGGCTAAAAGGGGGGGAACCCCCTCTGCGTTGAAATTTTCCTCGAAAAAAAGATCTCTTCTGCCAGAATATCTTTCGTGCTTTTTGACTACTTCGAAAAAGTGGATCCTGAAAACGACGGAGTACATGTAAGCAGCCAAGGCTGACCGAGCCGAGGGACTCCTACGCCTCCGGGATACGGATACCTCACTCATCACCTTCTGCGAGAAGTAACTCGCGTTCGGATAAAGTGACTCCGTGGACCGAACAAGTCTTTACGTTCGGAAGCTCTTCTGCCGAAGCGATCCTTCGAGCCTTCTCGACTGAGTCGGTGACAGGGCCTCATGGACGGGTAAAGGTGCGCGTAAGCGGCAAGGCCGACCGAGCCGAGGGACTCCTACGCCTCCGGGATACGGATACCTCACTCGTCACCTTCCGCGAGAAGCAACTCTCGCCCGCACAAACATTCCTGTTACCGACAAAAAAGTCCAGATACTCGAAACAAGAGGAAAGGAGACGCAGCTTTACAACACAGCGAGGGTGTGTATTCTGGCCTCGGCGGCCGCAGAAGGCACACGCTACAAGACACTCTGATCCTGCAGGCTCGGGTCTTGGCGCTGGAAGGGGGCAACAGCACCCTCGGCATCGACGACACCTTCGGCGAGATCCGACCTAGCCTCGGACGGCGACGCGGTCTGAGGATCTCCGCTCTGGAGGACGACGTCATCATCACGCCCAGGCAATCGCTGCCAGGGACTTCTCCGGGAATCCGGCCCGAGCAGGCGGCTCGGCCGGTTACCCCTGGGGCCTCGACCAACCATCTTCCAAGGGCGCCAGCCCGACCCGAGGCCTCGGCTAATCGACTCCGGCGTCGGTCCCGCTGATGGACAACCCAGCTAGGCTCCGGCCAACCAGGTTTCATTTTCGAGCGAACTCCGCCTCTGTTCATGCTGATACCGCTACCCCTGGCCTCGGCTCGTCGAAGAGCGGCCAAGGGGTCCCTTTAACTAAGCTAGAGGAGCCTCAGACAACAAGGCCGACCGAGCCGAGGGACTCCTACGCCTCCGGGATACGGATACCTCACTCGTCACCTTGACACGGGGCGACTCATGCTTGGTGAAGCGGTTCAGATAATCAACAGGCGAGTCTTAGTGCTCGAAAATGAGGAAAAAACACGGCTCCGTGCCAAAATTACATACATGTTCAGGCCCCGAAAGCCATAATGAACAAAACACTGACATTCGAAGTGCCATTACAAACGGAACTCCGGTTCCCCCCTCCGTAGGTACGAACAACCCCACTCGATTGGGGTGGGCCTGTGGAGCAACAGAAGACTGACGAGCGGCACGCCGCCGCCCGCCCTGACTACGACGACAGTAGCCCCGCGCTAGCAGCGCGCGGCATCTGGGGCGGTCCTCCCGTGCGCACGGCGCGGCAGCCGCCCCCCGGCAGAAGGGGCCGCTGGGAGCCAAGCCGACGCACCCGACACGCTGGAGGTGGCGACGTCCGCCGTCGCCCAGCCCCGCGTTGTCGAAGTCCGTGCCACCCGCAGGGCCAGTGAGCGCCCTCTCCTTCGAACACCGCGGGAGAGGGTGACCCACGAACCCGCGCGGGAGGTAGAGCGCCGGCTCAGCCCGGCCCCCACCCCAGCGAGGATGATGAACATCCTTGAAGCTGAGGGTGGGACCAAGATCGCAGCCCGTCTTACTTCTCCCCACCCAGGAGCTGGTGTTCACTGTCTCGGGTGACCGCCGACGGGGGGGGGGGGGGGGGACAGCCGGGCTGGCTAATGAAAATCCTTGAAGCCGAACGATGGCTGAAAGGTACCAACTCCCACGGAGTTGCGTTCCTCCAATGATAAGGCGAAAGAGGCGGGCAGCCATGCAGGCGGCATGCAACCGCGCCAAGTGGACGCGCTTCTCCGACCCCCGATACGCCAGCGCGGAGGCCCAGGCCCACGCGTCACGCAACCGGCGCGCCGGATGCTGCATGCAAGCAACTGCACCGCCACTTGCGCCACCACCGCGCCTCCTCGATTGTGGAACCAGTACCGCGACTCGAGGCGACCCAGCGCACGACCCAGCGGCGCCAGCCTGACGCGGCGGTCAAACGCGGCCAAAAGTGGGCCGGCAGTAATGGCGGTGGCAGGCGGGCGGGAGCAGCGGTCACGTCGTCAGCCAGGCTCACATCCCATCCGGGGGCAGCAAGAGAACCCCCTCTCACGGCGTGAAGACGACACGCCCGTGATCCGTTCCTCGAGTGGCTCGCGCACGTGCAACGGCCGCCCCGCCAACCACTCGCCCCGTCGCATTAACTCCGCGGCAGGACAGGCGGCGCTTCTGGCAGGAGAAGCGGGCGACGCTTCGCCTTCGCCGAAATAACCGCACCAAAAAAGGTACGCCGCGTCGTTTCGATTCTGTATCCTTTTCGTTTTTTCCTCTTTCTCTATCTCTTGCAACAGGGACCGGGAAAGGGGGATACCCCGAAAAGGATCCTTCCCCGTGAAGGAACCAGGCTCCGAGCCTCCTTACTAATCAGAGGTTCGAAGGCTGGCCCCCCGAAGGGTTCAACAGCCGCCTCAGATCGCGTGGGACATACACCCACTACTGGTCAGAGGTTCGAAGGCCGGCCCCCCGAAGGGTTCCACAGCCGCCTCAGGCTACCCGGGTTCCGCGCCCATTACTGATCAGGGGTTCGAAGGCTGGCCCCCAAAGGGTTCAAAGTCGCCTCAGACACCGAGCGAGGGATGACCAGGGGTACGTTTGATACATAACCGAGGCTCGGGCTGCGCTCCCGAGGTACCCTAGGACATTTCCGAGACCAGCGGGAGCGATCTTGTAACGGAATCCCATCGGAGGGAGGCATCGAGCCCTCGGACCCCGTCGCCAGGGGACCGGGTCCGGCAGATCACCCGCAGGTACTTTTGGGCGTGCCTCTGGGCCCCTAGCCGACCCCTAACGAACGGGGCACGGACGTCCACTCGGATTACCCGCTTGCAGCTCACCGGAGACACCATGTTCGGTGCCCATCGAGGGTAACATGGCGCTTTCCCCCCTCCTCCTTGCGGAAAGGCGACGTAGGGGCGTATGTAAAAAAGCCGAGTTTGTCCCTGATCGCCCTCTCGCCCTGTGCAGAGGCTCGGGGGCTGCTCTCGCAAACCCGGCTCCGGCCAAACCGTTGACAGCGTCAACATACCAGCCCGAGAACTTGGGCCCCGACCGTACACCCGGGCTACGGCCAGTTCGCATGAGGGAACAACCAGACCAGCCGAAGCGTTATGCAAGGCATTAAGACCTCGAAGGAGTGAAACCACTCCTCCGAGGCCTCGGGGGCTACACCCGGCGGGTGCGCTCGCGCGCACCCACCGGAACAAAATGCAACCGAGAAAAGCTGGTCCCCTTGCAAAAAAGTGCGACGAAAGCCTCCAAGCGAGTGTTAACACTCCCTTCGAGGCTCGGGGGCTACTGTCGGGGACCATAATTAGGGGTACCCTCAAGACTCCTAATTCTCAGCTGGTAACCCCCATCAGCATAAAGCTGCAAAGGCCTGATGGGTGCGATTAAGTCAGGGATCAGTCCATTCGAGCGACTCGATCACGCCTCACCCGAGCCTAGCCTCGGACAAGGGCAGCCGACCCCAGAGGGTTTCCGTCTCGCCCGAGGCCCCCCTCCAACGGCAGACACATCTCCGGCTCGCCCGAGGCCCTGCCTTCGCTAAGAAGCAACCCTGACTAAATCGCCGCACCGACCGACCGAATCGCAGGAGCATTTAATGCAAAGGTGGCCTGACATCTTTATCCTGACGCGCGCCCTCCGGCAGAGCCGAAGTGACCGCCATCACTTCGCCGCTCCACTGACCGGTCTGACAGAAGGACAGCGCCGCCTGCACCACTCCGACTACAGTGCCACTCGATAGAGTGAGACTAACAGGTAGTCAGGCCCTGCCGAAGGCACCATAGGAAGCTCCGCTCCGCCCGACCCAGGGCTCAGACTCGGGCTAAGTCCCGGAAGACGACGAACTCCGCTCCGCCCGACCCAGGGCTCGGACTCGGGCTAAGTCCCGGAAGACGGCGAACTCCGCTCCGCCCGACCCAGGGCTCGGACTCGGGCTAAGTCCCGAAAGACGGCGAACTCCGCTCCGCTCGACCCAGGGCTCGGACTCGGGCTAAGTCCCGGAAGACGGCGAACTTCGCTCCGCCCGACCCAGGGCTCGGACTCGGGCTAAGACACGGAAGACGGCGAACTCTGTTCCGCCCGACCAGGGCTCGGACTCGGGCTCAGCCCCAGAAGACGACAAACTTCGCTCCGCCCGACCCCAGGGCTCAGACTCCGCCCTGGCCTCTGCCAACGACCTCCGCCTCGCCCGACCCAGGGGCTCGGACTCGGCCTCGGCCATGGAAGACAGACTCGACCTCGGCTTCGGAGGAGCCTCCACATCGCCCAGCCTAGGGCGCAGGCCAGCCACGTCAACGGGAAGCGCCATCATCACCCTACCCCAAGCTGACTCGGGCCGCAGGGAACAAGACCGGTGTCCCATCTGGCCAGCTCCGCCAGATAGGCAATGATGGCGCCCCGCACACTCTGTGACGACGGCGGCTCTCAGCTCTCTTACGGAAGCAGGTGAACGTCAGCAAGGACTCGACCGCTCCAACAGCTGTCCCTCCGCCAGGCACCGTCGCTCCTCCAACGGCCACGACATCACACCAGCAGGGTGCCAAGATCTCTCCGGCTGCCACATTGGCATGTACTTAGGGCGTCAGGTCTCCCCCGCTAGACACGTAGCACTCTGCTACACCCCCATTGTACACCTGGATCCTCTCCTTACGCCTATAAAAGGAAGGACCAGGGCCCTCCTAGAGAGGGTTGGCCGCGCGGGGACGAGGACGGGACAGGCGCTCTCTTGGGGCCGCTCGCTTCCCTCTCCCGTGTAGACGCTTGTAACCCCCTACTGCAAGCGCACCCGACCTGGGCGCGGGACGAACACGAAGGCCGCGGGATTCCCACCTCTCTCATGCCGGACTCCGGCCGCCTCGCTCTCTCCCCCCTTTGTGCTCGCCCACGCGCTCGACCCATCTGGGCTGGGGCACGCGGCACTCACTCGTCGGCCTGAGGGACCCCCGGTCTCGAAACGCCGACAACAGCGATTACATAATTGGACATCATCACACAATGCTCGAAATAAATAGCGTAAATGTACTTTAATTACATCAAGATGTCCAAGACATCCACAGAGTCTAGTACATAACCATTGTCTTTACCATAAATATCAAAGTGTGGAGAAACGAAACGTAGATGATAAGCCTACACAGGCAGCTGACTGGGGGTTTGCCACTAAGAAAAACTAGAACTCGTCGTAGTTATGGAACTCCTCAAAGTCCTCCATGTTGCCAGCATCACCTCCTAAGTGAAAGTCACCTAGAGGGGGGGTGGATAGGCGGAAACTGAAATTTACAACTTTAAACACACTTCAAGCCAAGGTTAGCGTTAGAATAAATGTTAAGTCCAGGAGATAGGGGAAAACAAATCAACCAAGAAGTAATGCGGATGAACACGGTGATTTGTTTTACCGAGGTTCAGTTGTAAAGAACCTAGTCCCAGTTGAGGTGGTCACAAAGACCGGGTCTCTTTCAACCCTTTCCCTCTCTCAAACGGTCACTTAGACCGAGTGAGCTTTCTTCCTTGATTTCTCGGGTCACTTAGACCCCACAAGGACCACCACATGATTGGTGTCTCTTGCTTTGCTTACAAAGCTTTCAGAATAAGAATGAGAGAAAGAAGAAAGCATGATTGCAAAAGCCAAGCAACAAGAGCGACAAATAACACACATATCACTCTCTCTCAAGTCACTAACCACTAATGATCACTTGTCTCAATTGTGGAACTTGGAGAGATTGGAAGCTTTGATTGTGTCTTGGAATGGATTGCTTGCTCTTGTGTTGAATGTGAAGGATTGGAGTGCTTGGGTCTAGTGAATGAAGGTGGTTGGGGTTGTATTTACAGCCCACAACCACTTCCTAGCCGTTGCTCCCTTTCTGCTGACCGCGGACGGTCCACACCCTTGGTTCGGACGGTCCGCCCCTGTACATCAACGACTGAAATCGCAACTGTCAGCAGTAAAGGCTATATCAACGGCTGCTATGCATTAAATGCGTTGTCAGATGTTAGGTACCGCAGTCGCGGACGGTCCGGTCGTGCACCCCGGACGGTCTGCGAGGACGCTTATAATTCATTTTACCGAACCCGTCACCTTCGGGTTTTTATGGTTCTCACCGACCGGATAGTCCGCGCCTGAGGCCGGACGGTCCGCGCTTGGTCTCGGATGGTGCTCGCTTCTTCATAGGACGGTCCGTAGTGTTGACTTGTGTTTATGCAGTGTTCCTGTCCGAGGGTCACCCTGGTGGTGCGGACGGTCCGCCGCAAAGGCCCGGACGGTCCGCACTTAGATGTTTTTCCAAAAAGCTTCTCCTGTCCGGAATAATCTACGGTATTCCGGACAGTCGACTTAGAATGGTTGTAGATGAACTTATGCACCTGTGAAATGATCAACTGGGCAAACTGGTTAGTCCACAAGGTTTGTGATGGTCGTCAAACACCAAAATCGATTATAGGAAATGTTGAGACTATTTCCCTTTCAATCTCCCCCTTTTTGGTGATTGATGCCAACACAAACCAAAGCAAATACAAAGTGTAGAAATGTAACTAGTTTGTATTTTGACAGATGTGCATAAGTTATTTTGAAATGAAAGCATTTCTAAGCATATAAGTTTGATTTGATATATTTAACATTTTGGACCATATTTGCACCACTTGTTTTGTTTTTGCAAATTCTTTTTGGAAATTCTTTTCAAAGACTTTTGCAAATAGTCAAAGGTATATGAATAAGATTGCAAGAAGCATTTTCAAGTTTTGAAATTTCTCCCCCTGTTTTAAATACTTTTCCTTTGACTAAACAAAACTCCCCCTGAATAAAATTCTCCTCTTAGTCTTCAAGAGGGTTTTAATAGATACCAATTGGAACTTATACTTAGATACTAGTTTTGAAATTCCATCTTTAAATATACCAATTGAAAATATCATATCAATTGAAGAAATTTCTATCATAAGATACCAATTGAAAAGACAAACATAAATCATCATTTTGAAAGTTTTTTGAAGTTGGTGGTGCGGTCCTTTTGCTTTGGGCTTAATATTTCTCCCCCTTTGGCATTAATCGCCAAAAACAGAGACGTTTGAGAGCCCTTATTACTTTCTCCCTCATTGGTAATTGAAATATGAGTGAAGATTATACCAATGTGAGAGTGATGTAGAGTGACTGCGGTAAAAGATACCGGTAGAGCGGAGTGGAAGCCTTGTCTTCGCCGAAGACTCCATTTCCCTTTCAATCTACGACTTAGCATAGAAATACACTTGAAACACATTAGTCATAGTCATGAAAGAGATATGATCAAAGATATATAAATGAGCTATGTGTGCAATGTTTCAATCAAAATTTCGAGAATCAAGTATATTTAGCTCATTCCTAAGTTTGCTAAAGGTTTTCTCATCTAATGGTTTGGTAAAAATATCGGCTAATTGTTCTTTGGTGCTAACATAAGCAATCTCGATATCCCCCTTTGTTGGTGATCCCTCAAAAAGTGATACTGAATGTCTATGTGCTTAGTGCGGCTGTGTTCAACGGGATTGTCCGCCATGCGGATTGCACTCTCATTATCACATAGGAGAGGGACTTTGCTCAATTTGTAGCCATAGTCCCTGAGGGTTTGCCTCATCCAAAGTAACTGCGCACATAAATAGAGTAAAGATCCTATCATCGACCGGTATACCTTTTGATCTACGGATTTACCTCCCGTGTCGAGGTCGAGATGCCCATTGGTTCCCATGGGTGTCTTGATGGGTTTGGCATCCTTCATCCCAAACTTGTTGAGTATGTCTTGAATGTACTTCGTTTGGCTGATGAAGGTGCCCTCTTGGAGTTGCTTGACTTGAAATCCTAGAAAATACTTCAACCCCCATGATAGACATCTCGAATTTTTGAATCATAATCCTACTAAACTCTTCACAAGTAGATTTGTTAGTAGACCCAAATATGATATCATCAACATAAATTTGGCATACAAACAAATCATTTGCAATAGTTTTAGTAAAGAGAGTAGGATCGGCTTTACCGACTTTGAAGCCATTAGTGATAAGAAAATATCGCAGGCATTCATACCAAGCTCTTGAGGCTTGCTTGAGCCCATAAAGCACCTTTGAGAGTTTATACACATGGTTAGGGTACTCACTATCTTCAAAGCCGGGAGGTTGCTCAACATAGACCTCTTCCTTGATTGGTCCATTGAGGAAGGCACTTTTCACGTCCATTTGATAGAGCTTAAAGCCATGGTAAGTAGCATAGACAAGTAATATACAAATTGACTCAAGCCTAGCTATGGGTGCATAGGTTTCACCGAAATCCAAACCTTCAACTTGTGAATAACCCTTGGCCACAAGTCGGTCTTTGTTCCTTGTCACCACACCATGCTCATCTTGCTTGTTGCGGAATACCCATTTGGTACCTACAACATTTTGATTAGGATGTGGAACTAAATGCCATACCTCATTCCTCGTGAAATTTTTGAGCTCCTCTTGCATTGCCAACACCCAATCCGAATCTTTTAGTGCATTCTCCACCCTGTATGGCTCAATAGAGGACACAAAAGTGTAATGTTCACAAAAATGAGCGACTCGAGATCGAGTAGTTACCCCCTTATGAATGCCACCGAGAATTGAGTTCACGGGATGATCTCTTTGAATTGCTTGGTGGACTCTTGGGTGTGGCGGTCTTTGACCCTGAATCTCTTGCTCATCTTCCTTGTCCTTATTGAATTGATCTCCCCTTAGATCATTGTCCTCCTCTTGAGGTGGCTCATCCTCTTGATCTTCATCATCATCTTGAGCCTGTTCCTCATCTTGAGTTGGTGGAGATCCTTGCATGGAAGATGACGGTTGATCTTTTGCTTGTGGAGGCTCTTCGGATTCCTTAGGACACACATCCCCAATGGACATGTTCCTTAGTGCGACGCATGGAGCCTCTTCATCATCTAGCTCATCAAGATCAACTTGCTCCACTTGGGAGCCATTAGTCTCATCAAACACAATGTCACAAGAAACTTCAACTAATCCAGTAGATTTGTTGAAGACTCTATATGCCCTTGGGTTTGAGTCATATCCTAGTAAAAAGCCTTCTACAGCCTTAGAGCAAATTTAGATTTTCTACCTCTTTTAATAAGAATAAAACATTTTCTACCGAAGACTCTAAAATATGAAACATTGGGCTTTTTACCGATGAGGAGTTCATATGATGTCTTCTTGAGGATTCGGTGAAGGTAGAGCCGGTTCATGGAGTAGCAGGCGGTGTTAATCGCCTCAGCCCAAAACCGATCCGGAGTCTTGTACTCATCAAGCATGGTCCTTGCCATATCTAGTAGAATGCTATTGTTCCTCTCCACTACACCATTTTCTTGAGGTGTGTAGGGAGAAGAGAACTCATGCTTGATGCCCTCCTCCTCAAGAAAGCCTTCAATTTGAGAGTTCTTGAACTCCGTCCCATTGTCGCTTCTTATTTTCATGATCCTTAATCCGAACTCATTTTGAGCTCGTCTCAAGAATCCCTTTAAGGTCTCTTGGGTTTGTGATTTTTCCTGCAAGAAGAATACCCAAGTGAAGCGAGAATAATCATCCACAATTACAAGACAATACTAACTCCCGCCGATGCTTATGTAAGCGATCGGGCTGAATAAATCCATGTGGAGTAACTTGAGCGGCCTGTTAGTCATCATTATGTTCTTGTGTGGATGATGAGAGCCAACTTGCTTTCCTGCTTGACATGCGCTACAAACCCTGTCTTTCTCAAAATGAACATTTGTTAGTCCCAAAATGTGCTCTCCCTTTAGAAGCTTGTGAAGATTCTTCATCCCAACATGGGCTAGTCGGCGATGCCAGAGCCAACCCATATTAGTCTTAGCAATTAAGCAAGTATCGAGTTCAGCTCTATTAAAATCAACTAAGTATAGCTGACCCTCTAATACTCCCTTAAATGCTACTGAATCATCACTTCTTCTAAAGACAGTAACACATATATCCGTAAAAAGACAGTTGTAACCCATTTTGCATAATTGAGATACAGAAAGCAAATTGTAATCTAAAGAATCTATAAGAAAAACATTGGAAATAGAATGGTCAGGTGATATAGCAATTTTACCAAGTCCTTTGACCAAACCTTGATTTCCATCCCCGAATGTGATAGCTCTTTGGGGATCTTCGTTTTCCTCGTAGGAGAACATTCTTTTCTCCCCTGTCATGTGGTTTGTGCATCCGCTATCAATTATCCAACTTGAGCCCTCGGATGCATAAACCTACAAAACAAATTTAGGCCTTGTTCTTAGGTACCCAAACAGTCTTGGGTCCTTTGATGTTAGAAACATGCACCTTGGGTACCCAAACACAAGCCTTGGGGCCCTTGTGTTTGCCCCCAACATATTTGACAACTATTTTGCCTGATTTGTTAGTTAAAACATATGATGCATCAAAAGTCTTAAATGAAACATTAGGCTCATTTGATGCAGTAGGAGTTTTCTTTTTAGGCATTTTAACATGAGTAGGATGCCTAGAGCCAGAAGCCTCATTCTTATACATAAAAGCATGATGGGAAACAGAATGAGATTTCTTAGCATGAATTCTCCTAATCTTGTGCTAAGGATAACCTGCAAGATATAAAATGTAACCCTCGTTATCCTGAGCCATGGGAGCCTTACCCTAACAAAATTAGACAATCTTTTGGGGGCATTAAGCTTGACATTGCTTCCCTATTGGAAACCAATGCCATCCTTAATGCCATGGCGTCTCCCATTATAGAGCATGCTTCTAGCAAATTTAAAATTTTTGTTTTTTATATCATGCTCATTGATTTTAGTAGTTGTCGGCGTTTCGAACCCGGGGGGTCCCTAGACCGACGAGTAAATTGTCGCCGCGTGCCCCAGCCCAGATGGGTCGGCGCGAGACAGAGCGCGAAGGGGGGAAGAAGCCGGAGGGAGACAGACGTAAAAGGGGAAACCCACGGCCTTCGTGTTTGTCCCGCGCCCAGGTTGGGTGCGCTTGCAGTAGGGGGTTACAAGCGTCCACGCGGGAGGGAGCGAGCGGCTTACGCGAGCGCCGTCCCGTCCTTCCCCGCGCGGCCAACCTTTTGTAAGAGGGCCATGGACCTTCCTTTTATAGGCGTAAGGAAAGGATCCAGGTGTACAATGGGGGGTGTAGCAGTGTGCTAACGTGTCTAGCGGAGGAGAGCTAGTGCCCTAAGTACATGCCATCGTGGCAGCCGGAGAGGTTTTGGCACCCGGTTCGTGTGGTGTCGTGGCCGTCGGAGGAGCGCTGGAGCCTGGCGGAAGGACAACTGTTGGGGCTGTCGAGTCCTTGCTGATGTCCCCTTGCTTCCGTAAGGGGGCTGAGAGCCGCCGTCGTCATAGAGCATGCGGGGCGCCATCATTACTTGTTTACCGGGGCGAGCCAGATGGGACGCCGGTCATGTTCCCCGTAGCCTGAGTTAGCTTGGGGTAGGGTAATGATGGCGCCTCCTGTGACGTGGTCGGTCGAGCCCTGGGTTGGGCGAGGTGGAGGCTCCTCCGAGGTCGAGGTCGAGTCGGTCTTCCAAGGCCGAGGTCGAGTCCGAGCCCCTGGGTCGGGTGATGCGGAGTTCGTCGTCTTCCGGGGCTGAGCCCGAGTCCGAGCCCTGGGGTCGGGCGATGCGGAGTTCGTCGTCTTCCGGGGCTGAGCCCGAGTCTGAGCCCTGGGGTCAGGCGAAGCGGAGTTCGTCGTCTTTCGGGGCTGAGCCCGAGTCCGAGCCCTGGGGTCGGGCGATGCGGAGTTCGTCGTCTTCCGGGGCTGAGCCCGAGTCCGAGCCCTGGGGTCGGCCGAAGCGGAGTTCGTCGTCTTCCGGGGCTGAGCCCGAGTCCGAGCCCTGGGGTCGGGCGATGCGGAGTTTCCTATGGCGCCTGAGGCCAGACTTGGCTGCTGTCAGCCTCACTCTGTCGAGTGCACATCAGTCGGAGCGGTGCAGGCGGCGCTGTCCTCTTGTCAGGCCGGTAAGTGGAGCGGCGAAGTGACTACGGTCACTTCAGCTCTGTCGACTGAAGGGCGCGCGTCCGGATAAGGTGTCAGGCCACCTTTGCATTAAATGCTCCTGCGATACGGTCGGTCGGCGTGGCGACTTGGCCAAGGTTGCTTCTTGGTGAAGACTGGGCCTCGGGCGAGCCAAAGGTGTGTCCGTTGCTGGAGGGGGTCCTCGGGCGAGACGTAAATCCTCCAGGGTCGGCTGCCCTTGCCCGAGGCTAGGCTCGGGCGAGGCGAGATCGTGTCACTTGAGTGGACCGAGCCTTGACTTAATCGCACCCATCAGGCCTTTGCAGCTTTGTGCTGATGGGGGTTACCAGCTGAGATTAGGAGTCTTGGGGGTACCCCTAATTATGGTCCCCGAGAGTAGCTCCGGAGCCTCGAAGGGAGTGTTAATACTCGCTTGGAGGCTTTTGTCGCACTTTTTTGCAAGGGGACCGGCCTTTCTCGGTTGCATTTTGTTCCAGTGGGTGCGCGTGAGCGCACCCGCCGGGTGTAGCCCCCGAGGCCTCGGAGGAGTAGTTTGACTCCTTCGAGGTCTAAATGCGTTTTGCGATGCTTCGGCCGGTTTGGTTGTTCCCTCATGCGAGCTGGCCGTAGCCCAGGTGCACGGTCGGGTCCCAAGTTCTCGGGCTGGTATGTTGACGCTGTCAACGGTTTGGCCGGAGCCGGGTTTACGAGAGCAGCCCCCGAGCCTCCGCACAGGGCGAGAGGACGGTCAAGGACATACTCGACTTTTTTACATACGCCCCTGCGTCGCCTTTCCGCAAGGAGGAGGGGGGAAAGGCGCCATGTTGCCCTTGGAGGGCGCCGAACATGGTGTCTCCAGTGAGCTGCTGACGGGTAATCCGAGTGGACGCCCGTGCCCCATTTGTTAGGGGTCGGCTAGAGGCCCAGAGGCGCGCTCCAAAAGTACATGCGGGTGATCTGCCGGACCCGGTCCCCTTTTGACGGGGTCTGAGGGCTCGATGCCTCCCTCTGATGGGATTCCGTTACAAGATCGTTCCCGCTGGTCTCGGAAATGTCCTAGGGTACCTCGGGAGCGTAGCCCGAGCCTTGGTTATGTATCGAACGTACCCAGGGTCATCCCTCGCTCTGTGTCTGAGGTGGCTGTGAACCCTTCGAGGGCCAGCCTACGAACCCCTGATCAGTAGTGGGCGCGGAGCCCGAGTGGCCTGAGGTGGCCGTTGAACCCTTCCGAAGGGCCGGCCCTCGAACCTCTGACCAGTAGTGGGCGCGGAGCCCGAGCGCTCTGAGGCGGCTGTTGAACCCCTCCGAGGGGCCAGCCTTCGAACCTCTGATCAGTAGGGGGCTCGGGGCCCGTTTCCTTCGCGGAGAAGGATCCCTTTCGGGGTATCCCCTTTCCCGGTCCCTGTTGTAAGAGAGAGAAAGAGGAAAAGGATATGAAATCGAAACGACGTGGCGCACCTTTTTTGATGCGGTCGTTATGGCGAAGGCGAAGCGTCGCCCGCTTCTCCTGCCAAATGTGCCGCCTGTCCCGCCGTGGAGTTAATGCGACGTGACGAGTGGTTCGCGGCGCAGCCGTTGCGCGTGCGCGAGCCGTTCGAGGAACGGAACACAGGCGCGCCGTCTTCACGCCGTGGGAGGGGGTTCTCTCGCCGTCCCATGAGGGGACGTGAGCTTGGCTGACGACGTGACCGCTGCTTCCGCCCGCCTGTCACCGCCATTACTGCCGGCCCATTTTTGGTCGCATCGACCGTCGCGCCTTCTCCCGCGGCTGACTGGCCCGTGACCGATGCGCCTGGCTGGCACTGTTGTGTCATACGCAGGGTTGCCTCAAGTCGCGGTACTGGTTCCGCAGTCGAGGAAGCGCGGTAGTGGCGCGAGGGGTGGTGCAGTTGCTCGCACGTAGCAACCGGCGCGCCGGTTGCATGACGTGTGGGCCTGGGCCTCCATGCTGGGCGCGTTGGAGTCGCAAGGGTGTGCCCACTTGGCGCGGTTGCATGCCGACTGCATGGCTGTCCGCCCTTTCACCCGCTGGTCTTGGAGCGTGTTGGAGAAGACTCAGCCCGCAATGGCTGAGGACGCAAGTGGGGAGAGTCGCCCGCGCTCGCCGGTGCGGCGTTGGTGGAGAGGCGGACGCCGCCGTCGGTGCTCACGTGGTGGCAACTGGAGGAAGCTTCCCCACCATCGAGGCCGTCGGCGCCGCCTACGGACCGACCTCCGGCTCTTTGGCTTTAATGTCTGGTTCGCGTCCCTTGAGCGGGGACGCGAACGAGAGCCTTCCGGTGGCTGCGTCCGTCCTAGGACCATAGCTGCTGCTGCAGAGGTCGCTGGCGAGTCGCACGGAGCTTGTCGCCTCGCAGGCTCCCCAGTGTGGAGGTTGTTCATACCTGCGGGGACAGAACCGGAGTTCCGTTTGTAATGGCACCTTGAGTGCCGGTGTCTTGTTCATTGCAGCTGTCGGGGCCTGAACATGTATGTATTTTTGGCACGGAGCCGTGTTTTTTCCTCATTTCGAGCACTAAGACTCGCCTGTCGGCTATCTGAACCGCTTCACCAAGCGTGAGTCGCCTCGTGCGAAGGTGACGAGTGAGGTATCCGTATCCCAGAGGCGTAGGAGTCCCTCGGCTCAGTCGACCTTGCTGTCCGAGGCTTCTCTTGCTTAGTTAAAGGAACCCTCGGCCGCTCTTCGATGAGCCGAAGCCGGAGGTAGCGGTGTCAGCACGGACAGAGGCAGAGTTGGCTCGAAAAGAAGATTTGGTCGGCCGGAGCCTGGCTGGGTCGTCCACTGGCGGGACCGACACCGGAGTTGAGTCGCCGATGCCACGAGCCGGGCTGATGTCCTCGGGGGACAGCTGGCTGAGGCTTCGGGGTGGCCGGCCGAGCCGTCTACTCGAGCCGGATTCTTGGAGAAGACCCTGGCGGCGATGGCCCGGGCGTGGTGCTGATGTCGTCCTTCGAAGTGGAGATCCTCCGACCGCGTCGCCGTCCGAGGCTAGGCTGGACCTCGCCGAAGGTGTAGTTGACGCCGAGGGTGCTGCTGCTCCCTTCAACTGTCAAGATCTGAGCATGCAGGATCAGGTTATCTTATAGTGTGCATATGTTTTCTGCGGCCGCCGAGGCCCAAACATACTGTCGTCGTGTTGTAGAGCTGCGTTCCTTTTCCTCTTGTTTCGAGTATCTGGACTTATTTGTCGGTAACAGAATTGTTTGTCCGAGCGAGAGTTACTTTTCACGGAAGGTGATGAGTGAGGTATCCGTATCCCGGAGGCGTAGGAATCCCTCGGCTCGGTCGGCCTTGCCGCTTATGTGCACTCTTACTCGTCCATAGGGTTCTGTCACCGACGTAGTCGAGAAGGCCCGAAAAGTCGTTTCGGCAGAGGAGTTTTCGAGCGTGAAGACTTGTTCGGTCCACGGAATCACTTATCCGAGCGTGAGTTACTTATCGCAGAAGGTGATGAGTGAGGTATCCGTATCCCGGAGGCGTAGGAGTCCCTCTGCTCGGTCAGCCTTGGCTGCTTACGTGTACTCCGTCGTTTTCAGGATCCACTTTCGAAGTAGTCGAAAAGCACGAAAGACATTCTGGCAGAAAAGATCTTTTTCCGAAGAAAATTTTGACGCAGAGGGGGTTCCCCCCTTTTAGCCCCCGAGGGAGGGTCGGGCTTTGCCGAGGCAAGGCTGACCCTTCCTCGATGACTAGACTTTGTATGTGACCGAGGTGTATGAACGACTTGAAAGCATCTTAAGGGTAGAAGCGACGTAGCTGTCGGATGTTCCAAGCGTTGCTGTAGACCTCGCCTTGACTGTTGGCCAGCTTGTACGTTCCGGGCTTCAGAACCTTGGCGACGACGAACGACCCTTCCCAGGGAGGCGTGAGCTTGTGCCGCCCTCGGGCATCTTGTCGCAGCCGAAGCACCAGGTCGCCCACCTGGAGGTCTCGGGACCGAACCCCTCGGGCGTGGTAGCGTCGCAGGGACTGCTGGTACCGCGCCGAGTGTAGTAAGGCCATGTCCCGAGCCTCTTCCAGCTGGTCCAGTGAGTCTTCTCGATTAGATCGATTGCTTTGGTCGGCGTAGGCCCTCGTCCTCGGGGAACCGTATTCTAAGTCTGTGGGCAAGATGGCCTCGGCCCCATAGACTAGAAAGAACGGTGTGAAGCTCATGGCTCGGCTCGGCGTTGTCCTCAGACTCCAGACCACCGAGGGGAGCTCCTTCATCCATCGCTTGCCGAACTTGTTGAGGTCGTCGTAGATCCGCGGCTTGAGCCCTTGCAGGATCATGCCATTGGCACGCTCTACTTGCCCATTCGTCATGGGGTGAGCCACGGCGGCCCAGTCCACCCGGATGTGGTGATCCTCGCAGAAGTCCAGGAACTTTCTGCCGGTGAACTGGGTGCCGTTGTCGGTGATGATGGAGTTCGGGATCCCAAAGCGATGGATGATGTTGGTGAAGAACGCCACCGCCTGTTCGGACCTGATGCTGTTTAGGGGTCGGACCTCGATCCACTTGGAGAATTTGTCGATGGCGACCAACAGGTGCGTGTAGCCCCCGGGTGCCTTCTGCAAGGGGCCGACGAGGACCAGACCCCATACAGCAAACGGCCAGGTGATGGGTATGGTTTGCAGAGCCTGAGCAGGCAGGTGGGTCTGCCTTGCATAGAATTGACACCCTTGGCAGGTGCGGACAATTCCAGTGGCGTCGGCCACCGCGGTCGGCCAGTAGAAGCCTTGTCGGAAGGCGTTTCCAACAAGGGCTCGAGGTGCTGCGTGATGGCCGCAAGCCCCCGAGTGTATCTCTTGTAAGAGCTCCTGGCCTTCGGCGATGGAAATGCATCGCTGGAGGATGCCTGAGGGGCTGCGGTGGTAGAGCTCCTTCCTGTCTCCTAGCAAGACGAACGACTTGGCGCGCCGCGCCAACCGCCGAGCTTTGGCTCGGTCGAGGGGTAGCTCTCCTCGGTGGAGATATTGCAGGTACAGGGTCTTCCAGTTTCGATTAGGCGTGGCCCCGCTCCGCTCCTCCTCGACGCGCAGTGCCTCACCCTCGGGGGCCGAGGGTACCTCGGGCCAAGCCAAGGGTGCCTCGGGCTGAGCCGAGGGTGCCTCGGGCCGAGCCGAGGGTGCCTCGGACCGAGCCGAGGGTGCCTCGGGCTGGGCCGAGGTCTTCTCGGGCTCGGGTGTGTCGTCGGTCTTGACGGAGGGTTGATGCAGGTCTCGGGAGAAGACGTCCGGGGGAACCGTTGTTCGCCCCGAGGCTATTTTAGCCAGCTCGTCCGCAGTCTCGTTGTAGCGTCGGGCGATGTGGTTGAGCTCAAGCCCGTAGAACTTGTCTTCCAGGCGCCGAACCTCATCGCAGTAAGCTTCCATCTTCGGGTCGCGGCAGTGGGAGTTCTTCATGACTTGGTCGATGACGAGCTGCGAGTCACCGCGAGCGTCGAGGCGTCGGACCCCTAGCTCGATGGCGATGCGCAACCCGTTGACCAGAGCCTCGTACTCGGCCACATTGTTGGACGCCGGGAAATGGAGGCGTAGCACGTAGAGTAGGTGCTTCCCGAGGGGCGAGATGAAGAGCAGGCCTGCGCCTGCTCCTATCTTCATCAGCGACCCGTCGAAAAACATGGTCTAGAGTTCCGGTTGGATCGGAGCTGTTGGGAGCTAGGTGTCGACCCATTCAGCCACAAAGTCCGCCAAGACCTGGGACTTGATGGCCTTCCGAGGGGCGAACGAGATTGTCTCGCCCATGATTTCCACCGCCCACTTTGCAATTCTACCCGAGGCCTCTCGGCACTGGATGATCTCCCCCAGGGGGAAGGATGACACCACAGTTACCGGATGAGACTCGAAGTAGTGTCGCAACTTCCGCCGCGTCAGGATCACCGCGTACAACAACTTCTGAATTTGTGGGTAGCGGATCTTGGTCTCGGACAGTACCTCACTGATGAAGTAGACTGGCCTCTGGACGGGCAATGCATGCCCCTCTTCTCGTCTCTCAACCACAATTGCGGCGCTAACCACCTGAGTGGTAGCGGCGACGTAGATCAAGAGGGCTTCTCCGGCAGCGGGGGGCACCAAGATGGGCGCGTTCGTGAGGAGCGCCTTCAGGTTCCTGAGGGCTTCCTCGGCCTCAGGGGTCCAAGTGAAGCACTCGGCCTTCCTTAAGAGGCGGTACAGAGGCATGCCTCTTTCGCCGAGGCTGAGCCCGAGTCCGAGCCCTGGGGTCGGGCGATGTAGAGTTCGTCGTCTTCCGGGGCTGAGCCCGAGTCCGAGCCCTGGGGTCGGGCAAAGCGGAGTTCATCGTCTTCCGGGGCTGAGCCCGAGTCCTAGCCCTGGGGTCGGGCGAAGCGGAGTTCGTCGTCTTCCGGGGCTGAGCCCGAGTCCGAGCCCTGGGGTCGGGCGATGCGGAGTTTCCTATGGCGCCTGAGGCCGGACTTGGCTGCTGTCAGCCTCACTCTGTCGAGTGCACAACAGTCGGAGCGGCGCAGGAGGCGCTGTCCTCTTGTCAGGCCGGTTAGTGGAGCGGCGAAGTGACTACGGTCACTTTGGCTCTGTCAACTGAAGGGCGCGCGTCAGGATAAGGTGTCAGGCCACCTTTGCATTAAATGCTCCTGCGATACGGTCGGTCGGCGTGGCGACTTGGCCAAGGTTGCTTCTTGGTGAAGACTAGGCCTCGGGCGAGCCGAAGGTGTGTCCATTGCTGGAGGGGGTCCTCGGGCGAGACCTAAATCCTCCGGGGTCGGCTGCCCTTGCCCGAGGCTGGGCTCGGGCGAGGCGAGATCGTGTCCCTTGAGTGGACCGAACCTTGACTTAATCGCACCCATCAGGCCTTTGCAGCTTTGTGCTGATGGGGGTTACCAGCTGAGATTAGGAGTCTTGGGGGTACCCCTAATTATGGTCCCCAACAGTAGTTAATTGAGCTATATGATCATTTTGTTGTTTAATTAAAGCAAGATGATCATGAATAGTATCAACATTAATATCTCTACATCTAGTACAAATAGCAACATGTTCAATAGTAGATGTAGAGGGTTTGCAAGATTTTAATTCATCAATCTTAGCATGTAAAATAGCATTCTCATTTCTAAGACTGGAAATAGAATCATTGCAAACATTCAAGTCTTTAGCCTTAGAAATTAAATTATCATTCTTAGTTCTAAGCCTAGCAATTGATTCATTCAATTTATCAATCTTAGTAATTAAACTGCATTATCATTTTTAAGATTGGTGATTGAATCATCACAAGTATTTAACTTCTCAACCTTAGTAAATAAATTAGCGTTCTCAGTTCTAAGGTTGGAAATTGATTCATGGCAAACCCTAAGCTCTTTAGACAAATTTTCACATTTTTCTACTTCCTGAGCATAGGCATTCTTCAACTTAACATGCTTCTTATTTTCCTTAATAAGGAATTCCTCTTGGCTATCCAAGAGTTCATCTTTCTCATGAATAACACCTATCAATTCATTCAATTTTTCTTTCTGTTGCATGTTAAGGTTGGCAAAAAGAGTAAGCAAATTATCCTCATCTTCACTAGAGCTACCTTCATCACTAGATATTGTATATTTAGTGGAGGCTCTAGATTTTACCTTCTTCCTTTTACCGTCCTTTGCCATGAGGCACTTGTGGCCGACGTTGGGGAAGAGAAGTCCTTTTTTGATGGTGATGTTTGTGGCATCCTCGTCGGAGGAGGAGTCGGTGGAGCTCAGGTCGGAGTCCCATTCCCGACACACGTGGGCATCGCCGCCCTTCTTCTTGTAGTACTTCTTCTTTTCTTTCTTCCTCCCCTTCTTGTTGTTGTCCCTATCACTATCACTAGACATGGGACATTTAGCGATAAAATGACCGAGCTTACCACATTTGTAGCACACCCTTTTGGAGCGGGGTATTTAGTCCTTCGCCCTTCTTTGCTTGAGGATTTGACGGAAGCTCTTGATGATGAGTGCCATCTCCTCGTTGTCGAGCTTGGAGGCATCAATGGGGTGCTCTTGATGATGAGCGCCATCTCCTCGTTATCAAAGTGCGGAGAAATGAAACATAGATGATAAGCCTACACAGGCAGCTGACTAGGGGTTTGCCATTAAGAAAAACTAGAACTCGTCGTAGTCCTCGAACTCCTCAAAGTCCTTCATGTTGCCAGCATCACCTCCTAAGTGAAAGTTGCCTAGAGGGGGGTGGATAGGCAGAAACTGAAATTTACAACTTTAAACACACTTCAAGCCAGGGTTAGCGTTAGAATAAATGTTAAGTCCGGGAGAGGGGGGAAAACAAATCAACCAAGAAGTAATGCGGATGAACACGGTAATTTGTTTTACCGAGGTTCGGTTCTAAATAACCTAGTCCCCGTTGAGGTGGTCACAAAGACCGGGTCTCTTTCAACCCTTTCCCTCTCTCAAACGGCCACTTAGACCGAGTGAGCTTTCTTCCTTGATTTCTCGGGTCACTTAGACCCCGCAAGGACCACCACACGATTGGTGTCTCTTGCTTTGCTTACAAGGCTTTGAGAATAAGAATGAGAGAAAGAAGAAAGCACGATTGCAAAAGCCAAGCAACAAGAGCGACAAATAACACACAGATCACTCTCTCTCAAGTCACTAATCACTAATGATCACTTGTCTCAATTGTGGAACTTGGAGAGATTGGAAGCTTTGATTGTGTCTTGGAATGGATTGCTAGCTCTTGTATTGAATGTGAATGATTGGAGTGCTTGGGTCTAGTGAATGGAGGTGGTTGGGGTTGTATTTATAGCCTACAACCACTTCCTAGTTGTTGCTCCCTTTCTGCCAACCACAGACGGTCCGTGCCCCTGGTCCGGACGGACCGCCCCTGTACATCAATGGCTGAAATCGCAACGGTCAGCAGTAACGGCTATATCAACGTCTACTATGCATTAAATGGGTTGTAAGATGTAATGTACCGCAGTCGCGGACGGTCCGGTCGTGCACCCCGGACGGTCCGCAAGGACGCTTATAATTCATTTTACTGAACCCGTCACCTTCGGGTTTTTCTGGTTCTCACCGACCGGACGGTCCGCGCCTGAGGCCGGACGGTCCGCGCTTGGTCTTGGATGGTGCTCGCTTCTTCATCGGACGATTCGTAGTGTTGACTTGTGTCTATGCAGTGTTCCTATCCGAGGGTCACCCTGGTGGTGCGGACGGTCCGTCGCAAGGGCCCGGACGGTCCACACATAGATGTTTTCCAAAAAGCTTCTCCTATCCGGAATAATCTACGGTATTCCGGACAGTCGACTTAGAATGGTTGTAGATGGACTTATGCACCTGTTAAATGATCAACTAGGCAAACTGGTTAGTCCACAAGGTTTGTGATGGTCGTCAAACACCAAAATCGATTATAGGAAATGTTGAGACTATTTTCGTTTCACTAAGCACTGAGTATAGTGGGGACAACCTAGGGTGGGGTGGTTTGTAAAGCAAGGGTGAGTACACATCAACATACTCAACAAATGCCCCGTTTGGCTAAAGTGGACTAGTTGTATGTGGGGTTGAGGTTAAGCATTTGCTTTTAGTTGGTTCAACATTTATTACTATTAGTAGAGCCAAGTTTTAGTAATGTTGGGGCCTGCTTCATTGCCGAAGGTCCTTTAAGAAGAAACACCTTCGAAAGATCAGCACATAAGCAAATACAACGCGAAGATACACGCCGAAGCTACCATCCAGTGAGCTTCGACATAGTGACATGCCTTGAGATGAAGGGCTGCACCGACTTAAAGAGGAAAAGACTAATCGGTCCACGATAGTTTGTGTCATGATTGTAACTAGTTGTCGAGGACATAAATGTAATTTTGACCGGGCTGCGTCCCGTGCCTATAAATAGGTGAACAGTACCCCCGTACTGTTCACGCTGGCTTGTATTCGCTCGTGCGTCACGCTTGGACTTTTACCTTCTGTCAAGCCGAAGGTACAAATATAATTCAATATTGTTCTAATTCATCCATGATGATATAATAAAGATATATTAATGATGTCATATGATTATTCATGTTATTTCTCATGTTTCATATGCTTCTTCTTTCATTAACATATACTGTGATGATGAAGGTACGTCCTTCATGACCTTCGTCCGAAGATCGTTATATCCTAAGGGAAATAATGCTTCGAAGGACGAAGGGCATTAACCATTAACCTCTTTTTATGTTGCCTTGTTCTTAATCCATAGCATTTGAGAACAAGTCCCCAACATTGGCGCCCACCTCCGGTGAACTCACTTCCACTTTTGAGCTGATGGCTTCGTTCAACAACCAAGTCGTAACACCTTCGGCTACGAAGCTAGTGCTCCCGATAACAGGCGGTTCAAGTTCAGAGCCGGCTAACAAGAAGCAGAAGAAAGAAGCACAGAGAAGGGTTCAACATGTTGGGGTGCAGGGACCCTTCATCAAGTCCAAATGGTCCCACATCCCAATCACCTTCTCCCAGGAGGACCTTCAGCTCAAAGATTACCCTCACAATGATGCTATGGTCATGTCTTGTGTCATCAAAGGATTTCTGGTCCATAATGTTCTGGTTGATACAGGCAGTGCAGCGGATATCATATTTGCTAAGGCCTACAAGATTCATGATGCTACACACCCTCTTTGTGGCTTTGGAGGAAGGCAGATTGTCACACTTGGTAAAAACACAATGTCAGTTACCTTCGGCTATGTCCACAACACAAGGACTGAGCAGGTTATCTTTGACATTGTTGACATGGAGTACCCCTACAATGCAATCATTAGTCGAGGGACACTCAATGCTTTCGAAGCAATACTTCACCCAATATATTTATGCATGAAGATACCTTCGGAACAAGGGCCCATTGCTGTCCATGGGAGTCAAGAAGCTGCCAGAGGGGCCGAAGGGAATTGGACAGATTCAAAGGCAATTCATAACATAGATGGAGCTGAAGCTTGTCAGCATTACAAATACAAAAGAGAGAAGGCTGCTTCGGTAGATCAGCCGAAGCCTATGCTTCTATGTTAAGATATAGCAGAACAAAGGGTACTACTGGGGTCTCAGTTATCTGATGAGCAAGAGAAGACTTTGCTAAGATTTTTATTCAACAACAAAGATGTCTTTGCTTGGTCAGCCAATGATCTCTGTGGCATCAACATAGATGTTATTGAACATTCACTCAATGTGGATCCATCCTTCAGGCCAAGAAAACAAAGGCTTCGGAAGATGTCTGAAGACAAAGCTGAAGGTGCCCGGAACAAAGTAAAGAGACTTCTCAGTGCTAGTGTCATCAGAGAGGTGAAATACCCAGAATGGCTAGCCAACACTGTTATGGTGAAGAAGGCCAATGGTAAATGGAGAATGTGTATAGATTTCATAGATCTCAACAAGGCATGCCCAAAGGACGAGTTTCCATTGCCAAGAATAGACTCTCTAGTAGATGCAACAGCTTCTTCAGAGCTCATGAGTCTACTGGATTGTTACTCAGGCTATCGTCAAATTTGGATGAAAAAGGAAGACGAGCCTAAGACTAGCTTCATAACTCCCAGTGGCACCTATTGCTATCTTCAAATGCTGGAGGAAGCTTCAGCAGAATGATAGCCAAGGTCCTTCATTCTCAAATAGGCAGGAATGTTCTGACCTATATTGATGATATCATAGTGAAAATCACGAAGCAAGAAAATCACATTGCTGATTTGCAAGAGACATTTGCCAATTTCAGGCAAGCTAGCCTGAAGTTAAATCCAGAAAAGTGTGTTTTTAGGGTGAAGAAGGGCAAATTCCTTGGTTGTATGGTATCAACGAAGGGAATTGAAGCCAACCCGAGCAAGATTGAAGCTATCCTTCGGATGGAGCCGCCAAGCACAAAGAAGGGGGCCCAACGACTGACAGGAAGACTAGCATCATTGAATAGATTCATATCCAGATCAGCAGAAAGAAATCTACCATTCTTTGAAATATTGAAGTCAGTCAAAGTTTTTCAATGGGTCCGGCTTAGCAAAAAGATTTCGAAGAATTGAAGCAATACTTGATCGATCTAACGACACTAACTCCACTTTCGCCAGGGGCTCCATTACTCTTATATGTGGCAGCTTCACACTCTGCAGTTAGTGCGGCTCTTGTACAGGAGAAGCTAGATGGCCAAATCAAAAAGCAGGCTCCAGTGTACTTCGTCTCCGAAGTTTTAAGTTTATCAAAGAAAAATACAGAATTGGAGAAGGTGTTGTATGCTGTGTTAATGGCCTCCAGGAAGCTTCGGCATTATTTTCAAGCATATCACATAATTGTTCCTTCATCACAGCCTCTGAAGGACATAATGAGGAACAGAGAAGCTACTGGAAGGATTGGAAAATGGGCTGTAGAGCTTAACGAATTCAGTATAGACTATATGCATAGATCCTTAATCCAGTCCCACGCATTAGCAGACTTCATCGCTGATTGGACGCCAGGGGCTCAGGAAGAAGAAACAAATAAAGACGCCGAAGCTTGAACAGTGTTTTGCGATGGTTCCTAGGGAACCTTCGGTGCAGGAGCGGCTGCTGTCCTAGTTGCCACTTCTAAAGTGAGAACATGTTATGCAGCAAAGCTTGACTTCAGTTGTACAAATAATATTACTGAATACGAAGCACTTCTGTTGGGGCTTCGAAAGTTAAAGGCAATGGGAATAAGAAGGACCATCCTTAAAACTGACTCTCAAGTCATTTCTGGTCATATTGACAAAAGTAGCAAGGCCAGAGACCCGAAGCTTGAAAAATATTTGGACACAGTTCGAAGGCTCGAAGCTTCTTTCGAAGGATTTTATGTCAAGAATATTCCAAGAGGGGAAAATGAGCATGCTGATTTGTTAGCCAAGTCAGCGGCACAGGGGCTCCCACTACCTTCGGAAGTATTTTTTGAGACAATAAAAGCACCTTCGGTTGAACTTATGGAGAGAGCAGTGCTTGCAATTTTCCCAGTACATAGTGAAGATTGGAGGACTGAAATTATATCTTTCCTCCAAGGTAATTGTCTTTCAGATGACGAAGCTTATACTAAGAGAATGGAAGCAAGGACAAGACCGTATGTGATAATAGAAGGGGAATTATATAAACATGGAGTCTGTTCTCCACTCCTCAAGTGTTTATCGAGAGCTGAAGGTATTGAATTAATGAAGGAGATACATGCGGGTCTGTGTGGATCTCATATTGGGTCTAGGCCCTTGCTGGGAAAAGTGTTTAGACAAGGATTTTACTGGTCGAAGGCAGCTTCGGATGCAGCAGAGCTAGTTCAAAAATGTGAAAATTGTCAAAAATGTGCACGAGACCAGAAGCAACCTTCATCTCTCACCTAGCTAATACAGCCTACTTGGTCATTGCAAAGATGGGGCCTGGATTTGTTAGGCCCACTTCCACCTGCGCAAGGTAATTTGAAATATGTTGTGGTGGCTATAGAATATTTTTCTAAGTGGATTGAAGCAAAGCCTTTGACTACAATAACTTCGGTTACAGTCCAGAAATTTTTCTGGCAAAATATTGTTTGTCGCTTCGGTGTGCCGAAGGCTATAACTGTGGACAATGGAACACAATTTGATGTTGAAACGTTCAAGGATTTCTGTGACCAAATTGGCATGAAGATTCATTTTGCATCAGTTAGGCATCCAGAGTCAAATGGGCTGGTAGAAAGAGGAAATGGCATTATAATGACGGGAATAATGAAGCTAATCTTCAATCAGCCCAGAGGAAGGTGGCCAGATGAGTTGATTAAAGTAGTGTGGAGCCACAATACAACCACATCAAGGTCAACAGGTTTTACACCTTTTAAACTATTATTTGGTGATGAAGCTATAACTCCAGAAGAAGCTAAAGCAGGGTCAATAAGAACAACAGCTTCGGCAGAAGACGAAGCTGATTATCACGTAGCAAAAGATACTATAGAAGGGACCAGACTTCAGGCTATGGAGAACATCAATAAATATCAAGCCGAAACAATAAAATGGCGTGACAGAAAAGTTCGGTTGAAAGATATTAAGCCAGGGCATTTGGTGCTTTGGAGAGTGGCCAATCCGGACACAGTAGGTAAATTGCAGCTGAAGTGGGAAGGACCTTTTCTGGTGGTATCTTCATCGAGGCCCGGTTCTTACAGATTGAAGGATATGGACGACAACGACATACCCAGATCTTGGAATGAGGATGAGCTTCGGCGATATTATGTGTAATTTGATGTAATCTTTTTTCATTTTTTCTATGGCACCCTTTTCCTTTCCAAAGGGTGAGAAAGGTTTTTAATGGGGCCATAGCTTGTAATTTTTCCTTTCTTATTTAGCTCCACGAGAGCCAAATCCCCCAAAAGGATGTAAAATGTAAAATCTGAGCATGCACCATCGAGTGCAGAGAGAGAAAAAAAGAGGAAAAGCAGGGAGAAGCTCAAAAGTCATCCCCAAGGGGATACAGAGCACGACGAAGCTACAAAAAGTCGTTTCTAAGGGAGCACAACGTAAGTTTTCTGCTCAAAAGTCGTTCCTAAGAGAATGCAGAGCAAATACCGTCGAAATATAAGGCGAATAAGTTCAAAAGTCGTTCCTAAGGGGATGCAGAACTTATACCGCCAAAATAGAAGGAGAAGAAGTTCAAAAAACGTTTCTAAGGGGATGCAGAACTTATACCACCGAAATAGAAGGTGAAGAAGCTCAAAAGACGTTCCTAAGGGGATGCAGAGCTTAAGACTCAAAAGACGTTCCTAAGGGGATGCAGAGTCTGGGTGTGGCTTCGTATGCGTGTGTTTGGACATTCATTTGCACATTACATCACATCATTCATTGCATTCATACACATTCATGTAGACATTTGTAGGATCATCATCATCATGACATAAGAGTAAAAACAGATGCTTCGACTTTGATGACAAGGCTTTCATGAGTATAAAGAAGCAAAGATACGCTTTGTTGTGTACGAAAAGAAGGGAAGGTGTTTTTCGCCCTCGGCTCAAAAGATACAAGTTTCGTCCACATCGAAGCAATTCATACACGGATGGAAAGGTAAAAATATATTACAAGGTATGAACAAATTTACAGAATAATATTTTGATTCCTAAACTACAATATCTTTTACAAAGATAATTCAAATGTCTCTAAAGCTTTGTGCAGCAGCTTCATCAGTCTCCATCAAGCTTCGGATCATTGATCTTCGGCATCGTCATCCTATACACAACAAAGCAGTAATAAGGTAAAAAAGTGATCTCAGGAGAAGGTAAGCAACAGGTACGAGTTTAATACCGGCTTAAGATGGCTTCGAGCTTCGTCACCAGCTAAGTCCCGCCCACCCTTCGTCCAAATTTGTGTTATGAATCTATTTCCAATGCTTCGGGCCAGGCTGGGGATGTCAGTTAAATCCGCTGGTGATAGACTGAAGTTCGGCCTATTTACAATCTTTCCATGCGTGCAACCAGCCTTCATAAAAGCTACAGCTGTGCCGCAAGAAGCCAACAGGGCACAGAAGTCACCATGCCCAGCTATAACTTCGTCAAGCGCCTCAACTTCGCTCTCAATATGTTCGAAGGTGCTTGGCAGGTCTTCAACCAAAGGTTCAAATTTTTCAGAACTGGCTCCCACTGAGTTGAACACCTGTTTTAGCCGTTGCACACACTGGTTGCCAAAGTTCAAGCACTTGTCCTGAAGCTCTTTTAAGGATTTTTGCAGATTCGAACTTTTCTCGACTTCGGCTTCAAGCTTCGCATCAAAATTCTTCTTTTCTTGCTCAAATCTTTCTGATTTTCGGAGGAGTTCATCGTTTAATCTAGCAATTTCGGCTTGGGCTTCTGCCAATGAACCCTCCATTGTCTGAAGAAGGAAATCTTTCTTTTCTAGAGAAGCTTCATGGTCTTTGATTTTCTTTTCCAAGCCCTCAATTATAATTTCATTCTTTTTATCTTCGAGGTCTTGTTGCATTCTCAAGGATTTGCTTAGCAGCATAATATGTGCAAAATAACCTTCATCATAAATCTTTGCTTCATCACAAAATAGTAAAAGCTGAGGGAAAAACTTTACCTTAAAATTGGAATAGAATAAGCTGCCGATGATATGTTGTCGTCGGTATCTGCTAATGTCAGCTTCAAGCTTCGGAAAACCAACACTCTTCGACAGAGTGCTGATAAACTTTGCCCCAGTACGATCTCGAATACATCCTAAGGCTTCTTCATTAATTCCACCAAAGAGCATGGCTCCTGGCTGGTAGCCACAGGATATAGCATACTCCTGTAGCTCCTCTTTCTCGGCCTTGGATAATTCTTGATCAACTAGATTTTGGAAGTTGAAGCCTTTTTCTTCTGAAGCATCTTCATCAATTTCTTTCCCTTTCTTAGGCACTGCGGCCAGGGCTTCTGCAGCCGCAATAGTCTCCTCCGCGGCCAAATCCAAGAGCACTTTATCAATAGCGGATAATGTACTCTTCAGATTGGTAGCTTCGGCAGTCGCAGCTTTGGTAGAAGCAGCAGCCTCGGCAGCTGGTGTCATTTTTGATGCTGAGGCCGACGATGGTGTTTCCTCAATGGCTTGCATAACAGTAACAATTCTTCGCTTGTTTGGCCCAACCACCGCCTTTTTCACTGCCGAAGGCTCGTCCTTCTTCTGTAAAAGCTTCATCAGTTGCGGCCCCAGAGGACTTAGCAGCTTGATAGTTAAGGATTCAGTCATTACCTTTAAAATTTCTTCTACTTCAGCAGCAGAAGGCGTTGAAGGAGCTTCCTCTTCTATCTCAGCTGCTTTTGGCTCCGGAGTTGCAGCCCTTCTCTTCTTCGAAGTAGCCACCCTCGGCTCAGGACTGCATTTTCTCTTTTTCAGAGCTTCTTCATCCTCTTTCACCATCCTAGCAGTCTGTCTACTCAGAACACTGACAACCCTTTTTCTCTTTGTCCCTTCGGCAACCTTGCTTAGTCGTTCATAATCAGGGTATTCAAAGTTTAAAGCATCCATTACCCGATTCAACCTTCGTTTTGGTCGGGTGCCGAAGGCAACAGTCATCAGTTGATCTTCTTTTTTGGTATAATTACCCAAAATTTTGTTGCACATAGTTTCAATCATTTCTAGCCACTCTTGGCAAGGCTCTTTGAATTGTTTCTCAAACTTGAAGCGATAGGGCAGTCGAACAAGTTCACTCTTCTTCTTTGTTCCTTTTAGCTTCGGCATACTCCATTCACTTAATGTTGGAGATACCCTGTTGGCTAGGTATTCTTGCACTAGATCTCTAGTGCTGATCTATTTAGCCACCACCCTGAATTCTGCTACGGCTTGTTAGCATGGTGACCCCGACGTCATGCGGCACAGGGGCCTAGTCAGTCTGAAGCTTAGAGTCATCGGACACATAACCATTTGCATCAGCTTCTCTCTCTCTTCTCATCGGCCTTGAAATAAAACCATTCGCTCTTCCAGCCGGTTGGCACTTGGTACGATAACTGAGCACCGGAGCCTTCGTATCCTTGCGATATGCGAAGTTATAACAACCAAAATTTTTGTGTAGCCCGTCTTCTCTGGCCTTTGTTTGGTAATGTAATTCATGCACTTGGCAGAAAGCTTCAGCATTTGGGTCCATTCCTTGGCTTCGAAGGGCCCAGATGAAGATGCTGAGCCTAACGATGGCGTTAGGGGTCAACTGATGAAGATAGATTTCATAATTATCCAAAACTTCTCCAATCATCTCGTGAAGTGGAACCGTAATCCTGCTCTGAAAAAGCTTTTGAAAACCACTACTTCGTCATCTTTTGTCTTTGTAGTGGTTTTTTCTCCGGCAAAACGAATAAGCTTCTTCTCAGCTTCTCCGAAGTAACCTAGCTTCATCATCATGGGCACGTCGGCCTCAGACACAGTAGATTTTTCGAAATCCAAGTGGTTGGGTTTTGTTGGGATCAGAGTGTTATTGTCTTCCTCTTCTTCATCAACATTTTCTTCCTCGATATCAGCTTGTTCAGCTTCGGCAATAGGTGCACCTTCGTCAATGGCTCCCTCCATCACAACTAATCCCGATTGTCTCATGACTTCGGAGATCGGAGCTGTCTCAGTGGCTTCAGTCTCCTCCCCTTCATGGGTCACCCTCACAGTCGAGCGTACTCTCGCCATATGATGATGAATCCTTTGCGGTTTTTACGAAGCTAATGATTTTTACAGTTCTGACGAAGCTCTTTCTTTTGCCGAAGCTAATTCAAAAGAGATGGTTCGCTCGAGAATGCAGTGAAAAAGCTTCGGCTATGGTTGAATTTTTCAACAGCACAACAGTGCAATGGCAATGAATGTTGTGGTAACTTCACACCTACCCGTCTGTTTATATAGTGCTACAGGTGGGAAGGTGAATCGCCAAGTCGCCAGCACCCGCCGAACAGTCACCCGCACCCGCTGAACGGTGGACCACTACCCGTTGTGTGGTGGGCCACCTCGTGCCTGGAATACTTTAATCGTTTCTCGACAACGAACTTAGGGAAGGTGTTTTTCGGACCTTCGGGATTATGAAGCCTTGAAGATTTTTCACGGATCAAGCTCGTTACGAAAAACGATCTAGCACCGCGAAGGGGCTACTGTTAGGGGCCTGCTTCGTCGCCGAAGGTCCTTTAAGAAGAAACATTTTCGGAAGATCAGCACATAAGCAAATACAGCGCAAAGATACACGCCGAAGCTACCATCCAGGGAGCATCGGCATAGTGACATGCCTTGAGATGAAGGGCTGCACTGACTTAAAGAGGAAAAGACTAATCGGTCCACGATAGTTTGTGTCATGATTGTAACTAGTTGTCGAGGACATAAATGTAATTTTGACCGGGCTGCGTCACGTGCCTATAAATAGGTGAACAGTACCCCCATACTATTCACGCTGGCTTGTATTCGCTCGTGCGTCATGCTTGGACTTTTGCCTTCTGTCAAGCCGAAGGTACAAATGTAATTCAATATTGTTCTTATTCATCCATGATGATATAATAAAGATATATTAATGATGTCATATGATTATTCATGTTATTTCTCATGTTTCATATGCTTCTTCTTTCATTAACATATACTATGATGATGAAGGTACGTCCTTCATGACCTTCGTCCGAAGATCGTTATATCCTAAGGGAAATAATGCTTCGAAGGATGAAGGGCATTAACCATTAACCTCTTTTTGTGTTGCCTTGTTCTTAATTCTTAGCATTTGAAAACAAGTCCAACAAGTAATAAACCCAGTTATTACCCAAAAGTACTCCCTTAAAGAGGAAATACTAGATATCAGATTTATAACATCATTGTTAACCATCATCATAAAAGTAACCAGAATTGTTCTAATCAAAGAGGATCCCAAGGCTGCTCTTAACCGTGAGCTCGGCTGATATACCAGTTTCTAACACTCTGCAGAGGTTGCACACTTTACCCACAAGTCGTGATTCCTTTATGCCTCGGGTCGATCAAACCCTCAAACACTCCCAAGGTGAGTCGGCAAGGTTTCACTACGTAGCCTTTATAAAGACTCCCATGGTGCATAGCTGCTTGTTACGTTTCGCCAGTCATACAAACGCAGTACACCTCCCCAAGGTGGGTGACTAACAAAACCAAATTGAATGAACCTCTGCACCCCCTTGGTAGAGCGAGCACTACACCCCGACCCCCAATGATGGCCCTTAGGCAAAGCCAACTACACCCTCCGGTTCATCTAAGGGCGTCCCATTCCACTCTCATGGTTGCACTGTTATCCCAGGTGGTCACTCCACGAACAGGTCCTTACGGAGAGGTACTCAGGGAAAATGGCCTGAGCCCATAGAGTATCACAATATCATCATCGGGATAACATCATCGTATCATAAATAATCACATCATGTTCATTGATTGAAGTAAAGTGTTGGGGACTTGTTCTCAAATGCTATGAATCAAGAACAAGGCAACACAAAGTATTAAATGTTAAAGTCCTTCATCCTTCGAAGCATTATTTCCCTTAGGATATAACGATCTTCGGACGAAGATCATGAAGGACGTACCTTCATCATCACGGTTATAAGATAATGAAAGATGAAACATATGAAACATGAAAGGTAATATGAATAGACATATAATGTTATTCATATGTTATCATTATATAAACTTGAATATTAAATATAATGTTTAATTACATTTATACCTTCGGCTTGACAGAAGTCAAAAATCCAAGTGTGGCACGCGAGCAATTACAGGATAGCGTGAACAGTACAGGGGTACTGTTCATCTATTTATAGGCACAGGACGCAGCCTATGGGGAATTACATTCATGCCCTTTACAAAGGTCTACAATCATAATACAAATTATCATGGGCCGATTGGTCATTTCATCTTTAAGTCGGTGCCTTTGGAAATGTACTCCGAAGCCTTCTGATTGGAAATGTACTCCGAAACCTTCGGCGACGAAGCAGACCCCCAATAGTAGCCCCTTCACGGTACTAGATCGTTTTTCGTGACGAGCTCGATCCGTGAAAAACTCTCCCAGGCTTCGGAATGCCAAAGGTCCAAAAAACACCTTTCCTGAGCTCGTTGCCAAGAAACGATTAAAATACTCCCAGCGTCGGGTGGTCCACCGTTCAGTGTATACGAGCTATCTGGCGATTCACCTTCCAGGCACCGAGTGGTCCACCGTTCAGCGGGTGTGGGTGACTGTTCAACGGGTGCGAGCGGCTTGACGATTCACCTTCCCACCTGCAGCACTATATAAACAGACGGGTAGGTGTGAAGTTACCACAACATTTACTGCTATTGCATCGTTGTGCTGCCAAAAAATTTGACCACAACCGAAGCTTGCTCATTGCATTCTGAACCGAAGGATCGTTTTGCTCTAGCTTCATGATAAGAGGGAGCTTCGGCAAAGATAAAAATTTTCAACTTTGTCAAAACGCAAAAAATTCAACATCAAATGGCCAGGGTACGCTCAACAGCTAGAGTTACTCGTGACGGAGAGGAAGCCGAAGCTGCTGAAACTGCTCCGATCTCTGAAGTTATGAGGCGGTCGGGATTGGTTGTGACTGAAGGCGCTGCTGACGAAGAATCACCCGCTGCTGAAACTGAGCAGGTAGATATTGAAGAGGGTGATGCTAATGAAGGAGAAATTGATTATAACATCATTATGCCATCGAAACCCAGCCATCTGGATTTTGGGAAATCAACTGTGTCTGAAGCTGATATGACTATGATGACGAAGCTAGGCTACTTCAGAGAAGCCGAGAAGGGGTTGGTTCGCTTTGGCAGGGAAGAAACTATCCAGAAACCAGAAGATGATGAAGTTGTAGTTTTTAAGAGCTTCTTCAAAGCAGGGTTGAGATTTCCCCTGCACGGAATGATTGCAGAAGTCTTGGAAAAATTTAGGATTTACCTTCATCAGCTGACCCCTAACGCCATTGTTAGGCTCAGCGTGTACATTTGGGCTCTCCGAAGTCAAGGGGTAGAGCCGCTCGCCGATGCATTCTGCCGAGTACATGAACTTCATTATCAGACGAAGGCTAGAGAAGATGGATTGCATGATAACTTCGGCTGCTATAATTTTGCTTATCGGAAGGATATGAAGACACCGGTGGTCAGCTATCGTACTAAATGGCCGACTGGTTGGAAATCTGAATGGTTTTATGTTAAAATTGATGAAGAAAAGGAGAAGCTAGTTCAGAGCCCGTTGAAGCTAATCTTCGGGCTGACTAGGCCTCAATGCAACATGACACCGGGGGATCCATGCCAAGATGTTGTGTATGAGTTTAGAATTGTGTCTGAACATATTGGAACTAGGGACCTAGTCCAGGAATACTTAGCCAACAGAGTATTCCCAACACTGAGGAAGTGGGGTATGCCGAAGCTTAAAGAAGAGAAGAAAGAGGGTGAACTCGTTCGGCTGCCTTATCACTTTAAGTTCAAAAAACACTTCAAGGAACCCTGCCAAGAATGGCTGGACACGATCGAAGTTATGTGTAATGAGATTTTAGGGAACTATACGAAAAAAGAAGATCAGTTGATGACTGCAGCCTTCGGCTCCCGACCGAAGCAAAGATTGAATCGGGTAATGGATGCTCTACATTTTGAATATCCTGATTATGAGCGGTTGAACAAGGGCGCCGAAGGGCAGAAAAGAAAAAGAGTTGTCAGTGTTGTGGGCAGACAGGCCGCTAGAATGGTAAAAGAAGATGAAGAAAACCTGAAGAAGAGGAAATTGAGCCCTGAGCCAACGGCAGTTACTCCGAAGAAGAGTTGTGGCTCCAAAGCAGAAAGCGACTGATATAGAAGAAGAAACTCCTGCATCACCTTCTGCTACCGATGTGGCAGAAATTCTAAAGGTAATGACTGAATCCTTGCCTATCAAGCTAAGTCCACTGGCGCCACATCTGACGAAGCTTTTTCAGAAGAAGAAGGAGCCTTCGATAGCAAAGAAGGCAGCTGGGCCAAAAAAACGAAGAATTATTACTGTAACAGAAGCTATCGAAGAGACACCACGACCAGCTTCGGCTTCAAAAGCATCAGCTGTTGAGAGCGCTACAGCTATCGAAGCTACACCTACTGAAGCTGCAACTGCCGAAGCTAAACCGGCCGAAGATGCAAATCTAGAAAGCACACTTTCTAATATTGATAAGATACTGTCACACCCGGTTTTAAGGAACAAAGCCGGGTGCATCTCATACATGCGCCAAGAAGACAACATATATAATAACAGAGTGCATAGAGATAAATGTCACAATATAATCAGAGTACTTTATTACGTAGCGGAAGTCTTACAAAATATAAGAGATAAATATAGCAGGATCTAAAATCTATCCTTGGCGCCAGAAATCTGACTAGGAACGCCACCTAAATCAAGTCGAAAGCCTCAATGTTAGGCGGTTCCTCTTCGGTCACCTGTTCTTCTCCTGTGGGGGGTGTGAGACAGCAAGAGTGAGCTCACACATGTTCATCGCTCAACAAGTTGTGGGGAATAATGTGGCATGAACTCACCAAAGGTGGGAGTTCATGAAGTGTAAGGCTGATCAATGAAATAAAGGCTGAAGCTGAGCATTGCTTTTATAAGTTGGTCAAAAGTTTATTAGCAATTACTAAGTATAAGTAAATACCAAACCTTAGAAATAATAAATAAAACTAATAATGAAATAATCCCAGATGCAATGATATGACAAATTAAGTTTAAGTTCCATAGATTATTCATGTGAGTGTCCGAGCCGCTCATGACCGTGAGCACGGCTAGTATACCAGTTTTACACTCTGCAGAGGTTGCACATCTTTACCCACAAGTCGTGTTACCCATTTGCCACGGAGTTGATCAGACCCCATACACCTCTACCAAGGAAGCGAGGCAGGGTACCACTACGAGGCCTTTACAAAGTTCCACTAGCTTTAGAAAACCCGCTACAGTTTATAGGAAGCTCCAGTGCAGGAATCCCTCGCCCGACCGCCATCGCAGCAAAATCAACCCAAGGACCTCCCTACACTGACCACTCCCCTACTGCCCTTGCCCCTTTCGGGTAAGGTAGTCATCCACTAGCTTTCCTAGTTATTCAGCCAAGGGCGTCCCATTATACCCTTGTGGTAGCACTGTTTTCCCGGGTGGTTCTCCATGTTCCCATTAACATAATGACCTTATCATGAACAATAAAGTATAACAATGAATGATAAATATCTCTATACCCAAAGCCACATAAAGCAATAGCATGCACTACCCAAAAAGTTTGTAGTAAAACCAGTGGTGAAACAAGGTATAAAGATAGTCAAAATCTAGGGTAACCTATTGGGTCCCATCAAAATTAACCTATGCAGATCATTATGATTAATAAGAACATGAATGGGTAAAATAAGTGATCAAGGGCACAACTTGCCTTCAACGAGCTCCTGCTCAGCAGTCTCTACCAGCTGAACCTCAGGATCCTCTGTAGCTTGCTCGTCTACTCGCATCAACACAATACATACATAGTATAGCAAAATTAACATTACACCAAACATATAAATAAAATACACAGTAATAATCTAGACACTAAAATGAGATCATAGGAACTGAAATTATTAATTTTGGAGTTATATATTTTAAGTTATGAATTTTCTAATGTTTTATGTGCTTAATACAAGATTAAGTAATAGAATGATTTTAATGTGTCTTTCATGCCAAAACAGAGGCACTAACGGCTAGACAATAATATTACAAAAAATTAGGAACTGGAATGGACCAATTTGGAGTTCATATGCATTTTCTATGAATTAAACAAGTTTCTGTAATTAATTTAATGTTAAAAATCTATTTCTAAATTAAATTCTCTGATTTTCTAATCCTCTAGACTGGACCACATTTTCTGTAAAGCGCAGGGGCTTTCGTGAAAGAATTTCTAAGACACAGTGAACACCAGAAATGAACCGCGGGTTTATTCTTACAAAGTGTAAGGGCTTCTTTACACATTCTACGGCCGAAAAAGTAAGGGCAGATCCTGATCGCCCGATCGCAAGCGGACGACACATATTAGGGCCGCCAACCTTTGAACCGGTATGCAACACAGGCGCACGGATCTAGATCCAACAGTGCAGATTTGATTAGCTATGATAAGATCCCCACCCTCCAATCTTGGATCTACGGTTCCACTCTGGTACACTCCAGGGGTGCACGCTAGGCCGTCCGATAGCAGATCGATGGCCACCACGCGCCTTGCTCCTGAGGCCCGATGAACACGGTGGCGGGTCGGTCAGACATGGCGGCGGCGGCACCGGCGAGTCATACTGTGCTAGCGACTTAGTTCACGATCTCCTAAAATGGAAGTCCCAACCCACAGCGGAGACAAAGGCGAACCCTATGAACAGATGCTTACCCGAGATGGAGGCACATAATCTCTCAACGATGGAGGCGGCCGCACCCAAATCAATGGCAGAACCTCGACTTTGGTAAGGAATTGTGCCCACCGTGGGCCAAATCCGCGCGAGCTGAGGAAGAACACGGTGCCCGCGCCTCGAGGTGGTTATCCTGTGCCATCCAACCGGCACCGAACGGAGGTGTGAGGGCAGGTCGACGGTAGACGCACAGTCGATGGCGCGGCTGGGGTTAGCTTCAGGTGGCCAGGGTGATTCTCTCAGCCGCAACGAACCCCGGAGACTAGGAGCGGACGAGGTGGGGAGGGCCTTATACCCCGCGGCTAGACCTAATCTTCTCCTGGTGCTGCGGATCTGACCAAGAATCACAGCAGCCATACCTGCGGAGTCCGTGCTTTGAGGCATGGTGAAGACGACGTACCGGCCGCGGTACCCCACCCAGCGGTGAGGGTGACCTGGGCGCACGCGATAGCAGAGCCTGACCAGTGGGCCACCAGCCAAAGACCGTGTGCACGCGAGGGAGCAGCCAACGGGACCACTAGTCGGCGAGAGACTAAAGTTGGCAGTGGGCTGGACGTGTGGGACCTGGCTACGCGAGCTGAGGGAACGTGGGCTAGCGGGGTGAATCCGAAGATGGGCTGAATGGAGGGACTAGAGGCCCACTCGACTGAAAACTGCTTTCTCTTTTTTTATTATTCTTTTATTCCTTTCCAAATTCAAAACTTCAACTCTAAAAGAAATTCTTTTTGTGGCAAATTTGTAATTTGGTTAGATATTAAATCCTTTCCAAATTCAAAATTGCTTTCTCTCCTTCTATTCTATTTATTCAAAGTAGGTATTAAATCCTCAATTTGAATGTTGATTTATTTGTCACCAAATGCACACACTCCATAAATCCCAGCATGATGCATATTTTTTGAAGTGTCATTAGTTTTAATTACTCATTCTTATTTATAGTTATTCTCTTGTTATAATGATAAGATGGCACACGAAATAAGGAGATCAACTATATTATCATTTTATACATTTTGGGTATTACAAATCCTACCCCCTTGACAAGAATCTCGTCCTCGAGATTTAGGAAGGACTAGGGGAAAGATGGGGAAAAATCTATGCGAAGCTCTTCTTCTCTTTCCCAAGTAGCTTCATCTTCTCCATGATGACTCCATTGAACTTTGCACATCTTTATCACCTTATTTCTTGTAACTCGAGTCAATGTGTCAAGAATCTTGGTAGGGTACTCAGCATAGGTCAGATCATCTTGAACACTAAGGTCCTCCATTGGTAGCTGCTCCTCAGGTACCCTGAGGCACTTCTTCAGCTGGGATACATGGAATACATCATGTACATCTGCCATGTGATCGGGTAGTTCTAGCTGATATGCAACTGTTAGAAATATGCCCTAGAGATAATCATAGAGATGAGCATATTTCTTTGTATCCATGATATATATATTGCTTAATTGAATATCCATGGAAAGGCACCTTGTATTGATTAGCAATTATGTGAATTGTTTGTGAGATTCTTTACTTATATGGTTATTCTAAATGATGTCCCTAGTCAGAGTCGATGACTAGCACATGTATTAGTTGATGACTACATTTCACAAGTCATGAACATGGAGATGTTAAATTAATAATGTGGGCGCATGTATGACATGAGGCTGGACCGACCCAACGTGAGATATTGTAATATAGTTCTCTTCTTGCAACATGAATACTGTATCCTTAGACCTGAGATTGTCGCATGTTCTCAAGATGTGAATTGACTTACTTAGGGACTATCAAACGCTATCCCGTAACTGGGTAGTTATAAAGGTAGTTTTGGGTTTGTCAGGAAGCATGCTATGAGGCATGGTCAGTCAAGATGGAATTTGTCCCTCTCTTTGTGAGAGAGATATCTCTGGGCCCCTCGAGTGATTGGATCAAGAAATGCATGGCCGTGCTAGGGTTAAGAGTTAACCATTGAAAGGATTCCAATTCACAGTATCGAGAAAGAGAGGTCAGCTTAGAGCCAGACCAAATATCGTGAGACAAAGGGAACAGCATGTACTTAATGTCGCAATGGTTCGTCTGATATGATCTTTACGTACACATAGGAGTTGACATGTCTTGCTAGAGGCCGCTGTCAATTATTGGGCCAAGTAAGAGTACTCGGGCTATGTCTATTTGTACGTGAACCTATAGGGTCACACACTTAAGGGGAAGGAAGCCTAATTCGGATTAGATCCGAAATTAGACTGGGCTTTAGGGTTAATGATGGGCCTCGGCGTCAGAAGCCCACCATAACGCCTATATAATGAGGGGCGGGGGCGCGGTTAAGTATAACCCTAATTCGCCACCAGCGAACTAACAGCCGCCGCCCACCTCTCGCCCTCGCCAAGCCGCCGTCACGAACCTAGCAGTTCGGTACGCGGCGCTTCCTCCCTGTACGTGTGGATACCTCGGAGGTGCTACATCTGGAGCACTTGGGCGAACCGTGCGAGGAAGGACGTCGGCGACTGCACGGCACTGCTCGACGCGTTCGTCTACATCGAGACGTCTTCCGCTGCTCTGCGCGTCTAGTGGTAATTCCATGACCTATAACCGCAGTAGTTCTTGGTATTATGGGGATGAAAATTTTGTTTTGCGCTAGTGTAGCCTCCCCGTAATCCTACAGCAACTTCACCCACTCACTTTAAGATCAAGAAGGGTCCAATAAAGCGAGGGGACAACTTTCCTTTAACTTTAAATCTCCTCATACCCCGGATCGGTGACACCTTCAGATACACGTGATCACCCTCCTTAAACTCCAGTAGTCTTCTCCTATTATCAGCATAGCTCTTCTGTCTTGATTGTGCAATTCTCAAATTCTCCCTTATGATTCGCACTTGTTCTTCTGCCTCTTGAATAAGCTCAGGCCCAAAGAACTATCTTTCTCCAGTCTGATCCCAATATAGAGGAGTCATGCACTTTCTGCCATACAAAGCCTCCAATGGTGACATCTTCAAACTGGCCTGGTAGCTATTATTATAGGAGAACTCTGCATATGGTAAGCTCTTATCCCAACTTCCACCATGTTTAAGAGCACAAGCTCTTAACATATCCTCCGGTACTTGGTTAGTCCTCTCTGTCTGTCCATCAGTCTGAGGATGGTAGGCTGAACTAAAATTCAACTTTGTATCCAAGCTCTCATGTAATTTCTTCCAAAACCGAGAAGTAAACTGTGATCCTCGGTCAGACACGATCTTCTTAGGCACTCCATGTAGACAAACTATCCGAGTCATATACAATTCTGCTAGCTTGGCTCCCGTGTAATTAGTCCTCACTGGTATGAAATGAGCCACTTTTGTCAATCTGTCCACAATTACCCAAATAGAGTCATATCCTGCTGGAGTGCGGGATAGTCCAACAATGAAATCCATACCAATTTCTTCCCATTTCCACTCGGGTATCTTCAATGGGTGCAATAGTCCAGCGGGTCTTTGATGTTCGGCCTTGACTCTTTGACACACATCACATTTAGCCACGTGTGCAGCAACATCTCTTTTTAGTCCATACCACCAATACTTCTGCTTCAAATCCTGATACATCTTAGTGCTACTAGGGTGGATAGAGTAATCAAAATCATGGGCTTCCTTCAATATAGTCTCACGAAGGCTATCAATCTCTGGAACACATATCCGATCCTTGAACCATACAGTACCTTGCTCATCCTCCGTGAATTCCGGTCCTCTACCTTTAGTAATAAGATCCTTGATCTCTTGTATCCTAGCATCACCCACTTGGCCTTTACGAATTTCTTGCTCCAAGGTAGGTTCCAATTCAATGGTGACTCCTTCAGTGTGTGTAACAATTCCTAGGTTGAGTCTCTCAAAATCTTTTGCTAATTCATCAGGTAGCTGGACAACAATAGCGGAGTGAACGTGCTCCTTCCGACTCAAGGCATCTGCAACCAAGTTCGCCTTGCTTGAGTGATAGTGAATCTCCAAATCATAATCCTTAATAAGCTCCAACCAACGGCGTTGCCTAAGGTTGAGATCCTTCTGAGTGAAGATATACTTCAAACTCTTATGATCCGTGTATACTTGGCACTTGGTTCCCATAATGTCATGTCTCCAAATCTTAAGCGCATGCACAACGGTTGCCAGTTCTAAGTCCTGAGTGGGGTAGTTCAATTCATGTTTCCGCAACTGACGAGAAGCATAGGCGATCACATGCCCTTCTTGCATGAGCACACATCCCAATCCTTGGCCACATGCATCACAATAAATGTCAAATCCCTTTTGTAGATCTAGCATAACCAACACTGGTGGTGACATCAATCTTTCCTTTAATTGATCAAAGCTTTCTTGGCACTTCTCATCCCACTTAAATTCTCTTCCTTTCTCCAGAAGCGAGGTCATAGGCTTAGCAATCTTAGAAAATCCTTCAATAAACCTCCGATAATATCCTGCAAGTTTCAAGAAACTCCGGACCTCAGTAACTGTAGTGGGTAAGCTCCACACCACTATCTCCTTGACTTTAGCAAGATCCACTGATATCCCTCCATTAGAAATGATATGTTCAAGGAATGGCACCTCGCCAATCCAAAACTCGCATTTGCTATACTTAGCATAGAGTTGATTATCCCTTAGCTTTTGTAGAACCAATCTCAGGTGTTTCTCATGATCACTTTCACTCTTAGAATAGATAAGAATATCGTCCATAAATACTACGACGAATCTGTCCAAATACTCCATAAACACCTTATTCTTCAGATCCATAAAGTAGCTGGTGCATTAGTTAGTCCAAATGACATAACGATGAACTCATATAAAGCGTATCGGGTCAAAAAATCCGTCTTGGGAATATTCGATGGCCTAATCTTCATTTGATGGTACCCGATCGGAGATCAATTTTCAAGAATACCCTTGCACCTCTCATCTAATTAAATAAATCCTCAATGCGGATAATGGACACTTGTTCTTCATAGTGACACCATTAAGGGACCTTTAATCCACGCACATCCCTTGCAATCCATCTTTCTTCTGTACAAACAAAACCGGTGCTCTCCAAGGTGAAGACTCGGACGAATGTACCCAGCCTCTTGCAACTCCATTAAGTGCTTCTTGAGTTCTTTTAACTCTTCTATAGACATCCTATATTGCCGTTTAGAAATAGGAGATGTTCCAGGTAAGCGATCTATGACAAACTCAACTTCCATATCTGGTGGCATCCCTGGTAACTCCTCTGGGAAGTCATCCGGAAAATCTCTAACCACGCGGATGTTGACACCAACAAACTTCCCATCTACTAAGAATGCCGCTAGTCTGGTGGCGGTAGTTACTGTAATTCCAACTTCAAATTTTTCTCCTTTGGAACTGGTGAGTTCAATGGTTCCTTTAGCACAGTGTATAAACTACCTTTGCCTTTCTTAACCATGACATACCAAGAATCACATCTATAGTGCTCTGTTCTAACACTATAGGGGTAGCCCATCTCGGTTAGAAACACAAGGGATGAAAGAAAGGATGAATTATAGACAAGGCAAGTAATTACGAGAAATGTTACTGCGGGGGATTTATTAGCTAAGTAGATTAGTGTGTTATCCACTAAAGGTAGTACATTACCTTATGGTGGTACATGCTAAGATGCCCAACTATAATGTTTCAATCAATCAAAGAAGCAAATCAGGCAATAATCATCAGCACAATCAACCAACATTTTTAATAGATAAAATAATTTTAATTTTTGTCTTAGGTCTCCTATCTCTTAAAGAGGTCTTAAATGTAGGATTCCAAGGTGTGAAATCCATCTTGTCTCAGAGTAGAAAAGGTAAGAATCATCAGAGTAGAACAGTAGAAGGTGAGACAGGATCAAGATAAGTATAGAGAGAATCAGAGTAAGGTAAGTGTAGAATGAAACAGAGTAAGATAAGTAGGTAAGGGTTTGTCCATTTCTATCTAGGTTTCATCCTACATTCAACATTTCCTATGATACCACTTCTGTCACACCCGGTTTTAAGGAACAAAGCCGGGTGCATCTCATACATGCGCCAAGAAGACAACATATATAATAACAGAGTGCATAGAGATAAATGTCACAATATAATCAGAGTACTTTATTACGTTGCGGAAGTCTTACAAAATATAAGAGATAAATATAGCAGGATCTAAAATCTATCCTTGGCGCCAGAAAGCTGACTAGGAGACGCCACCTAGATCAAGTCGAAAGCCTCAGTGTTAGGCGGTTCCTCTTCGACCACCTATTCTTCTCCTGTGGGGGGTGTGAGACAGCAAGAGTGAGCTCACACATGTTCATCGCTCAACAAGTTGTGGGGAATAATGTGGCATGAACTCACCAAAGGTGGGAGTTCATGAAGTGTAAGGCTGATCAATGAAATAAAGGCTGAAGCTGAGCATTGCTTTTATAAGTTGGTCAAAATTTTATTAGCAATTACTAAGTATAAGTAAATACCAAACCTTAGAAATAATAAATAAAAGTAATAATGAAATAATCCCAGATGCAATGATATGACAAATTAAGTTTAAGTTCCATAGATTATTCATGTGAGTGTTCGAGCCGCTCATGACCGTGAGCACGGCTAGTATACCAGTTTTACACTCTGCAGAGGTTGCGCATCTTTACCCACAAGTCGTGTTACCCATTTGCCACGGAGTTGATTAGACCCCATATACCTCTACCAAGGAAGCGAGGCAGGGTACCACTACGAGGCCTTTACAAAGTTCCACTAGCTTCAGAAAACCCGCTACAGTTTATAGGAAGCTCCAGTGCAGGAATCCCTCGTCCGACCGCCATCACAGCAAAATCAACCCAAGGACCTCCCTACACTGACCACTCCCCTACTGCCCTTGCCCCTTTCGGGTAAGGTAGTCATCCACTAGCTTTCCTAGTTATTCAGCCAAGGGCGTCCCATTATACCCTTGTGGTAGCACTGTTTTCCCGGGTGGTTCTCTATGTTCCCATTAACATAATGATCTTATCATAAACAATAAAGTATAACAATGAATGATAAATATCTCTATACACAAAGCCACATAAAGAAATAGTATGCACTACCCAAAAAGTTTGTAGTAAAACCACTGGTGAAACAAGGTATAAAGATAGTCAAAATCTAGGGTAACCTATTGGGTCCCATCAAAATTAACCTATGCAGATCATTATGATTAATAAGAACATGAATGGGTAAAATAAGTGATCAAGGGCACAACTTGCCTTCAACGAGCTCCTGCTCAACAGTCTCTACCAGCTGAACCTCAGGATCCTCTGTAGCTTGCTCGTCTACTCGCATCAACACAATACATACATAGTATAGCAAAATTAACATTACACCAAACATAAAAATAAAATACACAGTAATAATCTAGACACTAAAATGAGATCATAGGAACTGAAATTATTAATTTTGGAGTTATATATTTTAAGTTATGAATTTTCTAATGTTTTATATGCTTAATACAAGATTAAGTAATAGAATAATTTTAATGTGTCTTTCGTGCCAAAACAGAGGCACTAACGGCTAGACAATAATATTACAAAAAATTTAGGAACTGGAATGGACCAATTTGGAGTTCATATGCATTTTCTATGAATTAAACAAGTTTCTGTAATTAATTTAATGTTAAAAATCTATTTCTAAATTAAATTCTCTGATTTTCTAATCCTCTAGACTGGACCACATTTTCTGTAAAGCGCAGGGGCTTTCGCGAAAGAATTTCTAAGACACAGTGAACACCAGAAATGAACCGCGGGTTTATTCTTACAAAGTGTAAGGGCTTCTTTACACATTCTACGGCCGAAAAAGTAAGGGCAGATCCTGATCGCCCGATCGCAAGCGGACGACACAGATTAGGGCCGCCAACCTTTGAACCGGTACGCAACACAGGCCCACGGATCCAGATCCAACAGTGCAGATTTGATTAGCTATGATAAGATCCCCACCCTCCAATCTTGGATCTACAGTTCCACTCTAGTATACTCCAGGGTGCACGCTAGGCCGTCCGATAGCAGATCGATGGCCGCCACGCGCCTTGCTCCTGAGGCCCGATGAACACGGTGGCGGGTCGGTCAGACATGGCGGCGGCGGCACCGGCGAGTCATACTGTGCTAGCGACTTAGTTCACGATCTCCTAAAATGGAAGTCCCAACCCACAGCGGAGACAAAGGCGAACCCTATGAACAGATGCTTACCCGAGATGGAGGCACATAATCTCTCAACGATGGAGGCGGCCGCACCCAAATCAATGGCAGAACCTCGACTTTGGTAAGGAATTGTGCCCACCGTGGGCCAAATCCGCGCGAGCTGAGGAAGAACACGGTGCCCGCGCCTCGCGGTGGTTATCCCGTGCCATCCAACCGGCACCGAACGGAGGTGTGAGGGCAGGTCGACGGTAGACGCACAGTCGATGGCGCGGCTGGGGTTAGCTTCAGGTGGCCAGGGTGATTCTCTCAGCCGCAACGAACCCCGGAGACTAGGAGCGGACGAGGTGGGGAGGGCCTTATACCCCGCGGCTAGACCTAATCTTCTCCTGGTGCTGCGGATCCGACCAAGAATCACGGCAGCCATACCTACGGAGTCCGTGCTTTGCGGCATGGTGAAGACGACGTACCGGTCGCGGTACCCCACCCAGCGGTGAGGGTGACCTGGGCGCACGCGATAGCAGAGCCTGACCAGTGGGCCACCAGCCAAAGACCGTGTGCACGCGAGGGAGCAGCCAACGGGACCACTAGTCGGCGAGAGACTAGAGTTGGCAGTGGGCTGGACGTGTGGGACCTGGCTGCGCGAGCTGAGGGAACGTGGGCTAGCGGGGTGAATCCGAAGATGGGCTGAATGGAGGGACTAGAGGCCCACTCGACTGAAAATTGCTTTCTCTTTTTTTATTATTCTTTTATTCCTTTCCAAATTCAAAACTTCAACTCTAAAAGAAATTCTTTTTGTGGCAAATTTGTAATTTGGTTAGATATTAAATCCTTTCCAAATTCAAAACTGCTTTCTCTCCTTCTATTCTATTTATTCAAAGTAGGTATTAAATCCTCAATTTGAATGTTGATTTATTTGTCACCAAATGCACACACTCCATAAATCCCAGCATGATGCATATTTTTAAGTGTCATTGGTTTTAATTACTCATTCTTATTTATAGTTATTCTCTTGTTATAATGATAAGATGGCACACGAAATAAGGAGATCAACTATATTATTATTTTATACATTTTGGGTATTACAGATACTTCTTGACATGGCTGCAGAAGAAGCTGCCACAGCTGCCGAAGAGGGCGTGGCCACAGTGCATGAGAAAGAAAAGGAAATCACCGAAGATGCTTCAGAAAAAGAAGATTTCAATTTTCAAAACTTAATTGGACAAGAATTGTCGAAGGCTGAGAAAGAAGAATTGAGAGACTATGCCATATCCCGTGGATATGAACCAGGGGCGCTACTCTTTGGCGGCGTTGATGACGAAAGCTTAGGCTGCCTCCAAGACCGAATTGGAGTGAAGGTTATCGGTACTCTGTCGAAGAGTATTGGTTTCCCGAAGCTCGAGACAGACATTAGCCGCTACCGATGACAACATATCGTGGGTAGTTTATTCTATTCTAATTTCAAGGTAAAAAACTTTTCTTCAACTTTTTATTGTTTTTAACAATGAAGGTGTTTTCTAACGAAGGTTGTTCCTGCACAGAGTATGCTATTGAGTAAAGCTTTGAGGATGCAACAAGATCTTTAAGATAAAAAGCATGAAGTTATAATTGAGGGTTTAGAAAGCAAAATAAAAGATCAAGCAGCTGCTCTTGAAAAGAAGGATTTCGAACTTCACACAGCAGAGGGTTTATTGGCAGAAGCTGAAGCTAAAATTGCAAAGCTGAATACGGAGCTTCTCTCGAAGTCAGAAAGCTTCGAACAAGAAAAGCAGAAGTTTGATGCAAAATTTGAGGTTGAGGTTGAAAAAAGTTCAAATTTGCAAAAATCATTGATAGAGCTTCAAAACAAATGTCTGGAGTTCAGTAACCGATGTGTGCAACGTCTGAAGCATATTTTCAATTCGGTTGGAGCCGGCTATGAAAAATTTAGTCCTTCGATTGAAGACCTGCCAAGGGCCTTCGAACATATCGAGGGTGAAATTGATGCTCTTGATGAAATTATAGCTGGACACGTCGATTTCTGTGCCCTGGTAGCTTCTCGGGGCACAACTGTTGCCTTCCTGAAATATGGTTGCACACATGGAAAGATTGTCAATAGACCCAACTTTTGCTTATCACTAGCAGATCTGATTGATATTCCCAGTCTTGCCCGAAGCATAGGAAACTTATTTATAAAGCTAGTATGGACGAAGGGTGGATGGAGCTTAGCTGGTGACGAAGCTCGAAGTCATCTTAAGCCAGTAACAATATCATACCTTGTGCTCACCTTTTCCTTTAGACTTGAATTTTCCTTACAACACCTTAATATGTGCAGGATGACGAAGCTGAAGAGCAGAAAGCCGAAGCTTAGCAGACGATCCGAAGCTCAATAGATAATGATGAAGCTTGAATAGCTAGTTGTGCAAGAAACTCTAAGAACTCTTGTATTAACCTTTGCAAAGAATATTGTAACTTAAGAATTAGATTCTACTCTATACATTTTGTCCATACCTTGTAATATATTTTTTTACCTTTCCATCAATGTGTGAAGTGCTTCGATGTGAACGAAACTTGTACTTTTTGAGCCGAAGGCGAAAAACACCTTCCCTTCTTTTCATACACAATGAAGCATTATTCTACTTTCGAAGCTGCTTTCTTAGAGCCGAAGCAACTGTTTGTATCTGTATGGTATGATGATGATGATGATCCTATGTATGTCTAAATGAATGTTTATGTATGCAATGTATGATGTAATGTATCGTGCAAATGAGTGCCCAAACACACACATCCCAAGCTTCATCCACAACCTTCATTCCCTAAGGAATGACTGAAATCTCTTTGCCGTTTATTTTTCGGCTGCACCGTTTATTTTTTGGTGTAAGTTCTGCATTCCCTAGGGAACGTCTTTTGAACTTCTTCGCCTTCTATTTCGGCGGTATTCGCGTTGACTTTTCGCGCTTTGCCTTATATTTCGGCGGTATTTGGCTCTGCATTCCCTAAGGAACGACTTTTGAGCAGAAAACTTACGCTGCGTTCCCTTAGGAACGACTTTTTGTAGCTCCGTCATGCTCTGCATCCCCTTAGGGACGACTTTCGAGCTTCTTCCTGTTTTTTCTTTTTCTCTACACTCGATGGTGCATGCTCAGATTTTACATTTACATTTTTGGGGGATTTTGCTCTCGTGGAGCTGAATAAGAAAGGAAAAGATTACAAACTATGGCCCCATTAAAAACCTTTCCCCCCCCTCGGAAAGGAAAAGGGTACCATAAAAAATAGAAAAAGATTACATGAATCTATACATAATACCGCCGAAGCTCATCCGCATTCCAAGACCTAGGAATATCATTGCCATCCATATCTTTTAGTCTGTAAGAACTGGGCCTTGACGAAGATACGACCAGAAAAGGTCCCTCCCACTTCAACTGTAGTTTGCCTACTATGTCCGGATTAGCCACTCTCCGAAGCACCAGATGACCTGGCTTGATATTTTTCAGCCGGACTTTTCTGTCACGCCATTTTATTGTTTCGGCTTGATATTTATTAATATTTTCCACAGCCTGAAGTCTGACCCCTTCTATAGTGTCTTTTGCTACATGATAATCAGCTTCGTCTTCAGTTGAAGTTGTTGTTCTTATTGACCCCGTTTTAGCTTCTTCTGGGGTTATGGCTTCGTCACCAAATAATAGCTTGAATGTCGTAAAACCTGTTGATCTTGATACAGTCATGTTGTGGCTCCACACCACTTTAATCAACTCTTCCGGCCACTTTCCTCTGGGCTGGTTAAAAATTAACTTCATTATTCCTGTCATTATAATACCATTTGCTCTTTCGACAAGTCCATTTGATTCTGGATGTCTAACTGACGCAAAATGGATCTTTGTGCCAATTGGATCACAGAATTCCTTGAAGTTTTTGGCATCAAACTGTGTTCCATTGTCCACAGTTATAGCCTTTGGTACGCCGAAGCGGCAAACAATGTTTTGCCAAAAGAATTTCTGGACTGTGACCGAAGTTATTGTGGCCAAAGGCTTTGCTTCAATCCAATTGGAAAAATATTCTACAGCCACCACAACATATTTCAAATTGCCTCGTGCTGGTGGAAGTGGACCTAACAAATCCAGGCCCCATCTTTGCAATGGTCAGGTTGGTTGTATCAGTTGGGTTAACAACAAAGGTTGTTTCTGGTCTCTTGCACATTTTTGGCAATTTTCACATTTTTGAACTACATCCACTGCATCTGAAGCTGCCTTCGGCCAATAAAATCCTTGTCTAAAGACTTTCCCCAGCAAAGGTCTAGATCCAATGTGAGATCCACACAATCCTGCGCGTATTTCCTTCATCAATTCTATACCTTTGGCTCTGGATAGACACTTGAGCAGTGGGAAGCAGACTCCATGTTTGTATAACTCCCCCTCTATTATTACATATGGTCGTGCTCTTGCCTCTATTGTCTTATTATAAGCTTCGTCATCTGAAAGGCAGCTGCCTTAGAGAAAAGATATAATCTCAGTCCTCCAATCTTCACTATGAACAGGAGATATATTGAACACTGCTCTTTCAAGAAGTTCCACCAAAGGTGCTCTTATTGTCTCAAAGAATACTTCCAAAGGTAAGGGCAGCCCCTGTGCCGCTGACTTGACTAGCAGATCAGCATGCTCATTTTCTCCTCGTGGAATATTCTTGACAGAAAACCCTTCGAAAGAAGCTTCAAGCCTTCGAACTGTATCCAGGTATTTCTCAACCTTCGGGTTTCTTGCTCTACAACTCTTGTCAACATGACCAGAAATAACTTGGGAATCAGTTTTAAGGACCGCCCTTCTTATCCCCATTGCCTTTAACTTCCGAAGCCCCAAAATCAAAGCTTCGTTTTCGGCAATATTATTTGTGCAGCTGTAATCAAGTTTTACTTCATAGCATGTTCTGACTTTGGAAGGTGCAACCAAGACAGCAGCTGCACCTGCCCCGAAGGTTCCCCAGGAACTGTCGTAGAACACTGTCCAAGCTTCGGAATCTTTATTTGCCTCTTCTTCCTGAGTCCCTGGCGTCCAGTCAGCGATGAAGTCTGCTAACGCCTGGGACTGGATCGAGGATCTATGCACATAATCAATGCTGAATTCGTTAAGTTCCGTAGCCCACTTTCCAATCCTTCCAGTAGCTTCTCTGTTCCTCATAATATCTTTCAAAGGCTGAGATGAAGGGACAATTATATGGAATGCCTGAAAGTAGTGCCGAAGCTTCCTGGAGGCCATTAAGACAGCATACAACACCTTCTCCAATTCTGTATAATTTTTCTTTGATAAGCTTAGAACTTCGGAGACAAAATATACTAGGGCTTGCTTTTTGATTTGTCCTTCTAATTTCTCCTGCACAAGCGCCGCACTCACTGCAGAGTGCGAAACTGCCACATATAATAGTAACGGAGCCCCTGGCACGGGTGGAGTTAATGTTGTTAGATCAATCAGGTATTGCTTCAGCTCTTCGAAGGTTTTCTATTGAGCTGGGCCCCACTGAAAGACTTTGGCTGACTTTAATATTTCAAAGAATGGCAAGTTTCTTTCTGCTGATCTAGATATAAATCTGTTCAATGAAGCCAATCTTCCTGCCAACCGTTGGGCCCCTTCTTCGTACTTGGCGGTTCCATTCAAAGTATAGCTTCGATCTTGCTTGGATTGGCTTCGATCCCCTTTGTTGAAACTAGGCATCTAAGGAACTCACCCTTCTTTACTCCAAAGACACATTTTTCAGGATTTAATTTCAGGCCAGCTTGCCTGAAATTAGCAAATGTTTCTTGCAGATCAGTGATATGATTTTCTTGCTTCGTGCTTTTTACTATGATGTCATCAACATATGTCAGCACATTTCTGCCTATCTGAGAATGAAGGACCTTGGGTATCATTTTGCTGAAGCTTCCTCCAGCATTCTTGAGCCCCTCAGGCATCCGAAGATAACAATATGTACCAGTGGGGGTTATGAAGCTGGTCTTCGGCTCATCTTCATTTTTCATCCAGATTTGGTGATAGCCTGAGTAACAATCTAGTAAACTCATAAGCTCTGATGAAGCTACTGCATCTACTAGAGAATCTATTCTTGGCAATGGGAACTCATCCTTTGGACAAGCCTTGTTAAGATCTGTAAAATCGATGCACATTCTCCATTTACCATTTGTCTTCTTCACCATAACAGTGTTAGCTAGCCACTCTGGGTATTTGACCTCTCTGATAACACCAGCACTAAGAAGTCTCTTTACTTTGTTTCGAGCACCTTCAGCTTTGTCATCGGACATTTTCTGAAGCCTTTGTTTTCTTGGCCTGAAAGATGGATCCACATTGAGTAAATGTTCAATGACATCTCTATTGACACCGCAAAGATCATTAGCTGACCAAGCAAACACATCTTTGTTGTTGAATAAAAACCTTATCAAGGTTTTCTTCTGCTCTTCAGATAACTGAGAACCCAGCAATACCTTCTGCTCTGCTATATCTTCACACAGAAGCATAGGCTTCGGCTGATCAGCCGAGGCAGCCTTCTCTCTTCTATACTTGTACTGTTCACAAGCTTCATTTCCATCTATGTTGTGGATTGCTTTTGAATCTGTCCAGTTTCCTTCAGCTTTTCTAGCAGCTTCCTGACTGCCATGAACATCAATGGGTCCTTGTTCCGAAGGTATCTTCATGCATAAATATGCTGGATGAAGTATTGCTTCGAAAGCGTTGAGTGTCCCATGACCAATGATTGCATTGTAGGGGTATTCCATGTCAACAATATTAAACACAACCTGTTCAGTCCTTGTGTTGTGGACAAATCCGAAGGTCACTGGCATTGTGATTTTGCCAAGTGCTACAATCTGCCTTCCTCCGAAGCCACAAAGAGGGTGTGTAGCATCATGAATGTTGTCCTCTGGCTCTTGCATCTGTCTGAAGGCTTAGCAAATATGATGTCGGCTGCACTGCCTGTATCAACCAAAACATTGTGGAATAGAAATCCCTTGATGACACAATATATGACCATAGCATCATTATGAGGATAATCCTTGAGCTGAAGGTCCTCCTGGGAGAAGGTAATTGGGATGTGGGACCATTTTGACTTGATGAAGGGTCCCTGCACCCCAACATGTTGCACCCTTCTCTGAGCCTCCTTCTTCTGCTTCTTGTTGCCTGGTTCTAAGCATGAACCGCCTATTATTGGGAGCACTAGCTTTGTAGCCGAAGCAACTTCAGTTTGGATGTTGGACGAAGCCATCAGCTCAATAGTGGAAGTGAGTTCACCGGAGGTGGGCGCCAATGTTGGGGACTTGTTCTCAAATGCTATGAATCAAGAACAAGGCAACACAAAGTATTAAATGTTAAAGTCCTTCGTCCTTCGAAGCATTATTTCCCTTAGGATATAACGATCTTCGGACGAAGGTCATGAAAGACGTACCTTCATCATCACGGTTATAAGATAATGAAAGATGAAACATATGAAACATGAAAGGTAATATGAATAGACATATAATGTTATTCATATGTTATCATTATATAAACTTGAATATTAAATATAATGTTTAATTACATTTATACCTTCGGCTTGACAGAAGGCAAAAATCCAAGTGTGGTACGCGAGCAATTACAGGATAGCGTGAACAGTACAGATTTATAGGCACAGGACGCAGCCTATGGGGAATTACATTCGTGCCCTTTACAAAGGTCTACAATCATAATACAAATTATCATGGGCCGATTGGTCATTTCATCTTTAAGTCGGTGCCTTTGGAAATGTACTCTGAAGCCTTCTGATTGGTAGCTTCGGCTTTGTGTCAATCTTCCGAAGGTGTTTCTTCTTATGGGACCTTCGGCGACGAAGCAGACCCCCAACATAAAGCAATAGCATAAAGCTAACCATGATAACCCAAAAAGGTAAACAAGGATAAGGTAAATACAAACTAGTCAATCCTTAGGTTTAAGTAATGTAATGCAGGACAGTGAATTATAAAGTATGTAGGACATAATGGGTCAGAGGACACTTGCCTTCACCAGGTTGTTGCTCAGGGAGATCTCCGGCAACACACTCGGGAACCTCGGACTGCTCGTTGTCTAAATAAAGTCAGCATACATTCAATACATTTGGAAAGTACAAATGAACAGCACACCAAAACATGTACAAACATTGGAGTACATCTCAAAAGGCACAATATTAAATAAGGATAATGAGATCAAAGTATAACATGAACTAACTTCGTTTAGGAGTTGATTATTCTTTAAGTGTTGTCCATAATTACATAACCTAGTTCTATTTATTTTACTATGACCTAAAAGTTAGACCAGAGATGAATTCATGTGATACATGTTATTAGTCTCACAAAACTAAATATACTTTAATCCCTAGGGTTTTCCTTTTATTTATTTTATTAGATAAACAAATCTACACATATACTAGTTCATAGTTAACCATAAAATTAGAATGTACAGACAGTAAATGGAACTGATTTATTTAAATAGAGAATATTCCTACGAACATTTTGCAATTTGAATCACTAAATTTGGAGTTCATGTGCAAAATATATGAAATAAACAAGTTTGGGGATTTAAAATATGAAAATAAGTCTTATTCTATAATTATTTAAAAGCCTAAGGTTCAATCTGCAAGATTACAGGGGCCTACGCGCGAAAACCAGGGACGACGGGTTCATTCCCAACTACCCGAGGGTTTCTTATGCAAAACAACCACGCGAAGGGGTATCAGACTCTCTCAACCGTTAGATCAGAAACCAAGGGCCGAGATTAGATCGGTGGTCGAGGGTGTGTGCGCGGGCGAGCGAGTGCTGACAGGCGGGCCAGCGGCGTCAGCGACCGAGGGGGGCGCACTGACCGGTCGGGCCCAGCGCCAGGGGATGCAGGCAGTGACAGGCAGGCCTGGACACCGGGCACGCGTGCGCGAAGCGGTATCCCGTGATCTGGGCCGTGCGATCGAGATCGGACGGGGGAGATCAAATCGGGAGGGGGTTGAAAGGCTGCGGGTGGCACCAGTCCTCTTCACGGTGGTGAAGTCGCTGGAGTTGGGGCGGGTGCGTGCTACGGCGGTCCCGGGGTCGCCGGAGTGGGTCAGAGATGGGGAAGACGACTCGGCGAACTCGATGGCGGGTTTATGGCCACGAGACCGGCGTTAGAGAGGGGAAAACAGCGGGGGGAAAGCTCCGGGTGTGTCGGGGCAATTCCGGCGAGGAATTTCGGCCGCCAAGAGAGGCAACCGGGCACGATAGGGCTCTGTCTAGATCTAGTGGAGGTGGGGGAGCAATGTGGACCTATGCCGGGGCACTGGACGGGGTTAGGCTGGCCAGCCACCGTGCAGGCGTGGCGAGCAAGCGTGCCCGCACACCGGTGAGGCCAAATTGGCTAAAGGCAGGCGCAAATAGGAAAAACCAAGCATGGGGGCGGGTGTCTCACCTCGAGGCAGAGCTCGGGGTCGTTTGGCGTGGCCTCCGACGAGCTAGATGACCGGCATGGCGGGCGTGGGTCCTCGGCGAGGGTGAGCGGCGTGGGCAGAGCACGAGAGAGGGCGAAGCTGAGCGAAATGGGACGGGGAAGTGAGTGCGGGCGCGGGCGGTGCTCAAAAAAGGGGATGGGGGCGTGGGCGAGCAACGTGGCCGAGGATTCCGACGTCGTGCGCGAGTGCGCGCGCGCTGGTCCACGGCGGGGCGCGGGGAAGGCGAAAGTGATAGGGAGGCCCACGGCGCAGTGTAACACCCTGAATTTGGGGGTATAGAATTTCTTTCTAATTACCACCCCAAATTCAAGTGTTACTCTTCTCTCTCTCTAGTTTCTATCCATCTCTAGATTCCCTCTCTCTCTCTCTCTTTCCTTTTGAGTAGAAATAACTTAGTTAAGGAGAGGTTAATTATTTATTTTTTGCCAAAACACTATGAGTCATGAAATGTTGCATCATGCTGAGTTTAAATATTCTTTGAATTGTTGCACATGTTTGAATTAGTTTGAATTTGAAACTTGAATTTAATTTGAATTGAAAACCCTAGAGAAAAAGAAATGGAAAAGCAATTAGAAATTCTAGGGAAATAGAAAAAGCCATTTCGGCCCAAACCAGCGCACCAGACCCAGCAGCGCGCGCCCGCGCGCCTGCTGCCCCTGACAGGCGGACCCCGCCTGTCGGTGCCAGACTGCCCCGCACTCTCCTCTCCCTCTCGCTCGCTGCCTAGTGGGGCCAAGCTGTCGGCACCAGTTTCTTCGCCCGCGCTCCCCTCTTCTCTCTCTGCCTCGCAGGTCCGGTTCGCTAGTCGCCGAGCCGTTGCCCCGCGCGCCCGTCCTCTCTCTCTGCGCCGTGGGCCTCCTCTGTCAGCTCCGCCCTCCCCGCGCCCGCCGTGGACCAGCACGCGCGCACTTGCGCACGTCGCCGGAATTCTCGGCCACGACGCCCGCCCACGCGCCCCAGCTCCCTTTTTGAGCCCCGCCCGTGCCCGCACTCACTCCCCCGCCTCATTTCACATAGCCCCGCTCTAGCTCGCGCTCTGCCCACGCCGTTCGACCTCGTCGGAGTCCCGCGCCCGCCACCCCGGTCATCTAGCTCGCTGGAGGCCACGCCAAGCGACCCTGAGCTCTGCCCCGAGGTGAGACACTCGACTCGTGCTTGTTTAACTCTATTTGCGCCTGCCCGTAGCCAATTTGGCTTCGCCGGCGTGCGGCCGCACTTGCTCGCCGCGCCCGCACAGTGTCCGGCCATCCCGTCCCCTTCCAGTGTCCCGGCTTTGGCCCAGAATGCTCCCCCACCTCTATTGGAACTAGCCCGAGCCCTATCATGGCCGATTGCCTCTCCTGGCGACCAGAATTCCTCACCGGAGTTACCCCGGCCCGCCTGGAGCTTTTCCTCCGCCGTTTCCCCCTCTCTGACCTCGGTCTCGTGGCCACAACCCTGCCATCGAGATCGCCGAGTCATCTCCCCCTCTCTGACCAACTCCGGCGACCCCGGAACCGCCGTAGCACGCACCTGCCTCAAATCCGGTGACTTCACCGCCACGGGAAGGACCGGCGCCGCCCGCAGCCGTTCACCCCTCTTGGTTTGATCTCCTCTGTCCTATCTTGATCGCACGGCCTAGATCACAGGATACCGCTTCGAGCACGCGCGCCCTGCATCCGGGCCCGTTTGTCAGCGCTCGTGTCCCCTGGCGCTGGGCCCGATCGGTCAGTGCGCCCCCTCGGTCGCTGACGCCGCTGGCCCGCCTGTCAGCGCTCGCCAGCCCCCGCGCGCACCCTCGGCCGCAGATCTAATCTCGGCCGTTGGTTTCTGATCTAACGGTTGAGATCGTCTGATACCCTTTCGCATGTAGTTTTGCTTAAGAGACCCTCGGGTTAATTAGAATTAACCCGCCGTCCCTAGTTTTCACGCGCAGGCCCCTGTAATCTTGCAGATTGAACCCTAGGATTTTAAATAATTATAGAATTAGACGTATTTTCATATTTTAAATTCCCAAACTTGTTTATTTCATATCTTTTGCATATGAACTCCAAATTTAGTGATTCAAATTGCAAAATGTTCGTAGGAATATTCTCTGTTTAAATAAATTAGTTCCATTTACAATATGTATATTCTGATTTTATGGTTAACTATGAACTAGTATATGTGTAGATTTGTTTATTTAATAAAATAAATAAAAGGAAAACCATAGGGGTTAAAGTATATTTAGTTTTGTGAGACTAATAACATGTATCACATGAATTATCTCTGGTCTAACTTTTAGGTCAGAGTAAAATAAATAGAACTAGGTTGTGTAATTATGGACAACACTTAAAGAATAATCTATTTCTAAATGGAATTAGTTCATGTTATACTTTGATCTCATTATTCCTTATTTAGTATTGTGCCTTTTTTAAGATGTATTCCAATGTTTGTACATGTTTGGTGTGCTGTTCATTTGTACTTTTCAAATGTATTGAATGCATGCTCGCTTTATTTAGACAACAAGCAGTCCGAGGTTCCCGAGTGTGTTGCTGGAGACCTCCCTGAGCAACAACCTGGTGAAGGCAAGTGTCCTCTGACCTATTATATCCTACATACTTTATGATTCACTGTCCCACATTACATTACTTAACCTAAGGATTGACTAGTTTGTATTTACCTTATCCTTGTTTACCTTTTGGGTTATCATGGTTAGCATTTTGCTATTGCCTTAACTTAATCAATGAACATGATGTGATTATTTATGATACGATGATGTTATCCTAATGATGATATTGTGATACTCTAGGGGGCTCAGGCATTTTCTTGAGTACCTCTCCGTAAGGACCTGTTCGTGGAGTGACCACCCGGGATAACAGTGCAACCATGAGGGTGGAATGGGACGCCCTTAGCTGATTAATTAGATGAAGCTGGGGGTGTAGTTGGCTTTGCCGGAGGGTCGTCAATGGGGGCCGGGGCGTAGTGCTCGCTCTGCCAAGGGGGTGCAGAGGTTCATTCGATTTGGTTTTGTTAGTCACCCACCTTGGGGAGGTGTACTGCGTTTGTACGACTGGCGAAACCTAACAAGCAGCTATGCACCAAGGGAGTCTTTGTAAAGGCTACGTAGTGTATCCTTGGCCATTCACCTCGGTAGTTAAGATCGGGTCTGTACAACCTAGGCTGGAAAGGGATCACGACTCGTGGGTAAAGTGTGCAACCTCTGCAGAGTGTTAGAAACTGATATATCAGCCGAGCTCATGGTTAAGAGCAGCCTTGGGATCCTCTTTGATCAGAAGAACTTTGGTTACTTTTATGATGATGGCTAACAATGGTGTTGTAAATATGATCTCTGGTATTTCCTCTTTGAGGGAGTACTTTTGAGTAATAATTGGGTTTATTACTAAAACTTGGCTCTACTAGTAATAATAAATACTTGACCAACTAAAAAAACTGCTTAACCTCAACCCCACATACAACTAGTCCACTTTAGCCAAATGGGACATTTGCTGAGTACGTTGATGTGTACTCACCCTTGCTTTAAAAACCATCCCACCCCAAGTTGTCCCCACTGTACTCAGTACTCAGGAGGTGATGCTGGCAACATGGAAGACTTCGAGGAGTTCTAGGATTACGACGAGTTCTAGTGTATTCTTAGTGGCAAACCCCGAGTCAGCTGCCTATGCAGGCTTATCATCTACGTTTCGTTTTCTCCGCACTTTGATGTTTATGTTAAAGACTATTATTAGACTTTGTGGATGTCTTGGACATCTTCATGTAATTAGAGTACCTTTCCGCTATTTATTTTGAGCATTGTGTGATGATGTCCAATTATGTAATCGCTGTGTACGTGAGTTTCTGATCCTGGCACGTACATGGTTCACATTCGGTTTGCCTTCTAAAACCGGGTGTGATATAAGTGGTATCAAAGATCTTGCTGACTGTAGGACCGCTAACCTAGAATAGAATGGTCGCCCTAAGGACTATAGACCCTTACTCTTACCTTAACCCTAGTGTCCTTTCAAAAGTTGGTCATCTTGACCAACTCTATGTTATTTACTTATCTCAATAGTTTTGTCTCACTTTTCTCTCTGTTTACTTTCTGGTCTCATAGTTATACTCTTACTCTTGTGCTTACAATGTCTTTTGTAGATGGCCTATCTCAGGTGCACTGCACGTAAGTCTAGGGATGTTCCTAAAACATCCGACTCATATCATAAATCTAATATTTTAGCATAGATATACATAAAATTTAAAGCTATTTTTTGGCAGTGTTATTAAGAATATTATGAAGTATTTAAATAAATTTTTGTATTATTTTTTATGTATATTATTTTCTCCCTACAACAAAAAGGTGAAAAAACATCCGAATTTGTATTCGGATAGACATCCGAATTTTATATCAATTATTTAAAAAGATATAGAACGAATTTAATGTTTATTTTTTTGTGAAGATTAAGAGTCTCAATGCTAAAAACTAGAATACAAATTTACATAACAAATTCTATATGTTATTGTTCACAATCGAAGAAAGAAGACCAAAAATTTGACATCCGAATAAATATCCGGATCCATCCCTACGTAAGTCTATGATCCCCTTTTTGCCTTCTCGCCTGGTGGAGCGTCCACTGTGTCGCACGGTGCTAGGTCAGTCCAGCCACCTAGAGAGACTACATCGTCGCCTGCACAAGGAGCAGGAGCGTCGACGCCAGGAGCAGGAGCAGGAGCAGCAGGACTCTTCCCCCACACCTCAACAGGAGGTGGAGTCTGAGAGGCCGCCTTCCCCTGCACCTCAGCCAGAGATGCCCCCTGCACCACCATAGGGCATCCCGGCTGCTGGAGGAGACCCTGACAGAGACGGAGACGACGCCGATGCCGCTGGCAGTTTGAGCCACGGCACGGAGCTCTCAGAGGAGCTAGAGCTGGAGGGATGGATCGCTAGACCCATCACTCGTGACGTCGCTCGCGGGTGTCACTTCCACGACGCTCTCGACACCCTACTACGTCGGGCCTTCGATCGACACACTTGGTCCATCGAGTGTCGTTGTGTAGTCTACCAGCATCATCGCGGGTTATACCCGGACCAGTGGGAGGCTACTTGCTTAGTGCGTCGTTCGGACGATGATCTCTGGGGTGCAGAGGCCTTCTTGGAGCACTATTCTATTATTGAGAGGGATACTGCCCATGCAGCCATGCAAGATGCAGCACGATGGGCACTTTCTCAGTATTGCTCGTTCAACGGGGTAGCTGATGTCCTTGACCTGAAGTACTACCCTCGTCATTCGACCGGCAGTGCTGGAGGTGTGATTGTCTCGCCAGTTGGTGAGGGCAATCCTAGGCTGAACAGCATGGTCAACCTGGCCACTGTGCTCAACACAGAGTTGGACCACGCCCTTGACGAGTTGGGCAAGGTTCGGGCGGAGGTTGAGGAATTGCGTGCTGAGTGCGCAGCACGCCACTATCTAGATGGTGGTTCTCCCGCCGCTATCGGGATTCAGCAACCTTACCGTTCACCGCCCCGTGGTCGCTTCAACTATGGTACGCCAGACTGCAGGACCCAGATAGATTTGGATCCATAGATTGACAAAGTCGGAGTCTGTAATAATACTTAATTCAATGTCTTAGTCTAGTCAGTCTTAGTTAGAGTTAAGTTGCTTATCTTATGTTGGATGCTTGTTATGATGGACATGTAATGAAGTTGGATCTTTGTAATGATTGTCACCAAGGTGTGGGTATCCTCTGCAACTTGGTGTAGTTATTAATAAAGTCAGTTATTTAGTTGGGTAATCCATTTATTTTCACTTTCCTCTTTATCTGATAAGCTATCAGTGAAGATGGTCATTTGTTCAGTGCTAAGAAGATTTCCTATACATCTTTTCTTATGCTGAAAGACTGCGGTCAGACTTGATATATGTGTGTGATTTATATAGGTGTGTGAGAACAGGCGTAGAGGTGCGAGGCGTGCTCAGCCAGAACAGCAGGCACCCCAAGAGGAGGCAGCTCCGCAGCAGCATTTGCCACCGCCACCCGCGATGACCATTGAGCAAATGTTCCTGATGCAGACCCAAGCAGTCCAAGCAATTGGTCAGACCTTAGCAGCGATGCAGTAGGTGCAGCAGCATCCACCCCCGCCTCAGCCTCAGGTGCAAGTCCAGATGCCTCAAGTGCCCAGAGACAAGCGAGCAGAATTCATGAGGGGCCATCCCCCAGTCTTTTCCCATTCCGCTGATCCCATGGATGCCGAAGATTGGCTGCGTACCGTGGAGCGTGAGTTGCACACTTCCCAGTGCAACGATCGTGAGAAGGTGTTGTATGGTCCCCGACAGCTAAGGGGAGCAGCACAGTCTTGGTGGGAGTCTTACCTTGCCACCCATGCCAACCCTGAAGCCATCACCTGGGAGGAAATCAGGGATAACTTCCGTCACTACCATGTGCCTGAGGGACTGATGATAGTGAGGAAGGAGGAGTTTCTCGCCTTGAAGCAAGGTCCCCTATTCGTCAGTGAGTATAGGAATAAGTTTCTGTAACTGTCGCGTTATGCCCAGAAGATGTCAACACGGATGCCAAGAGGCAGTACCGCTTCTTGAGAGGATTAGTTGATCCCCTCCATTATCAACTGGTGAACCACACCTTCCCTACTTTCCAGCATTTGATCGACAGAGCAATCATGACTGAAAGGAAGCGTCGGGAGGTGGAGGACAGGAAATGCAAGATTGGTGGATCTCAGGTCAGGAGTAGCAGTCGTCCTCGCTACTCAGGCAACCCAACTCAGTCGTTCAAGCAAGGTCACCAGCATCAGCGTCAGAACTAGCAGCAGCAGTACCAGAGGCAGTTTCCTCAGCAGCAGCAGCAGTACCGTCAGAATAACCAACAGGGAGGAAATCAATATCAGCGTCAGAGCAACCAGGCACCCCGTCTTCCTGCCCCAGCAACCAACCAGAACAACCAAGCAGCGCCAGCTCAAGGAGGAAGTCGTGCATGTTTCCACTGTGGGGAACAAGACCACTGGGCGAATCATTGCCCAAAGAAAGCAGCTCAGCAGCATCCAGCTCCCAATGCCCCAGTCAGGCAGAATGCAATGCAACAAGGAGGTAACAATCGTGGGCAGCCTCGTGCCCAGTATGGAAAGGTGAATCACTTGGATGCCTACACAGTCCAGGAGACACCAGGAGTGGCACTAGGTACGTTTTCAGTCGAGTATCATTCTACAAATGTGTTATTTGATACTGGAGCAATGCATTCTTTTGTGACTACATCATGGGTAGAATCATATAATATACCAGTAGCACTCATGTATCCACCTATGAGGGTTAGTTCAGTTGGTGGAAGAACCCAAACGGATAGATTTTTCCCTAGTGCAAAAGTTCAAATAAGGGGGATAGAGTTCCCCGCTGATTTAATAGTTATGGGTAACCATGATACAACTATAGATGTCATCCTAGGGATGAATTGGCTAACCAAGTATCAAGCCAGTCTTAGCTGTGACAAGAGAACAGTGAAGTTAGTGTCCCTATCAGGAGAAGAAGTGTTAGTGGAGTTGGTCTTGTCTGGACCAAGGAAAGGGAGTTGTCACCAAGTCACCGCCCATATTGAGGAGATTAAACCATCAGAGGCTATCAATGTAGTAACATAATTCCCAGATGTGTTTCCTGAGGAGTTGCCAACCTGAAAGGAATGTTGAATTTGCCATAGAGCTTATACCAGGCACCGCCCCTATTTCCAAGAGAGCCTATCGAGTGTCCGGACCAGAATTGGTGGAACTCAAGAAGCAGATTGATGAGTTGTTAGAGAAAGGCTACATCAGACCGAGTACCTCGCCTTGGGTAGCCCCAGTGCTATTTGTGGAGAAGAAGAATGGAACAGAGAGGATGTGCATTGATTATAGATCCTTGAATGAAGTTACTATCAAGAACAAGTACCCCCTGCCCAGAATTGAAGATTTATTCGATCAGTTGAGAGGAGCTAGTGTCTTCTCAAAGATAGATCTGAGGTCAGGTTACCATCAGCTCAGAATCCGACCTTCGGATATACCGAAGACAACATTCATCACCAAGTATGGATTGTATGAGTATGAGTTCAAGGTCATGTCATTCGGTTTGACGAATGCGCCAGCCTACTTCATGTACTTAATGAACAGCGTGTTCATGGACTACCTCGACAAGTTCATAGTAGTGTTCATTGATGATATTCTTATATATTCCCAGAATGAGCAAGAGCATGAGGAGCATTTGAGGAAGGTACTTCAGAGGCTATGAGATTGTCAGCTGTATGCCAAGCTCAGCAAGTGCGAGTTCTGGATCAGTGAAGTCCTGTTCTTGGGTCACATTATAAACCGAGAGGGGTTGGCTGTAGATCCGAAGAAGGTAACAACTATCTTGGACTAGAAAGCACCAAAAGATGTCTGAGGAATCAAGAGTTTCATTGGAATGGCCGGTTATTATCGGCGTTTCATTGAAGGTTTCTCCAAGATTGCCAGGCCAATGACAGCCTTGTTGGCAAAGAAAGTTGAGTTCAAGTGGACCCCAGCATGCCAGAAGTCCTTTGAGACATTGAAGGAGAAGTTGACAACGGCACCAGTACTAATTCTGCCAGATGTTCACAAGCCATTCTTAGTATATTGTGATGCCTCGTACACTAGACTAGGATGTGTGTTGATGCAGGAAGGGAGAGTAGTGGCATACTCGTCCCGCCAATTGAAGATTCATGAGAAGAGTTATCCTACTCATGATCTGGAATTAACAGCCGTGGTTCATGCACTGAAGACCTGGAGGCATTACCTTGATGGGCAGAAGTGTGATATCTACACGGACCACAAGAGCCTCAAGTACATATTCACTCAGTCAGAGTTAAACATGAGGCAGCGGAGATGGCTAGAATTGATCAAAGATTATGAGCTGGAGATTCATTATCACCTAGGCAAAGCAAATGTGGTTGCAGATGCTCTGAGTAGAAAGAGTCAACTTAATATGTTGGCCGCTCACCCGATGCCGTATGAGCTAGCGAAGGAATTCGACAGATTAAGTCTCGGATTTCTGAACAGCACCCAAGGAGTGATAGTTGAGTTGGAACCCACTCTAGAGCAAGACATCAGGAAGGGTCAGAAGGATGATGAGAAAATCAACGAGATCCGGCAGCTGATCATAGATGGGAAAGGCAAGGATTTCCGTGAAGATGCAGAAGGAGTGATATGGTTCAAGGATAGACTGTGTGTTCCCGACATCAAATCGATCCGGGAACTAATTCTCAAGGAAGCTCATGAGACAGCATACTCTATACACCCTGGTAGTGAAAAGATGTACCAAGACCTAAAGAAAAGGTTCTGGTGGTACGGTATGAAAAGGGAGATAACAGAGTATGTGGCTGTATGTGACAGTTGTCAGAGGATTAAAGCAGAACATCAGAGACCTGCAGGTTTGTTGCAACCATTGTAGACTCCTCAGTGGAAATGGGATGAGATCGGGATGGACTTTTTAGTCGGTTTGCCTCGCACTCATACTGGTTATGACTCCATCTGGGTAGTAGTGGACCGTTTGGCAAAGGCGGCCCATTTCATACCAGTCAAGACCACCTACAACAGTGCAGTGTTGGTCGAACTATACATGTCATGGATTGTGTGCTTGCATGGCGTTCCAAATAAGATAGTATCAAATAGAGGCACTCAGTTCACCTCTCATTTTTTGCAGCAGTTACATGATGCTTTGGGCACACACTTGAAGTTCAGCTTAGCTTATCACCCGCAGACAGATGGTCAAATAGGGAGAACCAATCAGATTCTGGAAGATATGTTGAGGGCTTGTGCTTTGCAAGACAAGATAGGTTGGGACAAGAGGTTACTATATGCGGAATTCTCTTACAACAACAGCTATCAAGCCAGTTTGTACATGTCACCATTTGAAGCGCTTTATGGGAGTAATTGCAGAACTCCATTGCATTGGGACCAACCTGGTGAAAGACAGGTGTTCGGTCCAGATATTTTGCTTGAAGCTGAAGAGAACATCAGGATGGTCCGAGAGAATTTGAAGGCAGCACAGTCCAGACAGCGAAGCTATGCTGACACCCAAAGAAGAGAACTGAGTTTTGAAATAGGAGACTATGTCTACTTGAAGGTGTCACCAATCAGAGGAATCAAAAGGTTCGGAGTCAAAGGCAAGGTAGCACCTTGATATATCGGGCCGTATCAGATTCAAGCAAGACGCTGAGAAGTGACTTACTGAAAGGGAAATAGGGTTAACCTTTTCCTATAATTAATTTTGGTGGTTGAATGCTCAACACAAATAATGGACTAACTAGTTTGATCTAGATTATATGTTCTACAGGTGCATAAAGGTTCAACACAAACCAATAAAAGATTAAAGTTAGGGATCAAATTCAAAGGAGCAAAGAAACCGAGTGTGCCCTAGTCAGGCGCACCGGACTGTCCGGTGCACCAGGACCGTATAGAGTCTAACTAGCCACTCCCGGGTTTCTTTAGGCGCTTTCCGCTATAATTCACCGGACTGACCGGTGTGCCACCGGACTGTTCGGTGCACCAGCGGAGTAACGGCTACCAGCGCAACGGTCGACTGCAACAGTGCCCCTGACAGCGCCACAGTGCACAGCAGAAGTCAGAACAGAGGTCGAAGGCACACCGGACACTGAACAGTGTCTATCTGGTGCCACTAGAGGACAAAGCCTCCAATGGTCAAAAGCTCCAGAACCCTAACGGTTGGGTGACATGGCTGGCGCACCGGACAGTGTCCGGTGGCGCACCGGACTGTCCGGTGGCGCACCGGACTGTCCGGTGCGCCCATCGACAGCAGCCTACCCCAACAGTTGTTTGGTGGTTGAGGGCTATAAATACCCCCAACCACCACCACTCCAAGCATCCAAGTTTCCAGCACTTCACATTCAATACAAAAGCTATTGCATTCACTCCAAGTCACATTTTCAAAAGATCAAAGCCTCTCCAAGTCTAGAATTCATTCCAACCACCTAGTGACTTGAGAGAGAGTTTGCTCGTGTTCTTTTGCGCTCTTGTTGCTTGGATCGCTTTCCTCCTTCCTCATTCTTGTTCCCAAGTGAATTGTAATCAAAGCAAGAGACACCAAGTGTGTGGTGGTCCTTGTGGGGTCTAAGTGACCCATTTGATTAAGGAGAAAGCTCACTCGGTCTAGGTGACCGTTTGAGAGAGGGAAAGGGTTGAAAGAGACCCGGTCTTTGTGACCACCTCAACGGGGACTAGTGTGACACCCCAGTGTCACCTAGGGTTTCTCTCAGTGCTAACCCAAGAATTAACATTTTATGTGAGCCAAATTAAGCATGAAGCATCAAATTAACTTGAGAAGAAAAGATCTACTAAGTGTATATCTAAAGAATCATGTTCCAAACAAATAAGATTTTTCAAAAAGGGAAAAGTGTTGAAACCCTAATACCAACCCTAATTAAGCTATTTAAGTAGAAATGAAGAAAAGGGGTAAAAGACCGTGAAAAATATAAAATCATGGCTTAGGCCAAATATAAACATTAAAATATACTAAATAAGCTACAATAAAGATTATGGATGCTTGGCCAAAATAGTTTAATAAAAACTCCAAACAAGCTTCTCAAGTGGGGATTCAATAGTGATTTCTGAAATTCAGAATTCAGAATTTCAGCCCTTGAGCCAAAGACCGAGCGTGTTCCCCTTGATCCCTAGCTCAAATCCTAATGACCCCATTGACAAAATTGTGCCTAACTAACCCCTCTACCTCATGTCAGAAGATGGCATCGGGACGCGTGCCTTGGACATGTCAAACCCGCGATCTTCTCTCTATGCGCGGCAGTGAGACAAACCCGATTTCTCCCCTCTCTATCTCTTGATCCAGTCAGCAAAACCTGCAAGCCTCCACACACAAACGACAAAGGAATGTTAGAGGAAGAGATCTCTCAACGGGATCATGGCCATAATCTCAAAGATTTGGAGCCAATCCGCGCTTGAACTTGACCTCTCTCTGCGCTGCCTCGTGCTCGACGCCGTGCCAGGTGCTAGAGCGCACACTGGCGTTCGCCCGCGCACGCCCCGAGCGCTTGTCAGAGCCCCGCCCTCGGCCATGCTCGCCCTCGCCTATAAAGCCTCCCCGGGCGTGCCTCACCTCGCCCCGTGCTCACCTTCGCCGGCCAGACGCCCCTCCTTAGCTCCGGCGAGCTCTCTTCCGCCCGCCATTGCCACCCGAGCCTAAGCCACCGTGGCCAGCCCACTCCAGTCGCTTCCAAGCCGCGCTAGCCGCTCGGTTAGCTTCGCCAATAGCTTGTGAAGCTTCCCAAGCTCTCGGACTCGGCAGAACTTCACTGGAGAACCAAGATCGTCCTCGCTGGACTTCGACCACCCGCCTGCGCGCGTAGACCGAGTATTCCGGTGAGCCATTCTTCAATTCCTCGCACTCACACCTTCCTTGATCCCTGGTGAAGCTCTCTGACCCATTTGACTGGTCAATTGTGCCCTAGATAGGCCGGACTCCTCGTCGCCGACGAGCTCCCCCGGCTGCATGTGGACTGGCCAACTCCGACCATCCCCGACGGTGACCCGCACATCGTCGTGACCCTCAGGACCTCCCCTACACCCTCGACGACCTCACCGGAGCAGTCTCGCCGCCGGTAAGCCTCTCCGCCCTTTCCTCCGCCGTAGGTACTGTTTAATTTGGGGGAAGGACCTCGGGTTAGGTTTAGAGGAACCGCAGGGGGTTTTCTGAACTGTCAACGACACATTTGAATAGTAGCCCAAGGACTAGTCTGTAAGGAAACTTGAAAACACCCGCCAGGGACCCCGTTGCAAAGTCGTTTCCCATTTAATCATTTATGTTTAATCTTTTTAATAAACAGAGAACTTAGGAAATTCACAACTTGAGAAATACTTAACCAAAAATTATCAAACCAATTTTGCTGGACTCTAAATATTATGGACTACCAATTAAAAATATTGAACCCCATGCTTTCTGTTCTAAATTGTAGAGTTTGGAATTAAATAAAGAAACTGACCAAACCTTATTAAATTAAAGAAAATTAGTTATGCTTCTGTGCTGAACCTAAGAAAATTTGTAGATGTTCAAACCCCATTTAAACACAGTTTAAAAATAGTGAGAACCCCAGTATTGAAAAATTTAGTAGGGATATCTATTAAAAGCCATTTTTGCCCAAAACTTAGGAAAATCAGAAAGGCATTAGAAAATAATGAACATTGAGTACAATTATTTTTCCTAGCCTACTTAAGTAACAGAGAACCTAGAAAAAATAAAGGGACCACTAGTCCAGAACAGAATTAAAGTAAAATGTTTTATTTAGCACTATTCCAACCAGAAAAATAATTATTAGAATTTGAAAAACAATTTCAAAACTTGTCATAAAAATCCAGTGGACTTGTAACCACTAGAACCCCACTACAAAAATGATAACCACCCCAGCCCTTCATTTTAAGTCGGGCAAACAAATAGAACTTGATAATGAGTCATATTTTAAATAAATCATGAGTAAGTGAGTAACCCAAAAATAATGCAATAATGGGCAAATAAAATTTTGCTAGATCAATAATGAGATAGGCTACCAAAGAAAAATGCAAACCCATTTGAAAGATGCAAAATAATACCTATTGTCAATACTTCATGAAAAAGGCCATTTAATCTTAATAATTCCTACCACCTCTCCCTTATGCAAAAAGATGTTAAACTTCAGAATGATTGCTCTTGCACCAAGAAGAAGCTAGGAAAAATCAGAAATCTATTGTTTGATGTTTTTCAAATATAGTGGTAGTAGAAAGCACCCCTTTGACTAGAAACTTTAGAAAATCATAGTAAAATGACTAAAGGATATTAGTGGCTAAACGTTTGTACAAAGTCATGTTATAACATCTAAATGCCAGCAAAAATAAGTTTTAGAGGATAACCTATTGTTAAATGGTAGTTGTAGTTCAAAACACCCCTTCTGCCCTAATGTTTGATAATTTTATCCAAAGAGAACTATTCACTCTTTAAACCCCAAATTTTAGGACAGAAAATTATACACTAGTAAGAAGCCACTGTAATTTTAACAGAATTTTTGAAAATTCATTAAGACAACTTGTAGTTCAAACCCACTCTAAAAATATAAAAGAAATAGAGGGAAAGAAATGAAAGATAAACCTCGCCCCAATAAGTTCAACTTGAAATCTTGACAATTCTCACTAAGGCTTTAAAAAGAATTCAGTGGAACACCAAAATGGACTTACCACTTAGTTTAACTGAGTGTGATCTAAATTACTAAGTATACCACCAAAAATCTTTAGTAGCAAGATTAAACTCTATCTGATTTAAGTGGATCATTCACCATCAAAGTTTAATTGCTAAAGCACATATCATATCATGCATGTATCTTACTCATTGCATTTATTAGATTGTAATCTCACTGACGGAGAGTACGTGCTCATCCCCGAGCAAGGAACTGTCCAAGAGGAAGACCAGGAGCAAGCTCCCGAGGCTGCCATCGAGGATCTCCCCGCAGCCCCAGCTATTGAAGGCAAGCCCTAGTCTATGCATAACCGTATTATTATTTGCTACTTTACTACACTTAATGCTTGTAGGATTGTAATGTGCACTAAGTATAGGAGTTGCTTGAAGCCTCTAGTTGCATGAACTTAGGATTCCTTTTTGAGATGGATACTAGTATGCTAGGTCGAGTAGCTGCTTTGCTAATCAGGATCTCGGTAGAAGTCGAGTGATTTTTCTAGCACTCGGACGAGGTCAGGAATTGATTGTATTCATCTTGATAATGGGATCTATGTTAGTCTATGGACTTGGATCCAGGGAGGATGCCTTGTCCATGAGACGGGAAAAAAGAATTAAGGATTAATGTGTGGATACCTGAGTCAAGCTTTTGAACGTATTAAGCACATGTCGGGAAATATGGTAACCGGTAAACCTAGTACCTGAGTGAAGCCAGGCGCGGACTTTATCCCTCACGTGACCTCAGACTGGGTTTCCCATGCTAGATATGGTGGGTACAAGTGTGGTCACTGCACGGCGGTAGCCGGGGTCAGTGGAGCATTGTATGCCAAGGCGGTGAGGCCTGGACGCGAACGGGGAATCGATGGGGACAGTTGACATGTGTGGGATCGGAGTACCTTGACATGTCGTGTGTTTAGGTTTACCTTGCAAGGATAAGAACTCGATTCGAATCGTCTGCTTCTTGCAGCTAATGAGACAGCTTGACCCCTTGTACTACACTGAGTAAGAAGTGAATGAGGTTACATGAGACAATTTGTTGATTGAACTAAATGCTTGTTACCATGTATGCTTAGAAGGAGCAAACTTAGCTAAGATAATGATACTAGAATTTGAAAAGCTAAGAATTGATTTTAGAAACAGCTAGTGCTTTTGGCAAACCAAACCCCTCAGCCAAACAGCTGCATGGTCTAGAGGTAGAGGAGTAGATTCCTCACACCGGGTAAGTCTAGCTGAGTATTAGTATACTCAGCCTTGCTTGTGGCATAATTTTTGCAGGTACGCTTCAGGATATGGTTGATGGTGTGACTTGGCCTACCACCCTGCCACCGGGTTGGACGGTCGAGTGGGATGCTGCTCCGGCAGGAGAGGAGCACGAGGAGTAGTGGGCTAGGCCTTGCCTATTTCCTCGCTATCGACGACATCGATTATCCGCTGCATCTTATTTTATGAACTTTTATCAGCTACTTGAAAAACTCTGATCTATGTAATAATTCAGTACTTTAATTTGAGGTTTCCTGTTTTATTGTATTTTTTCTGTGACTCACCTTCGAGTGAGTATGTGGTATTTGATCCTGGTTAAGTGGCTTTATCAGACTAGATATGAGGGACTGACGGGTTATTCCGATTTAAGTGTGTTGCGGCCCTTGAGGCGTGACTTAGGCACTTAAGCTGGAATAATTCGGGCGGTTCTGCCACAGCTGGTATCGGAGCAAATACCACCACAGAGAAGGACAATAGACCATGAATACCAATTTTCAAAATCTAAAACTTGCTTAGAAACTGCTAAGAATCGTCAGGACTAGACCGCTAGACCTAGGACGAAAGGCCTTAGGAATAGAGGGGAAATGGGTGGCTAAGTAAGTAGGCCCTGTGGGCCAATCCTTAACTTTTGAAGGGTGCCCTAGGAGCCCTTCTATTTCATTCGGAGAGGAGACGTTGATTTCAGCATGCATGCATTATAAAAACTAAAGGGAATTAAAAACTGAGCTAACCCGCTTCCTTTTAAAACCATCCAGGCTCTTTTATTTTCTTCCTTCCACCATAATCTTTACCTTTGATACCCTTCCGCAGATGAATTCACCCACCCCCACCAGTGGAGGAGACACTCGTTTCATCTCTGACTTCCTTTCTCACGATGGCTTTCCTTCCATCTTGTGGGAAGTGCTTAACTCTGCTGGTTACCCTACGCCCCCTTTGTACACGGTGCAGTTGTATGAGGAGCATCGGGTACCTTGTTGCCGAGTCTGGCTGACTTTGGAGGCTCATCCCCTTCAGGTTGGCGTTCTCTTGACTCCGAGACAGTTGGATTCAGGACGGGCGACACCACTGAAGCGACAGCCATGAAGACTCTGACAACTTTTTGTGGCTACCATCCCCTGGAGATGGTGATGCACCCCTTGGGACTCTTCCCTGCTGAGAAGAAGGATGACCCCATGTGGTGTAACCGTGTGAGCCATGTAAAAGATGTGTGGGCAATGTATCCTGACTTGGTTGGGAGGGTCACTGTTCAGTGCATGAGTGCGCTATACCGCCTTGAGGCCCTGCAGAGCGACGCTCTGGCACACCTTGCTAACATCGCTCAAACCACCAAGCCCACCCTCGACAGCCGAGAAGATTTTGTGGTCGACTTATCCTCCGAGTGGTGGAGAAGGATTTGCAGGTGGAAAGGTTGAGCCAGCGCATTACCACCTTGGAGCAGCAGGTGGAGATCCGAGACAACACTATTGATGTCTTGGAGAACTAGCTCCACGATGTGCAGCGGGAACTCGAAGAAGCTAATGGCCACCTAGACATGCACCACTTAGAGATGGAGGCCAATGAGGCTGGAAGCGAGGGAGAAGAGGCTCCCGAGGAGTTAGGACCAGCCACTGGTGCCAATGGGACTACCGCCGTGATGCCCCCTTCACCCGCATCCAGTGTCGCTTCCACCACTCAGGGTTGATCAGACACTTTGATGCTTTAGGCGGATAGAAACCTATGCGAGCTTAGTTAATGTCAGATTTTGGACTAGGCTTACGGGTACTTTCCCCTAATTGATGTAACCCTTGTGAACTTTTGGAATCTGTGGGATGTTGTGACCTTGTTATCTTCATTTTGAACCTAATATTATGATTATGGCATTTTCTTTCCATATGGGATAATAGCTTGTCGTTCGAAATTGTGAGTTGGGATAACAATGGTGAAAATCTCTGTTTTCAGATGGCAGCTAGGCAGCGTCGCGGGCATAACGAGCAAGTTCCCCTGCCACCTCCTCCAGCTCCCACAGTGCAAGAGCGGATGGCCCAGCAGAATGAGATTCTGCGACAGCTCTTGCAGCGCTAGCCTCACCCTTAGTAGCATGGTGGAGGCCAACATCAGCGACCTCTGGCAGCGGCAACCTACCAGGAGTTCCTGAGCACGCAGCCACCCTTGTTCACCAAGGTAGAGGATCTGTTGGACGCCGACGTGTGGCTCCGCGTCGTTGAGTCCAAGTTTCCCCTCCTCACGGGAGACTGCCCTGATGAAACCAAGGCTCGCTTCGCCACGCAGCAGCTTTGCGACCCTGCTCAGATTTGGTGGGACCACTTCCGTGCTATGCTCCCCGCTGATCATGAAGTGTCTTGGGAGGAATTCAAGACTGCTTTCAGAGGGCACCACATTCCAGCCGGAATTCTCGATCGCAAGCTGAATGAGTTTCTGACACTTAATCAAGGAACCTGCATGGTATTGCAGTACGCTCAGGCCTTCAACGACCTGTGCCAGTATGCAGGTTACCACGCTGATTCTGATGAGAAGAAGAGAGACCGCTTCCGCAGGGGTCTCAACACCAAGCTGCGGGAACGTCTTAACACTGTCCGGGCTGATAGCTTCATGAGTTGGTCAACCTGGCAATCTCCCAGGAGGATTGTATTGTAGCTCACCGGGCAGAGAAGAAGAGAAAGGCACCAATGGCAGCACCATCCGCCCAGGCCCAGAGGTTCAGGATTGTCTCTCACAATCAGAGCAGCGGATTTTAGCAGCAGGCAGGCAGATGGGTGATCAGGCCACCTCAACAGCAGCAGCCGGCACCCGCTCGTTTTCCAGCTCCCGCTCCAAGGAACAATCAGTCTCCACAGCAGCAGCAGTTCCACCAGGGCAATGGGAACAAGTGCTTTACTTGTGGCAATGTGGGTCACTATGCCAAGAATTGTCCAAGGAATCAGCAGAGGCAGATGCCAGCACCAAATCAAGACAAGGGAAGAAAGCAGAAGATACAAGTCAGGCAAAGGAAGCTCAACTTCGCTACTCTGGAGGAAGTACTTGAGGGAGCCCCCATCATGACCGGTATCTTTTCAGTTTATAATCAACCTGCTTTAATTCTATTTGATTCTAGTGCATCTCATAGTTTCATTAGCCAAAAGTTCAGCGCTAAATGTCAACTGCCTTTCTATCACTCAAAAGGGCAATTTAGGATAGCCACACCTGGGGGTAAAATTGCAACTAATCAATTAAACCAAAGTGTGCCTATTCAACTGGGAATCCACATTGTCAAAATCACCCTTCTTGTTTTGGGTTTGGAAAATGTGGACATTATTCTGGGAGCTAATTGGATGACCCTGCACCAAGTAGTGCTTGATGTAGCCAGCTGCATCGTGGAAATCAATTCCCCATTCTGTGGGAACTTCACCTTAATTCTGCCCAGTCACGGTTCTACTCAGTCATGTGCTTTCTCTATGACGGAGTTACCTCTGAAGAAGATTCCAGTGGTCTGTGAGTATGCAGATGTTTTTCCTGATGAATTGCCAGGAATGCCACCAGACCGGGATATTGAATTCGCCATCGAGTTGCAACCGGGAACAACACCAATTTCCAAGAGGCCTTACCGGATGCCACCCGCTGAGTTGGCAGAATTGAAGAAGCAATTGTAGGAGTTGCTGGACAAAGGATTTATTCGCCCAAGTACTTCGCCTTGGGGGTGTCCAGCCCTATTTGTAAAGAAGAAAGATGAAAGCCTGAGGTTGTGTATAGATTACCGCCCTCTCAATGCGGTGACTATCAAGAAAAAGTATCCTTTGCCTCGTATTGATGTTCTTTTTGACCAGTTGGTCAGAGCCAAAGTGTTTTCCAAGATAGACCTTCACTCCGGCAACCATCAAATCAAGATACGAGCAAGCGATATTCCAAAGACGGCTTTCTCAACCAGATATGGGCTATATGAATTCTTGGTGATGTGTTTCGGGCTGACTAATGCACTAGCATATTTCATGTATCTGATTAATTCTGTTTTCATGCCCGAACTGAACAAATTCGTAGTGGTTTTCATCGATGATATCTTGGTGTACTCAAAGAACGAAGAAGAACATGTCGGGCATTTGCATGTAGTGCTTCAACGTCTGCGACAGCACCACCTTTATGCCAAGTTGTCAAAATGTGATTTTTGGCTAAAGGAGATCAAATTCTTAGGTCACACTATCTCTCCGGCAGGAATAGCTGTTGATCCTGATAAGGTGCAAGAGGTGATGAACTGGAAGCCACCAACGATTGTCCGTTAGATTCGGAGTTTTCTGGGATTAGCAGGTTATTACCGAAGATTCATTCCGGATTTCTCTCGAATTGCGAAGCCCATAACTGAGCTGTTGAAGAAAGAAGCCAAGTTTGTTTGGTGTCAGAAGTGTGAAGATGCCTTCCATGCATTGAGGCAACATCTGACCACAGCGCTAGTGTTAGCGCAACCCGACATCAGCAAGCCTTTTGATGTGTATTGTGACGCCTCTGATACTGGACTAGGTTGTGTCTTGATGCAAGACAACCGAGTCATTACTTATGCCTCATGAGCAGAATTATCCCACTCATGACCTAGAGTTGGCAGCAGCGGTTCATGCATTAAAAATGTGGAGGCACTATTTGATGGGAACCCACTGCAACATCTTCACTGATCATAAGAGCCTTAAGTATATCTTTACTCAGGCTGATCTCAACATGAGGCAGAGAAGATGGCTAGAGCTGATCAAGGACTATGACCTAGAGGTACATTATCACCCAGGAAAGGCCAATGTGGTAGCAGATGCCTTGAGTCGGAAGTTGCAATGCAATTGTGTTCTGATGGATTCTCGCATTAACACCTTGTGTGATGAGTTGAGCAAGATGCAGATTGAAGTGATTCCTTCTGGTGCTTTGTCTCACATTTCCGTTGAGCCAGCTTTGCAAGACCAGATCATCATGGCCCAGCTCAGTGACAAGGGAGTGCAAATTATCAAGGAGAATCTCCATCAGAAGACCAATAAGTATAAATGTTTCCGCCAAGATGGAAAGGGTATATTGTGGTTTGAAAGCAGATTGGTGGTTCCTAAAAACAAGGATCTCAAGAAGAAAATCTTGGATGAGGCCCATCTCTCCAAATTCTCTATGCATCCAGGAAGCACCAAAATGTACCATGATCTAAAGCCCTTGTATTGGTGGACCAGAATGAAGAGGGAGATAGCCCAATATGTATCGGAATGTGACACCTGTCAGAGGATAAAGGCAAGCCACTTGAAATCAGCTGGAGCTTTGCAACCCCTGGCTATACCTTCGTGGAAATGGGATGACATCAGCATGGATTTCATCGTGGGTCTGCCCAACACCTCTCGTCATCATGATTCGATTTGGGTTATTGTGGACCGACTGACGAAAGTGGCACATTTTCTCCCTGTGCACACCACTGATAAGGCTCAAAAGTATGCAGAGTTATACATTGACCAGATCGTGTGTTTGCACGGATTGCCTCGGACCATTGTTTCTGACCGAGGAGCCCAATTTGTTGCCAGATTTTGGGAACAACTGCAGGAGTCTTTGGAAACCAAGCTGATCAGAAGTTCAGCTTACCACCCACAGACTGATGGTCAGACTGAGAGAGTGAAACAAATTCTTGAAGATATGCTAAGAGCTTGTGCAATCGATTATGGCAAGAACTGGGATAAGCACCTCTCCTTGGCAGAGTTTGCTTATAACAACAGTTATCAATCCAGCCTAACGATGGCACCTTTCGAAGCTCTCTATGGAAGAAGGTGTAGAACACCACTCAATTGGTCTCAGCTTGGAGAAAGGAAAGTTTTCGAACCTGACTTAGTGAGTGAAGCCGAAAGGAAGGTCAAACTAATCAGGAACAATCTAGAAGCTGCTCAGGCCAGGCAGAAGAGTTACCATAATAAGAGAAGGAAACCTCTCCAGTTCGAGGTGGGAGATTTCATGTATTTGAAAGTATCACCCACCAAGGGAGTGCAGAGGTTTGGAATCAAAGGCAAGCTAGCCCCTCGTTACATTGGACCTTATGAGATCATAGAAGCATGTGGACCCGTGGCATATAAATTGAAGTTACCTCCAAAAATGTCTGCCATCCACAATGTGTTCCATGTGTCTCAACTAAAAAAGTGTGTTCGATTGCCGACCGAGATCATAGCAGAACCAGAATTGGAGATAGAGCCAGATCTATCGTACCAAGAGTACCCTTCCAAGATTCTGGATTGCAAGGAAAGATCAACTCGGGCAAGATGTATAAGGTCCAGTGGAGTAATCACTCAGAGGAAGAGGCTACCTGGGAGACTGAGGAATTCTTGCGATCCAACTTCCCCGATTGCCTACCTAAGGAAATTGGTACGTAATCATACCCAACCCCTCCTCCTGCCCTTCGAATCTAAATTTCAGAAATATAATCTTAAATCAGAATGAAGTAATTATGAAACAAAATTTAAAAGGACTTCCTTCTGAAGTTGCAAAGAGAATGACATTCGAAGAACAGTTTGCCCTAATAATAGAGCACCCACTTCATGTAAGTCTCACCCTTCGCTTTACCCCGAGAGGACTCTGACCCGAATCTCGGGACAAAATTCCTTTAAGGGGGGAAGGCTGTGACACCCTAGTGTCACCTAGGGTTTCTCCCAGTGCTAAAACAAGAATTAACATTTTATGTGAGCCAAATTAAGCATGAAGCATCAAATTAACTTGAGAAGAAAAGATCTACTAAGTGTATATCTAAAGAATCATGTTCCAAACAAATAAGATTTTTCAAAAAGGGAAAAGTGTTGAAACCCTAATACCGACCCTAATTAAGCTATTTAAGTAGAAATGAAGAAAAGGGGTAAAAGACCATGAAAAATATAAAATCATGGCTTAGGCCAAATATAAACATTAAAATATAATAAATAAGCTACAATAAAGATTATGGAAGCTTGGCCAAAATAGTTTAATAAAAACTCCAAACAAGCTTCTCAAGTGGGGATTCAATAGGGATTTCTGAAATTAAGAATTCTGAATTTCAGCCCTTGAGCCAAAGACCGAGCGTGTTCCCCTTGATCCCTAGCTCAAATCCTAATGATCCCATTGACAAAATTGTGCCTAACTAACCCCTCTACCTCATGTCAGAAGATGGCATTGGGACGCGTGCCTTGGACATGTCAAACCCGTGATCTTCTCTCTGTGTGCGGCAGTGAGACAAACCCGATTTCTCCCCTCTCTATCTCTTGATCCAATCAGCAAAACCTACAAGCCTCCACACACAAACGACAAAGGAATGTCAGAGGAAGAGATCTCTCAACGGGATCATGGCCATAATCTCAAAGATTTGGAGCCAATCCACGCTTGAACTCGACCTCTCTCTGCGCTGCCTCGTGCTCGACGCCGTGCCAGGCGCCAGAGCGCGCACTGGCGTTCGCCCGCGCACGCGCCGAGCGCTTGTTAGAGCCTCGCCCTCGGCCGTGCTCGCCCGCGCTTATAAAGCCTCCCTGGGCGTGCCTCACCTCGCCCCGTGCTCACCTTCGTCGGTCAGAAGCCCCTCCTTAGCTTCGGTGAGCTCTCTTCCGCCCGCCATTGCCACCCGAGCCTCGGCCACCGTGGCCAGCCCATTCCAGTCGCTTCCAAGCCACGCCAGCCGCTCGGTTAGCTTTGCCAATAGCTTGTGAAGCTTCCCAAGCTCTTGGACCCGACAGAACTTCACGGGAGAACCAAGATCGTCCTCGCGCGGACTTTGGCCGCCCGCCTGCGCGCGTAGACCGAGCAATCTGGTGAGTCGTTCTTCAATTCCTCACACTCACACCTTCCTTGATCATTGGTGAAGCTCTCTGACCCATTTGATTGGTCAATTATGCCCTGGATAGGCCGGACTCCTCGCCGCCGACGAGCTCCCCCGCCTGTGCACGTGGACCGGCCAACTCCGACCATCCCCGACGGCGACCCGCACATCGCCGTGACCCTCAGGACCTCCCCTACACCCTCGGCCACCTCACTAGAGCAGTCTCACCGCCGGTAAGCCCCTCCGCCCTTTCCTCTGCCGTGGGTACTGTTTAATTTGGGGGAAGGACCTCGGGTTAGGTTTAAAGGAACCCCAAGGGGTTTTCTGAACTGCCAGCGACACATTTGAATAGTAGCCCAAGGACTAGTCTATAAGGAAACTTGAAAACACCCGCCAGGGACCCCGTTGCAAAGTCGTTTCCCATTTAATCATTTCTGTTTAATCTTTTTAATAAACAGAGAACTTAGGAAATTCATAACTTAAGAAATACTTAACCAAAAATTGTCAAACCAATTTTGCTAGACTCTAAATATTATGGACTACCAATTAAAAATACTGAACTCCATGCTTTCTGTTCTAAATTGTAGAGTTTGGAATTAAATCAGAAACTGACCAACCTTATTAAATTAAAGAAAATTAGTTATGCTTCTGTGCTGAACCTAAGAAAATTTGTAGATGTTCAAATCTCATTTAAACACTGTTTAAAAATAGTGAGAACCAATTTAGTAGGGATATCTATTAAAAGTCATTCTGCCCAAAACTTAGGAAAATCAGAAAGACATTAGAAAATAATGAACATTGAGTAAAATTATTTTTCCTAGCCTACTTAAGTAACAGAGAACCTAGGAAAAATAAAGGAACCAGTAGTCCAGAACAGAATTAAAGTGAAATGTTTTATTTAGCATTACTCCAACCAGAAAAACAATTATTAGAATTATAAAAACAATTTCAAAACTTGTCATAAATATACAGTGGACTTGTAACCACTAGAACCCCACTACAAAAATAATAACCACCCCAGCCCATCATTTTAAGAAGGGTAAACAAATAGAACTTGATAATGAGTCATATTTTAAATAAATCATGAGTAACCCAAAAATAATGCAATAATAGACAAATAAAATTTTGCTAGATCAATAATGAGATAGGCTACCAGAGAAAAATACAAACTCATTTGAAAGATGCAAAATAATACCTATTGCCAATACTTCATGAAAAAGGCCATTTAATCCAAATAATTCCTACCACCCCTCCCTTAAGCAAAAAGATTCCAAACTTAAGAATAATTGCTCTTGCACCAAGAAGAAGCTAGAAAAAATCAGAAATAAATTGTTTGATGTTTTTCAAATATAGTGGTAGTAGAAAGCACCCCTTTGACTAGAAACTTTAGAAAATCATAGTAAAATGACTAAAGGATATTAGTGGCTAAAAGTTTGTACAAAGTCATGTTATAACATCTAAATGCCAGCAAAAATAAGTTTTAGAGAATAACCTACTGTTAAATGGTAGTTGTAGTTCAAAATACCCCTTCTGCCCTAATGTTTGATAATTTTATCTAGAGAGAACTATTCACTCTTTAAGCCCCTAATTTTAGGACAGAAAATTATACACCAGTAAGAAGCCACTGTAATTTTTACAGAATTTTTGGAAATTTATTAAGACAACTTGTAGTTCAAACCCACTCTAAAAATATAAAAGAAATAGAGGGAAAGAAATGAAAGATAAACCTCGCCCCAATAAGTTCAACTTGAAATCTTGACAATTCTCACTAAGGCTTTAAAAAGAATTCAGTGGAACATCAAAATGGACTTACCACTTAGTTTAACTGAGTGTGATCTAAATTACTAAGTATACCACCAAAAATCTTTAGTAGCAAGATTAAACTCTATTTGATTTAAGTGGATCATTCACCATCAAAGTTTAATTGCTAAAGCACATATCATATCATGCATGTATCTTACTCATTGCATTCATTAGATTGTAATCTCGCTGACGGAGAGTACGTGCTCATCCCCGAGCAAGGAACTGTCCAAGAGGAAGACCAGGAGCAAGCTCCCGAGGCTGCCATCGAGGATCTCCCCGCAGCCCCAGCTATTGAAGGCACGCCCCGGTCTATGCATAACCGTATTATTATATGCTACTTTACTACACTTAATGCTTGTAGGATTGTAATGTGCACAGTGTAGGAGTTGCTTGAAACCTCTAGTTGCATGAACTTAGGATTCCTTTTTGAGATGGATACTAGTATGCTAGGTCGAGTAGTTACTTTGCTAATCAGGATCTCGGTAGAAGTCGAGTTATTTTTCTAGCACTCGCGCGAGGTCAGGAATTGATTGTATTCATCTTGATAACGGGATCTATGTTAGTCTATGGACTTGGATCTAGGGAGGATGCCTTGTCCATTAGACGGGAAAAGGGAATTAAGGATTAATGTGTGGATACCTGAGTCAAGCTTTTGAACGTACTAAGCACATGTTGGGAAATATGGTAACCGGTAAACCTAGTACCTGAGTGAAGCCAGGCGCGGACTTTATCCCTCACGCGACCTGAGGCTGGGTCTCCCATGCTAGCTATGGTGTGTACAAGTGCGGTCACTGCACGGCGGCAGCCGGGGTCAGTGAAGCATTGTATGCCAAGGCGGTGAGGCTTGGACGCGAACGGGGAATCGATGGGGACGATTGACATGCTTGGGGTCGGAGTACCCTGACATGTCGTGTGTTTAGGTTTACCTTGCTAGGATAAAAACTCGATTCGAATCGTCTGCTTCTCGCAGCTAATGAGATTGCTTGACCCCTTGTACTACATTGAGTAAGAAGTGAATGAGGTTACATGAGACAATTTGTTGATTGAACTAAATTCTTGTTACCATGTATGCTTAGAAGGAGCAAACTTAGCTAAGATGATGATACTAGAATTTGAAAAAGCTAAGAATTGATTTTAGAAACAGCTAGTGCTTTTGGCAAACCAAACCCCTCAGCCAAACAGCTGCATGGTCTAGAGGTAGAGGAGTAGATTCCTCACACCGGGTAAGTCTAGCTGAGTATTAGTATACTCAGCCTTGCTTGTGGCATAATTTTTGCAGGTACGCTTCAGGATATGGTTGATGGTGTGACTTGGCCTACCACCCTGCCACCGGGTTGGACGGTCGAGTGGGATGCTGCTCCGGCAGGAGACGAGCACGAGGAGTAGTGGGCTAGGCCTTGCCCATTTCCTCGCTATCGACGACATCGATTATCCGTTGCATCTTATTTTATGAACTGTTACCAGCTACTTGAAAAACTCCGATCTATGTAATAATTCAGTACTTTAATTTGAGGTTTCCTGTTTTATTGTATTTCTTCTGTGACTCACCTTCGAGTGAGTATGTGGTATTTGATCCTGGTTAAGTGGCTTTATGAGACTAGATCTGAGGGACTGACGGGTTATTCCGATTTAAGTGTGTTGCGGCCCTTGAGGCGTGACTTAGGCACTTAAGCTGGAATAATTCGGGCAGTTCTGCCATAGCTAGGTTCTTTAGAACCAAACCTCGGTAAAACAAATCACTGTGTTCATCCGTTTTATTTCTTGGTTGATTTGTCTCCCCTCTCTTTCGAACTCGGATTCATTTCTAACGCTAACCTCGGCTTGTAGTGTGTGCTTAAGTTTATAATTTTTATATTCCGCCTATTCACCCCCCCTTTAGGCGACTTTCAATTGGTATCAGAGCCTGGTGCTTCATTAGGGTCTAACAACTCGAAGTGATGTTGGGAGGATCTGCCAAGAGGGAGATGGAAACCGGCGAGAAGGCCACAAGTCATGGGAAGGCTCCATCAAGGGAGTCTGACACCAAAGCCAAGGAGGGATCCCCTCCGCGCGTCAAGTCGCATTGGAGTGGCGACAAGAAGAAGATGATGAAGAAAGTGTTCTACTACGAGACCAACTCTTCATCGCCCTCCACATCCGGCTCCGACGCGGTGTCTGTCACTTCTAAGCGCCATAAGCGCAAGAAGTATAGTAAGATGCCACTTCGTTATCCCCGCATTTCTAAGCGTGCTCCTTTACTTTCCGTTCCATTAGGCAAACCACCATATTTTGATGGTGAGGATTATTGCATGTGGAGTGATAAAATGAGGCATCACCTAACCTCACTCCACGCAAGCATATGGGACATTGTTGAATTTGGAGCGCAGGTACCTACCGTGGGGGACGAGGGCTACGACTCGGACGAGGTCGCGCAAATATGGCACTTTAAGTCCCAAGCAACTATTATACTCCTCGCCTCTCTATGTCGAGAGGAGTATAATAAGGTGCAAGGGTTAAAGAGTGCCAAGGAGATTTGGGACGTCCTATACACCGCACACGAAGGAGATGAGGTGACCAAGATCAGCAAACGGGAGACGATCGAGGGGGAGCTCGGTCAATTCATCCTCAACCAAGGAGAGGAGCCACAAGCAATGTACAACCGGCTCAAGACCTTGGTCAATCAAGTGCGCAACCTCGGGAGCACTAAATGGGATGACCATGAGATGGTCAAGGTTATTCTAAGATCCCTTGTTTTTCGCAATCCTACTCAAGTACAATTAATTCGTGGGGATCCTAGATACAAATTAATGTCTCCCGAGGAAGTGATAGGAAAGTTTGTAAGATTTGAACTAATGATCAAAGGCTCCAAACACATCGTCGACTTGGAGCAAGGCAGCACCTCCACATCCAAGGTGCAACCCGTCGCATTCAAAGCGACGGAAGAGAAGAAAGAAGAGTCTACATCAAGTAGGCTCCCCATCGATGCCTCCAAGCTCGACAATGAGGAGATGACGCTCATCATCAAGAGCTTTCACCAAATCCTCAAGCAAAGGAGGGGGGAAGACTATAAACCCCGCTCCAAAAGGGTGTGCTACAAATGTGGTAAGCCCGGTCATTTTATTGCTAAATGTCCAATGTCTAGTGATAGTGACAGGGGCGACGACGAGAAGGGAAATAAGAAGGAGAAGAAGAAGTACTACAAGAGAAAGGGTGGCGATGCCCACGTGTGTCGGGAATGGGACTCCGATGAGAGTTCCACCGACTCCTCCTCCGACGAGGATGCCACCAACATCGTCGTCAACAAGGGACTTCTCTTCCCCAACGTCGGCCACAAATGCTTCATGGCAAAGGATGACAAAAAGAAGAAGGTATAATCTAGAACCACCCCCAAGTATACTACATCTAGTGATGAGGGTAGTTCTAGTGAAGATGAAGATGATCTGCTTACCCTTTTTGCCAACCTTAACATGCAACAAAAAGAAAAATTAAATGAATTGATAGGTGGCATTCATGAGAAGGATGAACTCTTGGACAGCCAAGAGGAATTCCTTATTAAAGAAAACAAGAAGCATGTTAAAGTAAAAAATTCTTATGCTCAAGAGGTTGAAAAATGTGAAAATTTGACTAAGGAGCTTAGCATGTGCCATGATTCAATTACCAATCTTAGAAATGAAAATGCTAGTTTTAATGCTAAGATTGATAAATTGAATGAATCAATTTCTAGCCTTAGGACCAAAAATGCTAGTTTAATTTCCAAGGCGAAAGATTTAAGTGTTTGCAATGATTCTATTTCCTGTCTTAGAAATGAGAATGCCATATTACATGCTAAGATAGATGAACTAAATGTTTGCAAACCCTCTACATCTACTGTTGATCATGTTACTATTTGTACTAGATGTAGAGATGTTAATGTTGATGCTATAAATGATCACCTTGCTTTAATTAAACAACAAAATGATCATATTGCTCAATTAACTGCTAAAATCAATGAGCATGAAATTGAAAATGAAAATTTTAAATTTGCTAGAAGCATGCTCTATAGTGGGAGACGCCCTGGCATTAAGGATGGCATTGGTTTCCAACAGGGAAGCAATATCAAGCTTAATGCCCCTAAGAAATTGTCTAACTTTGTTAAGGGCAAAGCTCCCATGGTTCAGGATAATGAGGGCTATGTTCTATATCCTGCTGATTATCTCGAACACAAAATTAGGAGAATGCATGCTAAGAAATCTCATTCTGTTTCTCACCATGCTTTTATGTATAAGAATGAGGCTTCTAGTTCTAATCATTCTACTCATGTTAAAATGCCTAAAAAGAAAACTCCTACTGCATCAAATGATTACGACATTTCATTTAAGACTTTTGATGCATCATATGTTTTAACTAACAAATCAGGCAAAGTAGTTGCCAAATATGTTAGGGGCAAACACAAGGGCTCCAAGACTTGTGTTTGGGTACCCAAGGTGCTTGTTTCTAACATGAAAGGACCCAATACTGTTTGGGTACCTAAGAACAAGGCCTAAATTATTTTGCAGGTTTATGCATCCGGGGGTTCAAGTTGGATAATTGATAGCGGATGCACAAACCACATGACAGGGGAGAAAAGGATGTTCTCCTCCTATGAGAAAAACGAAGATCCCCAAAGAGCTATCACATTTGGGGATAGAAATCAAGGTTTTGTCAAAGGACTTAGTAAAATTGCTATATCACCTGACCACTTTATTTCCAATGTTTTTCTTGTAGATTCTTTAGATTATAACTTGCTTTCTGTATCTCAATTATGCAAAATGGGCTACAATTGTCTATCTACAGATATAGGTGTTACTGTCTTTAGAAGAAGTGATGATTCAGTAGCATTTAAGGGAGTATTAGAGGGTCAGCTATACTTAGTTGATTGTAACAAAGCTGAACTCGATACTTGCTTAATTGCTAAGACTAATATGGGTTGGCTCTGACATCGCCGACTAGCCCATGTTGGGATGAAGAATCTTCACAAGCTTCTAAAGGGATAGCACATTTTAGGACTAACAAATGTTCATTTTGAGAAAGACAGGGTTTGTAGCGCATGTCAAGCGAGAAAGCAAGTTGGCTCCCATCATCCACATAAAGAACATAATGACAACAGATAGGCCACTGGAACTACTCCACATGAATCTATTCGGCCCGATAGCTTACATAAGCATCGGCGGGAGTAAGTACTGTCTAGTAATTGTGGATGACTATTCTCACTTCACTTGGGTATTCTTTTTGCAGGAAAAATCTCAGACCCAAGAGACCTTAAAAGAATTCTTAAGACGGGCTCAAAACAAGTTCGGATTAAGGATCAAAAAGATAAGAAGCGACAATGGGACAGAGTTCAAGAACTCTCAAATCGAAGGCTTTCTTGAGGAGGAAGGCATCAAGCATGAGTTCTCTTCTCCCTACACACCTCAACAAAATGGTGTAGTGGAGAGGAAGAATAGAACTCTACTGGATATGGCAAGGACCATGCTTGATGAATACAAGACACCGGACCGGTTTTGGGTGGAAGCAATCAACACTGCTTGCTACTCCATCAACCGGTTATATCTTCACCGAATCCTCAAGAAGACATCGTACGAACTCCTCACCGGTAAAAAGCCCAATGTTTCATATTTTAGAGTCTTTTGTAGCAAATGTTTTATTCTTGTTAAAAGAGGAAGAAAATCTAAATTTGCTCCAAAGGCTGTAGAAGGTTTTTTACTTGGTTATGACTTAAACACAAGGGCATATAGAGTCTTCAACAAATCCACTGGATTAATTGAGGTTTCTTGTGACATTGTGTTCGATGAGACTAATGGCTCCCAAGTGGAGCAAGTTGATCTTGATGAACTAGATGATGAAGAGGCTCCATGTGTTGCACTAAGGAACATGTCCATTGGGGATGTGTGTCCTAAGGAATCCGAAGAGCCCACACAAGCACAAGATCAACTGTCATCTTCCATGCAAGTATCTCCACCAACTCAAGATGAGGATCAGGCTCAAAATGAAGATCAAGAGGCTGAGCCACCTCAAGAGGAGGACAATGATCAAGGGGGAGATGAAGTTGATCAAGACAAGGAAGATGATCAAGAAGTTCAGGGTCAAAGTCCGCCACACCCAAGAGTCCACCAAGCAATTCAAAGAGATCACCCCGTCAACTCCATCCTCGGTGATATTCATAAGGGGTAACCACTAGATCTCGAGTTGCTCATTTTTGTGAACATTACTCTTTTGTGTCCCATATTGAGCCATACAGGGTCGAGGATGCACTAAGAGATTCGGATTGGGTGCCGGCAACGCAAGAGGAACTCAACAACTTCACAAGGGATGAGGTATGGCATTTAGTTCCACGTCCTAACCAAAATGTTATACGTACCAAGTGGGTATTCCGCAACAAGCAAGATGAGCATGGTGTGGTGACAAGGAACAAATCCTGACTTGTGGCCAAAGGTTATTCACAAGTCGAAGGTTTGGACTTTGATGAAACTTATGCACCCGTAGCTAGGCTTGAGTCAATTCGCATATTACTTGCCTATGCTACTTACCATGGCTTTAAGCTTTATCAAATGGATGTGAAAAGTGCCTTCCTCAATGGACCAATCAAGGAAGAGGTCTATGTTGAGCAACCTCCCAACTTTAAAGATAGTGAGTACCCTAACCATGTGTATAAAATCTCAAAGGCGCTTTATGGTCTCAAGCATGCCCCAAGAGCATGGTATGAATGCCTGCGAGATTTCCTTATCACTAATGCATTCAAAGTCGGCAAAGTCGATCCTACACTCTTTACTAAAACTATTGCAAAAGATTTGTTTGTATGCCAAATTTATGTTGATGATATCATATTTGGGTCTACTAACAAATCTACTTGTAAAGAGTTTAGTAGGATCATGATACAAAAATTCGAGATGTCTATGATGGGGAGTTGAAGTATTTCCTAGGATTTCAAGTCAAGCAACTCCAAGACGGTACCTTCATCAGCCAAACAAAGTACATTCAAGACATACTTAACAAGTTTGGAATGAAGGACGCCAAGCCCATCAAGACACCCATGGGAACTAATGGGCATCTCGACCTCAACACGGGAGGTAAGTCCGTAGATCAAAAGGTATACCGGTCGATGATTGGATCTTTACTCTATTTATGTGCATCTCGACCGGATATTATGCTTTCCGTATGCATGTGTGCAAGGTTCCAAGCCGATCCTAAGGAAGTTCACCTTAGGGACATGAAAAGAATCATGAGATATTTAGTTTACACTCCTAAGTTTGGACTTTGGTACCCCAAGGGATCCACTTTTGATTTAATAGGATATTCCGATGCCGATTGGGCAGGGTGTAAAATTGATAGGAAGAGCATTTCAGGGACTTGTCAATTTTTGGGGAGATCCCTTGTGTCTTGGGCTTCAAAGAAACAAAACTCAGTAGCTCTTTCCACCGCCAAAGCCGAGTACATTGTTGCAGGCCATTGTTGTGCGCAATTACTTTGGATGAGGCAAACCCTCAGGGACTATGGCTACAAATTGAGCAAAGTCCCTCTCCTATGTGACAATCAGAGTGCAATCCACATAGCGGATAATCCCGTTGAACACAGTCGCACTAAGCACATAGACATTCGGTATCACTTTTTGAGGGATCACAAACAAAGGGAGGATATCGAGATAGCTTATGTTAGCACCAAAGAACAATTAGCCGATATCTTTACCAAGCCATTAGATGAGAAAACTTGTAGCAAACTTAGGAATGAGCTAAATATTCTTGATTCTCGTAATTTTGATTGAAACACTGCACATAGCTCATTTATATACCTTTGATCATATCTCTTTCATGACTACGACTAATGTGTTTTCGAGTGTATTTCTATGCTAAGTCATAGATTGAAAGGGAAATGAAGTACTCGACGAAGACAAGGCTTCCACTCAACTCTACCGGTATCTTTTATCCTTCGTCGTTACTCCACAACACTCTCCAAAATGGTATAATCTTCACTCATATTTCATTTGCCAATAGGGGAGAAAGTAAGAAGGGCTCTCAAAGTCTCTGTTTTTGGCGATTAATGGCAAAGGGGGAGAAATATTAAGGCCCAAAGCAAAAGGACCGCACCACCACCAACTTCAAAATTTTTTGAAATGATGATTTATTTGGTTTTCACAAAAGTTTGTTTTTCCAATTGGTATCTTGTGATAAGCAATTTCTTCAATTGGTATATTTTCAAAATTGGCATCTAAATTACATACTTCCAATTGATATCTATTAAAACCCTCTTGAAAGCTAAGAGGAGAATTTCATTCAGGGGGAGTTTTGTTTAGTCAAAGAAAAAGCATTTGAAACAGGGAGAGAAATTTCAAAGCTTGAAGATGCTTCTTGCAATTATATTCATATACCTTTGACTATTTGCAAAAGACTTTGAAAACGATTTTCCAAAAAGATTTGCAAAAACAAAACAAGTGGTGCAAATGTGGTACACAATATTAAATAGAAGAAAGCAATCCATTCATATCTAGTGAAATTATAAATTGGTTTAATTCCAAGTAACATATGCACTTACCCTATGCAAACTAGTTTATTTCTGCACTTGATATATTTGCTTTGGTTTGTGTTGGTATCAATCACCAAAAAGGGGGAGATTGAAAGGGAAATAGGGTTAACGTTTTCCTATAATTAATTTTGGTGGTTGAATGCCCAACACAAATAATGGACTAACTAGTTTGCTCTAGATTATATGTTCTACAGGTGCATAAAGGTTCAACACAAACCAATAAAAGATTAAAGTTAGGGATCAAATTCAAAGGAGCAAAGAAACCGAGTGTGCCCTGGTCTGGCGCACCGGACTATCTGGTGTGCCACCAGACAGTGTTCGGTGCACCCGAACCGTACAGAGTCCAACTGGCCACTCTCGGCTTTCTTCAGGCGCTCTCCGCTATAATTCACCGGACTGTCCGGTGTGCCACCGGACTGTCCGGTGCACCAGCGGAGTAACAGCTACCAGCGCAACGGTGGACTGCAACAGTGCCCCTAAGAGCGCCACAGTGCGAGGCAGAAGTCAGAACGGAGGTCAGAGGCGCACTGGACACTGAATAGTGTCTGTCCAGTGTGGCACCGGACTGTCCGGTGCCACTAGAGGACAAAACCTTCAACCGTCAAAAGCTCCAGAACCCTAACGGTTGGGTGATGTGGCTGGCGCACCAGACAGTGTCCGGTGGCACACCGGACTGTCCGGTGCGCCCATCGACAGCAGCCTGCCCCAACGGTTGTTTGGTGGTTGAGGGCTATAAATACCCCCCAACCACCACCACTCCAAGCATCCAAGTTTCTAGCACTTCACATTCAATACAAGAGCTAGTGCATTCACTCCAAGACACATTTCCAAAAGATCAAAGCATCTCCAAGTCTAGAATTCATTCCAACCACCTAGTGACTTGAGAGAGAGTTTGCCCGTGTTCTTTTGCGCTCTTGTTGCTTGGATCGCTTTCCTCCTTCCTCATTCTTGTTTCCAAGTGAATTGTAATCAAAGCAAGAGACACCAAGTGTGTGATGGCCCTTGTGGGTTCTCAGTGACCCATTTGATTAAGGAGAAAGCTCACTCGGTCTAGGTGACCGTTTGAGAGAGGGAAAGGGTTGAAAGACACCCGGTCTTTGTGACCACCTCAACGGGGACTAGGTTCTTTAGAATCGAACCTCGATAAACAAATCACCGTGTTCATCCATTTTATTTCTTGTTTGATTTGTTTTCCCCTCTCTTTCGGACTCGGATTCATTTCTAACGCTAACCATGCTAAGGATCATGTCCATTGGGGATGTGTGTCCTAAGGAATCCGAAGAGCCCACACAAGCACAAGATCAACCGTCATCTTCCAATCAAGCATCTCCACCTACCCAAGATGAGAACCAGGTTCAAGATGATGAAGATGAAGATCAAGCGGATGAGCCACCTCTAGAGGTGGACATGGATCAAGGGGGAGATGAATATGAACAAGACAAGCAAGATGATCAAGAAATTAGGGACCAAAGACTGCCACACCCAAGAGTCCACCAAGCAATTCAAAGAGATCACCACGTCAACTCCATCCTTGGTGACATTCATAAGGGGGTAACCACTAGGTCTCGAGTTGCTCATTGCTGTGAACATTACTCTTTTGTGTCCTATATTGAGCCATACAGGGTGGAGGATGCACTAAGAGATCCGGATTGGGTGGTGGCTATGCAAGAGGAGCTCAACAACTTCACGAGGAATGAGGTATGACATTTAGTTCCACGTCCTAATCAAAATGTTGTAGGTACCAAGTGGGTATTCCGCAACAAGCAAGATGAGCATGGTGTGGTGACAAGAAACAAAGCCCGACTTGTGGCCAAATGTTATTCACAAGTCGAAGGTTTGGATTTCGATGAAACCTATGCACCCGGAGCTAGGCTTGAATCAATTCGTATATTACTTGCCTATGCTACTTACCATGGATTCAAGCTTTATCAAATGGACGTAAAAAGTACCTTCCTCAATGGACCCATTGTCGGTGTTTAGAGTCCGACCGCACACCCGGGGTTACCCCTCGCGTGCTTTTGGGTAGGATGGTGCTGTCGACTGTAGCTCAATGGTTCGTGCTAGACGCATGAGAGATGACAGATAATTTTCTGTAGGTTCGGGCCGCTTAGAGAGGCGTAATACACTACTTCTTGGTGTGGATCTTTATGTTGTGGGTTACAAGTGAAATCTCTAGAATGGAGAAAAGCTAATGAGATAGGTAGATGGTTGATAGAAATGATGGGGTACCCCTAGGCCTTATATACTCGACCGTGGGGCACTACATGCGTGTGTGAGGATTATGTGCATCCTAAATAATAGTGAACCGACTGAACTGATCTCCCTACAATCTTGTCGACTTATCCCTAATCCGCCCTAATATTCAAGGGTGTCGTACGCGGGTAAGTCGGGCGGGCGCTACGGATAGCGCACGAGTCTGACGGGTTGCCTAGGCCTGAGTCTGCTTATTTCTCGTCTCGACCCACCCTGCCAGTAGTTCTGACCTGGCCCACGAAGGGATGGCCTTGCGAGGTAACTGGCCCAAGGCCCCGCGCAAGGCCTTCTTGCCTTCTAGTGGACCCGGGGGATATCTGTCCCCCACACCCATAAAGGAAGAGGTCTACGTTGAGCAACCTCCCAGCTCTAAAGATAGTAAGTACCCTAACCATGTTTACAAACTCTCAAAGGCGCTTTATGGGCTCAAGCAAGCCCCAAGAGGATGGTATGAATGCCTGCAAGATTTCCTTATCACTAATGGCTTCAAAGTCGGTAAAGCCGATCCTACTCTCTTCACGAAAACCATTGCAAAAGACTTGCTTATATGCCAAATTTATGTTGACGATATTATATTTGGGTCTACTAACAAGTCATCTTGTGAAGATTTTAGTAGGATCATGATTCAAAAATTCGAGATGTCAATGATGGGGGAGTTGAAGTATTTTCTTGGATTTCAAATCAAGCAACTACAAGATGGCACCTTCATCAACCAAACAAAGTATATTCAAGACATGCTTAAGAAGTTTGGAATGAAGTATGGCAAACCCATCAAGACACCCATGGGAACCAATGGGCGTCTTGACCTCGACACGCGAGGTAAATCCATAGATCAAAAGGTATACCGGTCGATGATAGGATCTTTACTCTACTTATGTGCATCTCGACCGGATATTATGCTTTCTGTATGCATGTGTGCAAGGTTCCTAGCAAATCCTAAGGAAGTTCACCTTAGGGCCATAAAGAGAATCATGAGATACTTAGTTCACACTCCTAAGTTTGGGCTTTAGTACCCCAAGGGATCTACATTTGATTTAATTGGGTATTCTGATGCCGATTGGGCAGGGTCTAAAATTGATAGATAGAGCACAACAGGGACTTGTTAGTTTCTGGGGAGATCCCTGGTGTCATGGGCTTCAAAGAAACAAAATTCAGTAACTCTTTCCACTGTCGAAGTCGAGAACATTGCCGCAGGCCATTGTTGTGCGCAATTACTTTGGATGAGGCAAACCCTTATGGACTATGGCTACAAATTGAGCAAAGTCCCTCTCCTATGTGATAATGAGAGTGCAATCCGCATGGCAGATAATCCCGTTGAACACAGCTGCACTAAGCACATAGATATTCAATATCACTTTCTGAGAGATCACCAACAAAAGGGGGATATCGAAATTGCTTATGTTAACACTCACAACCAATTAGTCGATATCTTTACCAAGCCACTAGATGAGAAAACTTTTAGCAAACTGAGGATTGATCTAAATATACTTGATTCTCAGAACTTTGATTGAAACATTGCACACATAGCTCATGAATATACCTTTGATCACATGTCTTTAATTTGGTACAACTGCATATTTCTTATTCTTCGCGTGTCGAGCTACGACTAATGTGTTTTCAAGTATATTTCTATACTAAGTCGTACATTGAAAGGGAAATAGGGTCTTCGGCAAAGAACAAGGCTTCCACTCCACAACTCTGACGGTATCATTTACCCCTTGTCGTTGTTCCTCCACACTCTCAATTGGTATAATCCTTCACTCTTATTTACTTGTACCAATAGGGAGAAGAATGAAAAAGGGCTCTCAAGTTCTCCGTTTTTGGCGATTAATGCCAAAGGGGAAGAGAATATTAAGCTCAAAGCAAAAGGACCGCACCACGACCTTTAAAAAATTTTAGTATATTTTTCAAATTGGTATCTTTCAAAAATAAGTATTTCAATTAGTACTTAATCAAAATGAATTTTCAATTGGCATGTGAAGAGAATTTCTAAATTGGTATCTTCAAAAACTTCACATTAAGAATGAAAGAATTTCAAATAGAATATTTTTAAATGGTATCAAATTTTCAACTCATATGTGAAAATTTCAATTAGTATCTACTTCAAAGCCCTCTTAAAAGTTAAGGGGAGAATTTCATTCAGGGGGAGCTTTTATGTAGTCAAAGGAAAAGCATTTGAAACAGGGGGAGAAATTTTAAATCCTAAAATGTTTCTTGCAATCACATTCTTATACCTTTGACTACTTGCAAAAGTTTTTTAATAGATTTCCAAAAAAGATTTGCAAAAACAAAACTTGTGGTGCAAATGTGGTCCAAAATATTAAATAAAAGAAAGCCAATCCATTCACTCTTATTCTTAGTGATACTTTCAATTGGTTTCACTCCAAGTAACCTATGCGCATTCATCATAAATGCAAACTAGTTACATTTCTACACTTTATATTTGCTTTGGTTTGTGTTGGCATCAATCACCAAAAAGGGGGAGATTGAAAGGGAAATAGGGTTAACCATTTCCTATAATTAATTTTGGCGGTTGATGACCAACGCAAACAAGTGGACTAACTAGTTTGTCAAGAATTCATGTATTACAGGTGCATAAGGTTCAACACAAATCAAGAAAGAAATCAAGTTAGGGACACAATTTTATCGGAGCAAAGAACTTGAGTGTGCTGAAAAATGGCACACCGGACAGTGTCCGGTGCACCAGGACCGTACAACTCCAAACCAGCCACTCTCGGGAATTCCAGGGTGCGCTCCGCTATAATTCACCGGACTGTCCGGTGAGCTAGCGGATCAACAGCTAGCTCGCGTCAACGGTCGACTGCAAAAGCGCCTGCCACGGTGAACAGTGCGCGGCAGAGTCAGAGCAGCCAAGTGAGAGGGCCCCAGACTATCTGGTGTGGCACCAGACTGTCCGGTGCCGCAAGAAGACAAAGGATCCAATGATCGACTAGCTCCAAACCCTGACGGTTAGCTGACGTGGCGGAGCACCAGGCAATGAACAGTGGGTGTCCGGTGGCGCACCGTACTGTCCGGTGCGCCCATCGCCAGCAGCCTTCACCAACGGCTATGGAAGTGGTTGGGGGCTATAAATACCCCCCAAACACCTCATTCATATCCATCCAAGCATTCCAAATACCTCATTCAATACAAGAGAAAAAGACTTCACTCCAAGACACATCAAATAGATTGAATCCTCTCTAAGCCTCCAGATCAACTCAATTCCATTAGGGACTTGAGAGAGGGTGTTTTGTGTTCTTTTGTTGCTCTTGTCGCTTGGATTGGCCTTTTTCTTTTCCTATTCTTATTCTCAAGTGCTTTGTAAGCGAAGCAAGAGACACCAATTGTGTGGTAGTCCTTGCGGGGTCTTAGTGACCCGTGAGATTAAGGAAGAAGGCTCACTCGGTCTAAGTGACCGTTTGAGAGAGGGAAAGGGTTGAAATAGGCCTGGTTTTTGTGACCTCCTCAACGGGGACTAGGTTCTTTGGAACCGAACCTCGGTAAAACAAATCATTGTGTTCACTCGCCTTGATTCTTGTTTGATTTGTTTTTCCCTCTCTTCGGACTTGAATTTAATTCTAACGCTAACCCCGGCTTGTAGTGTGTGTTTAAGTTTATAAAATTCAGGTTTCGCCTATTCATCCCCTCTAGGCGACTTTCACCCATCTTAGAACATCCTCAATATTAGATCTTAGAAGATCGTTTCTTTTTTTTGCAGAATTGCATAGGTTCAATAGATGGAACCCATGTTCCAATATCAATGTCACCCGATCAAGCCGCACCATTCAGGAATAGAAAAGGGACCCTTAGCCAAACATGATGGTTGCGTGTGATTTTAACCTTAACATAACTTATGTGTCAGTCAGATGGGAAGGATCAGCAACATATTCAATTGTTCTTAGATCTGCAATGAGCAATGTTGTAGGAAAGTTTGAAGTACCTTCTGGGAAGTACTACCTAATAGATGGTGGTTATGCCAATACAACTTCCTTTATTGCACCATATCATGGGGTTAGATATCACCTGAAAGAGTTTGGCCATGGTCATCAAAGGCCTCAAAATCACAAAGAGTTATTCAACCATCGCCATGTTGTTTTAAGAAATCATGTAGAGAGGGCTTTGGGTGTCATAAAGAAGAGATTTCCAATCCTCAAAGTTGCTACCCTTCACAAAATGGAAAATCAAGCAAAAATACCTATTGCTGCTGCAGTCCTCCATAACTTAATTTGATCACACAACGGTGATGTGAGATGGCTAGAAAATGATCAAGGAAATATCAACCCACAAAGTTTTGTCAGCCTACCCGATAGTGACCATGGAAATGATGAAAGCAATATGGAAGGGAATAACTTAAGAGATATGATAGCTTATCATATATGGGCAGATTATGAGCAATGTAGAAATCAGTGAATCATTTCTGTAATGGATATTATGTGATCAATAAATGTCATTTCAATTGGACTACATACTTGTGATGATATTTTGTAATGGATATTTTGTGATGGCAAATTACTGTTGTTTTTAGAATAATCAAGTGTATTTTTGTAAGTTGTTGAATTTTGATGTAATGGTTATTTTGCAAATTACTGCTATAATGGATATTTTGTGATGGCAAATTACAACCTTCTTTTTGCTAGTGTTTCGGTTGGGGTGGGTCACAGTTCATTCCTTGTGTCACAAAAATAAAAGTAGAAATGATGTTCATAGTTTCTTTTTTGCTGGTGATTCTATATAATAGATATGATGTTCACAAGAGGTTCTCCCAAAATTTTGATGTTATCTAAAGCTGCTCAAAAGAAGGTTTCTCCTATAGCTTCTACATCAAAGAAGTGTGGAGGTACATGTTATTTAATGTAAAGCATGTACATGTTATTCTTATTGTGTTTCAACTTCAAATGATTAATTGTCCCTCATATTTTTTTGAAATTTAGGTGGTGTTCAGAGAGCAGCATGGAATTCTGAATTGGAGAAGAGCCTCGTTGATTTGTTGTTTGAGCACAATGTACCTCCATATTGGGCTCAAAATGGCTAAAGTCCAGATGCTTGGAACAAAATTGTTACTGAATTCAACAAGAAGCATGAGTATGTCACATTCAACAAGATTCAAATTCAGAAGAAGAAGAGGGAATTGAAAAGGGATTACAAGATGTTGAAAGAGGCTAGAAAGCAAAGTGGTGTTTCCTAGAATGAGAAACGATTCATGATTGTTGCTAATCCACCAATATGGGAAAACATCATAAAAGTAAGTTTTTGACTCCAGCGTTATATCTAATTGTGACTCTAGCTTTATAATTGTGAACTTATCATAAAGTAGTTTAGGAACTTACTTTTTTACAATGTTTTATCAGTTATTTCCTAGGGCCAAGAAATTTCAAAAGAAGTCTTTCCCTCTCTTTGATGCTCTTGGGGAACTATACGATGGGCACATTGCTCAAGGGACCTGGAACATAACATCTACACATCTACCACAAGAATGGAACACAATTTCAAATGAAGAACAAGTGAACACCACAAAAAGAGGATTCAAGATTGAAACAAGATGAAGATCCTATAATTGGAATGACTGAACAGAGGGTACATGTAACAACGAGAAGGTCTACTGCATCAACAATCAATCAAGATAAGGAAGCAAAGAGGATGAAGAAGGATTCTTTGGAAGGACTTGTTGGGAGATATCTAGATCTAAAATCAAAACAAGTTGAGGTTGAGGTTACACACATGGCTAAAGGAAAAGATTCTGCTCAAGGTAATGACTTCTCCATCATGAGATGCATTTCTGTTCTTAGATCCATGAACGTGACAGCAGATGAGAAGATAAAAGCAGTTGAGGTATTCGACATACCAAACAACAGAGAGACCTTTATTAGTTTTAGTATTGATGAGCCAGAAATTGCCCTCCTATGGTTAAGACGGAAGATGGATAAGCTCTAAGGTAAGTATAGTCAATTTGTGTTTTTCAAAACTAAAAACCTTTGAATTTTAAAAACTGAAATCATTAGTTTTACTATTGTCATTGTCTCCTTATGGGCATGTAGAACAAATCCATGTCATTTAGGCCAATGGAGTTCATGTGTGATATAGGCTCCCAAGATGCTCTTGTTTCATTGTTGTGTAACTGTCTTGAAGCATGTTTATAGCACAAACACCTAATTCTCTTGTGCTATGCAACAATAATATAATGCAATCGTCCAGCTTCTTCTCTTGTGCAAAATAGTTGCTTTTCTTTTCCCAATCCTGTAGGGTGTGGTAGTGTAGTTGCCTGAGTAGTAGGAGTATTTCTGGTAGGAATTTACTATAGTTCTTATCTTTGGGCTTCAGTAGTTTGATTAACGTTGTTGCTTCTCTATCGTGTTTTGCAGTTTGGACTTCTGTAGCACCGTTGGTCTGAATCTGAAAATCTACATCGTGCTAGTTGCTAGTTGACACATTGAACTATGTTGATTTGTGCTCCATAATCAATGGTGTTCTACGATCTAAGGATAAAGAAACTATGTTGATTTGTGCTCCAGGATCATTGGATGTTATGTTGACTTGTGTTTTTTATTTAATCTGGATTAAAAATGTGTTCAATCTGAACGAAAAAAATATGTATCACGTGACATGCATGCTTAAATTTCTGGTGAGATACAGTGACATGTTCTATACTTAAACTTTGTTGGTTTTATTTTGGCTTTTGTTGGTTTTCAAGTTTGGGATTTAATCCACATGGAATAAATGAACAAACATAGTTGATTGGGTTTTAGGATATAATCCATATGGAACAAACGAACAAAGATTGGTGGATTGAGTTTAGGGATTTAATCCCACAAGGGATTGGGTGAAAGACTTGGATTCATCCAATCCATATGTGGAGAAAACCAGCCTGGGAAAAATCCCAAACTGCCGAACAAAGCCTTAGCTGGGCTCCTTGCCTTCATCCACCCAACCAACCAGCAGCCATGGTGTTGGATGGAGAGGACGTAGCCCCCATCATCCTCGATCCCTTCCTCACTCTCTCATTGATCTGTTTCGATTGACTATTTCTTTTGCGGAATGGAATCAATCCCACATTTTAGGGACGCCAACATTTTCGATTGACTATTTCGTTCTTGAAGCGTCCCTCCATGGCCCTGAGAACCCGGTCCTTGACTCTGGTCTTCTGAGCCCTGGCGTTGGCCTTGTCTCTTCTCCTGAAAATCCCGAGTAGTTTTTCCCTGCGTAGAGTTCTCATTAAAGCATATATAAACAAATAGGAATAATTGTATAAAACCTAGCAGATATATACCCATATTTGAGCATGGTTCCATAGAATTAAGCACAGCTTGTTCAACATGTGCAAGTGAATTACCAATTGTTCAACTTATCATAGTGACAACCTCTTAAGCATATGGGTGATGGTCCTGATCATCAATAAATTATTAAAATGTGATTCACATTATTAAAATGAGAAGTCAACTGAGTGATTCGACATAATAACATACACTTGTTGGAAAATTAACAGGGCCTAAGATTAATTTGATAATGCAGCATAAAACAAAAAACCCAGATCTACTAGCAGATAATATCCACGACATTAGACCAGAACAGATCTGAACTAACTCAACAAGATTAACACATAAAATAATAATCGACAATGGATCTAACCATAAGATCGTCATTGCAACAAACTGAAACTGTAGATTTACTCACAGTGATTTCCACGAGTTTTGTATAGGTGAAAGGGAAATGTGCCCTTAGGCCATTTCTATAAGTATTTTGGTGATTAGATGTCCAACACATATCGAGTGAGTTCTTATGTGCAAAATAAGTGAGAAGTGTGAAATCAAGAACAAGGTATGTCTCTAGACTTAGTGAATTGTTTTTGAATACTAACATGGTTATCTAAGTACTAGAAACAGTGCCAATAAAAGAAGATTTGAATTGGAGAAGAATTGGCAAAGTACAGCCAACACCAGCTCGGGCCTGGCACACCGGATTGTCCGGTGCCCCAAGCTGGTCAATGGTGAACTGGCTACTCTCGGGAAAAGAGAAAGGCAACGTGGCTATAATTCACCGGACTGTCCGGTGAGTCAACGGCACCTGCGGCCAACGATCGTCCGCACAATCAACGCGCGACACGTGGTCCACACCAAGGGTCGGTGGGGCACACCGGACTGTCCGGTGTGCACCGGACAGTGTCCGATGTGCCAACGGCCCTGGAGGGCCAACGGTCGGTTGTGCCCGATATGAAAGGAGATCACGCATCGGACTGCTACAGGAGTTGTCCGGTGGTGCACCGGACTATCCTGTGCACCACTCGACAGAAGGCAAGAATTTCCTACCAAACTGATCTCCAACGGCTCCTAGCTGCCTTGGGGCTATAAAAGGGACCCCTAGGCGCATGGAGGAGTACATCAAGCATTCTCTAAGCATACTAAGACATCCAGACTCCGCCTCCACGCATTTGATTCATTGTGTTAGTGATTTGAGCTCCGTTCGAGTTGTGAACTCCCTGTCCTGTGCTTTGAGCTCAAGTCTTGGCTTGTGTGTGTGTGCTGCTGATTGAATCTTGTGTGCGTTGTTTTCCCTCCCTTACTCTTGTGCTTCTTATGATCAAAACTTTGTAAGGGCGAGAGGCTCCAACTTGTCGAGATTCCTCGCAAACGGGAAAAGATCTCAAAGGAAAGACCGTGGTATTCAAGTTGATCATCGGATCACTTGAAAGGGGTTGAGTGCAACCCTCATCCAATGGGATGCCACAACGTGGAAGTAGGCAAGTGTTACATGGCCGAACCACGGGATAAAAATCGCGTGTCTCTTGTGTTGCTCTTCTATGTGATTGTTCGTGTTCGCAAGAGCTCACTTCATAAACTTGATTAGCTCGCACTAACATCTTTATAATCAAGTTTGTGACTATTTAGTGTTTGATTTTACAGGATCACCTATTTACCCCTCCCCTCTAGGTGCTCTCAATTGGTATCAGAGTTGTACTCTTCATTTAAGGGACTAACCGCCCGAAGAGGTGGATCCTTAGGGTAAGGGGATGGTGGTCAATGACAAGGAGAAGGAGTCCCTCTTCAACGAGCCAAGAGACGACAAGCCCACTAACTCAGACTCGAGTCATAAGAAGAGGGACGGGAAGAAGAAGAGGCGCATCAAGAAGATCATCTACTACGACAGCGATGCCTCCTCGTCTTCACCAAGAGACGACGACGACGACTCTTTGTCGAAAAATAAAACGGTCAATCAGAACTACTCTTTTGACTATTCTCGCATGCCATACAATTCAAATGTGCATTTACTATCAATTCCCTTGGAAAACCTCCACAGTTTGATGGAGAGGACTATTCATTTTGGAGCCACAAAATGTGTAGTCATCTATTCTCTCTCCATCCTAGTATTTGGGAAATTGTAGAGAATGGGATGCATTTTGATAGTACTGATAACCCTGTGGTCATAAATGAACAAATTCATAAAAATGCCCAAGCCACTACTGTTTTGCTAGCATCTCTTTGCAGGGATGAATACAATAAGGTGAGCGGCTTGGACAACGCCAAACAAATATGGGACACCCTCAGGATATCTCATGAGGGAAATGATGCCACCATGATTACCAAAATGGAACTGGTGGAAGGCGAGCTGGGAAGCTTCGTGATGATCCGGGGAGAGGAGCCAACACAAACCTACAACAGGCTCAAGACCCTGGTCAATAAAATCCGAAGCTATAGAAGCACAAGGTGGACAGATCATGATGTCGTCCGACTCATGCTCAGATCATTTACGGTTATTGACCCCATCTTGTCAATCTTATTCGTGAAAACCCCAGTTACACCAAGATGACGCCCGAGGAAATCCTCGGAAAATTCGTGAGCGGGCGTATGATGACGAAAGAAGCTCAATATGTGGACGATGCCTTAAACGATCCTCTGCCCGTCTACGAGCCACAGCCCGTTGCTCTAAAAGCAACTAGCAGCAGGGAGGCACTACCAAGCAAGGTGGCACAAGTAGAAGCGGTCGGGCTCAATGAAGATGAGATGGCACTCATCATCAAGCGTTTCAAGACCGCGCTAAAAGGACGCAAGGAGTACCCCAACAAGAACAAAACAAGGGGAAAGCGCTCCTGCTTCAAATGCGGTAAGACTGGTCATTTCATAACTCAATGCCTCGATAATGATAATGACCAGGAACAAGAAAGGCATGGGAAGAAAGAGAAGAAGAAGAATTACAGGAAGGCAAAGGGCAAGGCGCATCTTGGAAAGGAATGGGATTCTGACTGCTCTTCATCTGACTCCGACGATGAAGGATTGGTTGCCTCGGCCTTTGACAAATCTTCGCTCTTCCCCAACGAACGTCATACCTGCCTTATGGCTAAGGAGAAAAAAGGTACGTACTCAGGACTCTCCCAAGTATACTTCTTCTAGTGATGAAGAGTCATCTGATGATGAAGTAGATTATACTGATTTATTTAAAGGATTAGATAGAAATAAAGTAGACAAAATAAATGAATTAATTGATGACCTTAATGAAAAGGATAGATTGCTAGAGAAGCAAGAAGATATCTTGTATGAGGAACATGATAAATTTGTTAGTGTTCAAAAATCTCTTGCTTTAGAAATTAAGAGAAATGAAATGCTATCCTCTGAGTTGTCTGCTTGTCATGAATCTGTCTCTAGTCTAAAGGAGTTAAATGATGAATTAAATGCTAAACTAGAGAAAGCAAATGCAACTAGTTCATGTGTAGAACATGTAGTTATTTGCAATAGGTGTAAAGATGTTAATTTTGATGAACATGCTATCTCTATTGCTAAATTAAACAATGAGGTTGCAAGTCTTAATGCTCAACTTAAGACTTGCAAAGATGATTTTGAGAAATTAAAATTTGCTAGGGATGCCTACACCATTGGTAGACACTCCTCAATTAAGGATGGACTTGGTTTTCGAAAGGGAACCAAGAACTTAACAAACCAAAAGACTTCCGTTCTCAACAAGGATAAAGGGAAGGCTCCAATGGTTAGTAGCACTCAAAACAACCATGCCTATATTTATGATAGGAAATTCACTAGTCATGCTTATAATAATAGGGGTTATAATCATGTTGCTTTACCTGTTTACCATAATTCTCATGCTATGGTTGCTTCTAGCTCTACTTATGCTTATGGTAGAAATAGGCCTAGGTGTAATCATGTTGCGTCTCATGTGCCTAGGAGAACTTGCAATGGTCCTACTACTCTTTTCCATACTTGCAATACTGTCTTTGTACTTTTATGTAAGAATGCAAAAGTAGTTGCTAGGAAGTTGGGATCCAAATGCAAGGGAGACAAAACATGCATTTGGGTTCCAAAAGCTATTGTGACTAACCTTGTAGGACCCAACAAGAGTTGGGTACCTAAAACCCAGGCTTAAATTGCCTTGCAGGTTTATGCATCCGGGGGCTCAAGTTGGATTATCGACAGCAGATGCACGAACCACATGACGGGGGAGAAGAAGATGTTCACCTCCTACGTCAAAAACAAGGATTCCCTGGATTCGATCATCTTTGGAGATGGGAACCAAGGCAAGGTCAAAAGTTTGGGAAAGATAGACATCACATCCGAGCATTCTATCTCTAATGTGTTTTTAGTTGAATCGCTCGGGTATAATTTGTTATCTGTGAGTCAATTATGTAACATGGGTTATAATTGTTTATTCACAAATGTAGATGTATCTGTCTTTAGGAGAAGTGATGGTTCATTAGCTTTTAAGGGTGTATTAGACGACAAGCTCTACTTAGTCGATTTTTTGAAAGAGAATGCTGATCTAGATGCATGCTTAATAGCTAAGACGAATATGGGCTGGCTTTGGCATCGCCGTCTAGCACATGTTGGGATGAAGAACCTTCATAAGCTTCTAAAGGGAGATCATGTGTTAGGACTAACCGATGTTTGTTTTGAGAAAGGCAGACCTTGTGCAGCATGTCAAGCAGGGAAACAGGTGGGAAGCACTCATCACAGCAAGAATGTGATGACGACATCAAGACCACTTGAGCTTCTTCACATGGACCTCTTTGGTCCCGTTGCCTATCTCAGCATAGGGGGAAGTAAGTATGGTCTTGTAATAGTTGATGATTTTTCCTGCTTCACTTGGGTATTCTTTTTGCAGGACAAATCAGAAACCCAAGGGACCCTAAAGCGCTTCTTAAGAAGAGCTCAAAATGAGTTTGAGCTAAAGGTGAAGAAGATAAGAAGCGACAATGGGTCCGAGTTCAAGAATCTACAAGTTGAAGAGTTTCTTGAGGAGGAAGGCATCAAGCACGAGTTCTCTGCTCCCTACACACTATAACAAAATGGTGTGGTAGAGAGGAAGAACAGGACGCTAATCGACATGGCGAGAATGATGCTTGGAGAGTACAAGATGCCTAAGCGGTTTTGGTCGGAAGCTGTGAACACAGCTTGCCACGCCATAAACCGGCTCTACCTGCACCGTCTCCTCAAGAAGACTACTTATGAACTCCTAATTGGTAACAAACCAAATATCTCTTACTTTCGTGTATTTGGGAGCAAATGTTACATTCTGGTGAAGAAATGTAGACATTCAAAATTTGCTCCCAAGGCGGTAGAAGGTTTCTTACTAGGATATGACTCAAATACAAAGGCGTATAGGGTCTTCAACAAATCATCAGGATTGGTTGAAGTCTCTAGCGACGTTGTATTTGATGAGACTAATGGCTCTCCAAGAGAGCAAGTTGATCTTGATGATATAGATGAAGATGAAGTTCCGACAGCTGCAATGCGCACGATGGCGATAGGAGATGTGCGACCATAGGAACCACATGAACAAGATCAGCCTTCTTCCTCGACACTGGTGCATCCCCCAACTCAAGACGATGAACAGGTACTTCAAGAAGAAGGGCAGGATCAAGGGGGGCACAAGAAGAACAGGTTATGGAGGAAGATGCACCATGGGACCCTCCAACTCAAGTCCGAGCGACGATCCAAAGACATCACCCCATCAATCAGATTCTGGGTGACATCAGCAAGGTAGTAACTACTCGCTCACGATTAGCTAATTTTTGTGAGCATTACTCGTTTGTCTCTTCTATTAAGCCTTTCAGGGTAGAAGAAGCCTTGCAGGATCCGGACTGGGTATTGGCCATGCAGGAAGAGCTCAACAACTTCAAAAGGAATGAAGTCTGGAGCCTGGTGCCGCGTCCAAAGCAAAACATTGTGGGAATCAAGTGGGTGTTCCGCAACAAGCAAGACGAGCACGGAGTGGTGACAAGAAACAAGGCTCGACTTGTGGCAAAAGGTTATGCCCAAGTTGCAGGTTTGGATTTTGAGGAGACTTTTGCTCCTTTAGCTAGGCTAGAGTCAATTCGGATATTATTAGCCTATGCTGCTCACCATTCCTTTAAGTTGTTCCAAATGGACGTGAAGAGCGCTTTCCTCAATGGGCCAATCAAGGAGGAGGTATACATGGAACAACCCCCTGGCTTTGAAGATAACATGTATCCCGACCATGTATATAAGCTCTCTAAGGCGCTCTATAGACTTGAGCAAGCCCCAAGAGCATGGTATGAATGCCTTAGAGACTTTTTAATTACTAATTCTTTCAAGGTTGGGAAAGCCGATCCAACTCTTTTCACAAAGACTTGTGATGGTGATCTGTTTGTTTGCCAAGTATATGTCGATGACATTATATTTGGTTCTACTAACCAAAAGTCTTGTGAGAAGTTTAACAGGGTGATGATGCAAAAGTTTGAGATGTCCATGATGGGCAAGTTGACTTACTTTCTTGGATTCCAAGTGAAGCAACTCAAGGATGGCACCTTCATTTCCCAGACGAGTATACCCAAGATCTTCTCAAGAGGTTTGTGAAGGATGCTAAACCCGCGAAGACACCAATGGGGACTGACGAACATCTCGACCTCAAAAAAGGAGGGGGAGATGTGCTACAACTTGACTCCTTTGAGACTAACTTGCTTACTTGAGTACACTTGAAGTAGCCTCAAAGGACCATTGAAAGAGAAAATGAACTTGGACGATGAAAAGACTTCCACTGCACTCCGGTATTAGTGTATTTAATTCCAAGTTCATATTTGTGCTCTCATTGCCTTTCTGCTCTTAATTGACATTTTGGTGAGGCAATGGGGTTAAAGGGCCAAGAATGATCCCGTTTTGGTGCTTAATGCCAAAGGGGGAGAAATTAAGGCCAAAGCAAAATGGATCAGCCAACCACTTGTGAATTTTGAAAATAGAGGAGTTAGAATTTGGTTTTTGTAAAAAATATTCTTATTGCAAAATTTGGTCTCTTATGGGGGACAATTTTGATTATGGAAAAAGGGGGAGTTTTTGGCACTTGATCAATTTTACTCTTGGAAAATCTCTCGATCAGCCCAAACAAGTGTGTTTGACTTAGAGATAGGAAAAAGAATTTGATTTGCAAAACAAACCAAGTGGTGGCAAAGAGTGATCCAAATATGCCAAATCTTAAGTAAAAAGGGAATTGGTCTTCATATGAGTTGATGTTGCACTTCTTTTGTTGCTTTTTGATGTGTTGGCATAAATCACCAAAAAGGGGGAGATTGAAAGGGAAATGTGCCCTTGGGACATTTCTATAAGTATTTTGGTGATTAGATGTCCAACACATATCGAGTGAGTTCTTATGTGCCAAATAAGTGAGAAGTGTGGGTCTCTAGACTTAGTGAATTGTTTTTGAATACTAACATGGTTATCTAAGTGCTAGAAACACTTGCCAAGAAAAGAAGATTTCAATTGGAGAAGAGTTAGCAAAATACAGTCAACACCAGCTCGGGCCTGGCGCACCGGACTGTCCGGTGGTGCACCAGACAGTGTCCGGTGCCCCAGGCTGGTCAACGGTGAACTGGCTGCTCTCGGGAAAAGAGAAAGGCAACGTGGCTATAATTCACCGGACTGTCCGATGAGTCAACGGCGCTTGCAGCCAACGGTCGTCCGCGCAATCAACGCGCGACACGTGGTCTGCGCGGTCGGTTGGGCACACCGGACTGTTCGATGTGCACCGAACAGTGTCCGGTGCGCCAACGGCCCTGGAGGACCAACAGTTGGCTATGCCCGATATGGAAGGAGATCACGCACCGAACTACTACAGGAGCTGTCCGGTGCACCACTCGATAGAAGGCAAGAATTGCCTACCAAACTGATCTCTAACGGCTCCTAGCTGCCTTGGGGCTATAAAAGGGACCCTTAGGCGCATGGAGGAGTACACCAAGCATTCTCTAAGCATACTAAGACATCCAGACTCTGCCTCCATGCATTTGATTCGTTGTGTTAGTGATTTGAGCTCCGTTCGAGTTGTGAACTCCCTGTGATGTGCTTTGAGCTCAAGTCTTAGCTTGTGTGCGTGTGTGTGCTGCTGATTGAATCTTGTGTGTGTTGTTTTCCCTCCCTTACTCTTGTGCTTCTTGTGATCAAAACTTTGTAAGGGCGAGAGGCTCCAACTTGTGGAGATTCCTTGCAAACGGGAAAAGATCTCAAAGGAAAGACCATGGTATTCAAGTTGATCATCGGATCACTTGAAAGGGGTTGAGTGCAACCCTCGTCCATTGGGACGCCACAACGTGGAAGTAAGCAAGTGTTACTTGGCCGAACCACGGGATAAAAATCGCTTGTCTCTTGTGTTGCTCTTCTCTGTGATTGTTCGTGTTCACTAGAGCTCGCTTCATAAACTTGATTAACTCGCACTAACATCTTTATAATCAAGTTTGTGGCTATTTAGTGTTTGATTTTACAGGATCACCTATTCACCCCCCCTCTAGGTGCTCTCAATAGGAACCGAACGGACGTGCGTGAAGCACTTCCTAGTAACCTGATTCGCCGGCATCCATGCAGGTCGTCGAAACGCCGGCGATGGTTCGGATACACCGCTCTCCCTTGATCTGCTGCACGGCAGACGAATGGATGGTAGGACCGAGAAGCGGTGAAAGGGAAATAGGGTTAACCATTTCCAATAATTAATTTTGGTGGTTGACGACCAACACAAACACATGGACTAATCAGTTTGTCTAGAATTCATCTATTATAGGTGCATAAGGTTCAACACAAACCAAGAAAGAAATCAAGTTAGGGACACAATTAAAAATGGAGCAAGACTTACAGTGTTCTGGAGAATGGTGCACCAGCCACTGTCCGGTGCACCAGCCAGGCGCCCTCCGAAGCAGCCACTCTCGGGAATTCTAGGGCAGCCTCCACTATAATTCACCGCACTGTCCGGTGAGCCAGCGGGGCAACGACTCCCTACGCGTCAACGGTCGACTGCGCAGAGTGTATAGTGATGAACAGTGCCGCGCAGAAGTCAGAGCAGCAAAGTCAGAGGTCACCGGACTGTCCGGTGCAGCAAAACGACAAGGCGCCCCAATGGTCAACTTCTCCGAACCCTAACGGTTGCGCCGACGTGGCACGCACCGAACAGCGCACCGGACTGTCCAGTGGCGCACCGAACTGTCCAGTGCGCCCATCGCCAGCAGAATTCAGCCAACGGCTAGAAGTGGTTGGGAGGCTATAAATACCCCCCAACCACCTCATTTACTTCCATCCAAGCCTTCTGAAATCTTCATTCATTGCAAGAGCAAAAGCCCAACACTCCAAGACACTATCAAAGCAATCAATCCACTCAAAGTCCCCAAAATCAACTCTAGTGCATTAGGGCTTGTGAGAGGATCAATTGTGTTCTTTTGTTGCTCTTGTCTCTTGGATTAGCCTTTTCTTTTTCCCTTCTTATTCTCAAGAGACTTGTAATCAAAGCAAGAGACACCTAAGTGTGTGGTGGTCCTTTCAGGGTCTAAGTGACCCGTGAGGTTAAGGAAAGGCTCACTCGATCTAAGTGATCATTTGAGAGAGGGAAAGGGTTGGAATAGATCCGGTATTTGTGACCTCCTCAATGGGGACTAGGTTCTTTGGAACCGAACCTCGGTAAAACAAATCATCGTGTTCACTCGCTTTGATTCTCGTTTGATTTGTTTTCCCTCTCTAACGTTTCCTTGCTAGTATTGATTTGAGTTGGCTCCCATACATCATCCGCATTCTTTGAGCAACTCTTAGCAAGAGAAACATTCTTTTGACTTGAATTTAATTCTAACGCTAACCCCGGTCTTAGTGTGTGTTTAAAGTTGATAAATTTCAGGTTTTGCCTATTCACCCCCTCTAGGCGACTTTCAATTGGTATCAGAGCCAGTGCTTCATTAAGAGTCTAACTGACTCGAATTGATGTCTGGAGATCACGCCAAGAGGGAGATCATGACCGGCGAAAAGCCCGTAGACTCGGGGAGGACTCTCTCAAGGGAGTCCGGCAATAAGTATAAGGAGGGAACCTCTTCCTTCATCAAGTCACATCGGAGAGGTGACATGAAGAAGAAGATGAAGAAAGTAGTATACTACGAGACCGACTCTTCGTCACCCTCCACATCTGGCACCGAGTCGTCGACTACTTCTAAGTGCCATGAGCGCAAGAAGTATAGTAAGATGCCCCTATGCTATCCTCGTTTTTCAAAGCACGCTCCATTACTTTCTGTACCCCTAGGCAAACCACCATATTTTGGTGATGAAGATTATTGTATGTGGAGTGATAAAATGAGGCACCATCTAACCTCACTCCACGAAAGTATTTGGGATATTGTTGACTTTGGAGCGTAGGCACCAAAGGTGGGGACAAGGACTACGACTCAGACAACGCCGCCCAAATATGACACTTTAACTCCCAAGCAACTTCTATACTCCTCGCCTCTTTATGTCGAGAGGAGTATAATAAGGTGCAAGGGTTAAAGAGCACCAAAGAAATTTAGGACGTCCTCAAAACCGCGTACGAAGGGGACGAGGTGACCAAGATCACCAAGCGCGAGACGATCGAGGGAGAACTCGGTCAATTCGTCCTCAACAAAGGGGAAGAGCCGCAAGCCATGTACAATCGGCTCAAGACCATGGTGAACCAAGTGCGCAACCTCGAGAGCACAAAATGGGATGACCATGAAATGGTCAAGGTTATTCTTAGATCCCTCGTTTTTCGTAATCCTACTCAAGTATAATTAATATGTGGGGATCCTAGATACAAACTAATGTCTCCCGAGGAAGTGATTGGCAAGTTCATGAGCTTTGAACTTATGATCAAAGACTCCGAATACATTTTCAACTTGGAGTAAGGCGCCACCTTCACACCCGACGTGCAACCCGTCACATTCAAAGCGAGTAGGATTCCAATCGACGCCTCCAAGCTCGACAATGAGGAGATGGCGCTCATCATCAAGAGCTTCCGCCAAATACTCAAGCAAAGGAGGAGAAAGGATTACAAGCCCTGCTCTAAGAGGGTGTGCTACCGGTGTGGTAAGTCCGGTCATTTCATAGCTAAATGTCCAATTTCTAGTGAAAGTGACAGGGATGAAGACAAGAAGGGGAAGAAGAAGGATAAGAAGAGATACTACAAGAAGAAGGGCAGAGATGCACACATGTGCCGGGAATGGGACTCTGATGAGAGCTCAACCGACTCCTCCTCCGACGAGGACGCCGCCAACATCGCCGTCAACAAAGGTCTCCTCTTCCCCAACGTTAGCCACAAGTGTCTCATGGCTAAGGACAGCAAGAAGAATAAGGTACACTCTAGAGCCAACCCCAAATATACTATATCTAGTGATGAGGGTAGCTCTAGCGATAATGAGGATGATTTACTTTCTCTCTTTGCCAACCTTAGCATAGAACAAAAGGAAAAAATTGAATGAATTAATTGAGACCATTAACGAGAAGGATGATCTCTTGGAATGCCAAGAGGACTTGCTCGTTAAAGAAAATAAAAATTTTGTTAAGTTGAAAAATGCTTATGCTCAGAAAGTAGAAAAATATGAAAACTTGTCTAAGGAGTTTAGCATTTGTCATGATTCAATTTCAAGTCTTAGAACTGAGAATGCTAGTTTTGTTTCTAATATTGAAAATTGAATGTTTGCAATGATTCAATTTCTAGTCTTAGAATTGAGAATGATAATTTAAATGCTAAGATTGAGGAATTGAGTACTTGCAAAGCATCTACATCTACTGTTGAAAATGTTACCATTTGTACTAGAAGTAGAGATATCAATGTTGAAGCTATTGATGATCACCTTGATATAATTAAACAACAAAATGATCACATAGCTACATTAAATGCTAAAATTGCCGAGCATGAACTAGAAAATGAAAAGTTTAAATTTGCTAGAAGCATGCTCTATAATGGGAGACGTCCTGGCATTAAGAATGGTATTGGTTTCCAACAGGGAAACCAAAACAACACCAAACTTAATGCCCCTAAAAAATTGTCTAATTTTGTAAAGGGCAAGGTCCCATGGCTTAGGACAATGAATGTTACATTTTATATCCTGCAAACTATCCTGAGCACAAGATTAGGAAAATTCATGCTAGGAAACCTCATACTATCTCTCATCATACTTTTATGTATAAAAATGAGGCTTCCAGTTCTAGGCATTCCACTCATGTTAAAATGCCTAAAAAGAAAATTCCTAATGCATCAAATGAGCATAACAGTTTATTTAAGACTTTTGATACTTCCTATGTTTTAACTAACAAATCAAGCAAAGTAGTTGTCAAATATGTTGGGGGCAAACACAAGAGCCCAAAGAATTGTGTTTGGGTACCCAAGGTGCTTGTTTCTAATGTGAAAGGACCCAAGACCGTTTGGGTACCTAAGAACAAGGCATAAATTTGTTTTGTAGGGTTATGCATCTGGTGGTTCAAGTTGGATAATCGATAGCGGGTGCACAAACCACATGACAGGGGAGAAAAGGATGGAAATCAAGGTTTGGTCAAAGGTTTGGGTAAAATAGCTATATCTCCTGACCATTCTATTTCTAATGTTTTTCTCGTAGATTCTTTATATTACAACTTGCTTTCAGTTTCTCAATTATGCAAAATGGGCTACAACTGTTTATTTACTGATGTAGGTGTTACTGTCTTTAGAAGAAGTGATGACTCAGTAGCATTTAAGGGAGTGTTCGATGGTCAGCTATATTTAGTTGATTTTAATGATAACAAAGCTGAACTTGACACTTGCTTAATTGCTAAGACTAATATGGGCTGGCTCTGGCATCGCCGACTTGCCCATGTTGGAATGAAGAATCTTCACAAGCTTCTAAAGGGAGAGCACATTTTAGGACTAACAAATGTTCATTTTGAGAAAGACAGGATTTGTAGCGCATGCCAAGCAAGGAAGCAAGTTGGAGTCCATCATCCACACAAAAACATCATGACAACGGACATGCCACTTGAACTACTCCACATGGACCTATTCGGCCCGATCGCATACATAAGCATCGGCTGGAGTAAGTACTGTCTAGTTATTGCGGATGATTATTCTCGCTTCACTTGGGTATTCTTTTTGCAGGAAAAATCTCATACCCAAGAGACCCTAAAGAGATTCTTAAGATGGGCTCAAAATCAGTTCGGATTTAGGATAAAAAGATAAGAAGCGATAATGGGACGAAATTCAAGAACTCTCAAATTGAAGGATTTCTTGAGGAGGAGGGCATCAAGCATGAGTTCTCTTCTTCCTACACACCTCAACAAAATGGTGTAGTGGAGAGGAAGAATAGAACTCTACTGGACATGGCAAGGACCATGCTTGATGAATACAAGACTTCGGACTGGTTTTGGGCGGAAGCAATCAACACCTCTTGCTACTCCATCAACCGGCTCTATCTTCACCGAATCCTCAAGAAACCGTCATATGAACTCCTCACTGGTAAAAAGCCCAATGTTTCATTTTAGAGTCTTTGGGAGCAAATGCTTTATTCTTATCAAGAGAGGTAGAAGTTCTAAATTTGCTCCTAAAGCATTAGAAGGCTTTTTATTAGGTTATGACTCAAACACAAGGGCATATATAGTCTTCAACAAATCCACTGGATTAGTTGAAGTTTCTTGTGACATTGTGTTTGATGAGACTAATGGCTCCCAAGTGGAGCAAGTTGATCTTGATGAACTAGATGATGAAGAGGCTCCGTGCGTTGCGCTAAGGAATATGTCCATTGGAGATGTGTGTCCTAAGGAATTCGAAGAACCCCCACAAGTACAAGATCAACCATCATCTTCCATGCAAGCATCTCCACCAACTCAAGACGAGGATCAGGCTCAAGAAGATGAATATGAAGATCAAGAGGATGAGCCACCTCAAGAGGAGGACATGGATCAGGGGGAGATGAAGATGATGAAGACAAGGAAGATGATCAAGAAATAAGAGATCAAAGACCGCCACACCCAAGAGTCCACCAAGCAATTCAAAGAGATCACTTCGCCAACTCCATTCTTGTTGACATTCATAAGGGGGTAACCACTAGATCTCGAGTTGCACATTTTTGTGAGCATTACTCTTTTGTGTCTTCTGTTGAGCCATACAGGATAGAGGATGCATTAAGAGATCCGGATTGGGTGGTGGCTATGCAAGAGGAGCTAAAGCCATGCCTCTGATTGGAGTGTTACTGTCATGCTCACGTGTCTTTTAGTGAATTTATTTGAGATTACCCACATCTCATAGACTATGACCTCACCGTCAAACTCACATAGATGTATTGTTACAAGTGTACCTTGCAGGGCAGTACCTTGCCTGTTACAGGCTTCAGAATACATTAAGACAAAAGTTAACCTCCCTTGCAGTACTAAGAGTACACATCTTCTAGCGGGAAACGAGTAAAATAATGTACTCTCTTGTTATACAAAACAAATTGTTCTTCCCAATTACTAATTCAAGATACAGCCAACACATGTTTCGTTATCCGACTTGAAGTTACAGTCCTGCTCCTCAGTGAGAGGAAGAACTGGGGAAATCACCCACCAGATCCTTAACGACATGAGCCAGAATTTAACCCTAGTCTGCCATCTCTTAAAGTTTTGACCATCGGCAAACCGGTCAGGTTTCAGTGCATCCGAAGGTCCAGCCATGTTAATTCTATCAGGTTTCTGGATTGTTGGAAAATTAATAGGGCCTAAGATTATTTTGATAATGCAACATAAAACAAAAACCCAGATCTACTGGCAGATAATATCCATGACATTAGAACAAAACAAATCTGAACTAACTCAACAAGATTAACACATAAAATAAGAATTGACAACAGATCTAACCATAAGACCGTCATTGCAACAAACTGTAATTGCAGATTTACTCACAGTGATTTCCACGAGTTCTGTAGAGGAACCCGAGTGGACGTGCGCGAAGCACTTCCCAGAAACCTGATTCGTCGGCACCCGTGCAGATTGTCAAAACGTCGGTGGTGGTTCGGAGACACCGCTTTCCCTTGATATGCTGCGCGGCAGATGAAGGGACGGTAGGGCAGATAAGCGGCGAAGCAGAGAATTGAGAAGAAGAGGATGAGTCGGTTGCTGTTCGCCTATGTCCTTCGACTGAAGGACGTCTGCCCTTTATAGACGGGCTGCCACAACCCCTTGATTCGATCTACTAAATCCAGGAACCGCCCCCTCGAATATCTCTACGTGCAACCGCTCGGAGATCTCACACGTAATGTGCGTGCCCATTACTCCTAGTTGACGTGACAATCTTTGTGTGATATTTGACAACCAAATAAACAAAGACAAAACTTAAACTACCGTTTAGAACTCGTCACGATGATCGCGCATCGTCATAAGTCACGCGATAAATAACGCGAAACGCGAGCGAGCGCGCGCGTGTGGCAGCCTCCATAACCCTTTATTTGTCTCATGTGAAGAGTAGGGAACACTCCCACATATAAGTTGGTTATCTCCTATCTAGATGGACGATATGAGACTAAAGTCTCGTGCCATCTCTACACACCACATTGGCTTTCTTATTGAATTGGGGCACACACTAGTGGGCCTAATTCCAACAACATTGTCATGTCTTTCGATGTAATCGGATCTGCGTGAGGAGGCTTCCGGAGTTCCAGTCGTGGAAGGCGGCGGTGAGAACCCATCGGCCGGGGGAAAGCTGCCGGCGCCTCACGGGCAAAGGCCACCGGCCGGGGAACGCGAGCGGCGGCGCCCTGTACAGAGGAAACGAGCGAGAGAGAGTTCGTACGCGGGACTGGTTTCCGTTACGGAGGACACGATCACGTGGATTGGGTGATATTAAGTCGTTTTAAATCCATCGTAAGTCAAAATCTATTCCAAACCATCTCAAAACACTACTAAAATAATCGAACAAGCCCTTAAACTTGTTTGGTGTAATATTGATCCCAACTCACATATGTTGAGTTGGATTGGAGTCAATACTACTATCCAAACTAAGCCTAGCTGGGCTTCCATTCCCTGGCCCATCGAGCCCACTTACACGTTAACTTACCCTATTCTTTCTGCTCAACTTGGCCTCACGCACGATAGCCGCCGCCGTCGACCAGAGCACTCCCCCGTCGTCGCCACGATGTCGTCTGAGCCTCCACCCGCCTCCTCTGCCGCCGCCGGAGAGGAACTCGCTGCTGACCTTTCCGCCGCTACCCTCAGCAAGAAGCAGCAGAAGAAGGACGCGAGGAAGGCGGAGAAGGCAGAGCAGCGCCAGCGTCAGCAGCAGCAGCAGCAGCAGCCGGCGGACGCCGAGGACCCGTTCGCGGCCAACTACGGCGAGGTCCCCGTCGAGGAGATCCAGTCAAAGGCCATCTCCGGCCGCTCGTGGTCCCATGTCGGCGACCTCGACGACTCCGCTGCGGGCCGCTCCGTGCTTATCCGCGGAGCCGCGCAGGCCATCCGTCCGGTCAGCAAGAAGATGGCTTTCGTCGTGCTGCGCCAGAGTATGAGCACCGTGCAGTGCGTGCTCGTCGCCAGCGCCGACGCCGGCGTCAGCACGCAGATGGTGCGCTTCGCCACCGCCCTCAGCAAGGAGTCCATCGTCGACGTTGAGGGCGTCGTCTCCCTCCCAAAGGAGCCCCTCAAGGCCACCACACAGCAGGTTCGTCTGGCTTGTCTTCTGGAATTCACTGATGTCTATTGGATGATTAGTGTATTTCCTCATGTCTTTAGGATGGTGTTTTTTTTAAGTAGCTAGGACGATGAATTAGCATGGGATGTCTGTGCTGTTTGGGCATATAGGTTTGTTGCTAGTATAAATTAGGTTTGCTGGTGTAGTCTAATTCGCGCTTCAATCTATTACATGCCTTACCAAACATGCTTTGTTTCGATCCCATGACAAGACATATTCACCTAATGAATGGGTTGTCTCTGTGGTTGCTTTGGCTGTAATCTGCAGGTTGAGATCCAAGTGAGGAAGATCTATTGCATCAATAGGGCTATTCCGACCCTTCCAATTAACCTTGAAGATGCGGCTCGGAGTGAGGCAGATTTTGAGAAGGCTGAATTGGTATGTTCTATGCACATCCTGTGATTTCCATTGCATTTTGTTTCAAGAAACTGCTCTATTCTGTGCTTAGTTTTTTTTGCCTATGATTTTTAGATTCATATTGAAGTTCTTAAACTGACTGTTCCTATGATTGAAGGCTGGAGAAAAGCTTGTTCGCGTTGGCCAAGATACCCGCTTGAACTACAGAGCTATTGATCTACGAACACCCTCGAACCAAGCCATATTCCGGATCCAGTGTCAAGTTGAAAACGTGAGTGTGTCATACTATTTTTATTGTTAATCTGTTATCGTTCATGTATGTGTGGTGCTTTAGCTAGAATTGTTCTTCATTCAGCGACTATAGTGAGTCTGCAAAACCTTCATGCTTCCAGAATAGAAGAATTGTCTTCGGTAAAAGGGTGCTGTGTCTTCAGCTCCAGACTTGAATCTGGCATAAGCTGTTGATGCTGTTTAGGAATAACACTAATCATAGTATGTTATCTAACAAGTTGAATGTGATTCTTTCTGATTCTTCATGCCAGTTTCCACTTATCAACATTCAGCATGAATTATTTACTGTACACGGCCTTTTTTTGTTTTCATTTGCATATCTCTATTTTATGATGGTGGTGTTGAAGCGCCAAGCACATGGAGGTTAAGTTTCTATTTTTTAACACATAATATTCTTCCTACTGATTTGTGATGTATTCTTTTTGCTGAACATGTGCAGAAATTTAGAGATTTTTTGTTGTCGAAGAACTTTGTCGGGATCCACACCCCAAAATTGATTTCTGGATCTAGTGAAGGGGGTGCGGCTGTATTCAAGCTTCTGTACAATGGTCAACCTGCTTGTTTGGCACAATCCCCTCAGTTATACAAGCAAATGGCTATCTCTGGTGGTTTTGAGCGAGTATTTGAGGTCGGCCCTGTGTTTAGAGCAGAAAATTCAAACACACACAGGCATCTATGTGAGTTCGTTGGTCTTGATGCTGAAATGGAGATTAAGGAGCATTATTTTGAGGTAAGATTGTGAGAATGCATTATTTAATTGTCTGAAGCAGTCATTATTAATTACATATTTTACACAGGTCTGTGACATTATAGATGGCTTATTCGTATCAATATTTAAACACTTGTCTGAAAACTGCAAGAAAGAACTCGAATCAATAAACAGGCAGTATCCATTTGAACCTCTGAAGGTAAAACATTCTTGATTGTTTTATAATTTGACTATTGAGTTATCTGGTTCTGTAGCCCACGAGATTGACAAATCACTTTATGCAGTATCTAGACAAAACCTTGAAGCTCACTTATGAAGAAGGAATTCAAATGTTGAAGGTACAAACTTGCAGCTGTCCCCTTCGTGGTCTAGGTTTGCTCTGTATAGCTTATGTAATTAGATCATCATGAAATAAATCATTATGCTACCCTCTGATCCCAAATATGAGTCCATAGACATCTCACACTCAAACCAAATACAGGTCCCAATGCACCTATTTTATGTCCACTTTCCTGTGATTCCCTTATTTAAATACACCTAATAATAATTAACAAATGAAGTAAACAAGCTAACTACTTTATCTATAACAAATGGACATATATAAGTCGGTGGAAGTAGTTACTGCTGTCAATTTGTTATAAGCAAAAACAGACTATACATTGTTGATTCATCTCATCAACAGGAAGCCGGAACAGAAATCGAGCCTATGGGTGACCTCAATACCGAAGCTGAGAAAAAACTTGGTCGGCTTGTCAGGGAAAAGTATATAAACTCTACAGCCCCCTATTTTGTTTTACTACTTTATATTTTGATGACAACTTTCTTTGTTATGTTTGTAGGTATGACACAGATTTTTTCATCCTGTATCGGTATCCTTTGGCTGTACGTCCGTTCTACACCATGCCTTGTTATGACAACCCAGCGTACACCAATTCTTTTGATGTCTTCATTCGAGGTGAGCACTACAATTGTAATGTTGTTGCTGATGGCATGTAGTAATTAGGCATGCCTCTTGATCATGTAAACAAGTTTATTTGTGCAAGCCCATTTCTTTTGTAGCCATATACCATGCCTCTTTAATGCTTTAGTGTTTTATATGCAATTATGCATACATAAATAATTTGGCCTCTGATTCCTATTCAGAACAGTGAAAATAGGCTCTGTTTCTGCTTAGCTTATCTCATGGGAAAGCAATTTGACCTTGAATTAATTTCTCACTGGATGATCCATACTCATTCACTTTCTTAGCATTGTCAAACGATTGAAATTTTGTTTTGGCACGCTGCACTTTAAGCTTCTAGAATTTTCTTTCACTTAAGCAAATGTGTTTGTTTCGTTAAACGAATGCGCCTGTTTGTTTTGAAACTCAAACGTGGCTCATGAACACATCCAAATAAATGAGCTGAACCAATTTCACTGATGTTACAGGCGAGGAGATAATATCTGGAGCACAAAGGATACACACTCCTGAGCTGCTGGCCAAGCGCGCGACAGAGTGTGGAATCGACGTGAGCACTATCTCGGCCTACATTGAATCCTTCAGGTGTGTCGCAGCATATACCATGCCCATAAATAACCTTGATCAATTGGTACACTGTCTCCCATTTGTTCGGTACTCATGTTGATACATATGTTTCCCTGTCCACTGTAGCTATGGCGTGCCGCCACACGGCGGTTTCGGGGTGGGTTTGGAGAGGGTGGTGATGCTGTTCTGTGCCCTGAACAACATCAGGAAGACCTCCCTGTTCCCGCGCGACCCGCAGAGGCTCGTGCCGTAAGTTTCTGATTCCAAGCCTGAGTCTTCGAGTGGTCTACGGAGCAGATCCGATGTTGTTACCATCAGAGTTGACTTGCAATCTTAGCTCCTGAACCTGGCGGTTACCGTGGATCAGAGTTCCTGTTGAATTTCACAAAAGCCTACTTGTTCCTAATAGATTGCTGCAACCAACAATATTACGACCCTTTCGGGCTTTTCTTCCCGCCTCACGTGTTATTCTGGTCTATACTTGTTTTTAAGTGCAAGTATTGCTCAGTTACATATAGCGTCCATTACGTAGCGGCCTAGCATAGTACTACCTTAGTTCACAAATATATGACACCTTTGATTTTTTCGAAAACTTTGACCACTAATCTTATTTAAAATATTTATAAAATTTTAAGTTAAGCACAAACTACCTTAAATGATAAAACAAATTATAACAAAATAAATGATAATTTTTTTTGAATAAGATGAAGTGTTCAAAGTTTTTTTTAAAAAAGTTAACGGTGTCATATATATATTTATGAACGGAGGAATTACATTGAAACTAAGGTCACTAAATAGTCGCAAAAGCCTACTTTGTTTTTTAAAATAGCACCTTGGAAGGTCGCTAAATAGTCGCAAAAGCCTACTTTGTTTTTTAAAATAGCACCTTGGAACTCAGAGGCTGTTATAGGGCCGGCAAAATGCTTGTGGCTCACTCGGTTTATGCTCGGATCGGGTCGTTTGAATTTTTTCACGAGCTGAGCTAACATTCTAGCTCGGTTTGTTAGCTCTTGAGTTGAGAGCTAAACGAGCTACGATATTTCAGCAAAACAAAACTATATACATATTATTTACGTAATAATTACTGGACATGTTATATGTATGTTTGTTGTCTATGGTCTATAAGTTAAACTAATGTTTGATGAACTTTGCCTGTGTTAAATTGGTCTATGAGAATATAACTATAGATTAAATTGATGAATATTTGTGAATTATGAATTGATGAATTAATGATTATTATATTCACATTGTTTTTTTTCTGCTCGCTTGTGAGCTAGACGAGGCAGCTCGTAAACGAGTCAAGTCTAGTTGACTTTGTGGCTTATTAGCTTAATAAATCGAGTCGAGCTGGCTCGATAACCAGCCCTAGTCAGCTATTTGACTAGCAGGCTGCTAATCATCCATGATCCTTCATAGTAGGTACATGGCAGGCCAAGTTAAGTTTTGTAAATAATAAAACCTAGCTAATTTTAAGGTTGTCTTTAGTGGAGGGTAGGAAATTGGGAATTTATATTATTGGCGATACTGTTTGTGTCGGGTACCGTAATTAGGGGTACCCCCAACACTCTTAAAACACGGTTGGTAACCACCATCAGCACAAGCTCCAGATGGGCACGATTCAGGTCAAGGCTTCGTCTACCCAAGGGACACGATCTCGCCTCGCCCGAGCCCGGCCTCGGGCGGGAACTATAGTCCCGGACGAAGTTACGTCTCGCCCGAGGGCCTCCTCAGGCAGTGGGCGCACCCTCGGCACGCCCGAGGCCCAACTCGGGCAGGCTTCGTCGAGAAGCAACCTTGGCCAAATTGCCTCTCCAACCGACCGTATCGCAGGCGTATTCAATGCGAGGATCGCCTCACACCCTATCCTGACACGCGCGCCTCAGTCGGCAAGGTCGAAATGACCGTAGTCACTTCGCACTTTCGCTGACCGATCTGACAGGAAAACAACGCCGCTCACCCCGCTCCGACTGTTGTGCCAGCCACCCGGGCAAGGCTGACAACAACAAGTTCAGCCTCAGGCGCAACAGGAAGCTCCGCCTCGCCCGACCTTAGGCCTCGGCCTCGGGAGGAGGTCTCCGCCTTGCCCGACCCCAGGGCTCGGCCTCAACCTCGGCCTCGGAAGGTGGTCTCCGCCTCGCCCGACCCCAGGGCTCGACCTCAACCTCGGCCTCGGGAGGAATCGCGTCCTCGCCCGACCCCGGCCTCGAGAGAAGTCTCCGCCTCGCCCGACCTTGGGCTCGGACCGACCGCGCCATGGGGGATACATCATTACCCTACCCCTAGCTAGCTCAGGCTACGGGGAACAAGACCGGCGTCCCATCTGGCTCGCCCCGGTAACAAGTAATGATGGCTCCCCGCGTGCGTCCATGACGACGGTGGTTCTCAGCCCCCTTTGGAAGCAAGGAGACGTCAGCAAGATCCCAGCAGCACCGATAGCTGTGCTTCTACAGGGCTCCGGCACTTCTCCGACGGCCACGTTACCGCGTACACAGGGCTCTAGCACCTCTCCAACAGCCACGTTGGCATGTACACAGGGCTCAGGCACCTCTCTGTCAGACATGTTAGCGCCTAGCTACACCCCCATTGTACACCTGGACCCTCTCCTTGCATCTATAAAAGGGAGGTCCAGGGCCTTCATGCGAGAGGGTCGCGCGGGAGAACGAGCTAACGAACAGGCTCACCCTCTCTCTCTCTCGCGAACGCTTGTAACCCCTACTACGAGCGCACCCCCCTGGTGCGAGATAACACAAGCCGCGTTTCCCCCCATGTGTTCCATCTCGCGCCAACCCATCTGGGCTTGGACACACAGCGACAAATTTACTCGTCGGTCCAGGGAAACCACGGGGTCGAAACGCTGACAGTTGGCGCGCCAGGTAGGGGCCTGCTGCGTGTTAACGAACAACTTCCCGTTGAGTTCTAGATGGGTAGTCTCCAGCAACCTCTTCAGCTAGGACGGTGCTCCGCTTCGGGAGTCTCAAGTTCATGTCCCTCGACGGCAGCTACGACATGGTACTCCCCCCCGCAGCGCGACAGCAACCACGACGGTCGTCAGCTCGCCCGACGGCGGCGGACTCGACGATGTCTTCCCCCCATGGCGGAAGAGCAGCATCCGGGTTTGTACAGCCACCCTCCTCGCCGCAGGAGGAGGAGACGGGGCAACCGTGGCCAGGCAGGAGGCGGCACCACGTCGGCTGTCGAGCGAGTCGATGACGCCGGCGCCCCAGCGAGGGACATGTCGGGCGTTGTCCTCGCGCCTGAGACAACGACGAGTGTCGTTTCCCCGCAACATGCCAACCCCAAGCGGACAGATGACGCCAGCACACTCGCGAAGGGCTTGCTGGGCGTTAGCCTTGTACCTGAGATAACGGTGCAGTCCGTCCCCGACGCGACTTCGCCACCGTCCATCGATCGAGAGGTACCATCCATTTTCCACCCTGTGCCTTTTAGATTCAGCTTCGATCCACCAAGCGACCCCGCTTCGGTGAGCGCTTTCATAAAGGCATATCCTAACCTTCCGGGGTACCATATGTGGTCAACCTAGGACCGACTGACAGCCGTCTCGACCTACGGGCCCCCAGGTTCTAAGGAAGAAGACGAGCCCGACTCTGGTTGGGATTTCTCCGGGCTCGGTAATCCCAGTGCCATGCGAGACTTCATGACCGCATGTGACTACTGCCTCTCCGATTGCTCCAATGATGGCCACAACCTTGTCGACGAAGGTTGTGACCCAAGTCGCGAATGTTTCCACGTCGATCTGAGGGGTCGCGACGAAGGCAACCACCTTGGTATGCCGGAGGATGACGATCCCCCTGGGCCTGCTTCTCGCGTTGACATCCCGCGGGAGCTAGATGTGGTCCCAGTCCCTGCGGGGGGTCAGGACACACAGCTCGAGCAAATCCGTGAGATGCAGGCCAAGCTCGACGAGGAAGCAGGCCAACTTGTGCAGCTCCGGCAAAACATCAAGCAGGAGTGGGCAGGCCGAGCACTCGCCGGAGAAGCGCGTCATCAAGCCCAGGACGTCCAGCGTCGTATCGTTGACGATGCCAGGGCAAGGCTGCCCCCGGCCTCCAGCGGGGTCGGCCAGAATCTGGCTGCAACAACAATACTACTCCGAGCGATGCCGGAGCCATCCACCACCGAGGGGCGGCGTATCCAGGGAGAACTCAAGAATCTCCTGGAGGATGCCGCGGTCCGACGGGCCGAGAGCTCTGCCTCCCGAAGGCAAGGGTACCCCCCGGAGCATCGCGCAGCGACTTCCCGACTCGTGCGGGAGGCCTCGGTCCACACCGGGCGCACACGGGACGCGACACCTGCAGCCCCGGGTCGCCTCGGCAACGAGCACCACTGCCGCGACCGTCGAGCCTGCCTCGATGAGAAGGTGCGCCGAGGCTACCACCCCAGGCGTGGGGGACGCTACGACAGCGAGGAGGATCGGAACCCCTCGCCCGAACCACCAGGTCCGCAAGCATTCAGCTAGGCCATACGACGGGCGCCGTTCCCGACCCGGTTCCGAACCCCGACTACCATCGCTAAGTACTCGGGGGAAACAAGGCTGGAGTTGTGGCTTGCGGACTACCGACTGGCCTGCCAGCTAGGTGGAACGGACGACGACAACCTCATCATCCGCAACCTCCCCCTGTTCCTCTCCGACGCCGCCCGAGCCTGGCTGGAGCATCTGCCTCCTGCGCAGATCTCCAGCTGGGACGACCTGGTCAAGGCCTTCGCTGGAAACTTCTAGGGCACGTACGTGCGCCCTGGGAACTCTTGGGATCTCCGAAGCTGCCGCCAGCAGCCAGGGGAATCCCTGCGAGAGTACATCCGCCGGTTTTCAAAGCAGCGCACCGAGCTACCCAATATCACCGACTCGGATGTCATCGGGGCGTTCCTCGCCGGCACCACTTGCCGCGACCTGGTGAGCAAACTGGGCCTCAAGACTCCCACCAAGGCGAGCGAGTTGATGGACATCTCCACCAAGTTCGCCTCTGGTCAGGAGGCGATCGAAGCCATCTTCCGAAAGGACAAGCAGCCTCAGGGACGACAGCAGGAAGACGTCCCCAAGGCGTCCGCCCAACGGGGCACGAAGAAGGCCAAGAAGAAGTCGCAAGCGAAGCGCGACGCCGCCGACGCACATCTTGTCGCTGCCGCCGAGCACAGGAACCCTCGAAAGCCCCCCGGAGGGGCCAACCTGTTCGACAAGATGCTCAAGGAGTCGTGCCCCTATCACCAGGGTCCCGTCAAGCACACCCTTGAGGAATGCGTCATGCTTCGGCGCTACTTCCATAAGGCCGGGTCCCCGGCGGGAGATGGCAAAGGCCAAGACAATGACAAGAAGGAGGGCGACAAGGCAGAGGAGTTCCCCGAGGTCCACGACTGTTTCATGATCTACGGTGGGCAAGTGGCGAACGCCTCGGCTCGGCACCGCAAGCAGGAGCGCCGGGAGGTCTGCTCGGTAAAGGTGGCGGCACCAGTCTACCTAGACTGGTCCGACAAGCCCATCACCTTCGACCAAGGCGACCACCCCGACTGCGTGTCGAGCCCAGGAAAGTACCTGCTCGTTGTCGACCCCGTCATCGGCAACGCCAGGCTCACCAAGGTCCTCATGGACGGGGGCAGCAGCCTCAACATCATCTACGCCGAGACCCTCGGGCTCTTGAAGATCGATCTGTCCACGATCCGAGCCGGTGCAGCGCCCTTTCACGGGATCATCCCCGGGAAGCGCGTTCTGCCCCTTGGACAACTCGATCTGCCTGTCTGCTTCGGAACTCCTGCCAACTTCCAAAACGAAACCCTCACGTTCGAGGTGGTCGGGTTCCGAGGGACCTACCACGCGGTGCTGGGGAGACAGTGCTACGCCAAGTTCATGGCCGTCCCCAACTACACGTACCTCAAGCTCAAGATGTCGGGCCCCAACGGGGTCATCACCGTCGGATCCACGTACCGACACGCGTACGAATGCGACGTGGAGTGCGTGGAGTACGCTGAGGCCCTCGCCGAGTCCGAGGCCCTCATCACCGACCTGAAGTGCCTCTCCAAGGAGGTGCCTGATGCGAAGCGCCACGCCGGCAACTTCTAACCAGCTGAGGCGGTTAAGTCTGTCCCTCTCGACCCCAGCAACGACGCCAGCAAGCAAGTCCGGATCAGCTCCAAGCTCAACCCCAAATAGGAAGCAGTGCTCATTGACTTTCTCCGTGCAAACGCCGAAGTTTTTGCGTGGAGTCCCTCGGACATGCCGGGCATACCGAGGGATGTCGTCGAGCACTCGTTGGATATCCGAGCTGGAGCCCGACCCGTGAAGCAGCCTCTGCGCCGTTTCGACGAAGAAAAGCGCAGAGCCATAGGCGAGGAGATCCACAAGCTGATGGCCGCAGGGTTCATCAAAGAGGTATTCCATCCTGAATGGTTAGCTAACCCTGTGCTTGTGAAAAAGAAAGGTGGGAAATGGAGGATGTGCGTAGACTACACTGGTCTAAACAAAGCATGTCCGAAGGTTCCCTACCCTCTGCCTCGTATCGACCAAATTGTGGACTCCACTGCTGGGTGCGAAACCCTGTCATTCCTCAACGCCTATTCAGGTTATCACCAAATCAAGATGAAAGAGTCTGACCAGCTCGTGACTTCTTTCATCACACCTTTTGGCAGGTACCGCTATACTACTATGCCATTTGGCTTGAGGAATGCAGGTGCGACATACCAAAGGTGCATGAACCACGTGTTCGGAGAGCACATCGGCCGAACGGTCGAGGCTTATGTCGATGACATCGTTGTCAAGACGAGGAAAGCCTCCGACCTCCTCTCTGACCTTGAAACGACATTCAAATGTCTGAGAGCGAAGGGCGTGAAGCTCAATCCCGAGAAGTGTGTCTTCGGAGTTCCCCGAGGCATGCTCCTGGGGTTCATCGTCTCTGAGCGGGGCATCGAGGCCAACCCAGAGAAAATCGCGGCCATCACCAACATGGGGCCTATCAAAGATTTGAAAGGAGTACAAAGGGTCATGGGATGCCTTGCGGCTCTGAGCCGTTTCATCTCGCGCCTCGGCGAAAAAGGCCTACCCTTGTACCGCCTCTTAAGGAAGACCGAGCGCTTCACTTGGACCCCCGAGGCCGAGGAAGCCCTCGGAAACTTAAAGGCACTCCTTACAAATGCACCCATCTTAGTGCCCCCCGCTGCGGGAGAAGCCCTCTTGATCTACGTAGCCGCAACCACTCAGGTGGTCAGCGCCGCGATCGTAGTCGAGAGACGAAAAGAAGGGCATGCGATGCTCGTCCAGAGGTCGGTCTACTTCATCAGTGAAGTGCTATCCGAGACCAAGATTCGCTACCTGCAAATTCAGAAGCTACTGTACGCAGTAATTCTGACGCGGCGAAAGTTGCGACACTACTTCGAGTCTCATCCGGTGACTGTGGTGTCATCCTTCCCCCTGGGGGAGATCATCCAGTGCCGAGAGGCCTCGGGTAGGATAGCAAAGTGGGCAGTGGAGCTCATGGGCGAAACACTCTCATTCGTCCCTCAGAAGGCCATAAAATCCCAAGTCTTGGCGGATTTTCCTGGCGGAATGGGTCGACACCCAATTGCCAACAGCTCCAATCCAACCGGAACTTTGGACCATGTACTTCGATGGGTCGCTGATGAAAACGGGAGCAGGTGCTAGCCTACTCTTCATCTCACCCCTCGGGAAACATCTCCGCTACGTGTCGCGCCTCCATTTCTCGGCGTCAAACAACGTGGCCGAGTACGAGGCTCTGGTTAATGGGTTGCGCATCGCCATCGAGCTAGGGGTTCGACGCCTCGATGCTCGTGGCGACTCGCAGCTTGTCATTGACCAAGTCATGAAGAACTCCCACTGCCGTGACCGGAAGATGGAGGCCTACTGCGATGAAGTTCGACGCCTGGAAGACAAGTTCTACGGGCTGGAACTCAACCATATCGCCCGACGGTACAACGAGACTGCGGATGAGCTCGCTAAAATAGCCTCGGGGCGGACAACGGTTCCCCCGGACGTCTTCTCCAGAGATATACATCAACCCTCCGTCAAGATCGACGACACGTCCGAGCCCGAGGAGGCCTCGGCCCAGCCCGAGGTATCCTCGGCCGTCGAGGGTGAGGCCCTCCGCGTTGAGGGAGAGCGGAATGGGGTCACGCCTAACCCAAACTGGCAGGCCCCGTACCTGGAATATCTCCTCCGAGGAGAGCTACCCCTCGACAAGGCCGAAGCTCAGCGACTGGCGTGGCGCGCCAAGTCGTTCGTCTTACTGGGGGATGAAAAGGATCTCTACCACCGCAGCCCCTCGGGCATTCTCCAACGATGCATATCCGTCGCCGAAGGACAGGAGCTATTGCAAGAAATACACTCGGGGGCTTGCGGTCATCACGCAGCACCTCGAGCCCTCGTGGGAAACGCCTTCCGACAAGGTTTCTACTGGCCAACCTCGGTGGCCGACGCCACTAGGATTGTACGCTCTTGCCAAGGGTGTCAATTCTACGCGAGACAGACACACCTGCCCGCACAGGCCCTGCAGACAATACCCATCACCTGGTCGTTTGCTGTGTGGGGTCTGGACCTCGTCGGTCCCTTGCAGAAGGCACCCGGGGGCTTCTTGCACCTGCTGGTCGCCATCGACAAATTCTCCAAGTGGATCGAGGTCTGACCCCTAACCAGCATCAGGTCCGAGCAGGCAGTGACGTTCTTCACCAACATCATCCATCGCTTTGGGGTCCCGAACTCCATCATCACCGACAATGACACACAGTTCACTGGAAAGAAGTTCCTGGACTTCTGCGAGGACCACCACATCTGTGTGGACTGGGCCGTCGTAGCTCACCCCATGACGAATGGGCAAGTGGAGCGTGCCAACGTTATGATTCTGCAGGGACTTAAACCGAGGATCTACAACGACCTCAACAAGTTCGGCAAGCGGTGGATGAAGGAGCTACCCTCGGTGGTCTGGAGTCTGAGGACGACGCCGAGCCGAGCCACGGGTTTCTCGCCGTTCTTTCTAGTCTATCGGGCCGAGGCTATCTTGCCCACAGACTTAGAATACGGTTCCCCGAGGACAAAGGCGTACGACGACCGAAGCAACCAGGCCAACTGAGAAGACTCACTAGACCAGCTGGAAGAGGCTCGGGACGTGGCCTTACTACACTCGGCGTGGTATCAGCAGTCGCTGCGACGCTACCATGCCCGAGGGGTTCGGCCCCGAGGCTTCCAGGTGGGAGACTTGGTACTTCGGCTGCGGCAGGACGCTCGAGGGCGCCACAAGCTTACTCCTCCCTAGGAAGGGCCGTTCATCATCGCCAAGATTTTGAAGCCCGGAACATACAAGCTGGCCAACGATCAAGGCGAGGTCTACAGCAACGCTGGGAACATCCAACAGCTACGTCGCTTCTACCCTTAAGATGTTTCAAGTCGTTCATATACCTCATTCTCTTTACATACACAAATAGAGTCTAACCGTCAAGGAAGGGTCAGCCTTGCCTCGGCAAAGCCCGACCCTCCCTCGAGGGCTAGAAGGGGGGAACCCCCTCTGCGTCAAAATTTTCTTCAGAAAAAGTCTTTCTGCCAGAACGTCTTTCGCGCTTTTCGACTGCTTCGATAGCGGGATCCTGAAAAACGACGAGAGTACACGTAAGCGGCAAGGCCGACCGAGCCGAGGGACTCCTACGCCTCCGGGATACGGATACCTCACTCATCACCTTCCGCGATAAGTAACTCACGCTCAGATAAGCGATTCTGCTACCGAACAAGTCCTAACGCTCGAAAACTTTTCTGCCAGAACGATTTTCGTGCCTTCTCGACTATATCGATAACAGAATCCTGCGAACGAGTAAGAGTGCACGTAAGCGGCAAGGCCGACCGAGCCGAGTGACTCCTACGCCTCCAGGATACGGATACCTCACTCATCACCTTCCGCAAAAAGTAACTCTCGCTCGGATAAGCGATTCTGCTACTGACGAACAAGTCCTGATACTCGAAACGAGAGGAAAGGAAACACAGCTTTATAACACAACAATAAGATGTTTGGGCCTCGGCGGCCGCAAAAAACATACACATACTACATACAAACTGTTCCTGCAGGTTCAGACATCGACAGAGGGAGCAGCAGCACCCTCGGCATCGTTTCCACCTTCGGCGGAATCTGGCCCGGCCTCGAACGACGACACGGGCGGAAGGATCTCCACCTCGAAGGAGGACGCCAGCACCGCGCTTGGGCCATCGCCGCCAAGGTCTCCGCAAGGGTTCCGGCCCGAGCGGACGCCTCGGCTGGCCGCTCCGTAGCCTCAGCCAGCTGTCCCCCGAGGACCTCAGCCCGGCTCACAGCCTCGGCAGCGTGACTCCGGGGTTGGTCCCGCTAGCGGACGACCTGGCCAAGCTCCAGCCGCCGCTGCTGCACCTCCTCGGCCAGGGAAGCCACGTGTTCCTGGGCCGATGAAGCCTCTTCTCGAGCCGACTCCGCCTCTGTCCACGCCGACACCGCTGCCTCCGGCTCCAGCTCATTGCATAGCGGCCGAAGGTTCTAAAACTAAGAAAGAGAGGCCTTGAGTGGCAAGGCCGACCGAGCCAAGGGACTCCTACGCCTCCGGGATACGGATACCTCACTCGTCACCTTCCGCGCAAGGCAACTCACACTCGGTTAAGCGGTTCAGCTAGCCGACAGGCGAGTCCTAGTGCTCGAAATGAGGAAGAAACACGGTATTACGCTCAAATACCCAGATGTTCAGGCCTCGACAGCCACAATGAACAAACACCCATACTCAGGGTGCCATCACAAACGGAACTCCGGTTCCACTCCCACGGGTATGAACAACCTCCACACCAGAGGGCCTGCGGGACAACAAACTCCGGGTGGCTCGCCGGTGACCGCTGCACCAACAACGCGACAACGACCTCCGTCTCGGACGGCAAGACAACAACAGCAATAGCCCCAGGGAAAACGCTACCGATGGAAGGCCCTCGTTCACGTCCCCTCACGGGGGACGAGAACCAGCCATTAAAGCCAAAAAGTCGGAGGCCCGGAGCGCAGGTGGCACTGACGGTCTCGTCAGCAGGGGCAACCGCTTCAGCAGAAGCAACCTCCTCTGGCGACCACCACCTCAGCACCGACGACAGCGGCCACCTGCCCATCAACACCGTACCAGCGAGCGGCGGCCACCCAAAAGCGCACCGACAGGTCCTCACTCCTGTTCTCGCCACAACCACGAGAACGGGACCACCCCAAAACACGAGTACCGCCCTCGCGGCGTACGACGTGTTGGGCAGCCGACGGCACAGGGAGGACCTGGACGTAGCCGGCCCACGCGTGGCACGGCCGTCGCCCGGGTGGAGGACGGACAGTTGCACCCTGTCCAGGAAGCAGCAGTTCGCCTTCCCCCGCATGGCTGGAGGACGCCTCCTCCGCAGAGCTGGAGGATGCCTTTCTCCCCAGAATGCCGGAGGAAGAAGCGGGTCGCCGACCCACGCGGAGGCAGGCCCCGACTTGCCCCGCCCTCCTCCTCAGCAAGGATGATGAAGATCCTTGAAGCTGAGGGCGGGGCAGAGGCCGCAGCCCGGCTTGCTTCTCCCCACCGTCGAACTGGTGGTCATCATCCTGGATGACCATTGGTGAGGGAATGCAGCCGGGCTGCATGATGAAAATCCTTGAAGCCGAGCGATGGCTGAAGGGTGCCAACCCCCGCGAGGTCGTGCTCCTCCAACGACAGCAAGACGAAGGCAACGCGGGTGCTCCCCATCCGGGGGCTCGGAAGATGGAAGTGCGCGATGCATGAGGGGAGTGCGAAGGCATGGCTACCGCCCGGGGGATCGATCCCTTTTTAAAGGCAGCTCTCCCCACTCGCATCCTCAAGCGTCATGGGCAAAGTCTTCACCGACGTGCTCCGGGGTCCTCCCCTACGACACGGGGGCTGGGTCCCACACGTCATGCAAGCTGACCCAAAACAGAAGAAGCTAAACCGCCGCACGCGGAGCGTGTAACCACCCCGCGGTTACAAGCACTCCTCCATCCTCGCCGAAACTAGCGGTCAAAAGGGCGGACTGCCATGCAGGTGGCGTGCAACCGCACCGTAGTGACGCACCCCTTCGGCTTCGTTGCATCCGGCATGGAGGCCCAGGCCCACATGTCATGTAACAGGCGCGCCGGTTACTACGTGCAAGAAACCGCACCGCCACTTGTGCCAATGCCGCACCTTCTCGACTGCGGAACCGGTGCCGCGACTCGAGGCAACCCTGCGCATGGCCCAACAGTGCCAATCGAGCACAACGATCACGGGCCAGTCAGTCGCGGGAGGAGGTGCGACGGTTGATATGGCCAAAAGTGGACCGACAGTAATAGCGGCAGCAGACGAGCGGAAGCAGCGGTCAAATCGCCTGCAGGCTCGTGTCCCCTCCTGGAGCGGCAGGTGAGCCCTCTCCCACGGCGTGAAGACGATGCGCCCGTGTTCCGTTCCTCGAACGACTCGAGCACGCGCAACGGCCGCCCAGCGAACCGCCCGTCCCGTCGCATTAACTCCTTGGCAGGGCAAGCGACACCTTTGGCAGGCGAAGCGGGCGTCGTTTCACCTTCGCCATAATGACCACGTCAAAAAAGGTGCGCCACACCATTTAAATTCATATCCTTTTCCTCTTTCCCTTTCTCTCTCTTGCTACAGGGACCGAGAAAGGGGATATTTCGAAAGGGATCCTTCTCCGCGAAGGAAGCGGGCTCCGAGCCCTCCTACTGATCAGGGGTTCTAAGGCTGGCCCCTCGGAAGGGTTCGACAGCTGCCCTAGAGCACTCGGGCTCCGCGCCCACTACTGATCAGGGGTTCGAAGGCTGGCCCCTCGGAAGGGTTCGACAGCCGCCCCAGAGCACGCAGAGCGAGGGATGACTCTGGGTACGTCCGTTACATGGCCGAGGCTCGGGCTACGCTCCCGAGGTACCCTAGGACATTTCCGAGACCAGCAGGAGCGATTTTGTAATGGAATCCCACCAGAGGGAGGCATCGAGCCCTCGAACCCTACCAAACGGGTCCGGGTCCGGCAAATCACCTGCAGGTACTTTTGGAGCACGCCTCTGGGCCACTAGCCGACCCTTATCGAACGGGGCACGGGCGTCCACTCGGATCACCCGTTAGCAACTCACTGAAGACACCATGTTCGGCGCCCTCCGAGGGCAACATGGCGCTTTCCCCCCTTCCTCCTTGCGGAAAGGCGACGAAGGGGCGTATAATAAAAGTCGAGACAATCCTTGATCGTCCTCTCGCTCCGTGCAGAGGCTCGGGGGCTGCTCCCACAACCCGGCTACGACCAAACCGTTGACAGCGTCAACAAACCAGCCTAAAAACTCGGAACTTGACCATACACCCGGGCTACAATCAGGTCGCATGAGGGAACAACCAGGCCGGCCAGGGCATCACGACATTAAGACCTCAGAGGAGTCAAACCACTCCTCCGAGGCCTCGGGGGCTACACCCGGCGGGTGCACTCGCGCGCACCCACCGGAAAAAAGTATAACCGAGAAAGGCCGGTCCCCTCGCAAAAAAGTGCGGCAAAGCCTCCAAGCGAGTACCAACACTCCCTTCGAGGCTCGGGGGCTACTGTCGGGTACCGTAATTAGGGGTACCCCCAACACTCCTAAAACACGGTTGGTAACCACCATCAGCACAAGCTGCAGATGGGCACGATTCAGGTCAAGGCTTCGTCTACCCAAGGGACGCGATCTCGCCTCGCCCGAGTCCGGCCTCGGGCGGGAACTGTAGTCCCGGACGAAGTTACGTCTCGCCCGAGGGCCTCCTCAGGCAGTGGGCACACCCTCGGCACGCCTGAGGCCCAACTCGGGCAAGCTTCGTCGAGAAGCAACCTTGGCCACATCGCCTCTCCAACCGACCATATCACAGGCGCATTCAATGCGAGGATCGCCTTACACCCTATCCTGACACGCACGCCTCAGTCGGCAAGGTCGAAATGACCGCAGTCACTTCGCCCTTTCGCTGACCAATCTGACAGGAAAACAGCGCCGCTCACCCCGCTCCGACTGCTGTGCCAGCCACCCGGGCAAGGCTGACAACAGCAAGTTCAGCCTCAGGCGCAACAGGAAGCTCCGCCTCGCCCGACCTTAGGCCTCGGCCTCGGGAGGAGGTCTCCGCCTCGCGCGACCCCAGGGCTCGGCCTCAACCTCAGCCTCGGAAGGTGGTCTCCGCCTTGCCCGACCCTAGGGCTCGGCCTCAACCTCGGCCTCGGGAGGAATCGCGTCCTCGCCCGACCCTGGCCTCGAGATAAGTCTCTGCCTCGCCCGACCTTGGGCTCAGACCGACCGCGCCACGGGGGATACATCATTACCCTACCCCTAGCTAGCTCAGGCTACAGGGAACAAGACCGGCGTCCCATCTGGCTCGCCCCGGTAACAAGTAATGATGGCTCCCCGCGTGCGTCCACGACGACGGTGGTTCTCAGCCCCCTACGGAAGCAAGGAGACGTCAGCAAGATCCCAGCAGCACCGACAGCTGTGCTTCTACAAGGCTCCGACACTTCTCCGACGGCCACGTTACCGCGTACACAGGGCTCTAGCACCTCTCCAACAACCACGTTGGCATGTACACAGGGCTCAGGCACATCTCTGCCAGACACGTTAGCGCCTAGCTACACCCCCCATTGTACACCTGGACCCTCACCTTGCATCTATAAAAGGGAGGTCCAGGGCCTTCATGCGAGAGGGTCGCGCGGGAGAACGAGATAACGAACAGGCTCACCCTCTCTCTCGCGAACGCTTGTAACCCCTACTACGAGCGCACCCCCCTGGTGCGAGATAACACGAGCCGCGTTTTCCCCCTTGTGTTCCATCTCGCGCCAACCCATCTGAGCTGGGACACGCAACGACAAATTTACTCGTCGGTCCAGGGACCCCCGGGGTCGAAACGCCGACAATTTGTAAAGTGAAGTTTAAAATAATGTTTGTAGAGTGAAGTTTAAAATAGAGAATAAGATATGTGAGCTAGCCTAAATCCTAATTTTAGACTAGTTTGGATCTATAATTTTCAAGGGGATTAAAAAGAAAATTAATTTATTTCTACTCTAACCCCCTCTAATGTCTATAGAGAATTGGCGTATCTAAACTAGACCTAAAATCTATTACTGTCCACTTTCGTATCTACGACGAGTGGACCCATCGGTTGCAAAAGTAACTGATGACGAACCAAATCAACAAGAAACATCATCATGTTACTAAATCAACAAAGAACATCATCTTTCTTTTTCTATTGTAAGTTTTGTAGGAACTAAACGTCAACTATTCGAGTTCAACTAAATCCTTACTCCTTTAATTCATTAGTTTTGTGTGTCGTCATACATCTGTCTCCCTCTCCCTCCTCCGCGTTTTGTCTAACAATGAACAAAACAAGTTGTTATACTATATATAAGCAGTAAAAAACTACCCAAGTCTAACATAACATTAAGTCACACACAGTGCAGCGTTCACACGTACATAGTATCATCTCGCTAACTGAAGGAGGATGAACGACCAGTCAAGCTATAAAAAAGAAGTCATAACCTTTTTCAATTCATATCTTTCTTAACTTTTTGTCTAAGATAAATTATAATTTTTTGTTTTTACCAGTTTAATATGTGATATGTTTATCATATGTCCACTTTAATATTAAAATTATTTTTACGAGTATATTGTATCGTCGTAGCCTAAGGACATTATACTAGTACCTATAAATACGTGAGAAAATCATTGTTCATGATGTATGCACACATATTTATGCGTTGTTATTAGATGTTACTAGAATGTAGCGTCCACTATGCGTGACGTCTGGTACGTAGACATAAATTCGCTCGAACCTCGCTATATGCTATTTATTGGTTTATTTCAGTGCTTCTTTAAAGACCTGTTTGTTTGGAATTATAATCTACCCAGATTATATAATCTAACTTATTTTCAACTAACACTTAGTTTGAAATAAATTGGATTATATAATCTGAACATATTATAATTCCAAATAAACATGCCCTAAGAGCACATTGTTTTTTATAAACCGATTTCTATCCTCAGTTTATAGTAACTGATTTATGAAAAAAAGATTAGGTTGTGATGTTTGGAACATATTTCTAAGAAACTGTTTTCTTGTTTTTTATACATAATCACTAGCATACCCCTGTTCTATATTTTTTTTAAAAATGGTAGCAACAGATGTAAATTCCAAAAAACTAACAAGGGTATGATGTAACTAAACAAACAAAATCTAGCTTTAGTTAGGAGTGAGTAGCTTCTTGGTTTTAAGAAACTTAGAATCCGATTTATATAAATTATAACATAAACTGGTATATTTTAAATCACTCTAGCTTCTATGAACCAATTTATTAAAAACTGAGCATTTCTAAATAGACTCTTAGCCATGTGTTAACCTATAAGTAAAATATCTAGAGTCTGTTTGTTTGGAATCCAAAACAAACCGGCCCTGGTGTTTCCTGAATTCATGCTATAGAAACGCATGAGCAATTCTAAAGACTAGTTTGGGAACTTTTTTCCAAGAGATTCCTATTTTCACAAGGAAAAAAAACTAATTTTTCTTAGAAAAATAGAAATCTTTTGAAAAATAAGGTTACCAAACTAACCCTAAAAATATGTTAAAAAATTTCCCCTAAAAACTGTTTATTAGAAGTAGGTTAAAAAGTTTTAAGAGTGAATTATGATGTGTAGTCTAATAGTTTCTCTAAACGCACCTCTTTTATTTTTAGTATAGCAGCCTCACCACCAGCTGGTACGTTCGAGGAACTGATGCGTCGAGAAATGAATACGAGAGAGAGGATGTGGATGAGGGACACATATCTATACTACCTATTAGAGCATCTCCAAAAGCTCCCCAGAAGTCTCCCCTAAATCTATTTTTTTGGGAAAAACACAAAAACATGTCTCCAACAGTTCCCCTAAAGCGCCCCAACTTTTTCATAGCCCTTAAAACTCCCTCATTTGTAGCTACAAATGAGGGGTTTTTTGGGCTCCCCAGAAACAAACTGCTGCTTTAAGGGACCTGTTGGAGAAAGGATTAAAATTTACCCCCACTTATTATTTAGATATCCCTTAAAACTGATTTTGAGGAGTCGTTTTATGGAGAGCTCTTGGAGATGCTCTTAAGGCTCTAAGGGGTAGGCTGCCTCCCCTGGTTCTGTCTTCAGCCAATCTGCACCGTTGATCTATATCATCCAATCTACACCGTCCGCTAGCAGCCCCATCCGACGCACCCCGCCCCAAACCCCAGCCTCATCAGCGTCACCAGCCTCATCCGTCATCGGTCCTCCTCGCCCCATCCGCATCCGCCGCCGGTGGCCGAATGTCGCGCAGGCCGACCTCGCGCCCCATCCGCATCCGCCACATGCCACACATGTCCAACATCGCCAGCCTCATCCGGGAGTCATGAGCAACCTCCCACTCCCCACCAACACGCCTTCGCCTCACCCGTGATGCCCGGGATTTGCAGCAGTCGCCGCCTCCCCCTGAGCGGCTGAGATGCAGCTCCACGCCCGTCCGCGTCCCCCGCCGCAGGAGCCACGTTGTGCCTGCCGCCAGCCCCGACACCTCCAGATGTTGCCTCCATCCATCCTCCGAGCTTGCCGCCCCACCCCCGCCGCCAAACCCTAGACCCCTACAATCGCGAGGAAGGGGAGAACGACCGAGGAGGATGCTCCGCAAGGAAGGGGAGGACGGTCGAGGAGGACGTTGTTGCTCGTCGCTGAGCATCTTCGCGCCCTCATTGCTGCCAAGGAGCCCTCTCTATCCCTGATGGCACCCCAACCGTTGGTAATATCTCCACCTCGGCCATGGGCATTGCAACCCTCGATTCAATCTCTCCTCTTCGATCTCAGGCCGATCGTCGGCGATGATGACCCAGCCTCCCTCTCCACGCCCCTGCTCCCCAACTCATACAGGTGTTGTGGCGCCCTCCTCTCCACTCCCCTATCTATTTGGTTGTTTGATGTCTACTTTCTTCGCCTCTCTGGTTGCGGCACAGAACTACATTGACTCCAAGGAAGATATTCTGGTCTATGCTACAAAGTTGATTAAAGCTGAAATGCCTATTTCTTTGAGATTGATGGGTTAGTGTGTGTGCATCTGACTATTTTAGTTGGATCAAACTTTATGACTACTAATGCGTGAAAGTCCTATAGGATTGGGCTTTTAGCTTCTAACTTAAGTTCATATGACATTTTTTTGTTTGTCCACAAGTTCGTTTAGCTGCTTTGACAGCTAAAAGTCATGTGGTTCTGTCATAGTGCATGTTTCAGTTACCTTATCAGTTGGACTGCAATGACTATCATTTTTGTGTGGTTATTTTTTGATGTTATGTATTCTGTTTGGACAATGCTGCACTGTTTGCATTTTTTTTCTTACTGCTTGAGGAAGTCAGACCTGACACTAAACTTTATACAAACTAATAGGGTTGCGGATGTCTCAGCTACATGATGAGAAGGACGATCCATCTACTTCAACACAAAAGACACTAGATATATTCTTTCGTTCATCAAACAGTAACTCAAATGGCAATGGAACCAATGTTCAGAGAACCACTAATTCCCCAGGGCAGGATAATGACTCTATTAGTCTCACAAGCAAGGAGGAGTACTTGGCACCTGATGCTAGAACAAGTGTTTCCACAGGCCAATAGGATTTCTTCCTACATGATGAGATCTGTTTTATTCCCGAACAACAACGGAGTTTAGACAACTATAGTAAAGAGGCTGTCCTAAGCGACCCGTTAGGTGGAACAAAGTCAGATGATGTGTCTTACAGTGCAAAGGTTTGTCTGAATTAAAATTTCCATTATTTCACAGCTAAGAAAATTGGGTGGTTTTTTTTGTCCATGTCTTCATGCACAAATTCAGCACGTGAAACTTGCTTTTCATAAGGTTACGCCCACTACGAAGTTGGATGAACCTGATCCCTTGGTCAGCCCGAAGGCTGTGTCTTCATCAAGTAAACCTGACCAGCAGTCATGGATTGATGGCTACATTTGTTCCATCTGTGGATTTGAACTGCCTCCGGGCTTCGAGGAGGAGAGGCTGGAACATTCAGATTTTCACCTGGCTGAAACACTCCAGCAGGAAGAAGCAGTGGACGGCACAAGACACATCTCAAACGAGAGGTATCTATCTATGTCTTGGCATTCGCTCAGATATGTTGTTTTTCTGCTGCTGTTACAAACTAGGCTGTTGAATTGTTTTTTTTACTGGTGTAAGCTACTCTAGCATTTGGTAGGACTTAGCCTCGTCCGTCTGGTGCCATTCTTGTGCTATACATAATACATGCTTGTTCTTTTTTCCCATTGTTTTTATAACTTATAGTATTATTTTATGCTGCCACAGTAGTATTGCCTTTATTTCATTCTCCTGACATTATCTATACTACTCTATTAAGAGAGTAGTGTCAGCGTCCACACCAAATGTGCCCCCACTCCCGCGATCCTCGCCTCCGTCCCGCGTATCCCCTTCCTTCGTTGTCGCGAAGCCCTGCCCCCGCTCGTGTCCGCCGCCGCGTCACCCCCCGGCTTAGCCCCTCTATGCCCTCGCCCGCGCGTCCCCTCCCCCTCCCTCGCAGCCCTAGCCCCCTCGCGTAGCCGGGCGGTGATCCCGCGCCCCCTCCCCCTCACCACCAACTCGTGATACCCATCCATGTGAAGCAGCCACAAAATTAGGGTTTCGTCCTCGATCTGGTCGGACCCCCCCCCCTCCGCTGCCGCACCCTATGTGCCATCCTCCGTGGGCGAGCCGCAACAGGGCCCTTGCTGCTCGCTTCTCCCCCCATGGGGGATCGGATGCCCATGTGGAGGGAGCGCGAGAACAACAAGTGCCAGGAGCGTCGCCGCCAAGATCTTCGCAGGCCTCCGCGCGCACGGTGGCTACAAGCACTAGACAATAACGAGCTGCTTAAGGCGCTATGCAACTAGGTCGGCTGGGTCGTCGAGCCCAATGGCACCACCTACCTCAAGGTATGCCGCTGTCGTTCCCCCGCTGGCAGATCTCGTCTCTTCCCGCAATCACGAAGCCACAACTTTCTAACATTGTCGATAACATTGTCGAGAGGATCTAGGAGTACGTCTTCCCTGTATGCTTGATTCAGTCCCCTATCAGAGAATACATTATTCATTTGTGTCAATCCCGACCTGTATGCTTGATATCATAGATCAATTTTGCTGCCGATACATGATAGCTTAAGTAGCAGATGTGATAGATCACTGCGAGTTTTAGTTAACATGTTGGATATCATTATTCATAGATTAAATAAATGCCTTCCAGTGGTGTGTTTGCTTTGGCTGGAAAGTGATGGTTACATTATGCAGGTTTTTGTTGTTGTTGCTCTAAAAAAGTTTATTAATGCTAACAGCACCCCTAGAGTTGTTAGTTGAAGCAACTGCGCGTTAGGGTGGTCGATGTCGCGCGCATGCTGGCTGTGCACGAAGGAGGGGACATGCTTGATCAAGCAACCGGGCGACACCTATGACGACTTCGCCAGCTCACTACGTCGTCTTCGACTTGGACTTGAACAATTTTTATGCCTGTGGGAGCAGTGGCGTGAGATGTAGTTGCACTTTCGTGGGACGTGTGGAACACTGTTGATCAGTTTTATATAAGCAGTGGCAAGGTTACTGATCCGCAGAGCCTGACTTATGTGAGATGCTAGCGATCTGTTAATTCTGGTGTGAATAGCATTAATTGTTGGGCCATCCATAGAATTTTCGCCTGATAGATCTAGGTTAAAAATGGACCTGTTTATTCCTTCTGTCATCCCAGCCCATGAGTTTATCCCAGAGAGTTCTTTCTTGGCAAAAGTTTGAACCATTTAGTAGTTTCAGAAAAAAGGGCCATGAAGCAGTTCTCTCATATAGGCACATAAACCATGTTAATGCATGACCTATCAGGTGGAAGAACGGTAGCAACATTTTTTTCTTCATTTTTCTGATATATAAAATAAGTTTTTTGCATCTATATAGCTAGGGTAAAGGGTCGTCTTTACCATAGTACTCTGGAAACAATGATTTATTGGAGTTTTGACTGCCATGTTGCATTCACACCCTGGCTCCTGATCCCTGCTGTCAAATTTATTATTCATTCCCAATCCCAGCCATCTGAGATTGTTTTGCTTTCCACAAGAAACTGATATCTTGAAAGGGAATTAGGCTTATACCTAGTTCCTAAATAATTTTGGTGGTTGAATTGCCCAACACAAATAATTGGACTAACTAGTTTGCTCTAAGTGTATAAGTTATACAGGTGTAAAAGGTTCACACTTAGCCAATAGAAAGACTAAAGTATTGGATTCAACAAAGGAGCAAAAGGGGAACCGAAGGCACCTCTGGTCTGGAGGCACCGGACTGTCCGGTGCACACCGGACAGTGTCCGGTGCACCAGAGGACTCCAACTCCGAACTGCTCACCTTCGGGAATTTCCAGAGGCAACTCCGCTATAATTCACCGGACTGTCCGGTGTACACCGGACATGTCCGGTGCTCCAAGGAAGAGCGACCTCCGGAACTCGCCAGCCTCGGGTCTTCACTTCTGCTGCTCCGCTAAAATTCACCGGAATGTCCGGTGTACACCGGACTGTCCGGTGTAACGGCGGGGCAACGACTATTTCGGTGCCAACGGCTACCTGCGACGCATTAAATGCGCGCGCTGCGCGCGCAGAGGTCAGGCACGCCCATGCTGGCACACCGGACAGTGAACAGTTCATGTCTGGTGCGCCACCGGACATCCAGACGGGCCCAGAAGTCAGAACTCCAACGGTCAGAATCCAACGGCATTGGTGACGTGGCTGGCGCACCGGACATGTCCGGTGTGCACCGGACTGTCCGGTGCACCATACGACAGACAGCCTCCACCAACGGTCAAGTTTGGTGGTTGGGGCTATAAATACCCCAACCACCCCACCATTCATTGCATCCAAGTTTTTCAGCTTCCAACCACTATACAAGAGCTAGCATTCATTGCAAAGCACACCAAAAGAGATCAAATCCTCTCCCAACTCCATACAAAGCCTTAGTGACTAGAGAGAGTGATTTGTAGTGTTCATTTGAGCTCTTGCGCTTGGATCGCTTCTTTTCTTTCGCATTCTTTCTTGTGATCAAACACTCACTTGTAATTGAGGCAAGAGGCACCAATTGTGTGGTGGCCCTTGCGGGAAGTTTGATTCCCAAGTGATTTGAGAAGAGAAGCTCACTCGGTCCGAGAGACCGTTTGAGAGAGGGAAAGGGTTGAAAAAGACCCGGCCTTTGTGGCCTCCTCAACGGGGAGTAGGTTTGCGAGAACCGAACCTCGGTAAAACAAATCCGTGTCTCTCACTTCTTATTTGCTTGAGATTTGTTTTGCACCCTCTCTCGCGGACTCGTTTTTATTTCTAACACTAACCCGGCTTGTAGTTGTGTTTATATTTGTAAATTTTAGTTTCGCCCTATTCACCCCCCCTCTAGGCGAATATCAATTGGTATCGGAGCCCGGTGCTTCATTAGAGCCTAACCGCTCGAAGTGATGTCGGGAGATCACGCCAAGAAGGAGATGGAGACCGGCGAAAAGCCCACTACAAGCCACGGGAGCACTTCATCGGAAGAGTCCCGAACCAAGAGGAAGGAGAAGAAGAAGAGCTCCTCCAACAAAGGGAAGGAGAGGAAATCTTCTTCTCACCACAAAGAGAAGGAGGAAAGATCTTCCTCTCACAAGCCGCATCGGAGTGGGGACAAGCACAAGAGGATGAGGAAAGTGGTCTACTACGAGACCGACACTTCATCAACATCGACCTCCGGCTCCGATGCGCCCTCCGTAACTTCTAAACGCCAAGAGCGTAAGAAGTTTAGTGAGATCCCCTTACACTATCCTCGTACATCTAGACATACTCCATTACTTTCCGTTCCATTAGGCAAACCGCCAACCTTTGACGGTGAAGATTATGCTAGGTGGAGTGATTTAATGAAATTTCATCTAACCTCACTCCACAAAAGTATATGGAATGTTGTTGAGTTTGGAGCACAGGTACCATCTATAGGGGATAAAGACTATGATGAAGATGAGGTGGCCCAAATCGAGCACTTCAACTCTCAAGCGACAACAATACTCCTCGCCTCTCTAAGTAGAGAGGAGTATAACAAAGTGCAAGGGTTGAAGAGCGCCAAGGAGGTTTGGGATGTGCTCAAAACCGCTCACGAAGGAGATAAGCTTACAAAGATCACCAAGCGGGAGACGATCGAGGGGGAGCTCGGTCGGTTCCGGCTTCGCAAAGGGGAGGAGCCACAAAACATGTACAACCGGCTCAAGACCTTGGTGAATCAAGTGCGCAACCTCGGGAGCAAAAAGTGGGATGACCACGAGGTGGTTAAGGTTATTCTAAGATCTCTTATTTTTCTTAACCCTACTCAAGTTCAATTAATCCGTGGCAACCCAAGATATACACAAATGACCCCCGAGGAAGTAATCGAGATTTTTGTAAGTTTTGAGTGCATGGTCGAAGGCTCAAGGAAGATCAACGAGCTTGATGATCCCTCCACATCCGAAGCTCAACCCGTCGCATTCAAGGCGACGGAGGAAAAGAAGGAGGAGTCTACACCAAGTCGACAACCAATCGACGCCTCCAAGCTCGACAATGAGGAAATGGCGCTCGTCATCAAGAGCTTCCGCCAAATCCTCAAACAAAGGAGGGGGAAAGACTACAAGTCCCGCTCCAAGAAGGTTTGCTACAAGTGTGGTAAGCCCGGTCACTTTATAGCTAAATGTCCATTATCAAGTGATAGTGACAGGGGCGACGACAAGAAGGGGAGAAGAAAGGAGAAGAAGAGGTACTACAAGAAGAAGGGCGGCGATGCCCATGTTTGTCGGGAGTGGGACTCCGACGAAAGCTCAAGCGACTCCTCCGACGACGAGGACGCCGCCAACATCGCCGTCACCAAGGGACTTCTCTTCCCCAACGTCGACCACAAGTGCCTCATGGCAAAGGACGGCAAAAGGAAGAAGGTTAAATCTAAATCCTCCACTAAATATGAATCCTCTAGTGATGATAATGATAGTGATGAGGAAAATAATTTGCGTACCCTTTTTGCCGACCTAAACATGCAACAAAAAGAAAAATTAAATGAACTAATTAGTGCCATCCATGAGAAGGATGATCTCTTGGATTCCCAAGAGGACTTCCTAATCAAGGAAAATAAAAAGCATGTTAAGGTTAAAAATGCTTATGCTCTAGAAATTGAGAAAGTTGAAAAATTATCTAGTGAGCTAAGCACTTGCCATGAGACAATAGACAACCTTAGAAATGAAAATGCTAATTTATTAGCTAAGGTTGACTCTCATGTTTGTAATGTTTCAATTACCAATTCTAGAAATAATGATGATGATTTACTTGCTAGAATTGAAGAATTGAACATTTCTCTTGCTAGCCTTAGGATTGAAAATGAAAAATTGCTTGCTAAGGCTAAAGATTTTGATGTTTGCAATGTTACTATTTCCGATCTTAGAACTAAGAATGACATGTTACAAGCTAAGATTGTAGAATTGAAATCTTGCAAACCCTCTACATCTAATGTTGAGCATGTTTCTATTTGTAGTAGATGTAGAGACATTGATGTTAATGCTATTCATGATCACATGGTCTTAATTAAACAACAAAATGATCATATAGCATTACTAGATGCTAAAATTGCCGAGCATAACTTAGAAAATGAAAAATTTAAATTTGCTAGAAGTATGCTCTATAATGGGAGACGCCCTGGCATCAAGGATGGCATTGGCTTCCAAAGGGGAGACAATGTCAAACTTAATGCCCCTCCTAAAAGATTGTCTAATTTTGTAAAGGGCAAGGCTCCCATGCCTCAGGATAACGAGGGTTACATTTTATACCCTGTCGGTTATCCGAAGGACAAAATTAGGAGAATTCATTCTAGGAAGTCTCACTCTGGCCCTAACCATGCTTTTATGTATAAGGGTGAGACATCTAGCTCTAGGCAACCAACCCGTGCTAAGTTGCCTAAGAAGAAAACTCCTAGTGCATCAAATGAACATAGCCTTTCATTTAAAACTTTTGATGCATCTTATGTGTTGACTAACAAATCCGGCAAGGTTGTTGCCAAGTTTGTTGGGGGCAAACACAAGGGCTCCAAGACTTGTGTTTGGGTACCCAAAGTTCTTGTTTCTAATGCCAAAGGACCCAAAACCGTTTGGGTACCTAAAGTCAAGAACTAAAATTGTGTTGTAGGTTTACGCATTCGGGGGCTCAAGTTGGATACTCGACAGCGGGTGCACAAACCATATGACAGGGGAGAAAAAGATGTTCTCCTCCTATGAGAAAAACCAAGATCCCCAACGAGCTATCACATTCGGGGATGGAAATCAAGGTTTGGTCAAAGGATTGGGTAAAATTGCTATATCACCTGACCATACTATTTCCAATGTTTTTCTCGTAGATTCATTAGATTACAATTTGCTTTCTGTATCTCAATTATGCAAAATGGGCTACAACTGTCTCTTTACTGATGTAGGTGTCACTGTCTTTAGAAGAAGTGATGATTCAATAGCATTTAAGGTTGTGTTAGAGGGTCAGCTATACTTGGTAGATTTTGATAGAGCTGAACTCGACACATGCTTAATTGCTAAGACTAACATGGGTTGGCTCTGGCACCACCGACTAGCCCATGTTGGGATGAAGAATCTTCATAAGCTTCTAAAGGGAGAGCACATTTTAGGATTAACAAATGTTCATTTTGAGAAGGACAGGATTTGTAGCGCATGCCAAGCAGGGAAGCAAGTTGGTGCCCATCATCCACACAAGAACATCATGACGACCGACAGGCCGCTTGAGCTACTCCACATGGATCTATTCGGCCCGATTGCTTACATAAGCATCGGCGGGAGTAAGTATTGTCTTGTAATAGTGGATGAATATTCTCGCTTCACTTGGGTGTTCTTTTTGCAGGAAAAATCTCATACCCAAGAGACCTTAAAGGGATTCTTGAGACAGGCTCAAAATGAGTTCGACTTAAGGATCAAGAAAATTAGAAGCGACAACGGGACGGAGTTCAAGAACTCTCAAATTGAAGGCTTCCTTGAGGAGGAGGGCATCAAGCATGAGTTCTCTTCTCCCTACACACCACAACAAAATGGTGTAGTGGAGAGGAAGAATCGAACTCTATTGGACATGGCAAGAACCATGCTTGATGAATACAAGACCTCAGATCGGTTTTTGGCTGAGGCGGTCAACACCGCCTGCTACGCCATCAACCGGTTATATCTACACCGAATCCTCAAGAAGACATCATACGAACTCCTAACCGGTAAAAAGCCCAATATTTCATATTTTAGGGTTTTTGGTAGCAAATGCTTTATTCTTGTTAAGAGAGGTAGAAAATCTAAATTTGCTCCTAAAACTGTAGAAGGCTTTTTACTAGGATATGATTCAAACACAAGGGCATATAGAGTCTTTAACAAGTCCTCTGGACAAGTTGAAGTTTCTTGTGACGTTGTGTTTGATGAGACTAACGGCTCTCAAGTAGAGCAAGATGATCTTGATGAGATAGGTATTGAAGAGGCTCCGTGCATCGCGCTAAGGAACATGTCCATTGGGGATGTGTGTCCTAAGGAATCCAAAGAGCCTCCAAATGCACAAGATCAACCATTCTCCTCCACTCAAGCATCTCCACCAACTCAAAATGAGGATGAAGCTCAAGTTGATGAAGTAGAAGATCAAGCAAATGAGCCACCTCAAGGTGACGACAATGATCAAGGGGGAGATGCAAATGATCAAGACAAGGAGGATGAAGAGCAAAGGCCGCCACACCCAAGAGTCCACCAAGCAATCCAACGAGATCACCCCGTCGACACCATCCTCGGCGACATACATAAGGGGGTAACCACTAGATCTCGTGTTGCACATTTTTGTGAGCATTACTCTTTTGTTTCCTCTATTGAGCCACACAGGGTAGAGGAAGCACTACAAGATTCGGATTGGGTGGTGGCGATGCAAGAGGAGCTCAACAACTTCACGAGGAATGAGGTATGGCATTTAGTTCCACGTCCTAATCAAAATGTTGTAGGAACCAAATGGGTCTTCCGCAACAAGCAAGATGAGCATGGTGTGGTGACAAGGAACAAAGCTCGACTTGTGGCCAAGGGATACTCCCAAGTCGAAGGTTTGGATTTCGGTGAAACCTATGCACCCGTAGCTAGGCTTGAGTCAATTCGCATATTATTGGCCTATGCTACTTACCATGGCTTTAAGCTTTATCAAATGGACGTGAAAAGTGCCTTCCTCAATGGACCAATCAAGGAAGAGGTCTATGTTGAGCAACCTCCCGGCTTTGAAGACAGTGAGTACCCTAACCATGTCTATAAGCTCTCTAAGGCGCTTTATGGGCTCAAGCAAGCCCCAAGAGCATGGTATGAATGCCTTAGAGATTTCCTTATTGCAAATGGCTTCAAAGTCGGCAAGGCCGATCCTACTTTATTCACTAAAACTCTTGACAATGATTTGTTTGTATGCCAAATTTATGTTGATGATATCATATTTGGGTCTACTAACGAATCTACATGTGAAGAATTTAGTAGGATCATGACACAGAAATTCGAGATGTCTATGATGGGGGAGTTGAAGTATTTTCTAGGATTCCAAGTCAAGCAACTCCAAGAGGGCACCTTCATTAGCCAAACGAAGTATACTCAAGACATTCTAAGCAAGTTTGGAATGAAGGATGCCAAGCCCATCAAGACACCCATGGGGACAAATGGGCATCTCGACCTCGACACGGAAGGTAAGTCCGTGGATCAAAAGGTATACCGGTCGATGATTGGTTCATTACTTTATTTATGTGCATCTCGACCGGACATTATGCTTTCCGTTTGCATGTGTGCAAGATTCCAATCCGACCCTAAGGAATCCCACCTTACGGCCGTAAAACGAATCTTGAGATATTTGGCTTATACTCCTAAGTTTGGGCTTTGGTATCCTAGGGGATCCACATTTGATTTGATTGGTTATTCGGATGCCGATTGGGCGGGGTGTAAGATTAATAGGAAGAGCACATCGGGGACTTGCCAGTTTTGGGAAGATCCTTGGTGTCTTGGGCTTCAAAGAAGCAAAATTCGGTCGCTCTTTCCACCGCCGAAGCCGAGTACATTGCCGCAGGCCATTGTTGCGCGCAATTGCTTTGGATGAGGCAAACCCTGCGAGACTACGGTTACAAATTAACCAAAGTCCCTTTGCTATGTGATAATGAGAGTGAAATCAAGATGGCGGATAATCCCGTCGAGCATAGCCGCACTAAACACATAGCCATTCGGTATCATTTTCTTCGGGATCACCAACAAAAGGGGGATATCGAGATTTCATACATTAACACTAAAGATCAATTAGCCGATATCTTTACCAAGCCACTTGATGAACAATCTTTTACCAAACTTAGGCATGAGCTCAATATTCTTGATTCTAGAAACTTCTTTTGCTAAATTGCACACATTGCTCATAAGTATACCTTTGATCATGTCTCCTTTATATATATGCTATGACTAATGTGTTTTTCAAGTCTATTTCAAACCAAGTCATAGGTATATTGAAAGGGAATTGGAGTCTTCGGCAAAGACAAAGGCTTCCACTCCGTAACTCATCCTTCGCCGTCGCTCCAAGTCACTCTCCATCTTTGGGGAGAAAGCAAAAGGACTTCGTCTTTGGTATAATCTTAACTCATTTAGTTATGACCAAAGGGGAAGAAAGTACTTCGAGGGCTCTAATGATTCCGTTTTTGGCGATTCATGCCAAAGGGGGAGAGAGTATGAGCCCAAAGCAAAAGGACCGCACCACCACCTATTTCAAAAACTTAGTTTTCCCAAAGAAGTATTTTTTCAATTGGTATCCTTTTTATGTTCAAAAGGGGGAGAAACTAGTATTTCAAAAATGATATATCAAAACCCTCTTGAACACTAAGAGAAGGATTTTATTTAGGGGGAGTTTTGTTTAGTCAAAGGAAAAGCATTTGAAACAGGGGGAGAAAATTTCAAAACTTGAAAATGCTTTACAAAATCTTATTCATCTACCTTTGTCTATTTGCAAAAGAACTTTAAAAAGGATTTACAAAAGAATTTGCAAAAAAAAAACATGTGGTGCAAGCGTGGTCCAAAATGTTAAAAATAAAGAAACGATCCATGCATATCTTGTAAGTATTTATATTGGCTCAATTCCATGCAACCTTTACACTTACATTATGCAAACTAGTTCAATTATGCACTTCTACATTTGCTTTGGTTTGTGTTGGCATCAATCACCAAAAAGGGGGAGATTGAAAGGGAATTAGGCTTATACCTAGTTCCTAAATAATTTTGGTGGTTGAATTGCCCAACACAAATAATTGGACTAACTAGTTTGCTCTAAGTGTATAAGTTATACAGGTGTAAAAGGTTCACACTTAGCCAATAGAAAGACCAAAGTATTGGATTCAACAAAGGAGCAAAAGGGGAACCGAAGGCACCTCTGGTCTGGAGGCACCGGACTGTCCGGTGCACCAGAGGACTCCAACTCCGAACTGCTCACCTTCGGGAATTTCCAGAGGCAACTCCGCTATAATTCACCGGACTGTCCGGTGTACACCGGACATGTCCGGTGCTCCAAGGAAGAGCGACCTCCGGAACTCGCCAGCCTCGGGTCTTCACTTCTGCTGCTCCGCTAAAATTCACCGGAATGTCCGGTGTACACCGGACTGTCCGGTGTAACGGCGGGGCAACGACTATTTCGGCGCCAACGGCTACCTGCGACGCATTAAATGCGCGCGCTGCGCGCGCAGAGGTCAGGCACGCCCATGCTGGCACACCGGACAGTGAACAGTTCATGTCCGGTGCGCCACCGGACATCCAGGCAGGCCCAGAAGTCAGAACTCCAACGGTCAGAATCCAACGGCATTGGTGACGTGGCTGGCGCACCGGACATGTCCGGTGTGCACCGGACTGTCCGGTGCACCATACGACAGACAGCCTCCACCAACGGTCAAGTTTGGTGGTTGGGGCTATAAATACCCCAACCACCCCACCATTCATTGCATCCAAGTTTTTCAGCTTCCAACCACTATACAAGAGCTAGCATTCATTGCAAAGCACACCAAAAGAGATCAAATCCTCTCCCAACTCCATACAAAGCCTTAGTGACTAGAGAGAGTGATTTGTAGTGTTCATTTGAGCTCTTGCGCTTGGATCGCTTCTTTTCTTTCGCATTCTTTCTTGTGATCAAACACTCACTTGTAATTGAGGCAAGAGGCACCAATTGTGTGGTGGCCCTTGCGGGAAGTTTGATTCCCAAGTGATTTGAGAAGAGAAGCTCACTCGGTCCGAGAGACCGTTTGAGAGAGGGAAAGGGTTGAAAAAGACCCGGCCTTTGTGGCCTCCTCAACAGGGAGTAGGTTTGCGAGAACCAAACCTCGGTAAAACAAATCCGTGTCTCTCACTTCTTATTTGCTTGAGATTTGTTTTGTACCCTCTCTCGCGGACTCGTTTTTATTTCTAACACTAACCCGGCTTGTAGTTGTGTTTATATTTGTAAATTTCAATTTCGCCCTATTCACCCCCCCTCTAGGCGACTATCATATCTGAATTGGGTCCTTTGTTGAATGTTGATGTTACTCCCCCTTTTAAAGTTCCTGTCAATTTTTGCAAATGAGAGGTCAAAGACTGATGAGCTTTCCTGATATGCTTGATGATCTCTAAGTTTTCTAGGAAGTTTGCTTTCTCTCATTGCCTTTTTCTTACCATACAGGCTTATTTAGTATTTTGCCTATTGTAGGTCAGTTTGAGTGCATTTGCATTCTTGTTCTCTGAGTTGGTTCAGTACAACCAGACTCAAGTTGACAACATTACTGAGCTAGAACGGAGGTAACTCTATTGTGTATCTATTTTTCTGATCTTGTTTGATGAATCTGTATTGAGGTTGATTGATTATTTTCTACCATGCCCCTTTGTTTATTTTGCTCTAATTGATATGGGGATATGTGGGCGTAGGCGTGTAGCTCTTAGTAGTCACTGGATGCTACTAACTTGTACCCAGATCAGATAAATTCTTTCAGTACATTGATTTATAAATCTCTCTGCGCTACATCTGTTGGTTTTTACTTATAGAAATAGCTTAGAACCCTGCTTTTAAAGGACAACGTATTGCAACAGAGTATGGCCACAATGACCCTGGCTGGGGATGCTAGCTTGCAAGTAGAATACCGACTGACACTCGCAAACATGAAGAATCATTTGATCAGTGTGGTCTAATAGAAAGAAAATAGTTGCATCAAAATTAATTAGGGCTCTAATGACAGCTATTTCTAATTGTTTCAGTTACGTTATTACTTAGTTCTCTGTATTTCCTATTTGTTTCACTGAGATCAAAATTTTGATATGTAATTCCATTTTTTCTATTAGATCCTTACTTACTATTTTAAAGACAACTAACTATATACTATTTCAAAGTTTTATGTGTTCTTTGAAAACAGCTATCAATACATCTGTAAACAATCCCAGCCATCTAAGATTGTTTTGCTTTCCACAAGAAACTAATATCTGAATTGGGTCCTTTGTTGAATGTTGATGTTACTCCCCCTTTTAAAGTTCCTGTCAATTTTTGCAAATGAGAGGTCAAAGACTGATGAGCTTTCCTGATATGCTTGATGATCTCTAAGTTTTCTAGGAAGTTTGCTTTCTCTCATTGCCTTTTTCTTACCATACAGGCTTATTTAGTATTTTGCCTATTGTAGGTCAGTTTGAGTGCATTTGCATTCTTGTTCTCTGAGTTGGTTCAGTACAACCAGACTCAAGTTGACAACATTACTGAGCTAGAACGGAGGTAACTCTATTGTGTATCTATTTTTCTGATCTTGTTTGATGAATCTGTATTGAGGTTGATTGATTATTTTCTACCATGCCCCTTTGTTTATTTTGCTCTAATTGATATGGGGATATGTGGGCGTAGGCGTGTAGCTCTTAGTAGTCACCGGATGCTACTAACTTGTACCCAGATCAGATAAATTCTTTCAGTACATTGATTTATAAATCTCTCTGCGCTACATATGTTGGTTTTTACTTATAGAAATAGCTTAGAACCCTGCTTTTAAAGGACAACGTATTGCAACAGAGTATGGCCACAATGACCCTGGCTGGGGATGCTAGCTTGCAAGTAGAATACCGACTGACACTCGCAAACATGAAGAATCATTTGATCAGTGTGGTCTAATAGAAAGAAAATAGTTGCATTTGCATCAAAATTAATTAGGGCTCTAATGACAGCTATTTCTAATTGTTTCAGTTACGTTATTACTTAGTTCTCTGTATTTCCTATTTGTTTCACTGAGATCAAAATTTTGATATGTAATTCCATTTTTTCTATTAGATCCTTACTTACTATTTTAAAGACAACTAACTATATACTATTTCAAAGTTTTATGTGTTCTTTGAAAACAGCTATCAATACATCTGTAAACAATCCCAGCCATCTAAGATTGTTTTGCTTTCCACAAGAAACTAATATCTGAATTGGGTCCTTTGTTGAATGTTGATGTTACTCCCCCTTTTAAAGTTCCTGTCAATTTTTGCAAATGAGAGGTCAAAGACTGATGAGCTTTCCTGATATGCTTGATGATCTCTAAGTTTTCTAGGAAGTTTGCTTTCTCTCATTGCCTTTTTCTTACCATACAGGCTTATTTAGTATTTTGCCTATTGTAGGTCAGTTTGAGTGCATTTGCATTCTTGTTCTCTGAGTTGGTTCAGTACAACCAGACTCAAGTTGACAACATTACTGAGCTAGAACGGAGGTAACTCTATTGTGTATCTATTTTTCTGATCTTGTTTGATGAATCTGTATTGAGGTTGATTGATTATTTTCTACCATGCCCCTTTGTTTATTTTGCTCTAATTGATATGGGGATATGTGGGCGTAGGCGTGTAGCTCTTAGTAGTCACCGGATGCTACTAACTTGTACCCAGATCAGATAAATTCTTTCAGTACATTGATTTATAAATCTCTCTGCGCTACATATGTTGGTTTTTACTTATAGAAATAGCTTAGAACCCTGCTTTTAAAGGACAACGTATTGCAACAGAGTATGGCCACAATGACCCTGGCTGGGGATGCTAGCTTGCAAGTAGAATACCGACTGACACTCGCAAACATGAAGAATCATTTGATCAGTGTGGTCTAATAGAAAGAAAATAGTTGCATTTGCATCAAAATTAATTAGGGCTCTAATGACAGCTATTTCTAATTGTTTCAGTTACGTTATTACTTAGTTCTCTGTATTTCCTATTTGTTTCACTGAGATCAAAATTTTGATATGTAATTCCATTTTTTCTATTAGATCCTTACTATTTTAAAGACAACTAACTATATACTATTTCAAAGTTTTATGTGTTCTTTGAAAACAGCTATCAATACATCTGTATGTACTAATGTATCTTTAAAGTTTCATAGTTCTATCAGTGTGACTATGCTCCCTTGTAATTGTTACATGCACCCTATACGAGCGGGGGAAGAGGGGGAGCGAGGGGAGCAGCAATGGCGGAGGAATTTGCGGCCCAAGCGGAAACGGAATTGGGGAGCAGATCATCGTGTTTCCAAACTACTTTCCTTTAGACAAATAGAACAATAATAAACTAATATATGTCCATTGATTTAGAAGAAATAACTTGATCCTCAATTTCATTTTGCAGGCTAGAATAGTAGGTGGGACAGGCACTGATGGGACACCTATTATTGCAGGGATTGCAAAGTTCATGGAATTATGTTGTTCAGGAAGCTATAATTGTTATCAAAGACATCTTCAGACGCTACCCTAACACGTGAGTTGCTTCTCAATTAATTTGTTGTATATTTTTGGACTATCAATCTATAAGAACTCCATTTCTGTTCTGCACAAGAAATGGTGTGTGTATATGATAACTGTTTTGTTCTCACTGAATTTTACAGGTATGAGTCTATCATTGCTACGCTTTGTGAAAGTCTGGACACTTTAGATGAACCAGAGGCTAAGGTCTTAGTCAATGCACATACCTTAGTAATCTATTGTATTTTTGTTTAGATGCTTAATTTTTTTATTCACTTACGTGTCTTAATTTTTCTAGGCATCCATGATTTGGATAATTGGAGAATATGCTGAAAGAATTGACAATGGCTAAGGATTGTATTATGGTCACACATTTTTGTTTTTTATGATTGGATATTCCAGCAGTAGCTAATGGAGAAGTTAAAGATGTCATCTGACGCCCGTTTCCTGTTTTTTGTCCATAGAGTTCAGTTTACAAACACAGTAGTGATTTTAGCTACAATTGATGCATTCAAAAAAGCTGATGTGTACCTTTTGATTTCTTATTTGGTCCGAAGGTTAAAACTTCTTTTGGAAGTTTTCATTTTCCTTTAGCCTATTAGATAAAATTTACAGCTTATTTCTATGTTTTTTTGTTAGTTTAGGCACAAAAGGAGTTGTACCTTTTCAATGCTTATATTGTAGCCACATTATTTTCTTATGCTCATTTTTATACATTTGCAAACTTGGAGACCTTCCGTTGATTCAGGAACTTAACAAGGTAGATGAAGGAATAAGGACTACATCAACATGGGTGAAATAATAAAGTTAATTGTGCATTAACTCAAAGGCAGCACAACACTTTTTGTTGGTTGACTGCATATAATAATCTCGCTTATCAGTTAAAATTGTGAATTTGCAGGGTATTTTTTTGGGTCGCTATCAAACATGTCAAGAATGAGTAATGTTGCAGATCTGCTCATGGATAGCTAGAACATGTCCATCAATTCTGCTCTTTAATTCTAATCTAATGGATATCACAAAATCTTGGGGACTTTTTTTTTCTCCATCAGTATGATAGCTAGAACATCTTCGACAGTTTTGTTGTCTTCATCAAAACACAGTTTTGTTGTCTTCATCAAAACAAGGTTACTTTCAATCTCTTTTCCCCCACTCTTCCTCAATCATCATTTTTTTCATTGCCTGATCTGGATACTTTCCCGTGCAAAGTCTGATCAAGGTCATTTCATCTAGGTAGTTTTGCAAGTCCTTGGAATTAATTACAATCTCCCCCTAAGAATAGTATCTGTGTTGGACTGTCTAAAGTCCCCTCAGAATGGTATTGTGTAAAGCTTGTTAGAAAACAGGGTTGTGCCAGTGACCCAGGTTACAAAAGGCAAGCAAATGTCATGTAGAATCTTGATTTTCTCAACTCATGATCTTGCAGAACCAATCAAACAGTACAAATTTATCTATTCCCCAGCTTCACTGGCCATTTTGCCGAGATTGAAAATGCTAAATAGTAAATACAAAGCAAGGCATCTGTTTTAAGTGAACCGAAGAGGTCATGGGTTTACATCAGAATGACCGGATATTAATTTGTGTCACATACTCAATTGTCAGTTGTGGGGGAGGGTGGTGGTCATGTTTTTGGGGTTATATGAGAGCGCAGAAAAGGTCACTGTGCCGGTGCTATATGCCTTATTAGGATTTATTAGGAGTACCACCGTGTTGAAACCTCTGCAGTTGTTGCATTGCAGCTGGGAGCTCTTCCTTGGTACTTATGGTTGAATCTGTTTCCCATTTCGTAGCTCAATGAATCCGTTTTTTTGCCGAATGTGCATCCTATAAATGTATTGATATGTCTTCTGGGCTCTAGCCACTGACTTTCTATTCCCACTGATGGAGCAGGTGACCCTGTTTTGGTCGTGCCTGCTGTTGTTTGGTGCCATCGAGTTCTTCAAGTGGACGCAGCTCCTCTCGACATGGAGAGGAGTGGCATTCACTGCCGTAGGGATGGCACTTGTGACGGGGTCATGCACGTCTTCATCATGTTCTCCCAGGCTGAGCGGTCGAGCTCAGCCTAGGCGGCACGGAACCGGGTCAAGAAGGAATGAAAATGGAGGGTGGAGATGTGATTCTGGGCTCTATTTATGGGCAGCTTTCAAAATGACTTGATTCATATTAATGTATACAACACCAAATTCCAGACATTGATATGCTCTGAAATAGGATGCTCTGCTCCTCTTGTATTTGTGTGCAGGAAAGAATTTTAGGGAGTTCATTTTTGCCCCCCTCTTTTGGGCAGAGGAACTGTAGGACATGAACTTGATGTTGGTACATTTGCCCTGTAGACATTGTGGAAGCCTTTCAGTAGTTCATTTATCAGTAAAGCTTGCATCTTTGGTCCATGTAGTTGTGCACCTTGTCTGTCACTCATCACAACGTTGTTGTGTTCTAACTGTTCTGTGATGAAAAGCAAGGGATACATTATGCTCTAGAAAGCAATAGAAATGTTTTGCGATTCATCACTTTAAGCCTCGGACTCCTAGCCCTGGCTACTGTTCGACTTTGAGGAAGAGCTATACCAAAATCCTGTTTGAATTCATGGACATTGGTTTTTTTAAGACAACAACTCTTGGCCACAAGATTGTCAAAACCAAAGAATTCCTTAACACGAGCATGAGAAGTCTGGATGAACACAGTGGGTTTCACCGCAAGTTGAAGCATTTTGCAGAGCAGTGCCAAATTGATGTTTCTTTGTTGCAAGAGGAAGAAAAGAAAATTCGGTCCTTGGTCAGGGGCACTGTTGATTATTTCCATGGGAGTACAGGGAAGGAGGAGGGCCTGCCGTTAGGATTAGTTGAAGTTCCAGTTTGATCATAGGCACCTAGGTCGATGCCTTTAGTAAGATGTAAGCAATCTGTCTTCTAGCCAGGTTGAGCAAGGCTTAGCTGCAGTGTATCAGTGTGGTACAGCTGATGTATTTATACTGTACAATCTAATGAGACTGTACTGATTAGAGCTATCAGAACCTGCACAAATATTTCACAATAAACTCTTAGGTTATATATTGCTCGAGACTTGTGAATATTTTGTTATTGCTTCCTGGTTCAAATCCATGATGCATGGTACACGCGCGTAATTATGACTTCTCATACAAGACGGGACGTCAAGACTCCGGTCTTTTTGGAGACATCATAACCTATTTGTTTAGTTTTAATCCATTCTGGTTTGTACTAATTATACAGTGCTTTATCCTAATTGTATCCGTGAACCGTGACAATTTATTTTGTTCAGAAAACCGTAGCGAAGCACGGGCATTTGACTAGTTTTTTTTGAAGAATAGAAGAGCAGTTGGAACAAGAAAATCACTATTCTTTACTGATATCGGTTTTGGATTGGTTTACACAATATTTTGGAGTTTCTCTTATCCGCTAAACTGTATCCGCAAAAATCGCGACGCCTGGCACGTCGAGCTGCCTCCGTGAGGTCCGCCAACTAAAACGCGTGCCTGCCGCAAGCCCGCAACAACCAGATGCATATGTTCCCCCCAAAAATCCAATCCAACATGGCATCGGGTGGTATCCGTCCGTCCCCAAGCTGGGCCCACGCGCCATAGACAGTATACACGCACGTGCCGCTGTGGAGGCGAACCTCCAACGAACCGCACCGGCATCCCGAGCCGTACGCTACGCGTCCGCGAGTCCGCGACTCTCTCTCCGCGTGGCGCAGCCGCCAAGTCAGGTCTCCTCCGCCCCGCCGCCTCTCTAGACGTTCCGTTCGTTAGCCCACCCGGACGAGACGACGAACGAGAGCCCCATCCCATCCGGTTCCGCTTCGGCGCGTCCCTCTGTTGCCTTGCCCTTGCCGCCAACCAACACCCCCGACCCCGAGAGCCGAGCCCCTCTTGCTTGGCCCTCAAGCTTTCGGTGCGTCACCCGCCGCCAACCCTCGACGAGACTCCGATTCTCTTTTCCCCTAGGCCAAGGTCTGGCCTTCCGGTCTTTCTTCACGCCGTTTGTGCGGTGCGGTGGCGATCGTCCGCGATGGGCGCCGCGCGGGGAGAGGAGGACGGGGAGGGGCGCTGCGGCGAGCGGTGCCCGTCGTGGTACGTGAGCCGGGAGGAGATCGAGAGCGGCTCGCCGTCGCGGCGGGACGGCGTCAGCGCGGCCAAGGAGGCCGAGCTCCGGGCCACCTACTGCTCCTTCATCCGCGACGTGTGCATCAGACTCCGACTGTGAGTGATCGATTGAGCTCTCCTCTCTCCCCCGCGGTTTCGTCTCTGGTTGATTTCAATCTGCTACTTGTGGTGTTATGGTGGTTTAGATGAGATACTCCATAATTATGCCAACAACAGCCTCATTGCATTGCCCTCGATCGCGGTTTCGTCTCTGGTTGATTTCAATTTGCTACTTGTAGTGGTATGGTAGTTTAGATGAGATACTCCATAATTATGCCAACGACAGCCTCATTGTATTGCCGTTGATCGCGGTTTCGTCTCTGGTTGATTTCAATCTGCTACTTGTAGTGGTGTGGTAGTTTAGATGAGATTATAGATGTCCAAACAGTGCGGGCTGCCCGTTTGGCCCGTGGCACGACACGAATTTAGCCCGGTCCAAACACGGCCCGGCACGACCCGTTTAGCGGGCCGGGTATGGACAGATTTGGTGGCCCGCGTGCTTTGGCCCGGCCCGACCCGATAAATGAGTCGGCCCGAAGACGGCCCGCATATTTATGTAAATACTAAATATATAAATACATTTAATTCTCTCATAATATGTAAATACTAAATACGCGACAAAACATATATAAAATGTATACATAAATATAAAATGCATACATAAATATTTTGTTGTCTTAATATATGTAAATAATATGTTATTATATATGATTAATTCTGTTAAATATATGTATTTATATACCGCTCTACTGTTGGTTCGGGCCAGTGCCCGGCCCGGCCCGGTCCGTTGAGGCCCACCGGGTCAACGGGCCGGCCCGACACGATTTTTCCCTGGGCGTGCCGGGTTTGGGCATGTCTCTAGGCACGTGGGCCAGCCCGACCCGGCCCGAAGCATCAACGGGCCGTGCCTGGCCCGGCACTATTCGTACCGGGCCGAAACGGGTTCGGGCCGGGTCCGTGCCGGGTGGCCCGTTTAGACATCTATAGATGAGATACTCCATTATTATGCCAACGAAGGCTTCATTGCATTGCATTGCATCCTGCTCTGCTCTGTCGTTGTTTCGCTGACCAATGGAGGCCCCCCTTTCTGCCGTTGCAGGCCGCAGATTACAATGGCCACGGCGATCATGCTCTGCCACCGTTTCTACCTCCGCCAGTCTCATGCCAAGAACGAGTGGCAGGTAATGACATGTGCAATGTAATGCATGGCTACTTACTTGCCTGATGCCTTCGTCGCATCACCCAATATCCATATGAGGTTTTATATGCATCCTACACAAAGGGGGCGATTTTCTTTTGTGTGTGTGTGTGTGAAGTATGATTGGTAAGAGAATGTAGATCACTTGCCTTATCTGAAATCACCAATTCAGGGGACAAACTGTTATTTATCACTAACGATAACGAATTATGACCATTCATCCTTAAGCTATATGTTTGGTATATTATATATTAGTGGGTCCTTAAATGACAGGAGCAACCGAAGGAGGAAGTTTACTATATATATATAATAATTTTTAATATATAATAATCCCTACCTTTGCTGCAACGGCTTTCACATTCATTGGGTAGAACCAATCCTGTACTTGCCTATTATTTTCCAGCATGGCCCCTAACTGACCTTTTCACTTTATTTTCACGGATACATTAACTACTTAAGGACTAGTTTGGTAACACTATTTTCCCAAGGGATTTCAATTTTTCCAAGGAAAAATGAACTAATTTCCCTTGGGAAAATTGGGTTTCCAAACTAGCCCTTACTTCTTTTTCCTTCTGTAGATGCTTTGAACATGTTTTTCGTTACGGCTATCAGACCCTAACATTACCTGACTATGTACCTTTGTTGGGGGTTAGTCGAGGGCAGTGTGTCATAAGGAAAGCACACAAGATATGTCCTCATGTGTGTACTTTACTCGGGTACACATGAAGTGGTGTACTGGTCGCTCAGGTGGTATAAACTGACTCACTGACTGCCATAATGGTTCTTTTTTTTAATAAAAAAGGAAAAGGAAAAATGTGAAATATGAGTTTGTAATCGGGTCTGGGTGTGAGTTTTAGTTAAAGCACAAGCACTCTACCCAGAACCTAGATTGCAATGGTGGACGAAGGTGTCATTCTTTTGGAGCAACTTATCAAACTGGGCGCAGCACTTTCTAATAATACTCGTTTCAGTAAGTATTAGCAACTTGTTGCACTACCATCTAATTACTTTGTAGTTAGTAAATTGTATTGAACTTAGTTTCCATATTTTTTTGTTTCCCTAAAATATTGAGTGATCTATTTACATGTTTGCTACAATTGAACATTACTTACCAACCCTCTATTTCTTTCAGACTATTGCAACTGTCTGCATATTTCTTGGGTCAAAGATAGAAGACACACCTTGTCAATTGAAACACGTGGTCATTGTGTCATATGAAACAATGTACCATAAAAATCCGGATGCTGCTAAGAGAATCCACCAGGAGGTATCTAATTATGCTCATCTTTTGCACTATTATCACTCCTTGACGGTGTTTGATTTATTTACTAAACAAGTTTTGTTTTCAATGAAAAGCATGAAGTGCTTGCGAAGCAAAAGGCACTGATTTTGGTGGGGGAGACACTGCTGCTTTCAACAATAAGGTTTGATTTCAATATACATCATCCTTATGAACCTCTAAAGCTCGCGCTGAAGAAGCTGGGCATTGCCGAGACGGAACTGAGACAATCTGCTATGAGTCTCATTAACGATACGTAAGTTATCTGGTCTATTCTGTCAAATATTCTAGCTATTATGTTAAAATATTTCTCCCCTCACACGTATACATACGTGCAGGCTTCCGTCAACTCTAGTCATCCAGTTCAAACCACAGTATATTGCTGCGGCATCACTGTGGTTTGCTGCCAAATTTCACAACGTTAATCTTTCCCAGAATGGGACAATATGGTGGCATGTGTTCGATGTTGCTCCAGATCCGTTGAGAGGTACACAGCAGATGAAGTTATTTTCCTTTCACCGTTCACTGAACTATATCAGTTATGTATTCTCACTGACATCATGAAAATGTCTGATGATCAAACGCATTTGCAGTTGTTGTGCAGCAAATGTCTGAGCTCTTTGAGAAAAGAGCCCCATGCTCCGTGGGTCCTGTTACCAAGCCAGTACCAGCTTCAAGCGCGACGGATAAACACCAGATCAAGCCGGCCCCAACTCATACTCCAATGGATAAGCATCAGATCAAGCAGGTTCCAGCTCCAATGAATAGACATCAGATCAAGCCGGTCCCAACTCCAACTCCAATGGATAAGCATCATATCAAGCAGATCCCAGCTCCAGCTCCAACGTGTAGACATCATATCAAGCCGGTTCCAACTCCCATCCCAACTCCGATGGATAAGCAGCAGAACAAGCTAGCTCCAACTCCGATGGATAAGCAGCAGAACAAGCTAGCTCCAACTCCGATGGACAAACAGCAGAACAAGCCGGCTGCAGCTCCAGCTCCGACGGACAGATGTCAGAGAGTAAGCACCCCGGTTCCTGCACCGAGGGACACGCAATCTTCAAGGAGAAGCTTTAGCAGCAGCAGCAACACAGAAGCTCCTAGACGTGTGCCTGCAGGCCGTTCATCTAACGAGAAGCCCAGAGACAGGTCGCCAAGGCATGAAGGGCACTGGTGCCGAGGAAAGGATGGAGAGAACCAGCATTGTCAAAAACACAGAGACCATAACTCTGAGCAGAGGCCAGAAGAACGGTCTAATCAGAGAGCTCTGAAGTCTGGTCTTGCTTACCTTGTTCGTAGTGGTGGGCCGAAGGATACAGGTGCAGCAACAGAGATCAGGAACCTGACCAGACGGAAGAGAAGGATCCAGGAGGTTGGAGGGCTCCCAACTCCTGTTTACACGTCGGATACGGATGCTTGGAGGCAAGTTAGCGCTGTAGTTCTTTTTGGAACGAAGGGACAGAAAAGGCCGAGAGGAGATGAACCGTAGGAGTTGCCGCCTTTTTTATTTGGTATTTTGCAGAGAAGGTCGAGAGAAGATGAACCGCGTAGGAGTTGCCGTTTTCATTTGGTATTTGGCAGAGACCGACGGCTGGTCTTTGCTGGACTGATGATACTTTGAGACAAAGGTGTCTAATGTGGACGGGGTCTGTGAATTAAGTTCACTCGTGCGCATCAGATGCACCCAGCTTGCACTGAAAATGACACGCTATTGTCTCCATGGACCAGGCTGTTCCGGTTCTGTAGGCACGGATGGACAGTGATGGAGAGAAAGCTGGTTTTGGGCACCACCTGGTGCCAGCCATCTTTGTTTTGGACTGAGCTGTATGGCTCAAAACAAATTTTGTAGTGTGTGTCCATGTGTATATTAGGACGGTGTTCTAATTCTGTCTCAGATCGTCCAGTGCTATTTAGTTATTTACACCGTGCCTGTCTGTCCTTCGAGTTCTCAGTTTTTAGTGGCTTATTGGTGAAAATTTGTTATCCGTTTGAAATTTCTCATGCGAACGAGGAGGAGATTTGACAGTGCCTTGGCCGTCGACACAATCCGCCAACACATTTGATCATTACCAGCTTCTGCAATATGCTCTAGAGAGCCTGGTTTGTACAAATAAAGGGAGAACAGACAGATTTTTGTACAGCCTGATGGCATAGCGTTAGCCATTGTATCATATACAAGGACTGGCCCGAGCGAATACGCTCCTGGAGTCCTTTTGCACAACGAGAGCACCACAGGATGCATTCGTTTGTGATTGTCTGCAATAGAAATTGCGATGCTTCCAAATTTTCCAGACCGCCGGTGAAATGAGCTTAGTACGGTCCTTGATTGCTTGGAAATTTGCCCGATATACCACTAGCAGATTAGTGGACTGTTTGGTTTGCTGCCTAACTTGTCATAGTTTGTCTAACTTTAAGGTTAGTTCTTCACTTAGAACGACTAATTTTAGATAAAGTGTGATATAGTTAGACATAAACCAAAAGTCCAGAAACTGTATTTCCTCCCAACCACCTGTGAGACCGCAACAGGATGTGTTCCTGTTCCCCGCTACCAACTATGGATTCGACCGCAACCTTGAATACTAGTATTTGCATAAGGTATTTAGTTATTTATGTGTGCTTTTGTCTCCTAGTCTATCTCCCCTTTGTTCTAAACCAGCTCTTACCTCTTAGGAAGATCAAAACCAATCATAGAGTAAATGGGTATACCGGTCAGAACCACCATTACTGTAACAAGACGGCCTGCTGGCTTCATAAGAGAAGCTTTCCATTTTGGGAGGTAATTAGCCACCTTGTCAACCTGTTTTAGCGAATCTGCTTTAGAGCTTGTTCGGTTATTTGTAATTCACGTGGATTGAAGGAGATTGACATAGATTAAGAGATATTCTGACTAACTAGAGATTTAAACTCACCGAATCCTCTTCAATCCATATAAATTAGGATAAAAACGGTCAAGACTTTAGAGGCGTTCGTTTTTTTCCGGAATGGAGGCATAGAACAATTACTAAAATGTTTGCTTCTCTAGTTCGAATAAGACCTTAATGATTTTTCGGATGCTCAAAGGAAGACCAAGCAAGAAAAATCCTTGATTTCACAAGATAGAATGTTGGAGACTAGTAACCGATCATCATCCGAACATTGACTTGGAGATACTGAGTTCATGGCAATATTGGTCACTAGTCTAGAGACCTAACAGCTCCTTGATGAAGTTAATATCATTAGTGTTTCTGTGTTTGGCCGTAAAAACAAGATAACGTCATCAGAACAGAAGCCATTTTTGACAACATAAGGTTTATTTTTGGCAGTTCATGGCATTATTTTCGGCGGCAGTTGCAGACCGCCGAAAATAGCTCTTATTTTTGGCAGCCAGGGCCTGACCGCCGAAAATAGCCTTGGCCGCCAAAAATGTTTACTGTTGCTATTGTGATAGAGATACATAAATCCCCAACTAAGTGGCACAGTAAATGAGTGAATTTAGAACATCCATAACCAATATAAACCTAATGTGGCTAACCTTTCATCCGCCACATCATAGTTACACCTATCAAAGAGCAGAAGTTAATTAGACTTTTACAACATCAACAAAACATTTTAGTCCTAATCAAGTTGGGTAGGCTAGAGTTGAACCCAACATAAACCACAAGTAAACTATAAGCTAATCACTTTTACATCAACAAAATACACAAAGTGTTGATTTGGGGTGTGTCACTCTCTACAACCAGAGCACCCACACAACTTATATTACACAATATACAAGCAGGTCATCAACACTCTCCCTTTAGATGGGCTAAATTTATTCAACATTCTCATCTTGTTACATGTCAACTCATTATCCTTAGAACCTAGACCTTTCGTGAGACTGCTAGCTGGTTACAAAACTTGACATACTTCAACTTCAAAACCGCAGCATCAATCTTCTCCTTAATAAAGAATCTATCGATCTCTACATGTTTCATGCCGTAAAAGTAAAACTGGACTGAATTATTTGCTATGTTGATTGTAGCTACATTATCACAATGAAGTAACATAGTCTTAAATGCTATTAACCTAGACACTAGCATTGCACCTAGACATACGATTATTTCCAATAAAGGATACAATAAATAACACTAGGTGTTGCTATGGTGTAACACAAAATATGCGTGTGTTCATGAATATGGCATCGGTACAAGAAGGGGGAAGGTGGGAAGGAAAGGAGCAAAGAAAGAAGAGCACATTTCTATTTTGACATTTATGTTAATAAGTAGGCACTACCAATCTCCGTAGACAGAGAAATTAATCCTTCAAACAAAGATTAGAGCTATAAAAATGCAACACCAAAAAAATAAAAAATAAAGGAAAAGGAGAACACACTCACCTAAAGATCATAAGGAGCCTAAACTCTAGCGAATGATGATTGAACCACTGTAAGCCAGTATATGCTTTGTTGACCCCACCAACAGTAAAGGTGGGCATAGATGCAAGAAACATGGAACTTAGTTGGAAAAATATTCCATACAGTATATGAAAGGTAGAGTAAACAAGGACGTTATAATAGAAATCACATGGTACATGCTCTCAGATCACGCAAACCTCAGCTGGTTTGTAGACAAAAAAATGTCCTCAAGAAAGCAACTGAAGTTTTATTCAATTTCAGTGTTGCTGGTCACATTAAAAAATGTTATTGCATCTAGTTTGTATGTCATTTAAACACAGTTGCATCTAAACAACAGGTATGACGAAAGGGGCTCTAGCCGAGTTGGTTAGGTGCTCTGAGTAGAGCTCCTCAGATCCTGAGTTTGATTCCCAGTGGAAATAAATTTCAGGTTGGGTTTAAAAAAATCTCAAGAATCTTCTTCTTAGTATAATAACCTGGACCGTCTTACCCCACAGGTCGATTTTTTTAAAACAAAAGGTATGGTTTATATACACATTACAGTTAAGGTATCAGGTATGTGTGCCTTACATTGCATTTATCAAGTATTACTTAGCTTTCCAAACAATAACTACTACAACAATATTTTGGCTACTACATTAGTAATGTATCATGATGTCTCTAGTGGTTATGTCAGTGCTTAAATTGATAAATAAACGACAATATCAATGCTGATGTTTCTACTTTGGTTTGGTTACTTTATTTACCTTAATGCTACATACATGCATCAGAGATTTGTGTTACAAAACCTTAAATCAGAGAATGTTGGTGCTGTTAATAATAAAGCGTCGGGTCCAAAAGCTTATCCTTTGGCATTTTTCTTGGCAATTGTAAATTGCGTCTCAGGCAAATAACTGACATAAAACCTTGATACTGCTAAAAACAATTTAACAGACATAGTACAAGACAATGAATTTGGGTTTATGTTTCCTCATATCTTTATGCCATAAAATACATAAGCTGATGAAATCTTCTATCCAAAAGATTGGCATGCTCTTCCGACAAAATGATATGACTATATATGGTCATATGGAGCTATGAGTTACCCTTCAACATCCCAATGAACAGTTACTGGAGATTGGAAAGTTCAATATGTAGCAATGGAAATGTCACCAAAAAAGTTCAATGAAGTCACCCAAGAACTTCAGTTTTTGTGTTGGGGCAAAACTACAAATTGATATATACAATATTTGCCATGAGTTTGTAAGCCGATGGAACAAAATCGAGCAAACAAAAACAAATATGGTACACAGTGAATTATAGTGATATCATCTCACTAATTGTCTAAGTAAATTGTCATGTGTCATTTGGAGACACCAGAGCAGCATCCTCATTTGCATGAATAAAAGATCGGAAACCAGAGGGGCTAAACAGCTGACCTGATCCACTGCTGCTGGCTGACCTCTCAATCTCGGCCAGGTTTGCAACAACAGGGATTGGCCTCTCGGGAATAATCAAAGGACTTGGTACTGAATCAGCCTCAAGTATCTTCAGCGCCTGCTCCATTGTCGGCCTTGCATGCAACTGGGGATGTGTGCAGAGTGCACCAACAAGCACGTACTTCTCCATCACCTTAGTTGGACCAGGATCAACCATTCCCTCTTGGATCACCTCCACTGTCCTCCCCCTTCGCACCAAAGACCAAGCCCAATCAGTGAGCACAAAGCTCTGTCCCTCGCTGAGAGAAATGAATGCCTTCTTTCCACTCAGAAGCTCAAGAAGCACAACACCAAAGCTATACACATCGCTCTTCTCAGTCAATTGGCCGTAGAGTGCATACTCTGGGGCAACATAACCTAGTGTTCCGGCAACCCTTGTGCTCACATGCGTCATCCCTTCAGGTGCAAACTTGGCCAGTCCAAAATCAGCCACCTTGGCCTCAAATTCATCATCAAGCAAGATGTTGCTCGCTTTGATATCCCTGTGAATAATGGCTGGCTGTGCACCGCGATGCAGGTAGGCCAGCCCTCTTGCCATGCCAATGGCAATCCTCTGCCGCACCGGCCACGCTAACTGGCATTCTCCGGCAGCAAACAGATGGTCATACAAGCTGCCATTATGCATCAGGTCGCAAACGATCATCCGCTGGTGGCCTTCTCTCTGTGTGGTGGCAATGCAGTACCCACGCAGCGCAACCAAGTTGACATGGCGCACGCTGGCCACCACTTCCACCTCATGGGCAAAGGCGGCGTCCCCAGCCGCGGAGCAGTTCTTGAACCGCTTCACCGCCACCTCAGCACCGTCGCGCAGCACCCCCTTGTAGACATTCCCAAAGCCACCCTGGCCAATAATACTCTTCCTGGCGAATCCGTCGGTGGCAGCCTTGATATCGTCGTAGGTGAACTTGACGAGCGTGGTGCTGGCGCTGATGGACTCCATGGCCTGAGAGCGCTTGCTCCTGCTGTCCGCAGCCAGGGCGGCAGCGGCATCTCGCGCCTGCCTTCGCCTCACGACGAAGCAGCATCCCAAGGCTGCGGCGAGGAGCAGCACTGCCGCGAGGGAGCCGAATGCGACGCCGTAGACCCAGGGGGCGGCACCGGAGCTGTGGGACTGAGGCGGGTTCGCCTTGAGTAGAAAGAGGCAGTAGGCAGTGGCCGGGTCGGCGGGCCCGTGCGGGCTAGCCTCGGCGCCAGCGTAGATGGAGGGGTACTGCACGCACCCGGTGACGTTGTTACTCCTGGCGCTCGGGGATCCAGCCAGGAGATAGGCCGCGGCGGCCTTGCTGAGCGCGGTGGAGCAGGCGGTGCAGTCAGGGACGGCGGAGAGGTCGCGGTCGCAGCTGGCGTCGATGTCCCCGCGCGAGCTGGGCGGGACGAGCGCGTCGAAGTCGGCGACCGTGGAGACGTTGCCGCAGCCCGGGGAGGCGAGGGCGGCGTCGAGGCCCGAGAGGCCGCAGGCCGACGCGGGGAGCGGGTAGGGGAGCGCGGCGCGGAGCGGGGACAGGCAGGAGGAGGCGTCGGGTGGGAGCACGAAGGACGATGTGGCCGCGAGGTGGAGCGAGAGGAGAAAGGCGACGGACTGCGTGGCGACCGCGCAGCGGGAGGCGTCGTCCGACGGCAGCGGCGGCGCGAGGAAGGGGAGCAGCGCCGTGAAGTTGAGAGCGCATTGCAGCGCCGGAGAGGGGGCGGCCGGTTGGGACGCGTGTGGGATGGGGCGGAGGAGGAGGAAGAAGGGAAGGAGGAGACGGAGGCGGCACATGGGAGGCGGAAGGGGATGGAGATGAGGCCGCGAGATGGGGCGGAGGAGGAGACGGAGGCGGCACATGGAGAAGATCAGAAGAGTGGGTGGGGGTGGGGGTGGGGTGGGGGCGGTTGGTGTTGACTGCTGTTTGGCGGCCGTGGCCAGGGAAGAAGAAGGATGGTGGATAAGCTGCGCCCGTCACGTTACTGTACTAATGGTCCGAGCATTTTCAAACATCTGTCTATTGTCGCGAAATTGTACCGCTAAAACCCGGTCCGACGTTGTAAATTCTGCTAACATAGATAATCTCTTTGTCCGCGGCTCTGTTGACTGTTGTAGGGAGCTGGGCTTGTTTGTTCGCTGCTTACCATATATCGTCTGAATTTTTCTAAGGTTGGTTTTGTTTGGTTCGTAATTTATCATAATTTTTCTAACTTTTTTTCTATGATTAGTTCTTCAATTTATTTGACTATATTAAACTTGTTGATCTTATATTTAACTTATTAATATTTGCATTCTTACCTAGGTGTCGGCGTTTCGGACCTGGGGACCCTCCACCGAGCCGACCAGTGAATTTTATCGCTGCATGCCCCTGCCCAGATGAGTTGGCGCAAGACGAAACACAAGGGGGGAATGCGGCTTGTATTATCTCGCACCGGGGGTGCTCGTAGTAGGGGTTACAAGCGTCACGAGAGGGAGAGAGAGCCTGTTCGTTTGCTCGTCCCCGCGCGACCCCCCGCAGGAAGGCCCTGGACCACCCTTTTATAGATGCAAGGAGAGAGTCCAGATGTACAATGGGAGTGTAGCTATGCGCTAACGTGTCTGGCAGAGAAGTGCCTGAGCCCTGTGTACATGCCAACGTGGCTGTTGGAGGAGTGCTTGAGCCCTGTGTGCACGATAACGTGGTCGTCGGAGAAGTGCCTGAGCCATGTAGAAGCACAGCTGGCGGTGCGGCTGGAATCCTGCTGACGTCTCCTTGTTTCCGTAGGGGGCAGAGAACCACCGACGTCATGGACGCACGCGGGGAACCATCATTACCTGTTACCGGGGTGAGCCAGATGGGACGCCGGTTTTGTTCCCTCGTAGCCTGAGCTAGCTAGGAGTAGGGTAATGATGTATCCCCTGTGGCGCGGTCGGTCCGAGCCCAAGGTCGGGCGAGGCGGAGACTTCTCCTGAGGCCGAGGTCGGGGTCGGGCGAGGACGCGATTCCTCCCGAGGCCGAGGCTGAGGCCGAGTCCTGGGGTCGGGCGAGGCGGAGACCTCCTCCCAAGGCCGAGGCCTAAGGTCGGGCGAGGCGGAGCTTTCTGTTGCGCCCGAGGCTGAACTCGGCTGTTGTCAGTCTTACCCCGGTGGGTGGCGCAACAGTCGGAGCGGGGCAAGCAGCGCTGTTTTCTTGTCAGGTCGGTCAGTGAAAGGGCGAAGTGACTGCGGTCACTTCGACCTTGCCGACTGCGGCGCGCGTGTCAGGATAAGGTGTCAGGCGATCTTTGCATTGAATGCGCCTGCGATACGGTCTAGTAAGGCGATTTGGCCAAGGTTGCTTCTCAACGAAGCCTGCCCGAGCTAGGCTTCGGGCGAGTCGAGGGTGCGCCCACCGCCTGAGGAGGCCCTCGGGCGAGGCGTGAATTCGTCCGAGACTACTATTCCCGCCCGAGGCCGGGCTCGGACGAGGCGAGATTGCGTCCCTTGGTAGACGAGGCCTTGACCTGAACCGTGCCCATCAGTCTTTGCGGTGAGTGCTGAGGGTGGTTACCAGCCGTGTTTAGGAGTGTTGGGGGTACCCCTAATTACGGTACCCGACAGTAGCCCCCGAGCCTCGAAGGGAGTGTTGGTACTCGCTTGGAGGCTTTGCCGCATTTTTTGTGAGGGGACCGGCCTTTCTCGGTTATATTTTGTTCCGGTGGGTACGCGCGAGCGCACCCGCCGGGTGTAGCCCCCGAGGCCTCGGAGGAGTGGTTTGACTCCTCTGAGGTCTTAATGCTTTTTGTGATGCCTCGGCCGGCCTGGTTGTTCCCTCATGCGGCCTGGTCGTAGCCCGGGTGCATGGTCAGGTTCCGAGTTTTTAGGCTGGTTTGTTGACGCTGTCAACAGTTTGGCCATAGCCGGGTTGCGAGAGCAGCCCCCGAGCCTCTGCACGGAGCGAGAGAATGATCAAGGACTGTCTCGACTTTTATTATACGCCCCTTCGTCGCCTTTCCGCAAGGAGGAAGGGGGGAAAGCGCCATGTTGCCCTTGGAGGGCGCCGAACATGGTGTTTCCAGTGAGTTGCTAACGGGTGATCCGAGTGGACGCCCGTGCCCCGTTTGTTAAGGGTCGGCTAGTGGCACGGAGGCGTGCTCCAAAAGTACCTGCGGGTGATTTGCTGGACCCGGACCCTTTCGACAGGGTCTGAGGGCTCGATGCCTCCCTCCGGTGGGATTCCATTACAAATCGTTCCCGCTGATCTCAGAAATGTCCTAGGGTACCTCGGGAGCATAGCCCGAGCCTCGGCCATGTAACAGACGTACCCAGGGTCATCCCTCACTCTGCGTGCTCTGGGGCGGCTGTCGAACCCTTCCGAGGGGCTAGCCTTCAAACCCCTGATCAGTAAAGGGCGCGAAGCCCGAGTGCTCTGGGGCGGCTGTCGAACCCTTCCGGGGGGCCAGCCTTTGAACCCCTGATCAGTAATGGGCGCGGAGCCCGAGTGCTCTGGGGCGGCTGTCGAACCCTTCCGAGGGGCCAGCCTTCGAACCCCTGATCAGTAGGAGGGCTCGGGGCCCGCTTCCTTCGCTGAGAAGGATCCTTTTCGAAATATCCTCTTTCCTGATCCATGTGGCAAGAGAGAGAGAGAGAAAAAGGAAAAGGATATGAATTTAAATAAGGTGGCGCACCTTTTTTGACGCGGTCATCATGGCGGAGGTGAAACGACGCCCGCTTCGCCTGCCAGAGGTGTCGCTCGCCCTGCCAGGGAGTTAATGCGACGGGACGGGTGATTCGCGGGGCGGCCGTTGCGCGTGCGCGAGTCGTTCGAGGAACAGGCGTTTCACCTTCGAGTTTGAATTTCGCGGCGAGTTCGGGCGATGTTTTGAATGGATCTCGCCTGGGCTTTTATATACCCGGAAGAGGGGCCGGCGGTGGTTCTCTACTCTGCCATTTGCGCTTGCCTTCTGCTTTGGTTTCCGCAACCTAAGAGAATAGCCAGAGAAAAGAAAACCGCGCACCTTATCCCCCCCCGCCTCCACCTCCTTCGTTCAGCGATGGCTGACAAGGTGACCGTCGTTCCGCCGCGTGACCCGTGGCCTTTCTCCACCGTTGCTGTGGAGGATCTGGAGGCCCTTGTTGCCGATGGTTTGCTCCGTCCCCTCTCCGATGGGCCGCAGCCAGAGTGGATGGCCCCCGCGAGCGAGGCCGACCCGACTCCGCCGCCGGGGTATGTGGTTAGTTTCATCCCCTTCCACGAGCGGGGGTTTGGAGTGCCAGCGAGCCGTTTCATGCGGGCGCTCCTGCACTACTACGAGGTGGAGCTGCACAACTTCAACCCCAACTCCATTGCGCAAGCGGCCATCTTTGCGGCGGTTGCGAGGGTTTCTTGGGGATTGACCCCCACTGGGATCTGTGGACCCATCTCTTCTCCACGGAGCTCTTTGCCTCGACGACGGAGGCAAAGAAGGTCCGTATGGCGGTGCGGGCCGGTGGCTGCACCCTCCAGCTGAGGCCGGGGCGCATGCAGCAGTACATCCCCGCCACCCTTGTGTCTTCGAACAAGGGGTGGCAGCGCCGGTGGTTTTATCTCCGGAATGACGACGGGAGGCTCCCGTCGTTTTCTCAACGAGTGGTGACCGCCGCCGGCGTTAACTGGCGCTGGGGGGCCACACGCGAGAAACAGGAGATGCTCCAGCCTCTTCTGCATGCCTTGCAGAAGTTAAGAGATGAGGGGCTCACCGCTGCGGGGGTTGTCGCCGCCATCCATCGCCAGAGGGTGCTCCCTTTGGCAGAGCGGCGGTTGCAGCTCTCGGAGATGAAGCCGAGGGTTGCCCCGCTGCCGATGTCTGATCCTGCCGGAACAGTTTGTCTGAAGTATGCGTATGTTTTTCGCGGCCGCTGAGGCCTAAACATTTTTATCGTCGTATCATAAAGCTGCGTTTTCTTTCCTCTTGTTTCGAGCATTAGGACTTGTTCGTCGGTAACAGAATCGCTTATCCGAGCGAGAGTTACTTTTCGCGGAAGGTGATGAGTGAGGTATCCGTATCCCGGAGGCGTAGGAGTCCCTCGGCTCGGTCGGCCTTGCCGCTTACGTGCTCTCTTGCTCGTTTTTAGGGTTCCGTTATCGATATAGTCGAAAGTCGTTTTGGTAGAGAACTTTTCCGAGGAAAATTTTGACGCAGAGGGGGTTCCCACCTTCTAGCCCCCGAGGGAGGGTCAGGCTTTGCCGAGGCAAGGCTAATCCTTCCTTGACGGTTAGACTTTATTTACGTATGCAAAGAAAAACGAGGTACATGAACGACTTGAAACATTTTAAGGGTAGAAGCGACGTAGCTGTTGGATGTTCCAAGCGTTGCTGTAGACCTCGCCTTGATCGTTGGCCAACTTGTATGTCCCGGGCTTCAAAATCTTGGCGATGATGAACGGCCCTTCCTAGGGAGGAGTGAGCTTGTGGCGTCCTCGGGCGTCTTGCCGCAGCCGAAGTACCAAGTCTCCCACCTGGAAGCCTCGGGGCAAATTCGTGCGTGGTAGCGTCGCAGAGACTGCTGATACCGCGCCGAGTGTAGTAAGGCCACGTTCCGAGCTTCTTCGAGCTGGTCCAGTGAATCTTCTCGGCTGGTCTGGTTGCTCCGGTTGTCGTACGCCTTTGTCCTCGGGGAACCGTATTCTAAGTCCGTGGGTAGGACGGCCTCGGCCCCATATACTAGAAAGAACGGCGAGAAACCCGTGGCTCGGCTTGGCGTTGTCCTTAGACTCCAGACCACCGAGGGTAGCTCTTTTATCCACCGTTTGCCAAACTTGTTGAGGTCGTTGTAGATCCTCGGTTTAAGTCCCTGCAAAATCATACCGTTGGCACGCTCCACCTGCCCATTCGTCATGGGGTGAGCTACGGCGGCCCAGTCCACACGGATGTGGTGGTCCTTGCAGAAGTCCAGGAACTTCTTCCCAGTGAACTGCGTGCCATTGTCGGTGATGATGGAGTTCGGGACCCCAAAGCGATGGATGATGTTTGTGAAGAACGCCACCGCCTGCTCGGACCTGATGCTGGTTAAGGGTCGGACCTCGATCCACTTGGAGAATTTGTCGATGGCGACCAGCAGGTGCGAGAAGCCCCCGGGTGCCTTCTGCAAGGGACCGACGAGGTCCAGACCCCACACGACAAACGACCAGGTGATGGGTATTGTCTGTAGGGCCTGAGCGGGCAGGTGCATCTGTCTCGCGTAGAATTGACACCCTTGGCAGGAGCGTACAATCCTAGTGGCATCGGCCACCACGGTCGGCCAGTAGAAACCTTGTCGGAAGGCGTTCCCCACGAGGGCTCAAGGTGCTGCATGGTGACCGCAAGCCCCCGAGTGTATCTCTTGCAACAGCTCTTGTCCTTCGGCGACAAATATGCATCGTTGGAGAATGCCTGAGGGGCTGTGGTGGTAGAGCTCCTTTTCATCACCCAGTAAAACGAACGACTTGGCGCGCCACGCCAGTCGCCGGGCTTTGGCCTTGTCGAGGGGCAGCTCTCCTCGGAGGAGATATTCTAGGTATAGGGCCTGCCAGTTCGGGTTTGGCGTGACCCCATTCCGCTCTCCCTCGACGCGCAGGGCCTCACCCTCAGCGGCCGAGAGTACCTCGGGCTGGACCGAGGCCTCCTCGGGCTCGGGCATGTCGTCGATCTTGACGGAGGGTTGATGTATGTCCCTGGAGAAGACATCCGGGGGAACCGTCGTGTGGCGGAACTGCCCGAATTATTCCGACTTAAGTGCCTAAGTCTCGCCTTAGATGCTAGACCACACTTAAATGGGAATAACCCGTCAATCCCTCGGATCTAGTCTGACGAGGCCACTAACAGGATCAAGTACCACAATCTCACTCGATGGTGAGTCACAGAGCAAATACAATAAAGCATAAAACCATACATTAAGGAGTATTAAATTATTACATCATCATCGGAGTTTTTGCAAAAGTAGCTGTCATTGTTCTAAGTGCAGCGGAATACAACTAACGATAACTAAATGGAGGGATGGGGAAGCCTGTCCCATCACTCCTCATGCTCCTCCTCAGCCGAGGCGGGGTCCCACTCGACAGTCCAACCCGGTGGCAAGATGGACGGCCAAGTCACTCCAGCAACCATGTCCTCCAAAGAACCTGTAAAATTGTGCCACAAGCAAGGCTGAGTATACTAATACTCAACTAGACTTACCTGGTGTGAGGAGTCTACTCCTCTACCTCTAGACATGCAGCTGTTTGGCTGTGGGGTTTGGTTGCCAAAAGCACTAGCTGAGTTCTAAATCAAGTTTTAGCTTTGTCAAATTTAAGTGTGACTCTCTTAAGGCTAAATATGTACTATCTACTCATACATAGTAGCAAACATTTTTAGCAATCAACATCTTGTATCAACTCATCATATTTCCACTTGTTACTCAATGCAGTACAATGGATCAAGCAATCTCATTAGCTGCGAGAAGCAGACGATTCGAATCGAGTTTTTATCCTTGCAAGGTAAACCTAAACACACGACATGGCGAGGCACTCCGTCCCCACACACATCAACCGTCCCCATCGATTCCCCGTCAGCAGAGAGGGGCTCACCGCCTTGGCATACAATGCCTCACTGACCCCGACTGCCGTCGTGCAGTGACTGCACTTGTACCCACCATAACCGGAATGGGAGACCACGTCTCAGGTCGCATGAGGAGGGCAATCTGCTGCCAGGTTCAATCAGGTACTAGGCTTACCGATTTACCATATTTCTCGGTATGTGTTTAGTATGTTCAAACGCTTGACATAGGTATCCGCACGTTAATCCTTATTCCAATTTCCCATCTCGTAGACAACCAATCCCCATGGATTGTTGTCCACCGACTAGTATCATGATGATATGAAAGTGGGTACAACCAATTTCTGATCTCGCGCGAGTGCTAGAAAAATCACTCGTCTTCTATCGAGATCCTAATTAAATAAAGCAGCTACTCGACCTAGCATACTAGTATCCATCTCAAAAGGATTCCTGAGATCATGCAACTAGGGTTTCAAACAACTCCTACACCTAAGTGCACATTCAATCCTACTATCATTAAGTATAGTAAAATAGCATAAATAACAGGTTATGCATAAACCGGGGCTTGCCTTCCAAAGCCGTGGCAGGCAGATCCTCTGGTGCAGGCTCTGGTGCTGGATCCGGGGCTACATCCTGAGCAGCTCCTTGCTCCGGCACGAGGACGTACTCTCCGTCAGCGAGGTTACAGTCTATCGAAATGCAATGAATATGTATGTCATGATTATGCAGGATTTAATAACATTATGCTAAAGGAAGAAAAACTAAGTTAATGAGTAACTTAGGGTTTCTTGGTCATACGTGGCTTTTAGTGGTTTATGCTTATCACTCTAGGTTTAGGTTTTGTTAAGGATAAGCATAGTGGATTGGTATTTCCTTTATACATTTCAGTGGACAATTTACAAAGGGTTTTAGGATGACACTAATTTCCATTATTCATTTTCCTTTCTTTATTTTCTATTTATGAATTCTAGTGGAGGTTTGAACTACAACAGTGGCTTAATTTTTTTCAAAAATTCTGTAAAAATTACAGTGGGTTGCCCTTGGTCACTATAGCCCATTCTAGGAATTTGAGGTTCAAAATAAAAAGGCTATGCTTTAGACAAAAAATAACAAAAGGTGTGTAAATGGGCCACTTTGTACTACAACTCTTAACTAGGGGTGGGTTCTGTCATAAGGGTTATTTTTGTTGGTATCTAACAGTAATGATAAGCTTCTGTGTCAAAAATCACAGAAAGCTAAGGGATGGTTATTTAGTTGTGATTTTCCAAAGTTTAATGCTAAAAAGGTACTTTCCACTACCTTGTTATTTGAAAAATATCAAACAGCAAATTTCATATTTTTTCTATGTTCTTCATAACAAAACATTAATTATCCCAAAGGTTGGGGTGTTTTCACCTAGGGGTTATTTTTGTAGGCTTTTTCTAAGTTTTACTTGTTTTCTTAAAATAAAAGGTATCCTATTCATTTTATACTAAACCAGGGTATAATAGATTTTTCTAGTGAACTACACTGAATAAGGGGACTAACAAAAATATGAGTGCCCCCTGGTTCCTTCTTTAAATTACCTTTCCTATTTTCTTTAACTTTAAGCATAATGTGAATTAAATGGCAAACTCTACCTTAATGGGGTGTACAGAGGGGTTTATCATTTTTAAATAGGTCAGTAAGTGGTCATGCACTTCTCCAAATTTTCTTAACCTCAGTTAAATAGTGCAACTATTTTTCTTCCTATTATTTAGCTTTTGGCCAAAATAATAATTAAATCAGAACCCTAAAGTTTTCTGTAGCACTTAGGGGTTTTATATTTTTCTTAGGTAGTTTACATTATTTAAGACTTGGCAAAATTGGTTTGACTTGATTTGGGTGAATAAAACAGAAGATATGAATTATTCAAGTTCTGTTTAAATTTTAAATCAGATTTAATAAAAGGTTTCCTGGAAAACCACTTTGCACTGAGGTCCTTGGGTTATTTCCAAACCAACTTTCTCAGTTATACCCCCGCGCTACTATTTCTCTGAGTCACTGACATTGCGCAAAACCCCCTAGCCTTCTCTTCTTCTCCCCCGCGGTCCCTCCCTAGGTTTAAACAGTACCCGCGAGAAAGAAAAGGGTGGCGCGGCTTACCGGCGGCGAGAGAGGTCCGGCGAGGGGCAGGGTTGGCTCCGGGAGGTTCTGGCGGTCACAACGGTGTACGGCTCGACGGCGGGGGTGGCCGGAATCGCCCGGTCCACGTGCGCAGGCGGGTGCTCTCGTCGGCGGCGGGTGTGCCAGCCAAACCACGGCGACCTAGTTTAATCCAATGGCACAATGAGCTTCACGGGGTGACGTAGAGGCTGTGTGCACAAGGAATCGAGGAATGGAGCAGAGGATTACCCGGTCTACGCTCGCCGGCGGTCGGGTGGAGTCCGGCGACCGTGGACTGGCCTCTCCGGCGAAGCAAACTCCGATTCCTCGCTCGGGGAGCTTCACCGAGGTGTGCACAGTCTTCTCCGAGGGTCGGACGGGGTTGGGAAGGGTTCTGCTGGCCGGTCTACGGTGGCAGGGGGATCGGGCGGCGGTAGACACGCCGTGCACGGGCAAACGCCGGTGGGTTTGAGCTCCGACGAGGTTGAGCGCGTGCGGAGGGGTACGGTCAAGGTCCCTGGGCGTTTTATAGGCGCGGGCGTGGGCCATGGCGCCGGCTTGGCTTTGGCGCGACGCGAGGCACGCGGGGGCGCGTGCGAGCGTGCTCTGGCGAGCTCAGAGCGTGTCGAACACGTGGCTCTTTGCTTCTGCCCGTGTTCTTCCCTCTGCTGACGTACGAATCTTGCCCTAGAGCCTGTGAGAGATCTCTTCCCTGCACCTAGAGCTACCTAGTTCATGTGAGTTCCAAGGGTAGATGTGGTCGGGTTAGAGAGATATGGGGGTGGGAAGTCGGCTATGTCAGATATGTCCAAACCGAGACAAAAATGGTGCCAAGTCGTGTCAAACGTCTTAGGGTAGGTGTCAACTTTTTCCAGGGTATTCTAGGGTTTTGGGCAATTCTCCCCTTTAGATGTGCATGATAAGTTAGGGTATGATACCCAAGATGGGTTGCACTTGCTTAGGACCTTGAATTCAAAGTTTGAGGTACTTTGCTCAAACTAACCCACATGTGATAGTAGGTTTAAAAGGTGTAGCCCTGGGTGGACACCCTGAGTAACACCTGGGGTGTTATAGCCCTCCCCCCTTAAAGGAATCTCGTCCCGAGATTTAGGTAGAGTCCCTTGGAGGGGTGTGTGAAGGTGTGTTGGTGTGCTACCCCTTTCTTTTACCCAAGTTTCTCTTGTTAACTGCTCTTCGAATGTCATTCTCTTTGCAACTTCAGAAGGAAGTCCTTTCTAAGTTAAATCCACAACTTAGACTACCCTTGTTATCTAAGTTTTTCTTATAATTGTATTCAAAGGGCAGGTGGGGGTGGGGTTTTGGGGTTACGTACCGACTCCTTTGGGCAGAAAGTTGGGGAAGCGAGAGCGTAGAAAATCCTCAGTCTCCCATGTAGCTTCTTCTACTGAATGGTGACTCCACTGAACCTTATACATTCTGATCGACTTTGCCCGTGTTGACCTCTCCTTCTGATCCAATACCTTGACGGGGTACTCTTGATAGGATAGGTCTGGTTCTATCTCAATGTCTGGTTTAGGTAGCACTTCAGTGGGTAGGCGGACACATTTCCGCAGCTGAGATACATGAAACACATCATGAACTGCTGACATGCGAGGTGGCAATTCCAATTGATAGGCTACGGGTCCACAACTTGCTTTGATCTCATAGGGTCCAATGTAGCGAGGAGCTAACTTGCCCTTGATCCCGAATCTCTGGACACCCTTGGTGGGTGACACCTTAAGATAAACATGATGTCCCACTTCAAACTGTAGAGGCTTCCGCCTCTTGTCATGATAGCTCTTTTGCCTGGCCTGAGCAGTTTCTAAGTTCTTTGTAATAACTCTGACCTTTTCCTCTGCTTTAAGTACCAAGTCTGGTCCAAATATTTCCCTCTCTCCTGCTTGAGACCAATTCAGCGGGGTTCTACATCTCCTCCCATATAAGGCTTCAAAAGGTGCCATCTTCAGACTGGACTGGTAGCTGTTATTCTAAGAAAACTCTGCCAAAGAAAGACACTTGTCCCAATCCTTTCCGTAGTGTAGTACACATGCCCGCAACATGTCTTCCAAAATCTGATTTACCCTTTCCGTCTGGCCATCTGTTTGAGGATGGTATGCTGAGCTTCGTATTACCTGGGTCCCAAGTGATTCTTGCAGCTGCTCCCAAAAGCGTGCCACAAACAGTGCTCCTCTGTCAGATACAATGGTCTTTGGAATACCATGCAACCACACTATTTTATCAACATAAATTTCTGCATACTTCTCTGTCTTGTGGGTGGTATGCACTGGTAAGAAATGAGCGGTCTTGGTCAATCTGTCCACAATAACCCAAATGGAATCATGGTGCCTGGAGGTATTGGGCAATCCCACGATAAAGTCCATGCAAATGTCCTCCCATTTCCAAGATGGTATGGGAAGGGGTTGCAAGGGGCCTGCTGCCTTCAAATGACTGGCTTTGATCCTCTGGCAGGTGTCACACTCGGATATGTACTTGGCAATTTCCCTCTTCATTCTGGTCCACCAGTATAAGGATCTAAGATCACGGTACATCTTGTTGCTACCAGGGTGCATGGAGAATTTGGAAAGGTGAGCTTCATCCAATATCCTCCTTCTGAGCTCAGGGTCCTTGGGAACAACCAGTCGATCTCCAAACCATAAAATCCCCTTGCTGTCCTGACGGAAGCACTTGTATTTCTCCGCCTTCCGCTTGATCATTTCTTTGATAACCTGTACACCCTTGTCTTCAATCTGTGCCCTGACTATTTGCTCTTGCAGTGTGGGCTCCACCGAGATATAATTTAAATCACCCAAAGAAACAACCTCCAGGTTCAATTTGCACAACTCATCACACAGGGTGGTAACTCTTGCATCCATGCTCATACAATTGCACTGGGCCTTTCTGCTCAAGGCATCTGCCACAACATTGGCTTTGCCAAGATGGTAATGCACCTCCAAATCATAGTCCTTGATTAATTCTAACCATCTCCTCTGCCTCATGTTCAGATCTTCCTGAGTGAAAATGTATTTGAGGCTCTTGTGATCCGTGTAAATGTTACAGTGAGCTCCCATCAGGTAGTGTCTCCATATCTTGAGAGCATGAACCACAACTGCTAACTCCAGATCATGTGTAGGGTAGTTCTGCTCATGGGGTCTGAGTGCTCGGGAGGCATAAGCAATTACTCTGTTATCTTGCATTAATACACATCCCAATCTAGTACCAGAAGCATCACAATAAACTTCAAAGGGCTTGGTGTTATCAGGTTGAGCCAGCACTAGGGCTGTTGTCAAATGTTGCCTCAGTGTATGAAAAGCATCTTCGCACCTTTGGCTCCAATTATATTTGACTCCCTTCTTTAATAGTTCAGTCATTGGTTTGGCAATTCTGGAGAAGTCCGGAATAAACCATCGATAATACCCTGCCAATCCCAGAAAACTCCGAATCTGCCTCACTGTAGTCGGGGGTTTCCAATCCATTACCTCTTGTACCTTCTCAGGATCAACTGATATCCCATCCTAAGAAATTGTGTGACCCAAGAATTTAATTTCCTTTAGCCAGAACTCACATTTAGACAACTTAGCATAAAGATGATGATCGCGCAGTCGCTGAAGCACGATGTGCAGATGCTCAGTATGTTCGTCTTCATTCTTGGAATAGACCAGAATATCATCAATGAAAACGACCACGAACTTGTCTAGCTCTGGCATGAATACTGAGTTCATCAAGTACATAAAATAAGCCGGGGCATTGGTTAGCCCAAAAGACATCACCAAAAACTCATAAAGCCCATATCTGGTTGAGAAGGCCGTCTTGGGAATATCGCTGGCACGGATCTTGATCTGATGGTAACCCGAGCGAAGGTCTATCTTGGAGAACACTTTGGCTCCCACCAACTGATCGAACAAAACATCAATGCGGGGCAGTGGGTATTTGTTCTTGATAGTCACCGCATTGAGAGGGCGGTAATCAACACACATTCTCAAACTCTCATCCTTTTTCTTCACAAATAAAGCAGGACATCCCCATGGTGAAGTACTTGGGCGAATAAACCCCTTGTCCAACAACTCCTGCAGTTGCTTTTTCAATTCTGCCAATTCCGCGGGAGGCATCCTATAGGGCCTCTTGGAGATAGGAGCAGTCCCGGGTTGCAACTCAATGTCTCTATCCGGTGGCATTCCCGGCAATTCATCCGGAAAAACATCTAGGTAGTCACAAACCACTGGGATCTTTTCCACTGGGGATTCTATCATAACGAAAGCACAAGAACGGGTACAACCCTGATCAGGCAAATATAAAACAGTCTCGCCATAAGCAGGGGAGTGAATTTCAATGGCCCTCGCTGCAATATCCAATACTGCCTGATGCCTGGTCAACCAGTCAGTTCCCAATATAATATCCACGCTATCCAATCCTAAGATGAGAAGGGTGGTTCTAATCACAAGACTACCAAATTTTATAGGCACTTGCCTGTTGATTTGGTAGGTGGCAACCCTGCCTCCTGGTGTTGAAATTGTGATACCCCCATTGGTGTGGTGAAAAGGTAACTAGCACTTGGCACTAAATTTGGCACTGATAAAACTATGCGATGCACCAGAATCAAAAAGAATAATAGCAGGATAATTCAAAACTGTAAAGATACCAGTCATGACGGGTGCTCCCTCTGGAATATCAGCCATGGTGGTGAAGTTCAGCCGGCCTTGCCTCACTTGCACCTTCTGTCTCTTGCCTTGGTTCTGGTTAACATTCTACCCCTGCCTCTGCTGGTTTCTGGGGTAATTCTTGGCATAATGTCCGGTGTTGCCGCATGTGAAACACCTGTTGTCATTTGCCTGGCGATACTGCTGCTGCTGTTGATTGTTCCTCTGAGATGGAAACTGGGTACGGTTGGGTGCCTGCTGCTGCTGCTGTGGTCAGATCACCCATCGTCCTTGCTGCTGCTGAGGCCCCCTGTTCTGAGTGTCAGACACAATCCTGAAACGCTGTGGCTGAGCTGAAGGTCCTGCCACAGGGGTCTTCCTCTTCTTTTCTGCCTGACGAGCTGTGATACAGTCCTCCTGGGAGATGGCCATATTGACCAACTCATTATAGCCGTTGGCCCTAACGGTGTTGAGACGGTCACAGAGCTTAGTGCTGAGCCCCCTCCTGAACCTGTCTCTCTTCTTCTCGTCCGTATCTGCATGATATCTGGCATACTGGCACAGGTCATTAAAAGCCTGAGCATATTGTAACACTGTCCTGTTGCCCTGAATGAGTGCCAGGAACTCGTTGAGCTTTCAGTCCATAATTCCGGCTGGTATATGGTGCCCCCTGAAAGCTGCCTTGAACTCTCTCCATTCCACCTCTCGGTCATCTGGCTGCATAGCAAGAAAATGGTCCCACCAAGTCCTTGCGGGTCTGCGAAGCTGCTGGGTGGCGAACCTGACCTTAGTGACCTCTGAGCAAACTCCATGGAGTAGCGGGAATTTGGATTCCACTACTCTCAACCATACATCCGCATCAAGTGGGTCCTCTGCCCTGGTGAACAATGGAGGCTGGGTACTGAGGAACTCCTGGTAGGTGGCTGCCGCGGGGTGACGCTGATGATCTCCACCACCATAGTGCTGAGGTGGTGGCTGACGCTGAGCTAGCTGCCTCAAGATCTCATTCTGCTGAGCCATTAGCTCCTGCAGAGTGGGAGGCGGTGGCGGCGGTGGAGGAACGCGCTCATTCTGGCCACGACACGCTCTCCCGGCCATCTGAAAAATCACATATTTTCTTAATAACACATCTTCAAGTTTCAAGGTTCAATCGCGAAGAAAAAGTCAAAAGGCGAAGTGATAGATTCTTGCATAAACATAAAGGATTTCACAAGGCATAAACTTTTCTTCCCAAATTAAGACTAACATCATCCATCAACCATGCTTCCAAAAGAGTGTATCATGATTACATCAATGGCCCAAAAGACTCGACTCTATCTAGCCTAGTACCCCAAGGGTGCCAAAGCTAAGCTAGCTTTGAGGAGTCCCACCATTACCGACTTCTAGCCTTACTCCTGAACCTAGTGAGCGAACGAGGCAACACTCGACTCGGGGGAAGGTGGTCTCCCTGAGCCAGCAGTGTCCAAGCTGGAGGCAGGCTCCTCTCCTCCCTCAATGTCGACGTCCTCGTTGGCCTCCATGTCCTGGATCTCCTGGTGATGCATATCCAGGTGCTCATTAGCCTCGGCAAGCTGCTGCTGGGTGTTAATAAGCTGATCCTCGAGAACCTCGATGGTGTTCTCCCTGGTCCCCACTAATTCCTCCAGCTCTTGGATCTCATTGGACAGCTGCTCCACCTGCAAGTCCTTTTCCACCATCTTAGTGGACAAATCAACCACAAGCTCCTCTCTGTTGTCCAGGGTGATCTTTGTTGCCTCCAACAATGCCATCAGATGGGACATCGCCTCACCGCGCATCACTTGCAGACGGTACATGGCATTCATGCACCGCACTGTCAAGTGAGCAGTCTGACCTGGGTAGATAGCCCAGATGTCCTTGGCATGCTCCACCCGATCCTTCCACATTGGGTCGTCCTCCCTCTCCGCGGGGAACAAGCCAATGGGGTGGGTGGACAACTCCAAGGGATGGAATCCGTAGAAAGTGGTCAACCCGTGCAGAGCAATCGCCTCAATCGTGTCCTCATCCCGGTATCCAAAGGACTCAGAGTCCAGCGAACGCCAGCCTGGCTGCAGGGGATGAGGCTCCAAGGTCATCCTCACCCTACAGCGGGGCACTCGGTGCTTCTCAAACTGCTGCACCGCGTACTGAGGAGGTGTCGTGTATCCGCCCCCCTGAAGTACCTCCCACAAAATGCAAGGAAAGCCCTCTCGTGCAAGCCCGTCAGTGTGGGACAGTGCATTCCCGTCGTCTGAGGATCCGTGGGAAGTCATCTGTGTACGGTTAAGCGTAAGTAAAAGAAAAAGAATTATAAAAAGAAAAAGGAAACACAACTCAGCCTCTCTCTCTAATTATAACAATGGTACTGGGGTACTTAGTTGGTCATCATTTTGTATTAAAGTCCTTACTCAATTATCCATTTGTTTAATTAAGAATGCATGCATGCTCGTCCTGAACGACATCACATCAATGTAAGGGAATAGGGAAGGACTCCCATCCCTTATAGTAGCCTATAGGGCTTAATCACTTAGCCACCTAACTACCCCTCTATCATCCGAAGGCTTAACGTCCTAGGTCTATCCTGATCGTCCTACGATCTATCCAACATTGTTTCTGTCAAGTTTTACTTCGGAAAAGGATGGTATTTATATTTTATGGATTCCTCTGTGGTGGTACAAGCTCCGATACCAGCTATGGCGGAACTGCCCGAATTATTCTGACTTAAGTGCCTAAGTCCCGCCTTAGAGGCTAGACCACACTTAAATGGGAATAACCCGTCAATCCCTCGGATCTAGTCCGACGAGGCCATTGACAGGATCAAGTACCACAATCTCACTCGATGGTGAGTCACAGAGCAAATACAATAAAGCATAAAACCATACATTAAGGAGTATTAAATTATTACATCATCATCGGAGTTTTTGCAAAAGTAGCTGTCATTGTTCTAAGTGCAGCGGAATACAACTAACGATAACTAAATGGAGGGATGGGGAAGCCTGTCCCATCACTCCTCATGCTCCTCCTCAGCCGAGGCGGGTCCCACTCGACAGTCCAACCCGGTGGCAAGATGGACGACCAAGTCACTCTAGCAACCATGTCCTCCAAAGAACCTGTAAAATTGTGCCACAAGCAAGGCTGAGTATACTAATACTCAGCTAGACTTACCCGGTGTGAGGAGTCTACTCCTCTACCTCTAGACATGCAGCTGTTTGGCTGTGGGGTTTGGTTGCCAAAAGCACTAGCTGAGTTCTAAATCAAGTTTTAGCTTTGTCAAATTTAAGTGTGACTCTCTTAAGGCTAAATATGTACTATCTACTCATACATAGTAGCAAACATTTTTAGCAATCAACATCTTGTATGAACTCATCATATTTCCACTTGTTACTCAATGCAGTACAATGGATCAAGCAGTCTCATTAGCTGCGAGAAGCAGATGATTCAAATTGAGTTTTTATCCTTGCAAGGTAAACCTAAACACACGACATGGCGAGGCACTCCGTCCCCACACACATCAACCGTCCCCATCGATTCCCCGTCAGCAGAGAGGGGCTCACCGCCTTGGCGTATAATGCCTCACTGACCCCGACTGCCGTCGTGCAGTGACCGCACTTGTACCCACCATAACCGGAATGGGAGACCACGTCTCAGGTCACATGAGGAGTGCAATCTGCTGCCAGGTTCAATCAGGTACTAGGCTTACCGATTTACCATATTTCTCGGTATGTGTTTAGTACGTTCAAACGCTTGACACAGGTATCCGCACGTTAATCCTTATTCCAATTTCCCATCTCGTAGACAACCAATCCACATGGATTGTTGTCCATCGACTAGTATCATGATGATATGAAAGTGGGTACAACCAATTCCTGGTCTCGCGCGAGTGCTAGAAAAATCACTCGTCTTCTACCGAGATCCTAATTAAATAAAGCAGCTACTCGACCTAGCATACTAGTATCCATCTCAAAAGGATTCCTGAGATCATGCAACTAGGGTTTCAAACAACTCCTACACCTAAGTGCACATTCAATCCTACAATCATTAAGTATAGTAAAATAGCATAAATAACAGGTTATGCATAAACCGGGGCTTGCCTTCCAAAGCTGTGGCAGGCAGATCCTCTGGTGCAGGCTCTGGTGCTGGATCCGGGGCTACCTCCTGAGCAGCTCCTTGCTCCGGCACGAGGACCTACTCTCCGTCAGCGAGGTTACAGTCTATCGAAATGCAATGAATATGTATGGCATGATTATGCAGGATTTAATAATATTATGCTAAAGGAAGAAAAATTAAGTTAATAAGTAACTTAGGGTTTCTTGGTCATATGTGGCTTTTAGTGGTTTATGCTTATCACTCTAGGTTTAGGTTTTGTTAAGGATAAGCATATTGGATTGGTATTTCCTTTATACATTTCAGTGGACAATTTACAAAGGGTTTTAGGATGACACTAATTTCCATTATTCATTTTCCTTTCTTTATTTTCTATTTATGAATTCTAGTGGAGGTTTGAACTACAACAGTGGCTTAATTTTTTTCAAAAATTCTGTAAAAATTACAGTGGGTTGCCCTTGGTCACTATAGCCCATTCTAGGAATTTGAGGTTCAAAATAAAAAGGCTATGCTTTAGACAAAAAAGAACAAAAGGTGTGTAAATGGGCCACTTTGTACTACAACTCTTAACTAGGGGTAGGTTCTGTCCTAAGGGTTATTTTTGTTGGTATCTAACAGTAATGATAAGCTTCTGTGTCAAAAATCACAGAAAGCTAAGGGATGGTTATTTAGTTGTGATTTTCCAAAGTTTAATGCTAAAAAGGTACTTTCCACTACCTTGTTATTTGAAAAATATCAAACAGTAGATTTCATATTTTTTCTATGTTCTTCATAACAAAACATTAATTATCCCAAAGGTTGGGGTGTTTTCACCTAGGGGTTATTTTTGTAGGGTTTTTCTAAGTTTTACTTGTTTTCTTAAAATAAAAGGTATCCTATTCATTTTGTACTAAACCAGGGTATAATAGATTTTTCTAGTGAACTACACTGAATAAGGGGTCTAACAAAAATATGAGTGTCCCCTGGTTCCTTCTTTAAATCACCTTTCCTATTTTCTTTAACTTTAAGCATAATGTGAATTAAATGAAAAACTCTACCTTAATGGGGTGTACAGAGGGGTTTATCATTTTTAAATAGGTCAGTAGGTGGTCATGCACTTCTCCAAATTTTCTTAACCTCAGTTAAATAGTGCAACTATTTTTCTTCCTATTATTTAGCTTTTGGCCAAAACAATAATTAAATCAGAACCCTAAAGTTTTCTGTAGCACTTAGGGGTTTTATATTTTTCTTAGGTAGTTTACATTATTTAAGACTTGGCAAAATTGGTTTGACTTGATTTGGGTGAATAAAACAGAAGATATGAATTATTCAAGTTCTGTTTAAATTTTAAATCAGATTTAATAAAAGGTTTCCTGGAAAACCACTTTGCACCGAGGTCCTTGGGTTATTTCCAAACCAACTTTCTGAGTTATACCCCCATGCTACTATTTCTCTGAGTCACTGACATTGCGCAAAACCCCCTAGCCTTCTCTTCTTCTCCCCCGCGGTCCCTCCCTAGGTTTAAACAGTACCCGCGAGAAAGAAAAGGGTGGCGCGGCTTACCGGCGGCGAGAGAGGTCCGGCGAGGGGCGGGGTTGGCTCCGGGAGGTTCTGGCGGTCACAACGGTGTACGACTCGACGGCGGGGGTGGCCGGAATCGCCCGGTCCACTTGCGCAGGCGGGTGCTCTCGTCGGCGGCGTGTGTGCCGGCCAAACCACGACGACCTAGTTCAATCCAATGGCACAGTGAGCTTCACGGGGTGACGTAGAGGCTGTGTGCACAAGGAATCGAGGAATGGAGCAGAGGATTACCCGGTCTACGCTCGCCGGCGGTCGGGTGGAGTCCGGCGACCGTGGACTGGCCTCTCCGGCGAAGCAAACTCCGATTCCTCGCTCGGAGAGCTTCACCGAGGTGTGCACAGTCTTCTCCGAGGGTCGGACGGGGTTGGGAAGGGTTCTGCTGGTTGGTCTACGGTGGCAGGGGGATCGGGCGGCCGCAGACACGCCGTGCACGGGCAAACGCCGGTGGGTTTGAGCTCTGGCGAGGTTGAGCGCGTGCGGAGGGGTACGGTCAAGGTCCCTGGGCGTTTTATAGGCGCGGGCGCGGGCCATGGTGCTAGCTTGGCTTTGGCGCGACGCGGGGCACGCGGGGGCGCGTGCGGGCGTGCTCTGGCGAGCTCAGAGCGCGTCGAACACGTGGCTCTTTGCTTCTGCCTGTGTTCTTCCCTCTGCTGAGCGGCCAAAACGTACAAATCTTGCCCTAGAGCCTGTGAGAGATCTCTTCCCTGCACCTAGAGCTACCTAGTTCATGTGAGTTCCAAGGGTAGATGTGGTCGGGTTAGAGAGATATGGGGGTGGGAAGTCGGCTATGTCAGATATGTCCAAACCGAGACAAAAATGGTGCCAAGTCATGTCAAACGTCTTAGGGTAGGTGTCTACTTTTTCCAGGGTATTCTAGGGTTAATTTGGCACCACTTTGTCAATTGGGTCGAAGTGTTTTGAAGTTTGAATGAGGGTGAACATGTGTGATCTTTGGCCAAAGGTTAGTTTTGGACTTAGGCATTTTGTGATTTTTCTTTTGTGCTCAAACCTTTGGTGAACCTTTTGGGGTTTTTCTGAAATCTTTTTGGGGTTACTTTCTTACTATTGTTTGTAGGTTATTAAGTGTACTACAACTTTTATATTTGGCCCAAGCCATGATCATAAGGTTTTCATGACCTTTTGGTCATACTTACATCTAGGGTTCCCATTGTCCAAAGGGGTTTGCTTTAGGGTTTTGGGCAATTCTCCCCTTTAGATGTGCATGATAAGTTAGGGTATGATACCCAAGATGGGTTGCACTTGCTTAGGACCTTGAATTCAAAGTTTGAGGTACTTTGCTCAAACTAACCCACATGTGATAATAGGTTTAAAAGGTGTAGCCCTGGGTGGACACCCTGAGTAACACCTGGGGTGTTACACGTCGTTCGCCCCGAGGCTATTTTAGCCAGCTCATCCGCAGTCTTGTTGTACCGCCGAGCAACATGGTTGAGTTCCAGCTTGTGGAACTTATCCTCCAAGTGCCGAACTTCGTCGCAATAGGCCTCCATTTTTTGATCGCAGCAGTGGGAGTTCTTCATGACTTGGTCAATGACAAGCTACGAGTCGCCACAAGCGTCGAGGCGCCGAACCCCTAGCTCGATGGCGATGCGCAACCCATTAACCAGATCCTCATACTCGGCTACATTGTTTGACGCCGGAAAATGGAGGCACAACACGTAGCGCACATGTTTCCCGAGGGGTGAGATGAAGAGCAGGCCAGCACCTGCTCATGTTTTCATCAGCGACCCATCGAAGTACATGGTCCAAAGTTCGGGCTGGATTGGAGCTGTCGACAATTGGGTGTCGACCCATTCAGCCAGGAAGTCCGCCAAGGCTTGAGATTTTATGGCCTTCCGAGGAGCGAATGAAATTGTCTCGCCCATGAGTTCCACAACCCACTTTGCTATCCTACCCGAGGCCTCTCGGCACTGGATGATCTCCCCCAGGGGGAAGGATGACACCATAGTCACCGGATGAGACTCGAAGTAGTGTCGCAATTTTCGCCGCATCAGAATTACTGCGTACAGTAGCTTCTGGATTTGCGGGTAGCGGATCTTGGTCTCGGATAGCACCTCGCTGATGAAGTAGACCAGCCTCTAGACGAGCAGTGCATGCCCTTCTTCTCGTCTCTCAACTACGATCGTGGCACTGACCACCTGAGTGGTTGTGACTACGTAGATCAAGAGGGCTTCTCCCGCAGCGGGGGGCACAAGATGGGCGCGTTGGTAAGGAGTGCCTTTAAGTTTTCGAGGGCTTCCTCGGCCTCGGGGGTCCAAGTGAAGCGCTCGGCCTTCCTTAAGAGGCGGTACAAGGGAAATCCTCTCTCGCCGAGGCGCGAGATGAAGCGGCTCAGAGCCACAAGGCATCCCATGACCCTCTGTACTCCTTTCAAATCTTTGATCGGTCCCATGTTGGTGATGGCCGCGATTTTTTCCGGGTTGGCCTCGATGCCCTGCTCAGAGACGATGAACCCCAGGAGCATGCCTCGGGGGACTCCAAAGACACACTTCTCGGGATTGAGTTTCACGCCTTTCACTCTCAGACACTTGAATGTCGTTTCAAGGTTAGAGAGGAGGTCGGAGGCTTTCCTCGTCTTGACAATGATGTCATCGACGTAAGCCTAGACCGTTCTGCCGATGTGCTCCCCGAACACGTGGTTCATGCACCTTTGGTATGTCGCACCTGCATTCCTCAAGCCAAATGGCATAGTAGTATAACAATACATGCCAAAGGGTGTGATGAAAGAAGTCACGAGCTGGTCGGACTCTTTCATCTTGATTTGGTGATAACCTGAATAGGCGTCAAGGAATGATAGGGTTTCGCACCCGGCAGTGGAGTCCACAATTTGATCGATGCGAGGCAGAGGGTAGGGAACCTTCGGACATGCTTTATTCAACCCAGTGTAGTCGACGCACATCCTCCATTTCCCACCTTTCTTTTTCACAAGCACAGGGTTAGCTAACCATTCGGGATGGAATACCTCTTTGATGAACCCTGCGACCATTAGCTTGTTGATCTCCTCGCCTATGGCTCTGCGCTTTTCTTCATCGAAACGGCGCAGATGCTGCTTCATGGGTCGGGCTCCAGCTCGGATATCCAGTGAGTGCTCGGCGGCATCCCTCGGTATGCCGGGCATGTCCGAGGGACTCCACGCAAAAATTTCGGCGTTTGCGCGGAGAAAGTCGACGAGCACTGCTTCCTATTTGGGGTCGAGCTCGGAGCCGATCCGGACCTTCTTGTCGGCGTCGTTGCTGGGGTCGAGAGGGACGAACTTAACCGCCTCAGCCGGTTCAAAGTTGCCAGCGTGGCGCTTCGCATCTGGCGCCTCCTTGGAGAGGCACTCTAGGTTGGCGATGAGGGCCTCAGACTCGGCGATGGCCTCAGCGTACTCTACACATTCCATGTCGCATTCGTACACGTGGCGGTACGTGGATCCAACGGTGATGACTCCGTTGGGGCCTGACATCTTGAGCTTGAGGTACGTGTAGTTGGGGACGACCATGAACTTGGTGTAGCACGGCCTTCCCAACACCGCGTGGTAGGTCCCTCGGAACTCGACCACCTCGAACGTGAGGGTTTCCTTTCGGAAGTTGGAGGGAGTTCCGAAGCAGACAGGCAAATCGAGTTGTCCAAGGGGCAGGACACACTTTCCGGGGACGATCCCGTGAAAGGGCGCCGCACCGGCCCGGATCGTGGACAGATCGATCCCCAAGAGCCCGAGGGTCTCGGCGTAGGTGATGTTGAGGCTGCTGCCTCCGTTTATGAGGACCTTGGTGAGCCTGGCGTTGCCGATGACGGGGTCGACAACGAGCGGGTACCTTCCTGGGCTCGGCACGCAGTCGGGGTGGTCGCCTTGGTCGAAGGTGATGGGCTTGTCGGACAAGTCTAGGTAGACTGGCGCCGCCACCTTCACCGAGCAGACCTCCCGGCGCTCCTGCTTGCGGTGCCGAGCCGAGGCGTTTGCCACTTGCCCACCGTAGATCACAAAGCAGCCGTGGACCTCGAGGAACTCCTCTGCCTTGTCGCCCTCCTTCTTGTTGTTGTCTTGGCCTTTGCCATCTCCCGCCGGGGACCTGGCTTTATGGAAGTAGCGTCGAAGCATGACGCATTCTTCAAGGGTGTGCTTGACAGGACCCTGGTGATAGGGGCACGACTCCTTGAGCATCTTGTCGAACAGGTTGGCCCCTCCGGGAGGCTTCCGAGGGTTCCTATGCTCGACAGCAGCGACAAGATCTGTGTCAGCGACGTCGCGCTTTGCTTGCGCCTTCTTCTTCGTGCCGCGCTAGGCGGACGCCTCAGGGACGTCTTCCTGCTGCCGTCCCTAAGGCTGCTTGTCCTTCCGGAAGATGGCTTCGACCGCCTCCTGACCAGAGGCGAACTTGGTGGCGATGTCCATCAATTCGCTCGCCTTGGTGGGAGTCTTGCGCCCCAGTTTGCTCACCAGGTTGCGGCAAGTGGTGCCGGCGAGGAACGCCCCGATGACATCCGAGTTGGTGATGTTGGGCAACTCGGTGCGTTGCTTCGAAAACCGCCGGATGTACTCTCGCAGGGATTCCCCTGGCTGCTGGTGGCAGCTTCGGAGATCCCAGGAGTTCCCAGGGCGTACGTACGTGCCCTGGAAATTTCCAGCGAAGGCCTTGACCAGTTTGTCCCAGTTGGAGATCTGCGCAGGAGGCAGATGCTCCAGCCAGGCCCGGGCGGCGTCGGAGAGGAACATGGGGAGGTTGCGAATGATGAGGTTGTCGTCGTCCGTTCCTCTCAGCGGCATGCTAGCCGGTAGTCCGCAAGCCACAACTCCGGCCTGGTCTCCCCTGAGTACTTGGTGATGGTAGTCGGGGCTCGGAACCGGGCCGGGAACGGCGCCCGTCATATGGCCCGGCTGAAGGCTCGCGAACCTGGTGGTTCGGGCAAGGGACTTCGATCCTCCTCACTATCGTAGCGTCCTCCACGCCTGGGGTGGTAGCCTCGGTGTACCTTCTCTTCGAGGCGGGCTCGACGGTCGCGGCGGTGGTGCTCGTCGCCGAGGCGATCCGGGGCTGCAGTCGTCCTGTCCCGCGTGCGCCCGGTGCGGACCGAGGCCTCCCGCACGAGTCGGGAAGTCGTTGCGCGATGCTCCGAGGGGCACCCTTGCCTTTGGGAGGCAGAGCTTTCGGCCCGTCGGACCGCGACATCCTCCAGGAGATTCTTGAGTTCTCCCTGGATACGCCGCCCCTCGGTGGTGGATGGCTCCGGCATTGCTCGGAGTAGCATTGCCGCTGCAGCTAGATTCTGGCCGACCCCGCTGGAGGCCGGGGGCAGCCTTGCCCTGGCATCATCAACGATACGGCGTTGGACGTCCCGGGCCCGATGACGTGCTTCTCCGGCGAGTGCTCGGCCTGCCCTCTCCTGCTCGATGTTTTGCCGGAGCTGCACAAGTTGCCCTGCTTCCTCGTCGAGCTTGGCCTGCATCTCGCGGATTTGCTCGAGCTGTGTGTCCTAACCCCCCGCAGGGACTGGGACCACAGCTAGCTCCCGCGGGATGTCAACGCGAGAAGCAGGCCTAGGGGGATCGTCATCCTCCGGCATACCGAGGTGGTTGCCTTCGTCACGACCCCCCAGATCGACGTGGAAACATTCGCGACTTGGGCCACAACCCTCGTCGTTAAGGCTGTGGCCATCATCAGAGCAACCGGAGAGGCAGTAGTCACATGCGGTCATGAAGTCTCGCATGGCACTGGGATCACGAAGCCCGGAGAAATCCCAACCGGAGTCGGGATCATCTTCTTCCTCGGAACCCGGGGGCCCGTAGGTTGAGATGGCCGTCAGTCAGTCCCAAGATGACCGCATAGGATACCCTGGAAGGTCAGGGTATGCCCTTGCGAAAGCGCTCACCGAAGCGGGGTCGCTTGGTGGATCGATGCTGAATCTAAAAGGGATAAGGTGGAAAACGGACGGTACCTCTTGATCGATGGACGGTGGTGAAGTCGCGTCGGGGGCGGAATGCACCGTCATCTCAGGTACGAGGCTAACGCCTAACAAGTCCTTCGCGAGAGTGCTAGCGTCATCAGTCCGCTTGGGGTTGGCACGTCGCGAGGAAATGACATCCGTCGTTGTCTCAGGTGCGAGGACAACACCCGACATGTCCCCCGCTGGGGTGCCGGCGTCGTCGACTCGCTCTGGACCGACAGCCGACGAGGTGCCGCCTCCTGCCTGGCCACGGTTGCCCTGTCTCCTCCTGCGGCGAGGAGGGTGGCGAGGCAAACCCGGATGCTGCTCTTCCGCCACGGGGGGAAGACGTCGTCGAGTTCGCCGCAGCCGGGCGAGCTGACGACCGTCGTTGTTGTCGTGCTGCAAGGGGAGGAGTACCATGTCGTAGCTGCCGTCGAGGGACATGAACTCGAGACTCCCGAAGCAGAGAACCGTCCCAGGCTGAAGAGGTTGCTGAAGACTACCCATCTGGAACTCAACGGGAAGGTGTTCGTTAACACGTAGCAGGCCCCTACCTGGCGCGCCAACTGTCGGCGTTTCGGACCCGGGGGACCCTCAACCGAGCCGACCAGTGAATTTTATCGCTGCGTGCCCCTGCCCAGATGGGTTGGCGCAAGATGGAACACAAGGGGGGAATGCGGCTTGTATTATCTCGCACCGGGGTGTGCTCGTAGTAGGGGTTACAAGCGTCGCGAGAGGGAGAGAGAGCCTGTTCGTTTGCTCGTCCCCGCGCGACCCCCCCCGCAGGAAGGCCCTGGACCTCCCTTTTATAGATGCAAGGAGAGGGTCCAGATGTACAATGGGGGTGTATCTATGCGCTAACGTGTCTGGCAGAGAAGTGCCTGAGCCCTGTGTACATGCCAACGTGGCTGTTGGAGGAGTGCTTGAGCCCTGTGTGCGCGATAACGTGGCCATCAGAGAAGTGCCTGAGCCCTGTAGAAGCACAGCTGGAGGTGCGGCTGGGATCCTGCTGACATCTCCTTGCTTCCGTAGGGGGCTGAGAACCATCGACATCATGGACGCACGCGGGGAACCATCATTACCTGTTACCGGGGTGAGCCAGATGGGACACCGGTCTTGTTCCCTCGTAGCCTGAGCAAGCTAGGGGAGGGTAATGATGTATCCCCTGTGGTGCAGTTGGTCCGAGCCCAAGGTCGGGCGAGGCGGAGACTTCTCCTGAGGCCGAGGCCGGGGTCGGGCGAGGACACGATTCCTCCCGAGGCCGAGTCCTGGGGTCGAGCGAGGCGGAGACCTCCTCTCGAGGCCGAGGCCTAAGGTCGGGCGAGGCGGAGCTTCCTGTTGCACCTGAGGCTGAACTCGGCTGTTGTCAGTCTTACCCCGGTGGGTGGCGCAGCAGTCGGAGCAGGGCTAGCGACGTTGTTTTCTTGTCAGGTCGGTCAGTGAAAGGGCGAAGTGACTGCAGTCACTTCGACCTTGCCGACTGCGGCGCACGTGTTAGGATAAGGTGTCAGGCGATCTTTGCATTGAATGCGCCTGTGATACGGTCGGTTGGTAAGGCGATTTGGCCAAGGTTGCTTCTCAATGAAGCCTGCCCGAGCTGGGCTTCGGGCGAGTCGAGGGTGCACCCACCGCCTGAGGAGGCTGTGACACCCCAGTGTCACCAAGGGTTTCTCTCAAAAGACTAACCCAAGAACCCTCATTTTATGTGAACCAAATTGAGCATGAGCATCAAATTGACTTAAGAGTGAAGAACCCACCAAGCATATACTTAAAAGTATCATGATCAAAACAAATGGGTCTTTCAAAAAGGTAATAATGTTGCAACCCTAATAAAAACCCTAAGTGAGCCCTATGAGCAAAATTCAAGAAAATGGGGAAAAGGGTATAAAAAATTTAAAATCATGGCTTAGGCCAATTATAAACATTGAATTATATTCATTAAGCAACAAGAAAGATTGAGGAAGCTTGGCCAAAATAACTCAATTAAAACCCCAAAACAAGCTTCTCATGTGGGGACTCAATGGGGAATTCTGAATTTCAGAATTCTGAATTTCAGACCTTGAGCCAAAGATCAACCATGTTCACCTTGATCCCTAACTCAAATCCTAAAGGCCCCATTAACAAAAATGTGCCTAACTAACCCCTCTGTCGTGTGCCAGAAGATGGCATTGGGACGTGAGCCCTAGACACGACAAAACCCTAGATTTGCCTCGGGTTTGAGCAGGGAGACAGACCGGATTTCCGGGCTCTATATCTCTGCAACCAGTAGGCAAAATCCTATGACCCCCACACAAGATCGGTAGCTTGTAGGGAGGAGAAGAGGTTTTGTGCACTGACCAAGGCGAGAGCAGGCTCGGATGGGCGACCACATGCGCCAGAACTTGGGCAGAATGCACGGGCACACGTGTTCGACCCTGGTCGGCACGCCGGCGCTCGCCCAACCCGCTCGTGCGCTCGCCCCGGCGTTCGGTCAAGTCCGTCGCGCACCCTTGCCCTCGGCCGTGCCCGCCCGTGCCTATAAAGCCTCCCCGAGTGTGCCTCACTTCACCCCGCGCTCACCATCACCGGCCAACCACCCCTCCTTAGCTCCGGTGAGCTCTTTTCCGCCCGCCACTGCCGCCAGAGCCTCGGCCACCATGGCCAGCCCGCTCCAGCCACCCCCAAGTCGCGCCAGTGCTTCGGCTAGCTCCGCCAGTGGCCCGTGAAGCTTTCCAACCCCTCGGACCCGGCAGAACTTCACCGGAAGCCCGAGATCGACTTCACCGGACTTCGGTCGCCCGCCTGCGCGCGTGGACCAAGCTCTCCGGTGAGCCATTCTTGAATTCCTCGCGCACACCCCTTCCTTGTTCCCTGGTGAAGCTCTCTGACCCGTTCAATTGAATTATCGCGCCGTGAGTAGGCCGGACTCCTCGCCACCGACGAGCATCTCCACCTGCGCTCGTGGACCGGCCGACTCCGACCATCCCCGACTGCAACCCGCACATCGCTGTGATCCCCGAGACCTCCCCTACGTCCTCGACCACCTCACCGGAGCAATCTCGCCGCCGGTAAGCCCCTCCACCCTTTCTCCCGCCGCGGTTACTGTTTAAGTTAGGAGAAGGACCTCGTTAGGAGTAGAAGAACCCGGGGGGCTTTCTGCAATGTCAGTGACTCATTTGAATAGTAGCCCAGGGACTGATCCGTGAGGAAAACTTAAAACACTCGCCAGGGACCCTAGTGCAAAGTAGTTTTCCATTTAATCAATTCTGTTAATCTTTTTAAATAACCAGAGAACTTAGAAAATCCATAACTTGATGAATTCTTAATCAAAAGTTGTCAAACTAATTTTGCTAGATCCTAAATATTATGAGCTATCATTTAAATATAATAAACCCTATGCTTTCTGTTCTAATTTTTAGAGTTTAAAATTAAAAACAGAAATTGACCAAACCTCGTTTAATTAAGGAAAATTAGTTTTTCTTCTGTGCTAAACCTAAGAAAATTTGTAGATATTCAAACCTCATTTAGACACTGTTTAAAAATGGTAGAAACCCCAGTATTGAAGAATATAGTGTAGATATCCATTTAAAGCTATTTTGCCCAAAATTTAGAAAAAAAATCAGAAAAGCATTAGAAATTAATGAAAAGTGAGTGAAATTATTTTTCCTAGTTTGCTTAAGTAACAGAGAACCTAGGAAAAATAAAGAGACCTTTAATCCAGATCAGTTTTAAAATGAAATGTTTTATTTAGCATTATTCCAACTAGAAATCAAATATTAGAATTACAAAACCAGACCCAAAATTGATAATAAAAATTCATTGGACTTGTAACCATCAGAACCCCACTGCAAAAATAATGAACACCTCAGCCCAACATTTTAAGTAGGATAAACAAATATAATATGATAATGAGGCATTTCCAAATAAATCATGAATAACCAATAATAATGCAATAATGGGCAACCAAAATTTTGCTAAGTCAATAATAAGATAAACCACCAGAGAAAAATGCAAACCCATTGAAATGATGCAAAATAATACCTATTGCTAATATCTTATAAGAAAGGCCATTTAATCCAATTAATGCATACCACCCCTTCCCTTAAGCAAAAAGATGCCAAACTTCAGAATGATTGCTCTTGCGCAAAATAGAAGCTAAGAAAAATCAGAAATATGTTGTTTGATATTTTTCAAATATAGTGGTAGTAGAAAGCACATCTTTGGCTAGAAACTTAAGAAAACCCTAGTAAAATAACTAATATGTATTAATGACCAGAAAATTGTGCCAAGTCATGTTATAGCACCTAAAAGCCAGCAAAAATAAGTTTTAGAGAATTACCTACTGTTGAATAATAGTTGTAGTTCAAAGCACCCTTCTGCCCTAAAAATTGATAATTTTGTCCAGAGACAACTATTCACTTTCTGATCCCCAAATTTTGAGACAGAGAATTATACACCAGTAATAAGCCACTGTAATTTTTGCAGGATTTTTGGAATTTTATTAAAGCAACTTGTAGTTCAAACCCACTCCAAAACATTAAAGAGAATAAAGAAAAAAGAAAAAGAAGAAGAAATAAACCTCACTCCAATAAGTCCAACTTGAATTCCTGTCAAAACTCACTAAGGCTTAAAAAGAATTCAGTGGAACCCCAAAATAAAACCTACCACTCGCCTTAGCTAAGTTAACCCAATTTACCAGATATGCCACCCAAAGATCTTACATAAGTAAGGTGTAACTCTATCTAACTCAAGTAGATCATGAAGTTGTAATTTCTAAAGCACGTATCATGTCATGCATCTACCTTATGCATTGCATTCATTAGATTGTAATCTTGCCGACGGAGAGTACGTGCTCATCCCCGAGCAAGGATCTGTCCAAGAGGAGGACCAGGAGCAAGCTTCCGAGACTGCTGTTGAGGATCTCCCCGCAGCCCCAGCAATTGAAGGCAAGGCCCGGTTCATATGCATAACCGTATTATTATATGCTACTTTACTACACTTAATGCTTGTAGGATTGCAATGTGCACTTAAGTGTAGGAGTTGCTTGAAACCTCTAGTTGCATGAGCTTAGGATTCCTTTTTGAGATGAATACTAGTATGCTAGGATCGAGTAGCTGCTTTGCTAATCAGGATCTCGGTAGAAGTCGAGTGATTTTTGTAGCACTCGCGCGAGGTCAGGAATTGTTTGTATTCATCTTGATAACAGGATCTATGTTAGTCTATGGACTTGGATCCAGGGAGGATGCCTTGTCCATGAGACGGGAAAAAAGAATTAAGGATGAATGTGTGGATACCTGAGTCAAGCTTTTGAACGTACTAAGCACATGCCGGGAAAAATGGTAACCGGTAAACCTAGTACCTGAGTGAAGTCGGGCGCAGACTTTATCCCTCATGCGACCTGAGACTGGGTCTCCCATGCTAGCTATGGTGGGTACAAGTGCGGTCACTGCACGGCGGCAGCCGGGGTCAGTGGAGCATTGTATGCCAAGGCGGTGAGGCCTGGACGCGAACGGGGAATCGATGGGGACGGTTGTCATGTGTGGGGTTAGAGTACCCTGACATGCCGTGTGTTTAGGTTTACCTTGCAAGGTTAAAACTCGATTCGAATCGTCTGCTTCTCGCAGCTAATGAGACTGCTTGACCCCTTGTACTGCATCGAGTAAGAAGTGAAATGAGGTTACATGAGATAATTTGTTTATTGAACTAAATGCTTGTTACCATGTATGCTTAGAAGGAGCAAATCTAGCTAAGTTAATGAGGATAGAAATTTGAAAAGCTAAAAATTGATTTTAGAAACAGCTAGTGCTTTTGGCAAACCAAACCCCCTCAGCCAAATAGCTGCATAGTCTAGAGGTAGAGGAGTAGACTCCTCACACCGGTTAAGTCTAGCTGAGTATTAGTATACTCAGCCTTGCTTGTGGCATAATTTTTGCAGGTGCAATTCAGGAAATGGTTGATGGTGTGACTTGGCCTACCACCCTGCCACCGGGTTGGACGGTCGAGTGGGATGTTGCTCCGACAGGAGAGGAGCACGAGGAGTAGTGGGCTAGGCCTTGCCCATTTCCTCGATACCGACGACATCGATTATCCGCTGCATTTTATTCTGTGAACTCTTATTTGCTACTCAAAAACTCCGATCTATGTAATAATTCAGCACTTAATTTGAGGTTTCCTGTTTTATTGTATTTCTTCTGTGACTCACCTTCGAGTGAGACTGTGGAATTTGATCCTGGTTAAGTGGCTCTATCAGACTAGATCTGAGGGACTGACGGGTTATTCCGATTTAAGTGTGTTGCGACCCTTGAGGCGTGACTTAGGCACTTAAGCTGGAATAATTCGAGCGGTTCCGCCACAGCTGGTATCGGAGCAAATTCCACCACAGAGAAGGACAATAAACCATGAATACCAAATTTCAAAATTTAAAACCTGCCTAGAAACTGCTATGGATCGTCAGGACTAGACCGCTAGACCTAGGACGAAAGGCCTTAGGCATAGAGGGAGAAATAGGTGGCTAATTAATTAGGCCCCGTGGGCCAGTACTTATGTTTTTAAGGATGCCCTAAAAGCACCCTATTTTTGGAGAGGCAACGTTACTTTCAGCATGCATGCATTATAAACACAAAGAGGAATTAAAAACTTGAGCTAACCCACCTTCTTTAAAACTATCCGGGCTCTCTTTTCCTTTTTCCTTCCACCATAATCTTTACCTTTGGTTCCCTTCCGCAGATGAATTCACCTACCCCCGCCAGTGGAGGAGACACTCGTTTCAGTTCTGACTTCCTTTCTCGCGATGGCTTTCCTTCCATCTTGTGGGAAGTGCTTAACTCCGCCGGTTACCCTACGCCCCCTTTGTACACGGTGCAGTTGTATGAGGAGCATCGGGTACCTCATTGTCGGGTCTGGCTAACTTTGGAGGCTCATCCCCTTCAGCCAGGTTGGCGTTCTCTTGATTATGAGACAATTGGACTCAGGACGGACGACACCGTTGAAGCAGCAGCCATGAAGACTCTGACGACTTTCTGTGGCTACCATCCCCTGGAGATGGTGATGCACCCCTTGGGACTAGAGATGGCAATGGGTAAAAACCCGCTGGGTATTGTTTGCCCAAACTCATACTCGCGAAGAAAAAATACGCCCGCTAAAAAATCCATACCCATGACGGGTATAAAATTTTGCCCAAACCCATACCCATGCGGGTTTCGGGTACCCAACGGGTTTCCCATACCCACTAACATCAACATAAAAAATAATTCATCATGTAAATGACAATCAATACATTAATAAGCTAGCATAAAAGGAACAAGTGATAACTAATTTTAGCTTATAATTTGTTACATGAAGTTTATTTTAATTAGAACATATTCAATTAATAATATTATGAGACATATTTATAAGGAATGTTGATTTTAAGGTGGGTTTAAAAAACCCATGGGTTTGCGGGTATGGGTAGGGGAAGAACAAACCCATGCCCACGTACCCGTTGGGTTTCTATTTGAACCTATTAACAAACCCGTGGGTACATAAATTGACCCAAACCCATACCCTAATAGAGCAAAAACCCACCGGGTTTCGGATAGCGGGTACCCATTGCCATCTCTACTTGGGACTCTTCCCTGCTGAGAAGAAGGATGATCCTATGTGGTGTAACCGCGTGAGCCATGTGAAGGATGTGTGGGCAATGTATCCTGACTTGGTTGGGAGGGTCACCGTTCAATGCATGAGTGCGCTGTACAGCCTTCAGGCCCTTCAGAGCGATGCTATGGCACTCCTTGCTAACACCGCTCAAACCGCCAAGCTTACTCTCGACAGTCGAGAAGATTTTGTGGTCGATCTATCCACCGAGTTGGTAGAGAAGGATCTGCAGGTGGAAAGGCTGAGCCAGCGCATTACCACCTTGGAGCAGCAGGTGGAGATCCGAGACAACACCATTGATGTCTTGGAGAACCAGCTCCACGATGTGCAGAGGGAACTCGAAGAAGCAAATGACCACTTGGACATGCACCACCTGGAGATGGAGACCAATGAAGCCGGAAGCGAGGGAGAAGAGGCTCCCGAGGAGCTAGGACCAGCCTCTGGTGCCCATGGAACTACCTCCGCGATGCCTCCTTCACCCGTATCCAGTGTCGCTTCCACCGCTCAGGGTTAAGCAGTCACTTCGACACTTTTAGGCGGATAGAAACCTGTGCGAGCTTAGTTAATGTCAGATTTTGGACTAGGCTTACGGGTACCTTCCCCTGATTGATGTAACCCTGTGAACTTTTGAAATATGTGGGATGTTTGTCACCATGTTATCTTCATTTCGAACCTAATATTATGATTATGGCATTTTTCCTTCCATATGAGATGATATCTTGTCATTCGAAATTGTGAGTTGGGATAACAATGGCGGCAATCTCTGTTTTCAGATGGCAGCTAGGCAGCGTCGCGGGCATAACGAGCAGGTTCCCCCGCCACCTCCTCTAGCTCCCACAGTGCAGGAGCTGATGGCCCAGCAGAATGAGATTCTGCGACAGCTCTTGCAGCGCCAGCCCCACCCTCAGCAGCATGGTGGAGGCCAGCATCAGCGACCTCCGGCAATGGCAACTTACCAGGAGTTTCTGAGCACGCAGCCACCCTTGTTCACCAAGGCAGAGGATCCGTTGGACGCCGACGTATGGCTTCGTGTCGTCGAGTCCAAGTTTCCCCTCCTCACGGGAGACTGCCCTGATGAAGCCAAGGCTCGCTTCGCCGCACAGCAGCTTCGCGGCCCTGCTCGGACTTGGTGGGACCACTTCCGTGCTATGCTCCCCGCTGATCGTGAAGTATCTTGGGAGGAATTCAAGACTGCCTTCAGAGGACACCACATCCCAGCTGACATTCTTGATCGGAAGCTGAATGAATTTCTGGCACTTAATCAAGGAACCCACACGGTACTGCAGTATGCGCAAGCCTTCAATGACTTATGCCAGTATGCAGGGTACCATGCTGATTCTGATGAAAAGAAGAGAGACCGCTTCCGCAGGGGTCTCAATACCAAGCTGCGGGAATGACTCAACACTGTCCGGGCTGATAGCTTCAATGAGTTGGTCAACATGGCCATCTCCCAGGAGGATTGCATTGTAGCTCACCGGGCAGAGAAGAAGAGAAAGGCACCAATGGCAGCACCTTCCGCTCAGGCTCAGAGGTTTCGGATTGTTTCTCACAATCAGAGCAGGGGTTTCCAGTAGCAGGCAGGCAAATGGGTGATCAGGCCACCTCAGCAGCATCAGCCGGCACCCAACCGCTTTCAAGCTCCCGCTCCAAGGAACAATCAGCCTCCGTAGCAGCAGCAGTTCCGCCAGGGCAATGGGAACAAGTGTTTCACTTGTGGCAATGTGGGCCACTATGCCAATAATTGTCCCAGGAACCAGCAGAAGCAGATGCCAGCACCAAATCAAGACAAGGGAAGAAAGCAGAAGGTACAAGTCAGGCAAGGGAAGCTCAACTTCACTACTCTGGAGGAAGTACCTGAGGGAGCTCCTATCATGACCGGTATCTTTACAGTTTATAATCGACCTGCTTTAATTCTGTTTGATTCTGGTGCATCTCATAGTTTCATTAGCCAGAAGTTCAGTGCTAAATGTGAACTGCCATTCTCTCACTCAAAAGGGTCATTCTTGATAGTCACACCTGGGGGTAAAATTTCAACTAATCAATTAAACCAAAGTGTGCCTATTCAACTAGGAAGCCACATTGTCAAAACCACTCTTCTTGTTTTGGGTTTGGAAAATGTGGACATTATTCTGGGAGCTAATTGGATGACCTTGCACCAAGTTGTGCTTGATGTAGCCAACCGTACCGTGGAAGTTAATTCTCCGTTCTGCGGGAACTTCACCTTAATTCTGCCTAGTCAGGGTTCTACTCAGTCATGTGCTTTCTCTATGACGGAGTTACCTCTGAAGAAGATCCCAATAGTCTGCGATTATGCAGATGTATTTCCTGATGAATTGCCAGGAATGCCACCAGACCGGGATATTGAATTTTCCATCGAGTTGCAACCGGGAACGGCACCAATTTCCAAGAGGCCCTACCGAATGCCACCCGCTGAGTTGGCAGAATTGAAGAAGCAATTGAAAGAGTTGCTGGATAAGGGATTTATTCGCCCAAGTACTTCGCCTTGGGGATGTTCAACACTGTTTGTAAAGAAGAAGGATGAAAGCTTGAGGCTGTGTATAGATTACCGGCCTCTTAATGCGGTAACTATCAAGAACAAGTATCCTTTGCCTCGTATTGATGTTCTTTTTGACCAGTTGGTCGGGGCCAAGGTGTTTTCCAAGATAGACCTTCGCTCTGGCTACCATCAGATCAAAATACGAGCAAGCGATATTCCGAAGACGGCATTCTCAACCAGATATGGGCTATATGAATTTTTGGTGATGTCATTCGGGCTAACAAATGCACCAGCATATTTCATGTACCTGATGAATTCTGTTTTCATGCCTGAATTGGACAAGTTCGTAGTGGTTTTCATCGATGATATTTTGGTGTACTCAAGGAACGAAGAAGAACATGCCGGACATTTGCATGTAGTGCTTCAACGTCTGCGAGAGCACCACCTTTATGCCAAGTTGTCCAAGTGTGATTTTTGGCTAAAGGAAATCAAATTTTTGGGTCACACTATCTCTCAGGCAGGAATAGCTGTTGATCCTGATAAAGTGCAAGAGGTGATGAACTGGAAGCCACCAACGACTGTCCATCAAATTCGGAGTTTTCTGGGATTAGCTGGTTATTACCGAAGATTTATTCCGGATTTCTCTCGAATTGCGAAGCCTATAACTGAGTTGCTGAAGAAAGAAGCCAAGTTTGTTTGGAGTCAGAAGTGTGAAGATGCCTTCCATGCATTAAGGCAGCATCTGACCACAACACCAGTATTAGCGCAACCCGACAACAGCAAGTCTTTCGATGTGTATTGCGATGCCTCTGGCACTGGGCTAGGTTGTGTCTTGATGCAAGACAACCGAGTCATCGCTTATGCCTCAAGAGCATGCAGGCCTCATGAGCAAAATTATCCCACTCATGACCTCGAGTTGGCAGCAGTGGTTCATGCATTAAAAATGTGGAGGCACTATTTAATGGGAACCCACTACAACATCTTCACTGATCATAATAGCCTTAAGTACATCTTTACTCAGGCTGATCTCAACATGAGGCAGAGAAGATGGTTAGAGCTGATCAAGGATTATGACCTGGAGGTACATTATCACCCAGGAAAAGCCAATGTGGTAGCAGATGCCTTGAGTCAGAAGTTGCAATGCAATTGTATTCTGATGGATTCTCGCATTAGCACCTTGTGTGATGAGTTGAGCAAGATGCAAATTGAAGTGATTCCTTTTGGTTCTTTGTCTCACATTTCTGTTGAGCCAGCTTTGCAAGACTAGATTATCATGGCCCAGCTCAGTGACAAGGGAGTGCAGATTATCAAGAAGAATCTGCATCAGAAGGTTGAGAAGTATAATTGTTTCCACCAAGATGAAAAGGGTGTGTTATGGTTCAAAAGCAGATTGGTAATTCCTAAAAGCCAGGACCTCAAGAGGAAAATCTTGGATGAGACTCATCTCTCCAAATTCTCTGTACATCCGGGAAGCACCAAAATGTACCATGACCTGAAGCCTTTGTATTGGTGGACCACAATGAAGAGGGAGATAGCCCAGTATGTATCAGAATGTGACACCTGTCAGAGGATAAAGGCGAGCCACTTGAAATCAGCTGGAGCTTTGCAACCCCTATCTATACCTTCATGGAAATGGGATGACATCAACATGGATTTCATTGTGGGTCTGCCCAACACCTCTCGTCATCATGATTCGATTTGGGTTATTGTGGACCGACTGACGAAAGTGGCACATTTTCTTCCTGTGCACACCACTGATAAGGCTCAGAAGTATGCAGAATTGTATATTGACCGGATCGTGTGTTTGCACGGATTACCCCGGACCATTGTTTCTGACCGATGAGCCCAATTTGTTGCCAGATTTTGGGAACAACTGCAGGAGTCTTTGGGAACCAAGCTAATCAGAAGTTCAGCTTACCACCCACAGACTGATGGTTAGACGGAAAGGGTAAACCAAATCCTGGAGGATATGCTGAGAGCTTGTGCAATCGATTGTGGCAAGAACTGGGATAAGCACCTCTTCTTGGCAGAGTTTGCTTATAACAACAGTTATCAATCCAGCCTAAGGATGACACCTTTCGAAGCTCTCTATGGAAGAAGGTGCAGGACACCACTCAATTGGTCTCAACCTGGAGAAAGAGAAGTTTTTGGACCTGACTTAGTGACTGAAGCCGAAAGGAAGGTCAAACTAATCAGGAAGAATCTAGAAGCTGCTCAGGCCAGGCAGAAGAGTTACCATGATAGAAGAAGAAAACCTCTCCAGTTCGAGGTGGGAAGTTTTGTATACCTCAAGGTATCACCCACCAAGGGAGTGCAGAGGTTTGGGATCAAAGGCAAGCTAGCCCCTCGTTACATTGGACCTTACGAGATCATAGAAGCATGTGGACCCGTGGCATATAAGCTGAAGTTACCTTCAAAGATGTCTGTCATTCATAGTGTATTCCATGTATCTCAGTTGAAGAAGTGTGTTTGATTGCCGACCGAGATCATTGCAGAGCCATAATTGGAGATAGAGCCAGATCCATCATACCAAGAGTACCCTTCCAAGATTCTGGATTGCAAAGAAAGATCAACTCGGGCTAAATCGATCAAGATGTACAAGGTCCAGTGGAGTAATCACTCAGAGGAAGAAGCTACTTGGGAAACCGAGGAATTCTTGAGATCCAACTTCCCCGATTGCCTACCTAAGGAAGCTGGTACGTAATCACACCCAACCCCTCCTCCTGCCCTTCGAATCTAAGTTTCAAAAAGATGATCTTAAGTCAGAATGAAGTAATCATGAAATAAAACTTAAAAAGGGCTTCCTTCTGAAGTTGCAAAGAGAATGACATTCGAAGAGCAGTTTGCTCTAATAATAACAATAATCACCCACTTCCTTTAAGTCTCACCCTTCGCTTCACCTCGGGAGGACTCTGGCCCGAATCTCGGGACAAGATTCCTTTAAGGGGGGAAGGCTGTGACACCCCAGTGTCACCAAGGGTTTCTCTCAAAAGGCTAACCCAAGAACCCTCATTTTATGTGAACCAAATTGAGCATGAGCATCAAATTGACTTAAGAGTGAAGAACCCACCAAGCCTATACTTAAAAGTATCATGATCAAAACAAATGGGTCTTTCAAAAAGGTAATAATGTTGCAACCCTAATAAAAACCCTAAGTGAGCCCTATGAGCAAAATTCAAGAAAATGTGGAAAAGGGTATGAAAAATTTAAAATCATGGCATGGGCCAATTATAAACATTGAAGTATATTCATTAAGCAACAAGAAAGATTGAGGAAGCTTGGCCAAAATAACTCAATTAAAACCCCAAAACAAGCTTCTCATGTGGGGACTCAATGGGGAATTCTGAATTTCAGAATTCTGAATTTCAGACCTTGAGCAAAAGATCAAGCATGTTCACCTTGATCCCTAACTCAAATCCTAATGGCCCCATTAATAAAAATGTGCCTAACTAACCCCTCTGTCGTGTGCCAGAAGATGGCATTGGGACGCGAGCCCTAGACACGACAAAACCCTGGATTTGCCTCGGTTTTGAGCAGGGAGACAGACTGGATTTCCGGGCTCCATATCTCTGCAACCAGTAGGCAAAATCCTATGACCCGCACACAAGATCGGTAGCTTGTAGGGAGGAGAAGAGGTTTTGTGCACTGACCAAGGCGAGAGCAGGCTCAGATGGGTAACCACACTCGCCAGAACTTGGGCAGAATGCACGGGCACACGTGTTCGACCCTGGTCGGCACGCCGGCGCTCGCCCAACCCGTGCGCGCTCGCCCCGGCGTTCGGTCAAGTCTGCCGCGCGCCCTTGCAATCGGCCGTGCCCGCCCGCGGCTATAAAGCCTCCCCAGGCGCGCCTCACTTCACCTCGCGCTCACCATCACCGGCCAACCACCCCTCCTTAGCTCTGGCGAGCTCTTTTCCGCCCGCCACTGCCGCCAGAGCCTCGGCCACCGTGGCCAGCCAGCTCCAGCTACCCCCAAGTCGCGCCAGTGCTTCGGCTAGCTCCGCTAGTGGCCCGTGAAGCTTTCCAAGCCCTCAGACCCGGCAGAACTTCACCGGAAGCCCGAGATCGACTTCACCGGACTTCGGTCGCCCGCCTGCGCGCGTGGACCAAGCTCTCCGGTGAGTCATTCTTCAATTCCTCGTGCACACCCCTTCCTTGTTCCCTGGTGAAGCTCTCTGACCCGTTCAATTGAACTATCGCGCCGTGAGTAGGCCGGACGCCTCGCCGCCGACGAGCATCTCCGCCTGCGCATGTAGACCGGCCGACTCTGACCATCCCCGACGGCGACCTGCACATCGCTGTGATCCCCGAGACCTCCCCTACGTCCTCGACCACCTCACCGAAGCAATCTCGCCGCCGGTAAGCCCCTTCGCCCTTTCTTCCGCCGCGGTTACTGTTTAAGTTAGGAGAAGGACCTTGGGTTAGGAGTAGAAGAACCCGGGGGGCTTTCTGCAATGTCAGTGACTCATTTGAATAGTAGCCCAGGGACTGATCCGTGAGGAAAACTTAAAACACCCGCCAGGGACCCCAGTGCAAAGTAGTTTTCCATTTAATCAATTCTGTTAATCTTTTTAAATAACCAGAGAACTTAGAAAATCCATAACTTGATGAATTCTTAATCAAAAGTTGTCAAGCTAATTTTGCTAGATCCTAAATATTATGAGCTATCATTTAAAAATAATAAACCCTATGCTTTCTGTTCTAATTTTTAGAGTTTAAAATTAAAAATAGAAACTGACCAAACCTTGTTTAATTAAGGAAAATTAGTTTTGCTTCTGTGCTGAACCTAAGAAAATTTGTAGACATTCAAACCTCATTTAGAACTGTTTAAAAATGGTAGGAACCCCAGTATTGAAGAATATAGTGTAGATATCCATTTAAAGCTGTTTTGCCCAAAACTTAGCAAAAATCAGAAAAGCATTAGAAATTAATGAACAGTGAGTGAAATTATTTTTCCTAGTTTGCTTAAGTAACAGATGTTGGGGACTTGTTCTCAAATGCTTCGTCTTAAGAACAAGGCAACATAAAATGTTAAATATTAATGCCCTTCGTCCGCTGAAGCATTATATCCCCAAGGATTTAATGAGCTTCGGACAAAGGCCATAAGCAAAATATCACGAAGGTCATACCTTCGTGATCAGACTTGAAAAACAATATGAAATAAAATATAAAACACGAGACATTATAGAAAGACATACCGAAAACAAATAACATTATTCACATATTTTATTATATGAACCTAAATATTAAAACATAATATTTAGATACATTTATACCTTCGTCTTGGCAGAAAGCAATAATTCCAGCGTAATGTGCCAGTGATTACAAGATTACGTGAACAGTACAGGGGTACTGTTCACCTATTTATAGGCACAGGGCGCAGCCTGTGAGGAATTACAATTATGCCCCTCATAAGGGATTACAACAGCGACTCAAACATTTATGGACTAAAAGGTCATTCTACTTTTATGTCGGTTTGCAAATACCGAAGCTTCATGAAGAGGAACCTTCGGTCATCACATGCGGACAGCTTCAGCCGAAGCTGTTTCTTCCTACCAGACCTTCGGCGACGAAGCATAGTCCCAACAGTAGCCCCTTCGCGGTACTAGATCATTTTTCGTAACGAGCTTGATCCGTGAAAAAAGTATCTTAGGCTTCGGGGAGCCGAAGGTCCAAAAAACACCTTCCCTGAGCTCGTTGTCGAGAAACGATTCAGTTTCCGAGCGCGTAGCGGTCCCACCTTGCAGAGTTACTATTTGGTCTCTGCGGTCCACCACGCAGCGGGTGCAAGCAGCTGTTCGCCTGGTGTAGAAATCCTGGCGATTCACCTTCTTACCTGCATCACTATATAAACAGACGGGTAGGTGTGAAGTTACCACATCATTCATTGCTATTTGCACTGTTTTGCTGCCAAAATTTTTAACCATAGCCGAAGCTTGACTCTCGAAATCAAACGAAGCTCCAGCTCGAAGCCTACTTCGTCGGAAGAAAAAAGCTTCGGAAGAAAAGTATTTAGTTCCCAAAAAATCCAGAATTAAATGGCTAGAGTGCGTTCTACCGCTAGAGTTGAGCGTGAGGGAGGCGAAGCTGAAGGATCGGAGACTGTTCCCATCTCCGAAGCGATGCAACGATTCGGACTGGTAATCACGGAAGAAATCCCCACTGCTGAAACAGGACAGGCAACTGCCAAAGCGGAAGAAGGAGACATTGAGGAAACTGATTCCGAAGATGATTATCAAATTGCCATGCCAAGTAAGCCCAGCCACTTGGACTTCGGAAAGTCGACTGTCTCTAAGGCTGATTTCTCCAAGATGGTGAAGTCGGGTTATTTCAGTGAGAGTCAGAAGAAGCTACTTCGCTTCGGGGGAGAAGAAACTACCCCGAAGCCGGAGAAGGATGAAATAGTCATTTTCAAGAGCTTTCTAAAGGCTGGGTTGAGATTCCCCCTCCATGGGATTATTGCAGATGTATTGAAGAAGTTTGGGATCTACTTTCATCAGCTAACTCCTAACGCTATCGTTAGGCTTGGTGTTTATATCTGGGCCCTCCGAAGCCAGGCGGTGGAGCCGTTTGCCGACAGCTTTTGTCGAGTTCATGAGCTACACTACCAGACGAAGGCTAGAAAAGATGGATTGCATGATAACTTTGGTTGCTATAATTTTGCTTATCGGAAAACCACAAAATTTCCTGTAATCAGCTACCGAAGCAAATGGCCGGCAGGCTGGAAGTCGGAATGGTTTTATGTGAAAGTTGACGAAGACAAAGAGAAGCTGGTACAAAGCCCTCTTGAATTGATCTTCGGAGAGACAAGACCGCGATGCCAAATGTCATTAGAAGGTCCCACTTGGGCTGCACTGGCTGAGTTTAAAATTATTTCAGAGCATATCGACACAAGAGACCTGGTTCAAGAGTTCTTGGCCTTCAGGGTTTTTCCTACTTTAAAAGAATGGGAAATGCCGAAGCTAAAGGGGGAGAAGAAAGAAGGGGAACTTGTGCGGTTACCTTACTATTACAAGTTTAAGAAATACTTTAAGACACCTTGCCAAGAGTGGCTGGACACAATTGAAATAATGTGCAATGAAATACTCGGTAACTACTCCAAAAAAGAAGATCAGTTGATGACTGCGGCCTTCGGTACCCGTCCGAAGCGAAGACTGAATCGAGTGCTGGACGCCTTGGGTTTTGAATACCCTGACTACGAACAACTGAATAAAGGCGTCGAAGGCCGGAAAAGGAAAAGGGTAGCCGAAGCTTTAAAAGAAGATGAGAAAGAACCACCAAAAGAGAAGAAAATTCCGAAGAAGAGAAAAGTATCATCTCCGAAGCGAAAAGTATCCGACGAAGAAGAGACTCCCGCATCACGCTCTGCCACTGACGTGGAAGAGATTTTGAAGGTAATGACTGAATTCCTGCCTGTGAAGCTAAGTCCATTAGGGCCTCAACTGACGAAGTTTTTTCAAAAGGAAAAGGAGCCCGAAAAAACGAAGGAAACAACTAAAACAAAGAGGCAAAGAATCATCGCAGTGACAGAAGTCATTGACAAGACACCACCGAGAGCCTCAGCTCGGAAGATACCAACGGCTGAGGAAATAACAAATATTGAAGTTGCACCTTCGGAGATCGCGGCTACCGAAGCTACCTCAACTGAAGATTTGAACTTAGAAACCACAATCGAACACATCGACAAGATACTGACAGAAGAAGTTACGACTGCCGCCGAGGAGACCATGGCCGCAGTGTCTGGGAAAGAAAAGGAAATCTCTGACGAAACTTCAGAGGACGAAGCCTTCATGTTTCAAAATTTAGTTGGACAAGAACTATCAAAAACCGAAATAGAAGAGCTCAAAGAATATGCCAAATCTTGCGGATATAAACCAGGAGCACTCCTCTTCGGGGGTATTGACGATGAAAAATTAGACTGTATCCGGGATCAAACTGGAGCTAAGATTATCGGTACTCTATCAAAGAGTATCGGTTTTCCGAAGCTAGAAACGGATATTAGCCGCTACCGACGACAACATATCGTTGGTAGTTTATTTTATTCCAATTTCAAGGTGAACTACTTTTCCCTTGACTTTTATTGTTTTTAATAACGAAGACATTTCTAACGAAGGTTGTTTATGTGCAGAGTATGCTGTTGAGTAAAGCTTTGAAAATGCAGCAGGATCTGGAAGACAAAAAACACGAGGTTATAATTGAAAATTTAGAGAGCAAATTAAAAGAGCAATCAGCTACTATTGAAAAGAAAAACTTCGAGCTTCAGACAACTGAAGGCTTATTGGCAGAAGCCGAAGCTAAAATAGCAGAATTGAATACGAAGCTTCTCTGGCAGTCTGAACAGTTTGAACAAGAAAAGCAAGAACTTAATGCAAAACTTGAAGCCGAAGTCCAACAAAGTTCAGATTTGAAAAAATTATTGGCAGGCCTTCAAGACAAATGTTTGGAGTTTAGCAATAAATGTATTCAACGACTGAGAAAAATCTTCCACTCAGTCGGGGCTAGCAGTGGGAAGTTCACCCCGTCAACTGAAGATTTACCAAAGACCTTCGAACATATTGAGGGTGAAATTGATGAGCTTGACGAAGTTATAGCCGGGCACGGTGACTTCTGTGCCTGGGTAGCTTCTCGGGGCACTGCTGCAGCTTTTCTGAAAGCTGGCTGCGACCATGGAAAAATTGTTAATAGGCCCAATTTCACTTTATCACCATCAATTTTAGATGATATTCCTGACCTCGCCCGAAGCATTTCTAATAGATTTGTAAAGATGATATGGACAAAAGGCGGGCGAGAAAAGGCTGGAGACGAAGCTCGGAGTCATCTTGAACCAGTAAGAAATCATACCTTGTGCTTACCTTTTCCTTCAAACTTGGTTTTGACTCTCAACAACTTAATTCATGTAGGATGACGAAGCCGAGACCGATGCTTAGAGTACGACACCAAAGCTGAGGCCCCATGAAGATCAGTAGAAGTAGACTGTAGAAAAACTCAAGAAACTTTTGAAATAACTTTTGTAAATATGGCTAAACAGTTCTTAATGAATTTTGTTCATACCTTGTAATATGCTCTTACCCTTCCATTAATGTATGAGGTGCTTTGATGTGGACGAAATTATCTTTTTGAGACAAAGGCGAAAAAAACACCTTCCCTTCTTTTCGTACACAGCGAAGCATAAAAACAGCTTTTTCTTTTTGCCGAAGCTTTTCTTTTCGTACATAACGAAGTACAAAAGACAGTTTTTTCCTTTTTGCCGAAGCAACCACTTATGCTATGACGATGGTTATCCTACATATGCCTGATGAATGTTTATGAATGCAAATGTTATGATGTAATGTGGTGCGCAAATGAATGTCCAAACACATATCCGAAGCCATAATCACAACCGTTATTTCCTTAGAAACAATCACATATCAGCGCTGACTTTTCGCTGTAAGCCTCCCTTAGGAGCTTCTTCGCCTTTTACTTCAGCGGAATCAGCGTTGACTTTTCGCTATAAGCCTCCCTTAGGAGCTTCTTCGCCTTTTACTTTCGGCGGTATCAGCGTTGACTTTTCGCTGTAAGCTCTGCATTCCCTTTGGAACGACTTTGGAGCAGAAAACTTACACTGCGCTCCCTTTGGAGCGACTTCTTTAGTAGCTTCGTCGTGCTCCGCATCCCCTTAGGGACGGCTTTCGAGCTTCTTCCCTGTTTCTTTTCGGCACTCGATGGTGCGTTCTCAGTTTTTACATTTACATCTTTGGGGGATTTTGCTCTTATAGAGCTAAAAAAAGTAAATTACATGTGATGGCCCCATTAAAAACCTTTCTCCCCCTTTAGAAAGGAAAAGGGTGCCATGAAAGAAAAATAAAAAATATAAAAAATTACATCAAGTTATACATAATATCGCCGAAGCTCATCCGCATTCCAAGATCTAGGAATGTCGTTGCCGTCCATATCCTTCAATCTGTATGAACCGGGTCTTGACGAAGACACTACCAAGAAAGGTCCCTCCCATTTCAACTGCAACTTGCCCACTGTGTCTGGGTTAGCCACTCTCCGAAGCACCAAATGTCCTGGCTCAATATTCTTTAACCGAACCTTTCTATCACGCCATTTGATTGTTTCGGCTTGATATTTATTGATGTTCTCCACAGCTTGAAGCCTGATCCCTTCTATAGCATCTTTTTCCACAGAATGATCAGCTTCAGAATCTGGTTCTGCCGAAGCTACTACTCTTATTGATCCAGTTTTAGCTTCCTCCAGAGTTATTGCTTCGTCACCAAACAATAATTTGAATGGAGTAAAGCCTGTTGACCTTGATGTTGTTGTGTTGTGGCTCCATACCACTTTGATTAATTGATCTGGCCACTTTCCCCTGGGTTGATTGAAGATTAACTTCATTATTCCTGTCATTATGATGCCATTGGCTCTTTCAACAAGTCCATTTGACTCCGGACGCCTGACTGATGCAAAATGGATCTTCGTGCCAATTTGATCACAGAATTCTCTGAAAGCTTCGGAGTCGAACTGTGTTCCATTATCTAAAGTGATGGCCTTTGGTACTCCGAAACGACAAACAATATTCTGCCAGAAAAACTTTTGAATGGTGGCCGAAGTTATTGTGGCTAAAGGCTTTGCCTCAATCCATTTAGAAAAATATTCCATAGCCACTACAACATATCTTAAATTTCCTTGGGCCGGTGGTAACGGACCTAACAAGTCAAGGCCCCACCTTTGCAATGGCCAGATGGGTTGTATCAGCTGAGTTAGAGACGAAGGTTGTTTTTGGTCTCTTGCACATTTCTGACAACCTTCGCACTTTTGAACCAATTCCGCTGCATCCGAAGCTACCTTCGGCCAATAAAACCCTTGACGGAAAACTTTTCCAAGTAATGGCCTAGATCCAATGTGAGATCCACACAGGCCTGCATGTATTTCTTTCATCAATTCTATGCCTTCGGCTCTGGATAAACACTTGAGTAATGGAGCACAAACTCCATGCTTGTACAACTCCCCTTCTATCATGACATATGGACGAGCTCCTGCTTCTATCCTCCTGTTATAAATTTCGTCATCTGAAAGGAAGTTACCCTGAAGGTACGAGATGATCTCAGTTCTCCAGTCTTCACTATAAACAGGAGATATATTGAGGACTGCTCTTTCAAGAAGTTCCACTGAAGGTGCTTTTATTGTTTCGAAGAACACATCCGAAGGTAAGGGCAGCCCCTGTGCTGCTGACTTAGCTAGTAAATCAGCATGCTCATTTTGTCCTCGAGGGATATTTTTGACAGAAAATCCTTCGAAGGAAGCTTCAATCCTTCGGACCGTGTCTAGATATTTTTCAAGCTTCGGATCTTTAGCCTTACAACTCTTGTCGATATGACCCGAAACAACCTGGGAATCAGTTTTAAGAATGGCCCTTCTGATTCCCATTGCTTTTAACTTCTGAAGGCCCAAAAGCAGGGCTTCGTACTCAGTAATATTGTTTGTACAACTAAAATCGAGTCTTGCCGCATAACAAGTTTTAACTTTGGATGGTGAGACCAACACAGCGGCTGCTCCTGCTCCGAAGGTTCCCCAAGACCCATCGCAAAACACTGTCCATACATCGGCATCTTTATTTGTTTCTTCATCCTGAGCCCCTGGCGTCCAGTCAGCAATGAAATCTGCCAGCGCTTGAGACTGGATCGAAGATCTATGCACATAATCAATGCAAAATTCATTGAGCTCTGCAGCCCATTTTCCAATCCGTCCTGTAGCTTCTCTATTTCTCATAATATCCTTCAACGGTTGCGAAGAAGGAACAACAATATTGTATGCTTGAAAGTAATGCCGAAGCTTCCTGGATGCCATCAAAACAGCATATAACACCTTCTCCAATTCTGTATAGTTTTTCTTCGATAAACTGAGAACCTCAGATACAAAATATACTGGGACCTGTTTCTTGACTTGGCCATCAAGCTTCTCCTGGACAAGTGCTGCACTTACCGCTGAGTGCGAAGCTGCCACATATAATAACAAAGGAGCCCCTGGTGTTGGTGGAGTTAATGTTGTTAAATCTATCAAATATTGCTTCAGTTCCTCGAAGGCTTTTTGTTGGCTTGGTCCCCATTGAAAGACTTCGGCTGATTTCAGCACTTCGAAGAATGGTAAATTTCTCTCTGCTGATCTGGATATGAATCTATTGAGAGATGCCAGCCTCCCTGTCAGTCTTTGGGCCCCCTTTTTTGTATTTGGTGGCTCCATTCGAAGTATAGCTTCAATTTTACTTGGATTAGCTTCAATTCCCTTTGTTGAAACCAAGCATCCAAGAAATTTCCCCTTCTTTACTCCGAAGACACATTTTTCTGGATTCAGCTTTAGACCAGCTTGTCTAAAACTGGCGAAGGTCTCCTGCAAATCAGCAATGTGATTTTCTTGTTTCGTGCTTTTTACAATGATATCATCAACATAAGTTAGCACATTTCTGCCTATCTGAGACTGAAGAACCTTCGCAGTCATTCGGCTGAAACTTCCTCCAGCGTTCTTGAGCCCCTCGGGCATCCGAAGGTAACAATATGTTCCACTGGGGGTTATGAAACTGGTCTTCGGCTCATCCTCCTTCTTCATCCAAATTTGATGATAGCCTGAATAACAATCTAGAAGACTCATGAGTTCTGACGAAGCTGCTGCATCAACTAAGGAGTCTATTCTTGGCAATGGGAATTCGTCCTTCGGACAGGCCTTGTTGAGACCCGTAAAATCGATACACATTCGCCATTTGCCATTGGCCTTTTTTACCATAACAGTGTTAGCTAGCCATTCTGGGTACTTTACTTCTCTGATAACTCCTGCACTGAGGAGTCTTTTGACTTCGTTCCGAGCTCCTTCGGCCTTGTCTTCAGACATTTTCCGAAGCCTCTGCTTTCTGGGTTTAAATGATGGGTCAACATTGAGCGAGTGTTCAATGACATCCCTGTTAACTCCGCAAAGATCATTGGCTGACCATGCAAAAACATCTTTGTTGTTGAACAAAAACCTTATCAAGGTTTTCTCCTGTTCTTCGGATAATTGGGAGCCCAACAGCACCTTCTGCTCTGCTATGTCTTCACATAAGAGCATGGGTTTCGGCTGATCTGCCGAAGCTGCTTTCTCCCTTCTGAATTTGTACTGTTCACAAGCTTCAGCTCCATCTATATTATGGATTGCTTTTGAGTCAGACCAGTTCCATCGGCCCTTCTGGCAGCTTCCTGACTTCCATGAATAGCAATGGGTCCTTGATCCGAAGGTATCTTCATGCAAAGGTAAGCAGGATGAAGAATTGCTTCGAAAGCATTGAGGGTGCCACGACCAATAATTGCATTGTAAGGGTATTCCATGTCAACAATGTCAAACACAACTTGCTCAGTTCTGGTGTTGTTGATGAATCCGAAGGTCATTGGCATGGTGATTTTGCCCAGTGCTACAATCTGTCTTCCTCCGAAGCCACAGAGAGGGTGCGTAGCATCATGAATCTTATCTTCTGGCTCTTGCATTTGTCTGAAGGCCTTAGCAAAAATAATATCAGCTGCACTGCCTGTATCAACCAAAACATTGTGGACCAGAAAACCTTTGATAACGCAAGAAATAACCATAGCATCGTTATGAGGAAAATCCTTGAGCTGAAGGTCCTCTTGGGAGAAGGTGATTGGAACGTGGGACCATCTTGACTTGATGAAGGGTCCCTGCACTCCAACATGTTGTACCCTTCTCTGCGCCTCTTTCTTCTGCTTTTTGTTGGCTGGTTCTGAGCACGAACCACCTGTTATCGGGAGCACCAGCTTCGGGGCCGAAGCAGCTCCAACTTGATCGTTAATCGAAGCCATCAGCTCAAAAAGTGGAAGTGAGTTGACCGGAGGTGGGCGCCAATGTTGGGGACTTGTTCTCAAATGCTTCGTCTTAAGAACAAGGCAACATAAAATGTTAAATATTAATGCCCTTCGTCCGCTGAAGCATTATATCCCCAAGGATTTAATGAGCTTCGGACAAAGGCCATAAGCAAAATATCACGAAGGTCATACCTTCGTGATCAGACTTGAAAAACAATATGAAATAAAATATAAAACACGAGACATTATAGAAAGACATACCGAAAACAAATAACATTATTCATATATTTTATTATATGAACCTAAATATTAAAACATAATATTTAGATACATTTATACCTTCGTCTTGGCAGAAAGCAATAATTCCAGCGTAATGTGCCAGTGATTACAAGATTACGTGAACAGTACAGGGGTACTGTTCACCTATTTATAGGCACAGGGTGCAGCCTGTGAGGAATTACAATTATGCCCCTCATAAGGGATTACAACAGCGACTCAAACATTTATGGACTAAAAGGTCATTCTACTTTTATGTCGGTTTGCAAATACCGAAGCTTCATGAAGAGGAACCTTCGGTCATCACATGCGGACAGCTTCAGCCGAAGCTGTTTCTTCCTACCAGACCTTCGGCGACGAAGCATAGTCCCAACAACAGAGAACCTAGGAAAAATAAAGAGACCTTTAATCCAGATCAGTTTTAAAATGAAATGTTTTATTTAGCATTATTCCAACTAGAAATCAATTATTAGAATTACAAAACCAGACCCAAAATTGATAATAAAAATCCAGTGGACTTGTAACCACCAGAACCCCACTGCAAAAATAATGAACACTTCAGCCCAACATTTTAAGTAGGGTAAACAAATATAATATGATAATGAGGCATTTTCCAAATAAATCATGAATAACCAATAATGGGCAACCAAAATTTTGCTAAGTCAATAATAAGATAAACCACCAGAGAAAAATGCAAACCCATTGAAATGATGCAAAATAATACCTATTGCTAATATCTTATAAGAAAGGCCATTTAATCCAATTAATGCATACCACCCCTTCCCTTAAGCAAAAAGATGCCAAACTTCAGAATGATTGCTCTTGCGCAAAATAGAAGCTAAGAAAAATCAGAAATCTGTTGTTTGATATTTTTCAAATATAGTGGTAGTAGAAAGCACCTCTTTGGCAAGAAACTTAAGAAAACCCTAGTAAAATAACTAATAGGTATTAATGACAAGAAAATTGTGTCAAGTCATGTTATAGCACCTAAAAGCCAGCAAAAATAAGTTTTAGAGAATTACCTACTGTTGAATAATAGTTGTAGTTCAAAGCACCCTTCCGCCCTAAAAATTGATAATTTTGTCCAGAGAAAACTATTCACTTTCTGATCCCCACATTTTGAGACAGAGAATTATACACCAGTAATAAGCCACTGTAATTTTTGCAGGATTTTTGGAATTTTATTAAAGCAACTTGTAGTTCAAACCCACTCCAAAACATTAAAGAGAATAAAGAAAAAAAAGAAAAAGAAGAAGAAATAAACCTCACTCCAATAAGTCCAACTTGAATTCCTGTCAAAACTCACTAAGGCTTAAAAAGAATTCAGTGGAACCCCAAAATAAAACCTACCACTTGCCTTAGCTAAGTTAACCCAATTTACCAGATATGCCACCCAAAGATCTTACATAAGTAAGGTGTAACTCTATCTAACTCAAGTAGATCATGAAGTTGTAATTTCTAAAGCACATATCATGTCATGCATCTACCTTACGCATTGCATTCATTAGATTGTAATCTTGCCGACGGAGAGTACGTGCTCATCCCCGAGCAAGGATCTGTCCAAGAGTAGGACCAGGAGCAAGCTTCCGAGGCTGCTGTTGAGGATCTCCCCGCAGCCCCAGCAATTGAAGGCAAGCCCCGGTTTATATGCATAACCGTATTATTATATGCTACTTTACTACACTTAATGCTTGTAGGATTGCAATGTGCACTTAAGTGTAGGAGTTTCTTGAAACCTCTAGTTGCATGAACTTAGGATTCCTTTTTGAGATGAATACTAGTATGCTAGGATCGAGTAGCTGCTTTGCTAATCAGGATCTCGGTAGAAGTCGAGTGATTTTTCTAGCACTCGCGCGAGGTCAGGAATTGTTTGTATTCATCTTGATAACGGGATCTATGTTAGTCTACGGACTTCGATCCAGGGAGGATGCCTTGTCCATGAGACGGGAAAAAGGAATTAAGGATTATTGTGTGGATACCTGAGTCAAGCTTTTGAACGTACTAAGCACATGCCGGGAAAACTGGTAACCGGTAAACCTAGTACCTGAGTGAAGCCGGACGCGGACTTTATCCCTCATGCGACCTAAGACTGGGTCTCCCATGCTAGTTATGGTGGGTACAAGTGCGGTCACTGCACGGCGGCAGCCGGGGTCAGTGGAGCATTGTATGCCAAGGCGGTGAGGCCTGGACGCGAACGGGGAATCGATGGGGACGGTTGTCATGTGTGCGGTCGGAGTACCCTGACATGCCGTGTGTTTAGGTTTACCTTGCAAGGTTAAAACTCGATTCGAATCGTCTGCTTCTCGCAGCTAATGAGACTGCTTGACCCCTTGTACTGCATCGAGTAAGAAGTGAAATGAGGTTACATGAGATAATTTGTTGATTGAACTAAATGCTTGTTACCATGTATGCTTAGAAGTAGCAAATCTAGCTAAGTTAATGAGGATAGAAATTTGAAAAGCTAAAAATTGATTTTAGAAACAGCTAGTGCTTTTGGCAAACCAAACCCCCTCAGCCAAACAGCTGCATAGTCTAGAGGTAGAGGAGTAGACTCCTCACACCGGTTAAGTCTAGCTGAGTATTAGTATACTCAGCCTTGCTTGTGGCATAATTTTTGCAGGTGCAATTCAGGAAATGGTTAATGGTGTGACTTGGCCTACCACCCTGCCACCGGGTTGGACGGTCGAGTGGGATGTTGCTCCGGCAGGAGAGGAGCACGAGGAGTAGTGGGCTAGGCCTTGCCCATTTCCTCGATACCGACGACATCGATTATCCGCTGCATTTTATTCTGTGAACTCTTATTTGCTACTCAAAAACTCTGATCTATGTAATAATTCAGCACTTAATTTGAGGTTTCCTGTTTTATTGTATTTCTTCTGTGACTCACCTTCGAGTGAGACTGTGGAATTTGATCCTGGTTAAGTGGCTCTATCAGACTAGATCTGAGGGACTGACGGGTTATTCCGATTTAAGTGTGTTGCGACCCCTGAGGCGTGACTTAGGCACTTAAGCTGGAATAATTCAGGCGGTTCCGCCACAGAGGCCCTCGGGCGAGGCGTGAATTCGTCCTGGACTACTATTCCCGCCCGAGGCTAGGCTCGGGCGAGGCGAGATTGCGTCCTTGGTAGACGAGGCCTTGACCTAAATCGTGCCCATCAGTCTTTGCGGTGAGTGCTGAGGGTGGTTACCAGCCGTGTTTAGGAGTGTTGGGGGTACCCCTAATTACGGTACCCGACACTAGGCTACGCCTGAAACGAGTGGGAGTAGGACTAAACTAGCGGGAACTACTTTCAAGTCGCTCTTCGCGTACTCTCCTCCTGGTGGTGTCAGCGGCCAAAGCTCATACCATCTAAATGATTGTCCCTGAGTATGCTACTCTTGTTTGTCTTTGGTTACTTAACTTGTGGATGTACCTAGTAGTTCAAACCATAGTGTGGTTGTGTCGGTGTTCGGACTAAGGGTCCTAACCAACTAATAAATAATGCCGCGTGCCCAGAATCTAGATGGTGTGCGAGTTAACACAAACAATTTATCCTAGTTCGGGCAATACAAAGCTCTACTTCCAGAAGAGGGGGATGAGGCTTATATTAGTCACACCTGAGTGCCTACAGTAGGGATTACAAGCACGACGGGAGAGGGAAATTCCCCGAGTCACTAGAACTGATTGAGGCAAGTGCCAATATCCTAAGACTTAGTGGGAAACGACTGAGTGTTTGCTTGTATATCCGCCTACCCTTTGGAAGAACTACCCTGCCCTATTTATACACCTGGGAGATGTATGCTGTGAAGCCTAAGGTCATCGTATTCCAAGGGGAGATGTCTTGGCGTTCTGTAAGCCGACGTGATAGTGTACTGCGTTGTTGACTTGTGCCCGCTGATTTCCTGCTGAGAGCCAAGGCAAAGGCCGAGGGGTTGGTCGTATGGCCGAGCCCCCGGGGGAGGGGTTGCCCATACCGTAGTTGTTGTAATAGCGCCATGGTATGGGTAAAAGCCTGCTTACAAGGTGCGTCAGCGTCACTGTGCTGGGTGACGTCGTGATTGCTTGCTGCGTTTATTGATGTCAAAGCTCTGCTCGGGCGAGGCGCAAGTCTTCCCGAGGCGTTGGACGAGCCATCCCTGACGTGTGCCACAATCAGCGGAGTGACCGCCCGCGGGATTCTCGGTGGAGCAGGTGGCCGATGTAACGCCTCTGGTGTTACTGCCACTAAAACTTGAGCATAACATCATAAGCATTGCATATCATGTGATTTTTACACTTAGAATGCATTCACTAGGCAAAAATTTTAAACAAAGTTGTATTGATGGGACATGTTATAAGTGAAACCCTAGGGTACAGTACTTAACCCTAAGCTGGGCTTAGAAGAGTAAATAAAGCCTAAACAAAAGAAAACTTCAAAACTTATTAGTAATGATCATAAAATGTCACCATTAATGAACATAAGTGATATCCAAACCCTAGAAGTACCAAAAACCCTAAATAGACCCCTGGAAAACCCTGGACTGAAACCCTAGGGGGTTATCTGTAAAAGTATGCACATTTTGGACCTAAGTGCAAAAATCATGGAAGTAGGGTATCTTAAGTCATATGGTTCACATATTTGGAGATTTGCAAATAAAACCATAAGTTTTGGGCTTATTTGCAAAAAGGCCACATTTGTGCTCCAATAGCTAAGTCTGAAAATCAGTGCATTAGGACCAACTTTAGAACCCTGTATCTTCCAAATTATGAGGAATTTGCCTAGGGTCAACACATCAAGTTTGTAGAGCCATCATAGGAGAACAAGTTTGATTAAGTGACTGATCACTGGTGCTGAATAGAAATTGGAGATGAATAAGTGTGAAGTTGTGCTGTCAGAAGTAAGTGGGCAAATCTGAAAATTGGATTCAGAAAAGTATGGCCTCAAGGAAATGCAGTCGATTTGAGAGCACCAAATCTGAGAATCTATACAGAATTGATCCATGAACCCTATAACAAACTTAAAGACTATTGTTTGGGGAACAAATTTTATTAAGGAAGGTTACCCTGTTCTTAAGAAGAATCACGAGAAAGTGGGGATGATAGGTGGTTGGTTCAGTAAAACGCTGAAGATCAAAACACTGTAAATATCTGAAGAACGCGGATAAAGATCTGAGGCACTGTTGAACCGGATGTGCTCGAGTGATCTGGTGAAGGGAGTCGATCGCGGAGAGATAACTTCGGACGTGGCACCATCCCGCGAACCTAGGAAAAAATTGGATGCAGCCGGCTGCAAACTTGAATGTTTGCAGCCCCTCACAAAAAGGAGGATAGATCCCACCTGTAGGTTGTGTTGTTGTACCTGCAGGTGGGGTCTATCCTTCTTTCTGTGAGAGGGGCTGCAAATAGTCCGGTTTGCAGCCGGCTGCACCCAATTTTTTTTCGCGAACCTAGCCGTGCGTGGCCGGAGATATCCCACCGGCGGTTACCGTGGCTCGGTCACTTCCGCCGCGGTGTCACCCATGCCTCATTTTCCCCCAACTGTGCCTTTTCTCTACGTGGTAGCCATGCGTGAACAATGCAATCCGCGACCGCTGATCGTTAGCCGGACCTCTGTGGCTATAAATAGCGCCATGGACCACGACGAGGCACTCACAATTTCACCAGTGAACTTGGTAGAAGCCAAAATTCGCACTGCCTTCTCCACCTCTCCCCAAATTGAGTGTGCACGGTGAATCGGTAGCCCTTTGCGACCGTATAGCCCCAACAAGACCTCCTAATTCCACCCGAGCTCGTCGCAACGACGTTTTCCCCCTTCTCAGTCACCGACGAACACAAATTCTCCGCGCTCCGTGGCCGGACCATTCTGGTATGGTTCTGCGCTTCTCGCGTATTGTTTTAGCAGCTCTGCATACCCATGAAGCTCATCATGGCAACCATTTGACCAATTCGGGCGTGATTGAATGGGAACGCGGGCTCGACGTCGCGGTTTCCGCCGTGCGCGTGGGTAGAGCGTTCTCGGAGTGTGCCAGCCAAATTGATGCCCATAATAGCTCAAGATAGGGTAGAATTTGGTGGGGCAGGGAGCAATGGGTGCTTGGGTATCTCATGGCCATGGCGCGACGAGGGGTGTTCGTCCTCGCCGCCGTCCGGGTTCAAGGACCTAACCTTAAAAGACATAGAAGTTTGGGGGGGGGGCTAAGGAAAACATGTCAGTGACTCATTAAAACCAGTCGAGGACTTCTTCTTAGATTTTTGAACCGTCAAGGGCCTTTGCGCAAAATCCACCGTGCGGTCGTGGGCGCGCCCAGATTCTGTATAGGTCTGGGCTGGGTGGGCCGATATCAGCCCAGTTCTGTTGATGACTTTTCCTTTTTCTTTTTCTGAGAAAATTTAGAAATTCATAAAGAATTTGAGAAAAATCATAAAACTATGTGACCAATTTTGTTGGATTTATAAATTTCTATAGTATTTAATAAAAATAGTAGCATGATTTTTAGTCCAAATAAAGAATTATGGAATATTTAAAATAGCCAAAATCCATACTTCTGGAATTTTAGAAAGTAATTAATAATCCCAAAATTCACCAAACTTTTTAGACAAGCTTTAAGTAATATTTAGAAGCCTTGGGTAAAGTTTGGTATGATTTAAACCATATTTGGTACTTAGAACCCAAAACCCTAACCCCTGCCCTATGAACTTCACTATAGACTCCAAAAACCCTAGTTTGTCGGAGATCCATGAAGGAAAGTTATATTCAAGACATTAGATAATAAACTTTTATTATCTTTGCATTTTCATAAGCATTACATGAGCATTCATGCTTATATATGGCTATATCTAGAGAACGAGGAGGAAATAGAAGTTGAAGAAGCGAGGACTACACCACCACCACCTGAAGAACCTCAGGCAGGAAACTGCTTTTACTTTGATATCTGTGGAGCAGAGCCTGACTCACCTATCACCCAAGGCAAGCCCCGGTGCATTTTCCACCTCCTTGCTATTTTAAATTCTTTCTCACTTACTTGATGCATTAGGTGATAGGAGTTATGTGCTAAACCAGTTGCTGCATTTCCTTCCTTCGATTTGATTACTTCTCCTTAATCCCCTGTTTACAAAAAGGTTTTTCTTATGCTTAGCTTTGCTCTAGAAAAACAAAATGTTTTGTTTTGACAAAAGATGATGCTTCAAGTGGGTGGGATGTTTTTTGAAAATAAAACTTGATGGTGGATCCATCATGGCCATGATGGCTTCAACATCGGAAAAGATGTACCTCTGCCAGGTACCAAACTTTGGGGTTGAAATGATAAAGCTGAGACCGGGTGGGTGACTTACACGAGAAGAGAGACTTGGTGTAGTGTCTTCGTCTGAGTCGATTAAGGACCTTCTCGATGTAGGCATGCTGACCGAGGACCCTTTAACTAGTCACATGCCTCATCATGGGTAAGCTTTACTTCGAGCATACTAATACCAGAATAAGATAACACGCAATGGGAGTGGAGAGATGGCTAGAGTAGCGTGTACCCTCCGTGGCAAGAGGCTGGACGGTGGTGTATCTATGCTCTCGGTTGGCGTGAACCTGATCTGGTCTTAAGAACCCCGGTGGCAAGTTGACATATGCAAGGGTTAAGTGCTACATATGTCGTGTGATTAGAGATCCTCAGCTGAGTATAATCGATTCGGATCGCCGTAACTTCACGGACATGAAGACTTGGTCACTGACTTACACGTAGCATTCCAGTGAATAAGAAGGGTTGTTAAGAAATTGGCTAGTATAGGTCAAGTGATTGAACTAGGGTAGATAGAACTCTAGATGCAGGTAACTTTACTAAACCTGACTAGTAAAACTAGATTTTTAAGGATCCACTATTAGTAAGCATTTCTGCAAATAGAGTCTTTGATTATTGATAAGCCTTACCTTGACTCCCTTAAAGCCAGCATATCCTTGAGAGTCTTTTATTTTGACGGGTAAGACTTGCGAAAGTACACTTCGTACTCAGGGCTTTGTCCCATGTTGTTTTAGGTGAAGAAGCAGCAAATTTTTGTTGCTTCTGTTCCAAGGTGGTGCCCAAAGAAGAAAATCAAGACTGAAGCCACGGGAGGAAGTGTCCTCCTTTAAGAAAAACTTTTTACTGTTTATCGGGAGGGGTTTTTGCCTCCCAGATTATGTAATAATACTACTCTGCACTCTTATATTGTTCTGGTCTGTAATAATACAACTCTTTCTTACTTTAATATAAAGTAAGTTATTGTAACTGCTTCCGCATTCTCGTACCTCTGATGTATTGTAATGTCTGTGTGACGGGTGAAACACTCTTGGGCAAGGTAAGAAATTCAGATACCGAACTTGTCAAGTGATCAGGTGCACCTGCAGGGTTGTCTGAGGTCCGTTGGACAAGGACAACTGTAGGTGGGCCTAATGCCTCTGAGGTTCTGTCACAGCTGGTATCGGAGCGAAGCCCATCTCTGCAGATGTTATGAGACATTTTCAAAAAGAATTTTCAAAGACTTATCTAGAAAATTTCTTTCCTTCTTATCTAACTACTTTCTGAAGTACTTATTCTAAAGACCAGATAGTAAAGTGCAATGTATAGAATATTGTGAATCAACTAAGGTTGATTCTGTAATTATGCATGCATCATATTAAAAACTATACTAATAAGATTTTTCCCCTATGGAGATATGCTGTCGCGCACAAGGAAAACCGCGCGCAAGTCTACCGGACCAATTGGCGTGCCTCGCCATCAACTAGCTCTAAGGCATGAGGACAGTAGTAGTGGTAGCAATGATCCCATCGGAGATCTGGAAGCTCAGGTAGAACAGCTTCGAACGGAACTCCATCACAGGAACAATGTATGGGTCGAGGATAGTCAGCGAATAAACGAGTTAAGAACTGACATCCGACACTTGCAAGACCAACTTGCTGAACGAGATTTAGCACTCGATTGGGCTGTTAACTCATGTTCACTTGCTTGGGCCAAGGAAGCCAAACCTCGAGCCTGTGTGGAGGAGCTTAGCATAGCCGTGGACAACTTGGAGGTGTACTGTAATACACTACATGAGGAAGTTCATGTATTGTATTCGCGACTGCACCCTAACGTACCCGTGGATCCTGTCGGAATGGTAGCCGGACCTTCTGGAGCAGCGGGTGAAGGCCTTGGTGGGGAACTGGACCTTTTCAGGCCCTCCTTCAATGAATCTGGTTGATGAATGGTCTCCTACACCCGACAGTGAAGCTACCAAAAGTGATAAGAAACTACAGTAGTGTAGTTTAGATATGATAATGTATAATAGGTAATGTGGTCCTGTTGTAAATTCGAGTCTATATCATTACCTTTTAAAGTAATGTAAAATGGATGGTTTGCTTTGGCATATTATATTTTCCAAATGTTCTTTGCCTCAGATGCCGTCCAGGACTCGTGGACAGGATGGTGCGGGAACCTCCCGTGGGAGGGAGACTACTCCTAACCCGCCACCAGTACCCCCAACCTTGGCTGAGGCTATCGCTGCCTTAGTCAATGCAACAGCCGACAACACCCGCTTTCTTCGGGAAATGGCGGGACAACAAATACAACAGCAAGGCGGGAGAGCGTATCCGCAAGGACCCCATGAAAATTCCTATTTGGATTTCTCAGAAACGCGTCCCCCACTATTTGTCAAGGCTGAAGATTCTCTTGAAGCGGATGAATGGATTCGGGTTATCGAACAAAAGTTTGGGCTTCTCCGATGCACGGAGACTCAAAAGCCCTTATTTGCGGCGCAACAGTTGCGAGGCCCTGCCAGCACCTGGTGGGGAAATTTTGTGCTATCCAGCCTGCTGGTCATAAAATTACCTAGGACGAATTCAGGTTGGCATTTTGGGAGCACTATATTCTAGAAGGGGTGCTCCATATGAAATAAGAGGAATTTATGAAGCTTAAACAAGGTGGAGATACTATTACACAGTATCTCAACAAGTTCAACCACTTGTCCCAGTAGGCCATCTGTAACACCCCAGGTGTTACTCAGGGTGTCCACCCCCAGGGTTACCCCTTTTATCCTTTATCACATGAAGATTGAATTGGGCAAAGTATACCACACTTGGAATTCTAGGTCCTAAGCAAGTGTAATCCCCTTTGGATGTCATGCCCTAGCTTATCATGCACATCTAAGTGGGGATCTCCCAAAACCCTAGAACAAAACCCCCATATGCAATAATAACCCTAATAGAAGCCATGATCAAAAGATCATGTAAACACCATGATCATGGTTTGGGCCAAATACAAAGGTTGTAATATACTCAATAACCTACCATTAATAGTAAGGAAGTACCCCCAAAAAGTTTTCAGAAAGGTCCTAAAAAGATCACCAAAGGTTGAACACAAGGGAGAAATTCAGATTTTGCCTAAGTCAAAAATCAACCCTTGAGCAAAGATCCCACCTGTTCACCTTGATCCCCTCTTCAAAACCTGTCGACCTAATGGACAAAGTGGCGCCAAATGAACCCTAGAATGCCCTGGAAAAGTTTGAACCCAAGCCAAAACCATTTGACACGAGTTGGCACTGGTTTTGTCTCGGTTTGCACAGGGCAGACAGACAAGACTTGGCGCTACCATATCTCCTCAACCAGACCACATCTACTCTTGGAACTCACATGAACTAGGTAGCTCTAGGTGCAGGGAAGAGATCTCCCACAGGCGGTAGGGAAAGATTCGTACGCCTGGCCGCTCAGCAGAGCGAAGAACACGGGCAGAAGCAACACGCCACGTGTTCGACGCGCTCTGAGCTCGCCAGGGCACGCCCGCGCGTGCCCCGCTAAACGGTCGAACCGACGCCCCGGCCGCGTCCGCGCCTATAAAACCCGCCCCAGCGCTCGGTTGCCTTCCCCATTGCCTCCTCCGTACCTCGCCTGTCTTGCCCGAGCCAGCCATTGCCTCCGGCGACCTCCCCGCAGCCCGCCAGTGCCGCCCGAGAGCAGCCACCGTGGCCAGCCCCTCTCCCGTCCTCTTCCGTTCGATCCAAGCCTTCAAAGAGCTTCCTGGTGAAGCCGTGAGCCTTGCTCAAGCTTAAACCGAGGGCCCGCGTCACCGGGGTAGCCAAATCGCGCTCACCGGAGTTCAAGAACTCGCCGGCGCACGTGGACCGGGTAAACCCCTTCACCATTTCCCGATTCGTTGCGCGCATGGCCTCTGTGTCACCCCGTGAAGCTCCTCGTGCCCATTAATTGAACTCTACCGCCGTGGTTTGGCCGGAGCAGGCGTCGCCGACGATCCCCGCCGCCTGTGTTCGTGGCCAGGGGAGCTCCTACCACCTCTGGCGCCGACCCGCACATCGACGTGACCGTCGCGACCTCCTGAACATCACCGACCACCTCGCCGGACCTCCCTCGCCGCCGGTAAGCCGCGCCACCCTTTCCTTTTCCGCGGCTACTGTTTCAGTTGAGGGAAGGACTGCGGGTGAGAGGGAGAGAAAGTCAGGGGGTTAAGTGAAAAGTCAATGACCCGAGTGAATAGTGGCCCGAGGGTAGATCTGCGAGGTTTGATTCGGTTTAAACCTAGGGACCTTGGCGCAAACTACTCTTTCAGAAAAACTTAATTAAAACCTGATTTAAATTCAAACAGAAACTTTAAAAACCCATAACTTCTGTTTGGTTTACCCAAATTTGGTCAAACTAATTTTGCCAGACTCTAAATAATGTAACCTGTCTAAGAAAAATATAAAACCCCATAAGTACTATAGAAAAATGTAAGGTCCTGATTTAATTACAGTTTGAACCAAAAGCTTAATAATAGCAAGAAAAATGGTTGTATTATTTAACTAAGGTTAGAAAAATTTAGAGAAGTTATTATCTACCTACTGACCTAGTTAAAAATGTTAAACACCTCTGTCCACTACATTAGGATAGATTTTACCCCTTATTCCATAATATGTTTAAGATTAAGAAAAATAGGAAAGGTGACATAAATAAGGAACCAGAGGGCACCCCTATTTTTGTTGAGATACTTACTCAATGTAGTTCACTGGAAAAATATATCATACCCTATTGTAGTGTAAAATAAGAAAGCTATCTTTTAATTCAATAAAATAAGAATAACTTAGAAAAACCCTACAAAAATAACCCTAAGGTGAAACCTCCCCAAACCTTAGGATAACTAATGTTTTGATAATAAGGACTTAGAAAAAATAAGAAATCTGCTGTTTGACATTTTTCAAATAATAATGTAGTAGAAAGTGCCTTTTTGACATTAAACTTGAGAAAATCATAACTAAATAACCACCCCTTAGTTTCCTATGATTTTTAGCACAAAGACCTATTATTACCAGAGGATGCCAACAAAAATAACCTTTAGGTCAGAACCTACCCCTAACTAGGAGGTGTAGTGTGAAGTGGCCCTTTTGGCCTAACTTTTGTTATTTTTGTTTAAAGCCCAACTTTTATACTTTAAGCCTCAAGTTCTTAGAACAAGCTAGAATAGCCAGTGACAACCCACTGTAATTTTTGCAGAATTTTTGGAAATTATTAAAACCCTGTTGTAGTTCAAACAAACACTAAAAGCCTAAATGGAGATTAAGGAAAGAGAAATGAAAGATGTGAATAAATGTTGTCCCAAAAACTTTGTAATCTGTCCACTAAGATAGATCAAGCAATGCAAATCCCCTATGTTATCCTAAAGGAAAACTTAAGTCCAAAGGGTAATAAGTCTATCTACGTACCACTAGAAGCCCCGCATGACTAAGAAACCCTAAGTTACTTCTTGGCTAGTTTCTTTAGCTTAATGATCTTAAATCTTGCATAATCATGACATACATGTTCATTGCATTTCGATAGACTGTAATCTTGCTGACGGAGAGTACATCCTCGTGCCGGAGCAAGGAGCTGCTCAGGAGGTAGCCCCAGATCCAGCACCCGAGCCAGCACCAGAGGACCTGCCTGCCACTGCTTTGGAAGGCAAGCCCCGGTTTTATGCATAACCTGTTATTTATGCTATTTTACTTCACCTAATGATTGTAGGATTGATTGTGCACTTACGTGTAGGAATTGTTTGAAACCCTAGTTGCATGATCTCAGGAATCCTTTTGAAATGAATACTAGTATGACAGGTCGAGTAGTTGCTTTGCTTAAGTAGGATCTCGGTAGAAGACGAGTGATTTTTCTAGCACTCGCGCGAGATCAGGGAATTGATTGTACCCACTTTCACACTGTCAGGATTACTAGTTGGTGGACAACAATCCATGGGGATTGGTTGTTTACAAGATGGAAAATGGAATAAGGATTAACGTGCGGATACCTGTGTCAAGCGTTTGAACGTACTAAACACATACCGAGAAATATGGTAAATCGGTAAGCCTAGTACCTGAGTGAACCTGGCAGTAGACTTTGCCCCTCACGCGACCTGAGACGAGGTCTCCCATTCCAGTTATGGTGGGTACAAGTGCGGTCACTGCACGACGGCCAGTCGGGGTCAGTGAGGCATTGTACGCCAAGGCGGTGAGCCCTGTTCTGCTGACGGGGAATCGATGGGGACGGTTGGTATGTGTGGGGACGGAGTGCCCCTGCATGTCGTGTGTTTAGGTTTACCTTGCAAGGATAAAAACTCGATTCGAATCGTCTGCTTCTCGCAGCTAATGAGACTGCTTGATCCATTGTACTGCATTGAGTAATAAGTGGAAGTATGATGAGTTGAGATAAGATGTTGATTGTTAATAATGCTTGCTACCATGTATGAGTAGATAGTTCACTTTTAGCCTTAAGAGAGTCACACTTAACTTTGACTAAGTTAAAACCTTGATTTAGAAACTCAGCTAGTGCTTTTGGCAACCAAACCCCACAGCCAAACAGCTGCATGTCTAGAGGTAGAGGAGTAGACTCCTTACACCGGGTAAGTCTAGCTGAGTATTAGTATACTCAGCCTTGCTTGTGGCATAATTTTTACAGGTTCTCTGGAGGAGATGGTTGCTGGGATAACTTGGCCGTCCACCTTGCCACCGGGTTGGACTGTTGAGTGGACCCTGCCTCGGCCGAGGAGGAGCATGAGGAGTGATGGGACAGGCTTCCCCATCTCTCTGTTTTATTTACCGTTAGTTTTATTCCGCTGCACTTCGAACAATGATGGTTACTTTTGCAAAAACTCCGATGATGATGATGGTGATGTAATAATTTAACATTGTGACATGTATGGTTTTATGCTTTATTGTATTTGCTCTGTGACTCACCTTCGAGTGAGCTTGTGGTACTTGATCCTGTCAGTGGCCGTGTCGGACTAGATCCGAGGGATTGACGGGTTATTCCCATTTAAGTGTGGTCTAGCCTCTGAGGCGGGATTTGGGCACTTAAGTTGGAATAATTCGGGCAGTTTCGCCACACCATCGATCGGGTCAACACTGATCTAAAGAAGAAAAATTGCTTCATGAGAGGTCTTAATGACCGGCTACAGCGGAAAATGGCCACCTGCCTCGACCTCACTTACAGTAGGGCTATCAGCACGACACTGGCAGTTGAAGCCAAATATGCAGGCCTAGGAAAATCAAAGGGCTATGGAGGTGATAGGCCCAACCAGGGGCCTGAGAAGAAACAAAGGTTGGTGATCCGACCTTTTAATCAAAATCGTTCTTCACCACGTCCACCCTCCTATCCCTTTAAACAACCTGTCTTTATCTGTCCTGCCACTGCCCCCACCTCAACAAATCATCCAGGTGCCCCTGGTACTTGTTTCCCCGCCCTCCCAAGCTCCTCAACAGGCTGCTTTAATTGTGGAAAGTCCGAACATTTTATCAAGGACTGCCCATATCCCAAGCAGAACAAATCAAATAATCAGCAGAGTTCTGGGAGTTCCACTCAAGGCAAGGGAAACCCGACGAATAATACAGCGGGCAAAAATATGAAGAAAACTGGGCAGATTTATTATACGCAAGTGGCCACGACACCGGAAGGAGAACCGATTATGATGGGTACGTTTCTCATGGCCAATCACCCTGCAGTTATTCTTTTTGATTCTGGCGCTTCACATATATTCATAAGCAAGAAGTTTGTGGAGCAACATTGCATTCCATACAATGAATCAAGTGAAGGGTTTATAATTCATTTGCCTAGGGGACAAATATTCACTAAAGAAGTGGCTTTCCATGTGCCCATAACATTGGCGGAATGGGACTTTCCCACAAATATGATTGTTCTGAAAGGCCAAGATATAGATGTAATTCTGGGCATGAATTGGTTAGCCTAACATAAAGCTATCCTCAACAATGATCTGAGAACCATCAGGTTGAGTTATGGCCAAGAAGAGGTTCTCTTGTCCATCCCTGTAGCTATTCCAGCTAAACCAATTGGCAGAGTATATGAAGCCATCATACCGGAGATCCAAGATATTCCGGTAGTATGTGAATTCCTAGATGTCTTACCGGAAGATTTGCCTGGATTTCCTCCAGAAAGAGATGTAGAATTTGTGATTGAGTTGAAGCCCGGTACGGCTCCTATTTCTAGAAGGTCGTACCGAATGCCTCTGAACGAGTTGGCAGAACTCAAGACCCAATTACAAGATCTACTAGAAAAGGGATTCATCCAACCAAGCTCATCACCTTGGGGTTGTCCAGCCATCTTTGTCAAGAAGAAGGACCAAACATTTCAAATGTGCATGGATTATAGACCCCTTAATGAGGTCACAATCAAGAATAAGTACCCTCTTCCCCGGATTGACATCCTATTTGACCAGCTTACCGGAGCTCGGGTATTTTCCAAGATTGACCTTAGGTCGGGTTGCCATCAGATTCGTATCCGACCCGAAGATATACCCAAGACCACATTCACTACGCGGTATGGATTATTTGAATATCTGGTTATGTCTTTTGGACTAACAAATGCTCTTGCCCACTTCACATGTCTTATGAACTCGGTATTCATGCCCAAGTTGGATAAATTCGTGGTGGTGTTCATTGATGATATCTTGATATATTCTAAGAATGAAGAGGAACATGCTCGGCATTTACGGATCGTATTAACGCGCTTAAGGGAGCATCAACTATATGCTAAATTCAGTAAATGCACATTTTGGCTGGAGGAGATCCAATTTTTGGGACACATGTTGTCTGCTAACGAGATTGCGGTGGATCCCAGCAAAGTCAAGGATATTTTGGAGTGGAAACCCCCAACCACTGTACATCAAGTCCGAAGTTTCCTTGGACTGGCTGGTTATTACCGCTGATTTATTCCAGATTTTTCCAAGCTTGTGAAGCCAATCACAAGTTTATTGAAGAATGATACCAAATTTAATTGGTCTTCAAAATGTAATGAAGCCTTTGAACAGCTGAAAGTATTATTGACCACTGCTCCGGTGTTAGCTCAACCGGACATTGAAAAGCCCTTTGATGTGTATTGTGACGCATCAAGCAGTGGTCTAGGATGTGTTCTATTGCAAGAGGGTCGAGTGATAGCTTATGCTTCAAGGCAGTTGCACCGGCATGAGGAACATTATCCAACTCATGACCTGGAATTAGCTGCTGTAGTTCATGCCCTAAAAATATGACGTCATTATCTGCTGGGGAATATATGTCATATTTATACAGATCATAAAAGTCTGAAATACATCTTTACCCAGTCAGAGCTAAATATGAGGCAGAGGAGATGGCTCAAGCTGATAAAGGATTATGAATTGGAGATTCACTATCACCCAGGCAAAGCTAATTTAGTGGCAGATGCGTTAAGTCGCAAGGCTTTCTGTCATTGTCTTACAATGAAGACTTCTGACATTACATTATGCCAAGAAATGGAGAAGTTAAACCTAGGAATGATTCAGCAGGGAACTTCAAATCACTTGAACCTTGAGTCGATTCTTCTGCAAAGGATAATTGGTGCCTAAAGAAATGATGAGCGTATGAAACACATTCATGAGAAAATGGAGGCCAGTAAAGCCAACTGCTTCAGAAGAGATGATCAAGGTGTTGTATGGTTTAACAACTGCATAGTTGTGCCCAAGAATGATGAGATCCGCCAGCAAATTTTAGATGAAGCACATCTTAGTCGCTATTCTATTCATCCCGGAAGCACTAAGATGTATCATGATCTAAAACAACATTATTGGTGGACGAGGATGAAGATTGAAATTGCACGCTATGTGGCAAGATGTGACACTTGCAAACGTGTCAAGGCCATACATATGAAGACTGCTGGTCCATTGCAATCTTTGCCTATCCCCACATGGAAATGGGAGGATATAAGCATGGACTTTATTGTGGGATTGCCTAGGACAACAAAAGGATATGATTCTATTTGGGTTATAGTTGATCGACTTACCAAGATAGCCCATTTTCTGCCAGTCAAAACAGATCATCCGGTTGCTGTCTATGCCTATATATTGCTCGTATTCTTAGTCTGCATGGAGTTCCAAAGACTATAGTGTCGGATCGTGGACCACAATTTGTAGCCAAGTTTTGGGAAGCACTTCATAAATCCCTAGGTACCAATTTGCTTCACAGTTCGGCCTACCATCCCCAAACCAGTGGGCAGATGGAGAGGGTAAATCAGATACTTGAAGATATGTTGCAAGCATGTGTTTTGGAATTTCCACAAAAATGGGATGACTGTTTACCATTAGCGGAGTTGTCATACAATAATAGCTTTCAAGAGAGCATCAAAATGGCACCCTTTGAAGCTTTGTATGGACAACGGTGTCGTACTCCGTTAAACTGGTCGGAACCAGGTGAAAGATGTTTCTTCAGGACTGATATGATAAAGGAAACAGAAGAAAAGGTTCGACGAATAATTCATAATTTGAAAGAAGCCCAAGCTCGACAGAAGAATTATGCAGACAGGCGACGCAAACCCTTATACTTTGAAGTTGAGGATTATGTCTACCTGAAAGTTTCACCAATGAAGGGTGTATCACGTTTCGGGGTAAAGGGGAAGCTTGCACCCCGGTACATTGGTCCTTTTCCTATCCTTGAAAGATATGGACCAGTGGCATACCGACTCCAGTTACCGAAAACATTGTCTGCTGCGCATAATGTGTTCCACGTGTCTCAATTGAAGAAGTGTCTTCGGGTTCCCGATCGAACCATTGAAGTAACGGATGTTGCCTTAGAACCAGACTTGACATATTCATAACATCCTATTCGAGTCTTGGATCAAAAGGACAGAACTACCCGAAGGAAAACTCTCAAGTTTTACAAGATACAATGGAACCAACATACAGAAGATGAAGCTACTTGGGAAACTCAAGACTTTATAGAAAAGAATTTCCCAGGCTTTTTAGCTTTGTGTAAATTGTAAGATGTGTACGTTTGTTGTAATAGAGGAATGAACCCCATACCACCCCTGCCTTGTACCAAAAATAAGGAAATAAAACTATGTCGCGTTTCCTTTTCCATTACTTGCTCTAAGACTTTTAATCTCGGGACGAGATTCTTTTATGGGGGAAAGGATGTAACACCTCTGGTGTTACTGCCACTAAAACTTGTGCATAACATCATAAGCATTGCATATCATGTGATTGTTACACTTAGAATGCATTCAATAGGCAAAAATTTTAAACAAAGTTGTATTGATGGGACATGTTATAAGTGAAACCCTAGGGTACAATACTTAACCCTAAGCTGGGATTAGAAGAGTAAATAAAGCCTAAACAAAAGAAAACTTCAAAACTTATTAGTAATGATCATAAAATGTCACCATTAATGAACATAAGTGATATCCAAACCCTAGAAGTACCAAAAACCCTAAATAGACCCCTAGAAAACCCTGGACTGAAACCCTAGGGGTTATCTGTAAAAGTATGCACATTTTGGACCTAAGTGCAAAAATCATGGAAGTAGGGTATCTTAAGTCATATGGTTCACATATTTGGAGATTTGCAAATAAAACCATAAGTTTTGGGCTTATTTGCAAAAAGGCCACATTTGTGCTCCAATAGCTAAGTCTGAAAATCAGTTCATTAGGACCAACTTTAGAACCCTGTATCTTCCAAATTATGAGGAATTTTCCTAGGGTCAACACATCAAGTTTGTAGAGCTATCATAGGAGAACAAGTTTGATTAAGTGACTGATCACTGGTGCTGAATAGAAATTGGAGATAAATAAGTGTGAAGTTGTGCTGTCAGAAGTAAGTGGGCAAATCTAAAAATTGGATTCAGAAAAGTATGGCCTCAAGGAAATGCAGTCGATTTGAGAGCACCAAATCTGAGAATCTATACAGAATTGATCCATGAACCCTATAACAAACTTAAAGACTATTGTTTGGGGAACAAATTTTATTAAGGAAGGTTACCCTGTTCTTAATAAGAATCACGAGAAAGTGGGGATGATAGGTGGTCGGTTCAGTAAAACGCTGAAGATCAAAACACTGTAAATATCTGAAGAACGCGGATAAAGATCTGAGGCACTGTTGAACTGGATGTGCTCGAGTGATCTGGTGAAGGGAGTCGATCGTGGAGAGATAACTTCGGACGTGGCACCATCCCGCGAACCTAGCCGTGCGTGGCCGGAGATATCCCACCGGCGGTCGCCGTGGCTCGGTCACTTCCGCCGCGGTGTCACCCATGCCTCGTTTTCCCCTTACTGTGCCTTTTCTACGTGGTAGCCATGCGTGAACAATGCAATCCGCGGCCGCTGATCGTTAGCCGGACCGCCGTGGCTATAAATAGCGCCATGGACCACGGCGAGGCACTCACAATTTCACCAGTGAACTTGGTAGAAGCCAAAATTCGCAATGCCTTCTCCACCTCTCCCCAAATTGAGTGTGCACGGTGAATTGGTAGCCCTTTGCGACCGTATAGCCCCAACAAGACATCCTAATTCCACCCGAGCTCGCCGCAATGACGTTTTCCCCCTTCTCAGTCACCGGCGAACACAAATTCTCCGTGCTCCGTGGCAGGACCATTCTGGTATGGTTCTGCACTTCTCGCGTATTGTTTTAGCAGCTCTGCATACCCATGAAGCTCATCGTGGCAACCATTTGACCAATTCGGGCGTGATTGAATGGGAACGCGGGCTCGACGTCGCGGTTTCCGCTGTGCGCATGGGTAGAGCATTCTCGGAGTGTGCTAGCCAAATTGATGCCCATAACAGCTCAAGATAGGGTAGAATTTGGTGGGGCAGGGAGCAACAGGTGCTCGGGTATCCCATGGCCGTGGCGCAACGAGGGGGTGTTCGTCCTTGCTGCTGTCCGGGGTCAAGGACCTAACTATAAAAGACATAGAAGTTTGGGGGGCTAAGGAAAACATGTCAGTGACTCATTAAAACCAGTCGAGGACTTCTTCTTAGATTTTTGAACCGTCAAGGGACTTAGAAGGGTTGTTAAGAAATTGGCTAGTATAGGTCAAGTGATTGAACTAGGGTAGAAAGAACTCTAGATGCAGGTAACTTTACTAAACCTGACAAGTAAAACTAGATTTTAAGGATCCACTATTAGTAAGCATTTCTGCAAACAGAGTCTTTGATTATTGATAAGCCTTACCTTAACTCCCTTAAAGCCAGCATATCCTTGAGAGTCTTTTATTTTGACGGGTAAGACTTGCGAAAGTACACTTCGTACTTAGGGCTTTGTCCCATGTTGTTTTAGGTGAAGGAGCAGCATTTTTTTTTGCTTCTGTTCCAAGGTGGTGCCCAAAGAAGAAAATCAAGACTGAAGCCGTGGGAGGAAGTGTCCTCCTTTAAGAAAAACTTTTTACTGTTTATCGGGAGGGGTTTTTGCCTCCCAGGTTATATAATAATAATAATACTTAGTACTCTTATATTGTTCTGGTCTGTAATAATACAACTCTTTCTTACTTTAATATAAAGTAAGTTATTGTAACTGCTTCCGCATTCTCGTACCTCCGATGTATTGTAATGTCTGTTTGACGGGTGAAACGCTCTTGGGCTAGGTAAGAAATTCAGATACCGAACTTGTCAAGTGATTAGGTGCACCTGCAGGGTTGTCTGAGGTCCGTTGGACAAGGACAACTGTAGGTGGGCCTAATGACTTGGGAGGTTCTGTCACAGCCGAGGTCGAGCTCGGGCGAGGCGGAGAAATCACCCGAGGCCGAACTCAGCGCCGGGCGAAATGGAGATTGCGCCCAAGGCCAAACTCAACGTCGGGCGAGGTAGAGAATTAAGCTCGAGGGCAGGTTTTGCTTCTCCTATCGTATTAGGTGTCCTATTGGGAGTATGGTAGACATCGTGCACGTAAAGTAGTGGGGGGTGTAATCATGCTGTCTTGCCCGGACATGACCGTTGTCTTGTTAGTCACTGTGCTCCTATGCCGCTACGTGGGGTAGGTATGTGCATTAAATACGAGTGTTCCCCACCATTTTTCGGGCGCCTTTGTCTTATCTGCCTGGGATCAGCTCAGGCGAGACGGACGGAGCGATGGTGACTTCAGGCGAGGCAGAGCTTTGCCTGAGGTGGGAGACTCTCAGAGAGAGGCCTCGGGTTAGGAGGTATCTTGGCTGCTTCCCTTGGGGGTTTATGTCTTAACTTCCCATGAGTGCGTTTTTCCAGAGGGATAATCTAGGTACCTGTAATACCAATCTGTAAATAATAAGAAAGAGTTGATCTCATTATATGTTGTGCCCTTTACTTATTATAACATGGGAATAATCATATTTAAAGTGAACCAATAACTAATGACACCTAAAATGAACCATGCATCATGTTGAATTTATTTGTTTGTGCATTTAATACTAGCAATATTAATAGAAATATATTAATGTCCAAATTGGAATTTAACCTAAGTTATAATTTAGAAAATTAGAAAAATAACCTAGAAAGGGAAAGAGAAAATACTACATAATATAAAATAAATATATAAATAAATTACTTCCATACTGGTATGTTCAAATTGTGCATTTAATTTGAGTACAAAAGATTCACAACAAAATTTGAAATCGAATTTAAAATTACAAATAAAAAGGGAAGGAAGTAGAAAATAAAAAGAAAAAGGAAGAAAGAAAAATAAAACGTGCATTGGGCCCAATTTCCTGCTTCGGCCCACCCGACTCATCTCTCCCGCGTGGCCTACCTCGCTGGTCACTGACCTTGCGGCCCCACCGAACGGTCGCCGTATTCCTCGCCCTACACACCGAACGTGCCACTTCCCCTGGGTCCCGCCTGTCATCGCGCTTCTCACAGGCCTCAACAACCCGCGCGACGAGCGCGGTGGGTCTTCCGGGCGGAGCGTGCCGACCCGTGTACCCCCTTGCCTCGGCTACTATATGGGAGGTTAGTCGCTACCATCTACTCCCATTGACCCTCGCTCTGCGATAGCCACGCAGCCGTGCCTTTCATCGCCGCCGAGTGCAACCTCGTGCGTCGGGACCTGCCACCGTCGCCGTGCACCGTGCCACCGCCAAAGGTCTAAAAAGCGAGTCGGAGGTGATCGCCGATCTACTGGGGAGCCATACGTGCCCTCGAATCGGGGAAACGACCGCCTGTGCTCCCGAAATTTCTCGTCGGGAACTCCATCGAGCAGGGGATCCAGTTCCGCCGCGCTCTAGTCGTCGATGCTTCTAGTGCCGGTGAGTAACCTCGCCTGTGTTCACCAGTTTCATATCATCGAGTAGACCCTAGCACGGCGAGGAATTGAACGCCGAGGGCGGAAACCGGGTGGTCGCCGGCGCTGCGCTGCCCCTCCATTCACCGCCGCTCTGCAACTGCCTGCAAGGGAGACGAGTGCGCGACCGTCAGATCCCGTTGGACGGCTAGGATTAGCCCTTGATACCAGTTCGACGAAATTGATCTAGGACGTTGGATCCAGATCTGGCGTGCGCAAGTCGATCTGGATGTTTTTGAATCCGAGACACCCATCTAAAATCTGGACGAATTTGTTATTTACCGTTCATGACAAGATCATTATGTTAATTGGAACATGGAGCGACCATCCGGGAAAATAGTGATACCACAAGGGTGGTATGGGACACCCTTGGCAAACTAATTAGGAGAGCTAGTGGAGGACTACCTTACACGAAAGGGGCATGGGCAATAGGGGAGTGGAGGTTCTCGGGTTGATTTTGCTGCGATGGCGGTCAGACGGGGGATCCCTACATTGCGCTTCCTAGAAACTGTAGTGGGTTTTCTGAAGCTAGTGGAACTTTGTAAAGGCCTCGTAGTGTTACCCTGCCTCACTTCCTTAATAGAGGTGTATGGGATTCATGACCCCTTGGCAGATGGGTGACATGACTTGTGGGTAAAGATGTGCAACCTCTGGAGAGTGTAAAACTGGTATATCAGCCGTGCTCACGGTCATGAGCGGCTCGGACCCTCACATGATTAACTTATGGAATTAAATTTAGTTGGTCATTTGTCACACCCGGATTTAAGGGACAAAGCCGAGTGCGTCTCATATATGCGCCAAGGAAGAACAACACATATAATAACAAAGTGCATAAAGATAAATGTCATAAATATCATAAATGTACTTATTACATAGCGGAAGTCTTACAAAATAAATAATAAATATAAATCAAACTAAATATTATTTCCCTGGCGTCACAAAACTGACTCGAATATGCCACCTAGATTAAGTCGAACTCCTCGATGTGCGGCTCCTCTTCGACCACCCGCTCTTCACCTATGGGGGGGTTATATATCGCAAGAGTGAGCTCACAAAAGATCATATCTCAACAAGTTGTGGGGAATAATGTGCATGAACTCGCCAAAGGTGGGAGTTCATGTGAAGTGTAAGGCTGATCAACAAAATAAAGGTTGAAGCTGAGCATTACTTTTATAAGTTGGTCAAAATTTTATTAGCAGTTACTAAGTGTAAGTAAATACCAAACCATAGTAATAGTAAATAAAAGTAATAGTAAATAATCCCAATGCGATGCAAATGACAAAATTGAATTTAATTCCATAAATTAATCATGTGAGGGTCCGAGCTGCTCATGACCGTATAGCACGGCTGATATACCAGTTTTACACTCTGCAGAGGTTGCACATATTTACCAACAAGTCATGTTACCATCTGTCAAGGGGTCATGAATCCCATACACCTCTACCAAGGAAGCGAGGCAAGGTAACACTATGAGGCCTTTACAAAGTTCCACTAGCTTCAGAAAACCCACTACAGTTTCTAGGAAGCTTCAATGCAGGGACCCCTCACCGGACCGCCATCACAGCAAAATCAACCCAAGGGCCTCCCTACACTGACCACTCCCCTACTGCCCTTGCCCCTTTCGGGTAAGTGAGAGCACCTAGAGGGGGGTGAATAGGTGATCCTGTGAAATCAAACACTAAATAGCCACAAACTTGATTATAAAAGTGCGAGTTAATCAAGTTGCTATGAGGCGAGCTCTTGCGAACAAAACAATCACAGAGAAAAGTAGCACAAGAGACACGCTGTTTTATCTCGTGGTTCAGCCAAGTATAACACTTGCCTACTTTCATGTTGTGGCGTCCCAATGGACGAGGGTTGCACTCAACCCCTTTCAAGTGATCCAATGATCAACTTGAATACCACGGTCTTTTATTTTTAGAGTATTCTTCCCGTTTGCGAGGAATCTCCACAGTTTGGAGCCTCTCGCCCTTACAATGATGATCACACAAGAAGCGCAGTAGTAAGAGAGGGAGAGCAACACACGCAGGACTCAAATCAGCAGCACACACACGCACACAAGCCAAGACTTGAGCTCGAAACACAGCACATGGAGTTCACGACTCAAACGGAGCTCAAATCACTAACACAACAGATCAAATGCGTGGAGGCGGAGTCTGGGAGTCTTAGGATGCTTAGTGAATGCTTGGTGTAGTGCTTCATGCGCCTAGGGGTCCCTTTTATAGCCCCAAGGAAGTTAGGAGCCGTTGGAGATCAACTTGGAAGGCAAATCTTGCCTTCTGTCGAGTGGTCCGGTGCACCACCAGACAGCTACAGTCCAGTGCACGATCTCCTTCCATATCGGGCGCAGCCGACCGTTGGGCCTTAGGATCGGTTGGTGCACCGGACACTGTCCGTTGCACACCGGACAGTCCAGTGTGCCCAATCGACCATTGGCGCGTGCCACGCGTCGCTCGCTGATTGCGCAGCCGACCGTTGGCCGCGAGCGCCTTTGGCTCACCAGACAGTCTGGTGCACCACCAGACAGCCCAGTGATTTTTAGCTGCGGCGCCTCCTCCTTTTCCCGAGAGCGACGAGTTCATCGCCGAAGACTTGGACGCGGGCGCTGATGAACCACTGGACAGTCCGGTGCACCACCGGACAGTCCGGTGATTTTTAACCACGTCGCCCCGCCGATTCCCGAAAGCAGAGACTTCGCCCCCGGGCCAGCCTGAGCACCGGACACTGTCCGGTGCGCCACAGGTTGGTGCTGGTTTGGCTGATTACAACCACTTCTTCTCTATCTCTTTTCATCTTTTCTTGGCTATGTCTCTAGCACTTAGATAAACATGTTAGTACCTAAAAACAATTTATTAAGTCTAGAAACATACCTTGTTCTTTGATGTGCACTTTTCTCCTACTTAGCACATGAGAGTTTAAAACAATGTGTTGGGCATTCAATCACCAAAACAAATATAGAAATGGCCCAGGGGCACATTTCCCTTTCAATCTCCCCCTTTTTGGTGATTTATGCCAACACATTACAAAAGCAACTAAAAATCGCAATTCGAAGACCAAATTCTCTTTACTTAGGATTTGGCATATTTGGATCACTCTTTGCCACCACTTGGTTTGTTTTTGCAAATCAAATTCTTTTTCCTATCTCTAATTCAAACACACTTGCTTAGGCAAATAGAGAGATATTCCAAGAGTAAAATTTGTCAAGTGCCAAAAACTCCCCCTTTTTCCCATAATCAATATTCTCCCCATAAGAGACCAAATTTTTCAATAAGAGTCATTTGTGCAAAATACAAATTCTAACTCTACTCTTTTTGAAATTCACAAGTGGTTGGCTGATCCATTTGCTTTGGCCTTAGTTTCTCCCTCTTTGGCATTAAGCACCAAAACAGGATAACTTTTGGCCCCTCTAACCCCATCGGCTCACCAAAATGTCAAATAAGAGCAAAAAGGCAATGAGAGTATTAGTATAAACTTGGACTTAAATACACTTATACCAGAGTGCAGTGGAAGTCTTTTCGTTGTCCATGTGCATTTTCCCTTTCAATGGTCCTTCGAGACTACTTCAAGTGTACTCAAACAAACAAGTTAGTATCAAAGGAGTCAAGTTGTAGCTCATCTCCCCCTAAACATGTGCATAATTTGCATACGGACTTGTGAGGTCCGGGGACGACTTGTACAACTTGAGCACCCCAAATAAACAATAAATGATGTAAATACTCAAAGTAACATGATCAAAGGCATGAAACACATGTATGCTCTAGATCAATCCAAGTTACACGAATCTAAGACATTTAGCTCACTACGCAACCTGCAAAACATTTTCTCATCCAAAGGCTTGGTGAAGATATCGGCTAGCTGGTTCTCGGTGCTAATATGGTAAATGTTGATATCTCCCTTTTGCTGGTGGTCTCCCAAGAAGTGATGCCAGATGTCTATGTGCTTAGTGCGGCTGTGTTCAACAGGATTATCCGCCAAGCGGATTGCACTCTCATTGTCACATAGGAGTGGGACTTTGCTCAGATTGTTGCCAAAGTCCCGGAGGGTTTTCCTCATCCAAAGCAGTTGCGCGCAACATTGTCCTACGGCAACGTACTCGGCCTCAGCGGTGGATAGGGCAACAGATGTTTGTTTCTTGGAGCTCCAGGACACCAGGGACCTTCCTAGAAACTGGCACGTCCCTAATGTGCTCTTCCTATCTACCTTGCACCCCGCATAGTCGGAATCTGAGTATCCAATTAAGTCAAAGGTAGACCCCTTTGGATACCAGACCCCGAAGCAAGGCATAGAAACTAAATACCTAAGAATTCGCTTAACATCCGCAAGGTGACATTCCTTGGGGTCGGATTGAAATATCACACATGCATACACTAAGCATAATGTCCGGTCTACTAGCACAAAGATAAAGTAATGAACCTATCATTGACCGGTATGCCTTTTGATCAACGGACTTACCTCCTTTGTTGAGGTCAAGATGTCCGTCAGTCTCCATCGATGTCTTCGCAGGCTTAGTGTTGGGGCGAAGGCAAAGACGCTACCCTTCGCTCGATGCCTTCGTCGCCTCGCTGCACCAATGAAGACCACACCCGAACGGTCTCCCTTCGTCCTCTCCATTGCAAGACGAAGGCAAGACTCCGACGAAGTCTGCTAGTCCCACGTCCTCATCACGCTCGGAGGCCCATGTGGAATTCGGCCCACTGTAACGGGCCTCGCGCGTATAAGCGTGTTACGGGCCTCATCTGTAATAGCCTTTTCTGTAATGACGATCTGTAACCTCCCCATGTGGGGATATTCTGGGGATAGTCCGGGTACCCGAGGGCATAAACGTTCTTACCAGAGGACAGTGGACACTTGGGTACCTATAAATACCCCCGTACAGTGCCCTTGAGAGGCCAGATTAACAGAGCTATTGCCATTCCCCGTTGAACTTTGCAAACATTCTCTCCATTCTCCCGTTGGATCCACTTGCCCAAAAGAGCAAGTGCCAACATTTGGCGCCCACCGTTCGTGCTACGAACAAACAACCCGCGATGGCACCCAAGCGAGCTAGTTCGAAGGCAGCCCCATCCATCGACGAAGCAGTGAAGGAAGCGCTCCTAGCTGAGAAAAAAATGCAAGGCCCTTGCGGACAACACCCCAAAGAAGCCTCCAAAGACGAAGCCCTCAGCAAGAGACAGTGTCAAGAACACCCCACTCCCGAAGGCACCCTACGCACCTGTAGCTCCGAAGGACTACCACAAGCACCACCTCCAGGCTTCGCTCCACCAGAGGGCAAAGACGCAACAGAGAACGGCGAAGTCATCGACATCTCAGCCGAAGAACAGCTACAGCTACGGGCCCTGCGCATCAAGAACGGTAACCTCCAAAAATAGAAAGATATCCTCAAGACCAAGCGCCAACGTGTCACCGCGCAAGTCAAGGTGCGCCGGATGATACGAGACGAGGAGCAGAGAGCTCGGGAGCTCAAGCAAGAGATCGCGCTCATGCAGAGCGAAGGCCAGCAAGATCTGTAGCACGGGCTACCCCTCCAACAGCGCGTCCCAGCCAGAGACTTATTCATACCCCAGCGCGGGCCCTTCATCCCACACGCCACAGCTTTCCAAGGCATCAACTACCATGATGAACGAAGGCCCCTGGCTCCGCAACTCCAAGTGTCACCGTGGCCCACCAACTTCAGGGCAGGGACCTACCCCAAGTACAACAACAGCACCGACCCAGCACAATACATTATGAGCTATCAAGTCGTCGTCGCATCGTCCAGAGGGGATGACGCCACAATGGCCAAATCTTTTATCATCGCCCTCGAGGGTCCGGCCTTGACCTGGTACACCAGGTTGCCGCCATTATCCATCGACTCCTAGAAAGGACTCCGGGACAAGTTTCTGCTCAACTTCCAAGGGTACCGACCCGATACCGATGCCTTGGCCGAGCTATCACTCTGCAAGCAGCAAGACAAGGAAACCCTACGGGAGTACTACCGCAAGTTCCTGACTCTCAAGTCACAACTGCCATCGGTCGACGACCACATCGCGATACATTACACCATCAGCGGCCTTCGGGCTGGCGTCCTATACAGTCACTACATCAGGGACCCACCCAAAAATCTCCAAGAGCTATATCAGCTATTCGAGAAGTATGCGAGATCCGAAGAGCTACATCAGCGAAAGGTCGAGTCCTAGAGAAAGCCCAAGGACCCTTCGCAGTCTAGCCGAACCTGGACCAGGCCTTTGTAGTCAGACTCCGAACGGGACAACCGCAGTCAACAGCAGGTGCACAACATAGCCAACCAGCACCCGCCCCGCTCGCTGTCAGCAATATCCCCCCCCAGGGCCGCGACAATGGCACGCGAGGCCGGGGCCGGGGATGGACGCAACAACCGCGCAGATTTTACTGCATGTTTCACGACGAGGATTGCGCACATCCAACAAGGGATTGCCCGAAAACAAAGGCCGCCAAGGACAGGATGTCTCGAGCACAACCAGCCGACAACCAGAGAGTTGTTGCACACACATACCACCACCACCACCAACAACCATACAACAACGGCCACGTCCAGCATCCACCCAACCACATATATCAACACCATCAGGAAGTACAAGTTGTTCCACCCCCGCCTCTGCCTCCGCCTCTGCATCACCCGAACCCACACCACTAAAATCACCCCAAGCACCAAAGCAGGAAGACTTCTCCGATCAGCCATATCGCGGAGTCATCCACATGATCACCGGAGGGTCCAGCGTCGACTTCGAGACGAAGCGGCAGAAGAGGGATCATTACCGGAGTGTCAACCATGTCGCCCTCACCGGCCCAGTGGTACAAACGAGGTGGTCACATGTGCCACTAACCTTCGACGCCAGAGATGTTTGATCTGCGCAGCGCACCTCACGCCGACGCCATGGTGATCAACTGCAGCGTAGCAGGCTGGGACCTGCACAAAGTCCTAGTTGACAACGACAACCAAGCGGACATCTTCTTCCTGCACGCCTTCGACCGCATGGGTATCAGCCACAACTTACTCAAGCCTTCGAACAACCCCCTATATGGCTTCGACGGCAAGGGCACCTTCCCCGTCGGCAAGATAGAATTACCCCTGTCATTCGGCGTAGCACCCAATGCACGAAGTGAGCAGGTCACCTTCGACATTGTCGACATGGTTTACTCCTACAACGCTATAATGGGTCGGGGCTCCATCAATAAATTTGAAGCGGCCATTCATGGACTGTACCTCTGCATGAAAATTCCGGGTCCGCAAGGCGTGATAACAGTTTATGGTAACCAGCAGACTGCGCGCAATATTGAGAGAGACTTCGTTCCAGGCCAATGGAACGTACACTGCCTTACAACACAATGCGAAGTCTCCAAAGTGACCCGCCTAGCCGCCGATGAAAAAGTAAAGGCGCAACTACAGAGCAACGACGAAACGAAGACAGTACCCCTCGATCCGGCGATGCCCAAGCAAACGGTCATGATAAGCGAAGACCTGACCTCGTGAGACGAGGAGAAACTCATCTCCTACCTCTCCCGAAACAAGGACATCTTCGCTTGGTCCGCCCTCGACCTGGTTGGAGTCAGCCGCTCCATCATTGAGCACGATCTAGGCATGGACCCTTCGGTGCGCCCAAAAAAGCAGTGACTGCGCAAAATGTCCGACGAAAAGACAGAAGCCGCCAAAGCCGAGGTGCGCCGCCTGCTGGAAGCCAACTTCATCGAACCAATCGCCTACCCTACATGGCTCGCCAATGTGGTCATGGTACAAAAGAAAAGCGGCAAGTGGCGCATGTGCATCGACTTCACCAGCCTCAATAAGGCCTGTCCCAAGGACAATTTCCCGCTGCCACGGATCGACAAAATTGTCGATAGCGCAGCCGAATGCGAAGTCATGTCCCTTCTCGACTGCTTCTCTGGCTATCACCAGATATACATGAAAGAGGAAGATAAGGCCAGCACTAGCTTCATCACACCCTTCAGCACGTACTGCTTCATCAGGATGCCAGAGGGACTCAAGAATGCCGGGTCAACCTTCTCTCGCCTCACCAAGACGGTGCTCGAAAGCCAAGTGGGCTGCAACATTTTCACATACGTGGACGACATCGTTGTCACAAGCAAAAATAAAGAAGATCACCTGGCTGACCTTGCAGAGATGTTCACTAATATGCGGGACGCACGACTTCGCCTCAACCCCGAGAAGTGCGTCTTCGAAGTTCGACAGGGCAAAATACTTGGCTACCTGGTGTCTCACCGTGGGATCGAGGCCAACCCAACCAAGATTCAAGCAATCATCAACATGACACCCTCGCAGACAACCAGGGATGTCCAGCGACTGGCAGGCAGATTGGCCGCCTTGAACAGATTCATTTCCAAGTCCGTAGAGTGAAGTCTACCCTTCCTCAAGACACTGCGCGGCGCAAAAAACTTCGTGTGGGGACCAGAGCAGGCGGCAGCCTTCGAGTCACTCAAGAAACACCTGTCAGACTTGACAACTCTTGCTAGCCCCGACCCCTCGCTGCCTCTGCTACTCTACATTGCAGCCTCGCCATGTATAGTCAGCGCAGCACTAGTCCAGGAACAAGACAGAGATGGCACGACCCGGCAATGCCCAGTCTACTACGTCTCCGAAGTCCTCATGGCCTCCAAATGCAACATGACCGAACTAGAAAAAAATTTCATACGCAGTTGTCATGGCATCGCGCAAGTTGCGCCACTACTTCGAGGCGTTCAAGGTGCGGGTCACCTCAGACAGGGGTCTGGGAGAACTGTTCAGAAACCCGGAGGCATCCGTCCGCATTGCCAAATGGGCAGCCGAACTCTCTGGGTACCACATCACCTTTGAACCCAGGACATCGATCAAGTCGCAGGTCCTGGCAGACTTCATCATGGACTGGACAGGGCCAACATGGCAGCAAGAAGAGCCTCCAGAGAAGGTGTGGACCATCCACTGCGACGACGCGTGGTGCCATGCGGGGGCAGGCGCAGCGACAATTATCACGTCAACCACAGGCATCAAGTACAGATACGCAACACGCCTTAGCTTCGCTTTGGAGTCCGACAGATGCACCAACAATATAGCAGAATACGAAGCCGTCAGCCTGGGCCTTCGCAAACTGCGAGCACTCGGTGTCACCACATGCATAGTCAGGACAGATTCCAAGTAGTAGTCGCCGGCCAGGTCGAAAAAGAATACTCAGCAAAAGACCTTGCCCTCATGCAATATCTCACAACCGTCTGCAGTCTTGGGAAACAATTCAAGGGCTTCACCCTACAGCATGTGGACCGCGCTAGGAATGAAGAGGCCGACGCGTTGGCTAAGGCAGCAGCCAAAGGCGAGGCCTTGCCCTCTGACGTGTTCTACCACGTCATCGGCACACCAACTGTTCGCAATCCAGAAGGCTTACAAATAACCAACAACGCCGAAGGCTATCGCATTGTCAACCTCATCATGACTGAGGATTGGCGGGCCCCAATAACTCTGTATTTGCAAGGACATTACCACCCAAGTGACATCAATGAGGCCAAACGCCTCAACCACCGAAGGTGGGACTTCGCACTAGTCGGGGGCCAGTTGTACAAGAAGGGGATCAGCCAGCCCATGCTGAAGTGCGTGACCGAAACCAAAGGCATTCAAATCCTTCCTGAAGTCCACAGCGGAACTTGCAGCTCCCACTCAGGACCCAGGGCCCTCGCTGCCAAGGTGATCCGTCAAGGATTTTACTGGCCCGCAATAATCTGTACTGCGAATCGAGTCATGAGATCTTGTGAAGCATGCCAAAAGTTTCCTCCTCGCTCGAGCAACCCTTCGCAATTCACCAAGCTAATCGCCCACACATGGTCACTTCAACGCTGGGGGCTGGATATTGTCGGACCGCTGCATACGGCTCAAGGGAACCTCAAATTCGCCTTCGTTGCCATCGAGTACTTCACCAAGTAGATCTAGGCTAGAGCAGCATCCACAATAACATCGAAGATCGCCCAAAAGTTCTTCTGGCAAAATATTGTCTACCGATTCGGAGTCCCGTCTGAACTCACAGTCGACAACGACAAACAGTTTGACAGCCAAGACTTCAGGGATTTCTACTCCTCCATCGGCACCAAGCCTGTCTTCGCCTCAGTATACCACCAGCAATCCAACGGCATCGTCAAGCGCGCCAATGACAAGATCTTCACTGCCATCAAGAAAAGACTTCTCAACGACAAAAAGGGCAAATGGGCCGACCAACTACCTGAAGTGGTCTGGGCCCTAAACACGGCAGAATGATGGGCAACCGGATTCACACCATTTCGTCTATTATATGGATCCGAGGCCATGACGCCACAAGAAATAAAGCATGGGTCGCCTCGGACAAACACATCAGCAGTTCCCGATGTCGACGAACCAACATCCAAAGATCTCATCGACAGAGACCACGTCCTCGCCCTACAGGCCCTCAACAATTATCAGGCTCAAACCAAGGCCAGGCACGACAACGCGGTTGTCCCAAGAGAGTTCAACAAAGGAGACCTTGTACTCATCCGGACCACCTAGACAAAATCACAGGGCAAGATGGAGCCAAAATGGGAGGGTCCATTCGTCGTCAAGTCGAAGGCCTCCCCCAGCGCGTACATGCTGGTAACGCCTTCCAGCGAAGACTTAGAGCACTCTTGAAACATTGACAATCTCTGAAATTTTTTTGTTTCACCATCAGGGCCCACGCGCCTTTGTAATTCAGCAAACAATGTTGTTCTGGCCCGTACTCTTTTCCTCCCAGGGGGTGAGGTTTTTAACGAGGCGAAGCCATGTAATACACCAGCAAAAGCCCCCACAAAAACAAAAACTCAGATGCAGCATGTCGAAAAAGACCGCTTCACGGTCTTCGGCATTAGACCAATTCAAAGTCACCACGATAGGTAGTGTAGACTACCCTTGCGTGCGACACTCCCCGCAAAAGCCGCCTAAGGGTGCAGCCGGAACAACACAACAAGTGTGTCATTCGAAGTCTTTTATTAAAAAGACATTCCGTGCAAAAGCCGCCTAAGGGTGCAGCCGGAATAGCACAACAAGTGTGCCATTCGAAGTCTTTTATTAAAAGGACATTCCGTGCAAAAGTCGCCTAAAGGTGTAGCCGGAATAGCACAACAAGTGTGTCATCCGAAGTCTTTTATTAAAAAGACACTACGTGCAAAAGTCGCCTAAGGGTGCAGCCGGATTAGCATAAGTGCGCGAAAACGGCCAACAGGCCACATTACAATACAAATTGCAGTTACATACACTCAGCGAGGGCACCCCATATACTACATTGGCTCAACCTTCGGGATGATGCCCGCCTCCATATAATTAAACAACATTATTTTCAATTCCTCACCCTCAAAAAGATTCCACAGATCCCCCTCTCCAATGCTCGTCCCAACCGACAAAGACAATAGCTCTCGTTTACCAAACCGGTCTACTCGAAGACGGTCCCGCTCCATCCCCATCTGACAACGCCTACCACTTCGTGAAACCTCGCCCACAGTGTGCTTCGACACCACCCTTCGTTGCCGGCACTTGGTCCTCGCACTAGGAAGTTTTCATACGAAGACTCTTCGGTCCAGGAGAACGGACTCCCAGATTCACCATCAGACGAAAAACACCCAGATCCAGAACCAGATAAATTATCATTGACAGGCACTACGGTTGCGGCCGCCACAAAATTTGTATCGTCAGCAGCGATTGCTTGCACAGGCCCATACGTTGGAACTACGCAGCAACCGAGTTTCAGTATCACAAAAAACAAAATCTTACACCCACTAGCCCTAGCCTCTATCCCGCCACCTGCGAAGGGCCGGCCGACAACGCAGGGTCTTCAGCAGCTGGTTTGCCCGCCACCACCGAAGTGTCCCCACGAGTTGGCGCAGCGGCTGGCACGGGGTTCTCGCCAGCGCAGGTCGGCGCGGGGGTCACCAAGGGGCCCTCGCCAACATCAGATGGCGGCGCCAGCTCCCCCTAGTCCCCTCCTTCGCACCCAACTCCTTGGGCAGTGTGCTATCCAGGTCCCTGAGGTCTTCGACCTCCTCATCATGCGCCATCTACAGAGTTAGCATACTCATTCAGCAAACACCACACAAATACACGCATATACCCCACATATACAATCACAAATATACACATATACTCCATACCTGCTCCATCACCTAGTCGGACCTCTCCCAGACAGTCTCACAACCGTGAGGGCCCCACATCCTACCGTAAAGTGCCCCAGCCGACCGCTTCAGCACCGGGTCCTCAACCTGGAAGATTCCGCGCTCTAAGTCTTCGTTCGATCGGTCGAAGACTTCAAAGTGCCCACATCCCTCGTGGGATAGGGCATTCACGGCCCCTCGCAGGTGATGAGCGAGGCGAAGGACATGAGGCCCATCACAATCGTTGGGAGCACCTCCAGCTCCTGCAGCCATCCAAGGAAGCGGAGGCCCACCTCCTTACTAGACACTTCAAAGGACGCGGTCCGCGCACCAAGCTCCCGGTACGCGTCCACGAGCTGTGTATGCGTCCGGTCGACCTCTGCGCGAGTAGAGGCCTCCGCTTTGTCTAGGCGGTCGCGCAGGCTGCTGAGGCTCGTCTCCAACTCCTTGGCACGTTGGCGAGCGAGACTGGCCTCCGCACGCGCAAGTTTGGCCTCGGTATGTGCAGCCTGTGCCTCAGCGCAAGCCCTATTTGTGTCTTTCCTCTCTGCCGCCAACTGGCGGCTGAGGTCCTCCTTCTCGGCCACCGCAGCCGCCAACTTCTCCGCCAGCCTGTGGCTCTTGTTTTCTGCAGCTAACTTGTCCCGCACCACTTCCGTATGCTACGCCAGGAGGCGCTCAACCCTGCCCTTGAGTCGTTGCCTCTCGGCAGCAAACTCCAAAGTCAGAGCGCCCGACGCAACATGATCGGCGAAGGCGGCCGCCTGCCATGAAAAATCCATCAGATTCGCAACCACATAAACACAACAAACTGACGAAGTCCAAGACAATGCTTCAGCTGCTGCGTTGCATGCTTCAGCTACTGCGTTGCATGCTTCAGCTGCTGGGAAATAGAACCAGCCACGTCCTTAACGGCGGCGGCTGACGAAATCTCGCAGTTGGCGCAAAACTTGGACCATGGGTCCTACGAAGCACCCTTCGCCTCGGCTGCCGCCACAGCTGGCGTGGCCGCCACCGGAGCCGGGACAACAGCCAATTGCCCAGCATCCAACCCTGCACCACAATCTTGTTCAAGACCCATTCCCCATTAAAAAAACACTCACCATCGAGTCCTCGGCCCGTGTGGGCATCGAACATCATGACACCACCTACGCGGTAATCATCCACGCAAATGTCCATGTCGAGGTCGGCACCACCCGCCGCCGCCTCGTCGGTGCGCACCGGAGACGGCGGCCTTCGCTCCCTCGTAGGCTCAGCCGAGGGCGGCTTGGCTGAGCCGAAAGCGACAACCCTCGCACCCGACGAAGATTTGCTGGGCCCGGGGACGGCTGGCTTCGCAGCCAGCGGTGGTTTGCTGCTGCCGGGGGCGGTGGACTTCGCGCCTCCCTGTGCCTTCTTGACCTCGCGACTAGGGTCCCCGACCCTAGTGAACGCCCGGCGCTTCCGCGTCGCATCTTGGCGATCCTTGTCCATCACTGCGATACAACAGCAACAATATTCCGCCCATAAGGAAAAATCTTCATTTCACGGGACAAACGAGACGTAAATATGTCCTCGCCGGCCGCCCAGGGGATCGAAACGTTCCTTGGCCATCGAGCCCCAGTAACCTCCAACATTTGCGCCGAAGACTCCTGGAGCTCGGGTGAAGACATCCTTCCCCCGAGGGCCACACAAGTCCCCATTAAATCCACAGCAAAATGATCGGAGACCCCCAACCCCTCAGCTGTAGTACCTAGTTTTCTCTTCTTAATGGCTGGCGCAGCCTCCCGTGAAGGGCCTTCCTCAGCCGCAGCCGCAACCGCTAGATTTTTTTCGCGGCGATCGATAGCAGCAGCAGCGTCATCCCTAGGGTAACCGCCATATGGTAGACGGTTTAACTCAAAGACATGATTCAAGAGAACATTGGATCCACGAATATCCTGTGACACCCCAGTGTCACCTAGGGTTTCTCTCAAATGCCAAACCTAGAGCCATTATTTCATGTGAACCAAAGTAAGCATGAGCATCAAATTAACTTAAGTAATAAAGAATTCACCAAGTATATACTTAAAAGTATCATGATCAAAACACTTGAGTCTTTTAAAAGGATAAGAGTGTACAACCCTAATGAAAACCCTAAGTGAGCCCTATGAGCAAAATTCAAGAAAATAAGAAAAAGGGGATGAAAAGTTTAAAATTATGACTTGAGCCAATTATGAAAATTGAAGTATATTTAATGAGCAACAAGAAAGGTTGAGGAAGCTTGACCAAAATAACTCAAATAAAACCCCAAAACAAGCTTCTCATGTGGGGACTTAATGGGAATTCTGAATTTCAGAATTCTGAAATTCAGACCTTGAGCCAAAGATCAGGGATGTTCACCTTGATCCCTAACTCGAATCCTAATGGCCCCATTAACAAAATTGTGTCTAACTAACCCCTCTGTCGTGTGCCAGAAGATGGCATTGGGACGCGAGCCCTAGACACGACAAAACCCTGGATTTGCCTCGGGTTTGAGCAGGGAGACAGACCGGATTTCCTGGCTCCATATCTCTGCAACCAGTAGGCAAAATCCTATGACCCCCACACAAGAATGGTAGCTTGTAGGGAGGAGAAGAGGTTTTGTGCACTGACCAAGGCGAGAGCAGGCTCGGATGAGCGACCACACGCGCCAGAACTTGGGTAGAACGCACGGGCACACGTGTTCGACCCTGGTCGGCACGCCAGAACTCGCCCAACCCGCGCGCGCGCTCGCCCCAGCGTCCGGTCAAGTCCGCCACGCGCCCACGCCCTCGGTCATGCTCGCCCGCGCCTATAAATCCTCCCTGGGCGCACCTCACTTCGCCCTGCACCCACCCTCACCGGCCGGCCACTTTCCCTTAGCTCCGGTGAGCTCAATTCCGCCCGCCATTGCCGCCAGAGCTTCGGCCATCGTGACCAGCCCACTCCAGCCACCCTCAAGTCGAGCCAGCGCTTCGGCTAGCTCTACCAGTAGCCCGTGAAGCTCAGCAAGCCCTCGAATCCGGCCGGATTTCACCAGAGGCCCGAGATCGACCTCACCGGACTTCGGTCTTCCGCCGCCGCGCGTGGACCGAGCTATCCAGTGAGTCTTCGACCGATTCCTTGCACCCATATCTTCTCTGGCATCCCATGAACCTCTCTGACCCATTCAATTGTTTTATCTCGCCGTGACCAGGCCAGACTCCTCGCCGCCGACGAGCATCCCCGCCTGCGTGCGTGGACCGACCGACTCCGGCCATCTCCGACGGCGACCCGCACACCGTTGTGATCCCCGAGACCTCCCCTACGTCCTCGACCACTTCACCGGAGCAATCTCGCCGCCGGTAAGCCCCTCCGCCCTTTCTTCCGCCGCTGTTACTGTTTAAGATAGACGAAGGACCTCGGATTAGGATTTGTAGAACCCGAGGGGTTTTCTTTAACGTTAGTGACTCATGAATAGTAGCTTAAGGACTGATTCACGAGGAAAACTTAAAAACCCGCCAGGGACCCCAGTGCAAAGTGGATTTCCATTAAACCAATTCTGTTATTCTTTTTAAAATGACCAGAGAACTTAGAAAACCCATAACTTGATGAATTCTTCATAAAAAGTTGTCAAACCAATTTTGCTAGCTCCTGAATATTATGAACCATCATTTAAAAATGATAAACCCTATGCTTTCTGTTCTGTATTTTAAAGTTTAAAATTAAAAACAGAAACCTACCAAACCTTGTTAATTAAGGAAAATTAGTTTTTCTTCTGTTCTGAACTTAAGAAAATTTGTAGATGTTCAAACCTCATTTAGACACTGTTTAAAAATAGTAGGAACCCCAGCATTAGAAATTATGATGTAGTTATTCATTTAAAGCTATTTTGCCCAAAACTTAGAGAAAATCAGAAAGGCATTAGAAATTAATGAACAATAATCAAAATTATTTTTCCTAGTTTACTTATGTAACAGAGAACCTAGGAAAAATACAGAGACTATTAGTTCAGACCTGTTTTAAATTAAGATGTTTTATTTAGTCTTATTTGGGCTGAAAATCAATTATTAGAGTAGCAAAACTATAACCAAAATGAGTAATAAAAATCCAGTGGACATACAACCACCAAAGCCCCACTACAAAAATAAAGAACACCTCAGCCCAACTTTTTAAGTAAGGAAAATAAATACAAAGTGATAATAAGGCATTTTCCAAATAAATCATGAACAACCCCTAATAATGTGATAATGGGAAACCAAAAATTAGCTAAGTCCATGATGAGATAAACTACCAGAGAAAAATGCAAACCCATGAAAAAGAAGCAAACTCACACCTATTGCTAGAGATTTATGAGAAAGGCCACTTAATTCAAATAATACATACCACCCCTTCCCTTAAGCAAAAAGATGCCAAACTTCAGAATGATTGCTCTTGCACAAAACACTAACTAAGAAAAATAAGAACTCTGTTGTTTGATGTGTTTCAAATATAGTGATAGTAGAAAGCACCTATTTGGCTAGAAACTTGAGAAAACCATAATAAAATAACTAAAAGGTATTAATGTCTAGAAATTTGTATCAAGTCATGTTATAGCACCCAAAAGCCAGCAAAAATAAGTTTTAGAGAATTACCCACTGTTAAATGGTAGTTGTAGTTCAAAGCACCCCTCTGCCCTAGAATTTAATAATTTTGTCCAGAGAAAACTATTCACTTTCTGATCCTCAAATTTTGAGACAGAGAAGCATACACCAGTACCCAGCCACTGTAATTTTTGCAGGAGTTTTAGAATTTTATAAAAGCAACTTGTAGTTCAAACCTACTCCAAAACCCTTAAGAGAATAAAAGAAAAAGAAAGAAGAATTAAACCTCACCCCAATAAGCCTATCTTGAATACTTATCAATTCTCCCTAAGATTTAAAAAGAATTCAGTGGAACCCCAACAATAAACCTACCACTTACCTTAGCTAAGTTTGACCCAATATACCAAGTATACCACCCAAGGGACTTACATAAGTAAAGTTAACTTTGTTTAACTCAAAAGATCATACACCTTTAAAGTTGTAATTTCTAAAAGCACATATCATATCATGCATATATCTTACGCATTGCATTCATTAGATTGCAACCTTGCCGACGGAGAGTACGTGCTCATCCCCGAGCAAGGACCTGTCCAAGAGGAGGACCAGGAGCAGGCTTCAGAGACTGCTATTGAGGATCTCCCCGCAGCCCCAGCAATTGAAGGCAAGCCCCGGTTTTATGCATAACCGTATTATTATATGCTACTTTACTACACTTAATGCTTGTAGGATTGCAATGTGCACTTAAGTGTAGGAGTTGCTTGAAACCTCTAGTTGCATGAACTTAGGATTCCTTTTTGAGATGAATACTAGTATGCTAGGTCGAGTAGCTGCTTGCTAATCAGGATCTCGGTAGAAGTCGAGTGATTTTTCTAGCACTCGCGCGAGGTCAGGAATTGATTGTATTCATCTTGATAACGGGATAGATGTTAGTCTATGGATTTGGATCCAGGGAGGATGCCTTGTCCATGAGACGGGAAAAAGGAATTAAGGATTAATGTGTGGATACCTGAGTCAAGCTTTTGAACGTACCAAGCACATGCCGGGAAAAATGGTAACCGGTAAACCTAGTACCTGATTGAAGCCGGGCGCGGACTTTATCCCTCATGCGACCTAAGACTGGGTCTCCCATGCTAGCTATGGTGGGTACAAGTGCGGTCACTGCACGGCGGCAGCCGGGGTCAGTGGAGCATTGTATGCCAAGGCGGTGAGGCCTGGACGCGAATGGGGAATCGATGGGGACGGTTGTCATGTGTGGGGTCGGAGTACCCTGACATGCCGTGTGTTTAGGTTTACCTTACAAGGATAAAACTCGATTCGAATCGTCTGCTTCTCGCAGCTAATGAGACTGCTTGACCCCTTGTACTGCATCGAGTAAGAAGTGAAAAGTGGTTACATGAGATAACTTGTTGATTGAACTAAATGTTTGTTACCATGTATGCATAGAAGGAGCAAATCTAGTTAAGTTAATAATGATAGAATTGGAAAAGCTAAAAATTGATTTTAGAAACAGCTAGTGCTTTTGGCAAACCAAACCCCTCAGCCAAACAACTGCATAGTCTAGAGGTAGAGGAGTAGACTCCTCACACCGGTTAAGTCTAGCTGAGTATTAGTATACTCAGCCTTGCTTGTGGCACAATTTTTGCAGGTACCATTCAGGAAATGGTTGACGGTGTGACTTGGCCTACCACCCTGCCACCGGGTTGGACGGTCGAGTGGGATGTTGCTCCGGCAGTAGAGGAGCATGAGGAGTAGTGGGCTAGGTCTTGCCCATTTCCTCATTACCGACGACATCGATTATCCGCTGCACTTTATTTTGTGAACTTTATTTGCTACGCAAAAACTCTGATTTATGTAATAACTCAGCACTTAATTTGAGGTTCCCTATTTTATTGTATTTCTTCTGTGACTCACCTTCGAGTGAGATTGTGGAATTTGATCCTGGTTAAGTGGCTCTATCAGACTAGATCTGAGGGACTGACGGGTTACTCCGATTTAAGTGTGTTATGGCCCCTGAGGCGTGACTTAGGCACTTAAGCTGGAATAATTCGGGCGGTTCTGCCACAGCTGGTATCGGAGCAAATTCCACCATAGAGAAGGACAATAAACCATGAATACCAATTTTCAAAATGTAAAACTTGCCTAGAAACTACTACAGATCGTCAGGACTTGACCGCTAGACCTAGGACGAAAGGCCTTAGGCATAGAGGGAGAAATAAGTGGCTAACTAATTAGGCCCCGTGGGCCAGTACTTATATTTTTAAGGATGCCCTAAAAAGCACCCTATTTTCTTTTGAGAGGCAACGTTTCTCCCAGCATGCATGCATTATAAAACATAAAGAGGAATTAAAATTTGAGCTAACCCACTTTCTTTAAAACCATCCGGGCTCTCTTTTTCTTTTTCCTTCCACCATAATCTTTCTCTTTGATTCCCTTCCGCAGATGAATTCACCCACCCCCGCCAGTGGAGGAGACTCTCGTTTCAGTTCTGACTTCCTTTCTCGCGATGGCTTTCCTTCCATCTTGTGGGAAGTGCTTAACTCCGTCGGTTACCCTACACCCCCTTTGTACACGGTGCAGTTGTTTGAGGAGCATCGGGTGCCTCGTTGTCGGGTCTGACTGACTTTGGAGGCTCATCCCCTTCAGCTGGGTTGGCGTTCTCTTGATTCTGAGACGATTGGACTCAGGACAGACGACACCGTTGAAGCAGCAGCCATGAAGACTCTGACGACTTTCTGTGGCTACCATCCCCTGGAGATGGTGATGCACCCCTTGGGACTCTTCCCTGCTGAGAAGAAGGATGATCCCATGTGGTGTAACCGCGTGAGCCATGTGAAGGATGTGTGGGCAATGTATCCTGACTTGGTTGGGAGGGTCACCGTTCAGTGCATGAGTGCGATGTACCGCCTTCAGGCCCTTCAGAGCGATGCTATGGCACTCCTTGCTAACACCGCTCAGACTGCCAAGCTCACTCTCGACAGTCGGGAAGATTTTGTGGTTGACCTATCCACAGAGTTGGTGGAGAAGGATATGCAGGTAGAGAGGCTGAGCCAGCGCATCACCACCCTGGAGCAGTAGGTGGAGATCCGAGACAACACCATTGATGTCTTGGAGAATCAGCTTCACGATGTGCAGAGGGAACTCGAAGAAGCAAATGACCACTTGGACATGCACCACCTAGAGATGGAGGCCAATGAAGCAGGAAGCGAGGGAGAAGAGGCTCCCGAGGAGCTAGGACCAGCCCCTGGTGTCAATGGGACTACCTCCGCGATGCCTCCTTCACCCGTATCCAGTGTCGCTTCCACCGCTCAGGGTTAAGCACTCACTTCGACACTTTTAGGCGGATAGAAACCTATGCGAGCTTAGAAATATCACATTTTGGACTAGGCTTATGGGTACTTTCCCCTGATTGATGTAACCTTGCAAACTTTTGAAATCTGTGGGATCTTTGTCACCATGTTATCTTCATTTCGAACCTAATATTATGATTATGGCATTTTTCCTTCCATATGAGATGATATCTTGTCGTTCGAAACTGTGAGTTGGGATAATAATGGCGACAATCTCTGTTTTCAGATGGCAGCTAGGCAGCGTTGCGGGCATAACGAGCAGGTTCCCCCGCCACCTCCTCCAGCTCCCACAGTGCAGGAGCTGATGGCCCAGCAGAATGAGATTCTGCGACAGCTCTTGCAGCGCCAGCCCCACCCTCAGCAGCATGGTGGAGGCCAGCATCAGCGACCTCCGGCTATGGAAACATACCAGGAGTTTCTGAGCACGCAGCCGCCCTTGTTCACCAAGGCAGAGGATCTGTTGGACGCCGACGTATGGCTTCGCGTCGTCGAGTCCAAGTTTCCCCTCCTCACAGGAGACTGCCTTGATGAGGCCAAGGCTCGCTTTGCCGCACAGCAGCTTCGCGGCCCTGCTCGGACTTGGTGGGACCACTTCCGTGCTATGCTCCCCGCTGATCGTGAAGTATCTTGGGAGGAATTCAAGACTGCCTTCAGAGGACACCACATCCCAGCTGGCATTCTTGATCGGAAGTTGAATGAATTTCTGGCCCTTAATCAAGGAACCCGCACGGTACTGCAGTATGCGCAAGCCTTCAACGACTTATGCCAGTATGCAGGGTATCATGCTGATTCTGATGAAAAGAAGAGGGATCGCTTCCGCAGGGGTCTCAATACCAAGCTGCGGGAACGACTCAACACTGTCCGGGCTGATAGCTTCAATGAGTTGGTCAATATGGCCATCTCCCAGGAGGATTGCATTGTTGCTCACCGGGCAGAGAAGAAGAGAAAGGCACCAATGGCAGCACCATCCGCTCAGGCTCAGAGGTTCCGGATTGTTTCTCACAATCAGAGCAGGGGTTTCCAGCAGCAGGCAGGCAGATGGGTGATCAGGCCACCTCAGCAGCAGCAGCCGGCACCCAACCGCTACCCAGCTCCCGCCCCAAGGAACAATCAGCCTCCGCAGCAGCAGCAGTTCCGCCAGGGCAATGGGAACAAGTGTTTCACTTGTGGCAGTGTGGGCCACTATGCCAAGAATTGTCCCAAGAACCAGCAGAGGCAGATGCCAGCACCAAATCAAGACAAGGGAAGAAAGCAGAAGGTGCAAGTCAGGCAAGGGAAGCTCAACTTCACTACTCTGGAGGAAGTACCTGAAGGAGCTCCTATCATGACCGGTATCTTTTCAGTTTATAATCAACCTGCTTTAATTCTGTTTGATTCTGGTGCATCTCATAGTTTCATTAGCCAAAAGTTTAGTGCTAAATGCAAACTGCCATTCTCTCACTCAAAAGGGTCATTCATGATAGTCACACCTGGGGGTAAAATTTCAACAAATCAATTAAACCAAAGTGTGCCTATTCAACTGGGAAGCCACATTGTCAAAACCACTCTTCTTGTGTTGGGATTGGAAAATGTGGACATTATTCTAGGAGCAAATTGGATGACCTTGCACCAAGTTGTGCTTGATGTAGCCAGTCGTACCGTGGAAGTTAATTCTCCGTTCTGCGGGAATTTCACTTTAATTCTGCCTAGTCGGGATTCTACTCAGTCATGTGCTTTCTCTATGACGAAGCTACCTCTGAAAAAGATCCCAGTGGTCTGTGAGTATGCAGATGTCTTCCCTGATGAATTGCCAGGAATGCCACCAGACCGGGATATTGAATTCACCATCGAGTTGCAACCGGGAACGGCCCCAATTTCCAAGAGGCCCTACCGAATGCCACCCGCTGAGTTGGCAGAATTGAAGAAGCAATTGCAAGAGTTGCTGGATAAGGGTTTTATTCGCCCAAACACTTCGCCTTGGGGATGTCCAGCACTGTTTGTGAAGAAGAAGGATGAAAGCTTGAGGCTGTGTATAGATTACTGCCCTCTTAATGCGGTAACTATCAAGAACAAGTATCCTTTGCCTCGTATTGATGTTCTTTTTGACCAGTTGGTCGGGGCCAAGGTATTTTCCAAGATAGACCTTCGCTCTGGCTACCATCAGATCAAAATACGAGCATGTGATATTCCGAAGACGGCATTCTCAACCAGATATGGGCTATATGAATTCTTGGTGATGTCATTCGGGCTGACAAATGCACCAGCATATTTCATGTATCTGATGAATTCTGTTTTCATGCCGGAATTGGACAAGTTCGTGGTGGTTTTCATTGATGATATCTTGGTGTACTCAAAGAACAAAGAAGAACATGCCGGGCATTTGCATGTAGTGCTTCAACGTCTGCGAGAGCACCACCTTTATGCCAAGTTATCCAAGTGTGATTTTTGGCTAAAGGAAATCAAATTTTTGGGTCACACTATCTCTCAGGCTGGAATAGCTGTTGATCCTGATAAAGTGCAAGAGGTGATGAACTGGAGGCCACCAACAACTGTTCGCCAGATTCGGAGTTTTCTGGGATTAGCTGGTTATTACCGAAGATTTATTCCGGACTTCTCTCGAATTGCGAAGCCTATTACTAAGTTGCTGAAGAAAGAAGTCAAGTTTGTTTGGAGTCAGAAGTGCGAAGATGCCTTCCATGCATTAAGGCAGCATCTGACCACAGCACCAGTATTAGCGCAACCCGACAGCAGCAAGCCTTTTGATGTGTATTGCGATGCCTCTGGCACCGGGCTAGGTTGTGTCTTGATGCAAGACAACCGAGTCATTGCTTATGCCTCAAGAGCACTCATGCCTCATGAGCAAAACTATCCCACTCATGACCTCGAGTTGGCAGCAGTGGTTCATGCATTAAAGATGTGGAGGCACTATCTAATGGGAACCCACTGCAACATCTTCACTGATCATAAGAGCCTTAAGTACATTTTTACTCAGGCTGATCTCAACATGAGGCAGAGAAGATGGCTAGAGCTGATCAAGGATTATGACCGGGAGGTACATTATCACCCAGGAAAAGCTAATGTGGTAGCAGATGCCTTGCGTCAGAAGTTGCAATGCAATTGTGTTCTGATGGATTCTCGCATTAACACCTTGTGTGATGAGTTGAGCAAGATGCAAATTGAAGTGATTCCTTCTGGTTCTTTGTCTCACATTTCTGTTGAGCCACCTTTGCAAGACCAGATTATTATGGCCCAGCTCAGTGACAAGGGAGTGCAAATTATCAAGAAGAATCTCCATCAGAAGGTTGGAAAGTATAATTGTTTCCGCCAGGATGAAAAAGGTGTGCTATGGTTCAAAAGCAGGTTGGTGATTCCTAAAGACCAGGACCTCAAGAGGAAAATTTTGGATGAGGCTCATCTCTCCAAATTCTCTATGCATCCGGGAAGCACCAAGATGTACCATGATCTGAAGCCCTTGTACTGGTGGACCAGAATGAAGAGGGAGATAGCCCAGTATGTATCAAAATGTGACACCTGTCAGAGGATAAAGGCAAGCCACTTGAAGTCAGCTGGAGCTTTGCAACCACTGTCCGTACCTTCGTGGAAGTGGGACGACATCAGCATGGATTTCATTGTGGGTCTGCCCAACACCTCTCGTCATCATGATTCGATTTGGGTTATTGTGGACCGATTGACGAAAGTGGCACATTTTCTTCCTGTGCACACCACTGATAAGGCTCAAAAATATGCAGAATTGTATATTGACCGGATCGTGTGTTTGCACGGATTACCTCGGACCATTGTTTCTGACCGAGGAGCCCAATTTGTTGCCAGATTTTGGGAACAATTGCAAGAGTCTTTGGGAACCAAGCTAATCAGGAGTTCAGCTTACCACCCACAGACTGATGGTCAGACGGAAAGGGTAAACCAAATTCTAGAGGATATGCTAAGAGCTTGTGCGATCGATAGTGGCAAGAACTGGGATAAGCACCTCTCCTTGGCAGAGTTTGCTTATAACAATAGTTATCAATCCAGCCTAAAGATGGCACCTTTTGAAGCTCTCTATGGAAGAAGGTGCAGGACACCACTCAATTGGTCCCAACCTGGTGAAAGAGAAGTTTTTGGACCTGACTTAGTGACTGAAGCCGAAAGGAAGGTCAAGCTAATTAGGAAGAATCTAGAAGCTGCTCAGGCCAGGCAGAAGAGTTACCATGATAAAAGAAGGAAACCTCTCCAGTTCGAGGTGGGAAGTTTTGTATACCTCAAGGTATCACCCACCAAGGGAGTGCAGAGGTTTGGGATCATAGGCAAGCTAGCCCCTCGTTACATTGGACCTTATGAGATCATAGAAGCATGTGGACCCGTGGCATACAAGCTGAAGTTACCTTCCAAGATGTCTGCCATTCACAGTGTTTTCCATGTATCTCAGCTGAAGAAGTGTGTTCGATTGCCGACCGAGATCATAGCAGAGCCAGAATTGAGGATAGAGCCAGATCTATCGTACCAAGAGTACCCCTCCAAGATTCTGGATTGCAAAGAAAGATCAACTCGGGCTAAATCGATCAAGATGTATAAGGTCCAGTGGAGTAATCACTCAGAGGAGGAAGCTACTTGGGAAACCGAGGAATTCTTGAGATCCAACTTCCCCGATTGCCTACCTAAGGAAGCTGGTACGTAATCACCCCAACCCCTCCCCCTGCCCTTCGAATCTAATTTCTAAAAATATGATCTTAATTCAGAATGAAGTAACTATGAAGTAAAACTTAAAAGGACTTCCTTCTGAAGTTGCAAAGAGAATGACATTCGAAGAGCAGTTTCACCTTAATAATAACAATAATCACCCATTTCCTATAAGTCTCACCCTTCGCTTCACCCTGGGAGGACTCTGGCCCGAATCTCGGGACGAGATTCCTTTAAGGGGGGAAGGCTGTGACACCCCAGTGTCACCTAGGGTTTCTCTCAAATGCCAAACCAAGAGCCATTATTTCATGTGAACCAAAGTAAGCATGAGCATCAAATTAACTTAAGTAATAAAGAATTCACCAAGTATATACTTAAAAGTATCATGATCAAAACAGTTGAGTCTTTTAAAAGGATAAGAGTGTACAACCCTAATGAAAACCCTAAGTGAGCCCTATGAGCAAAATTCAAGAAAAATAAGAAAAAGGGGATGAAAAGTTTAAAATTATGAGTTGAGCCAATTATGAAAATTGAAGTATATTTAATGAGCAACAAGAAAGGTTGAGGAATCTTGACCAAAATAACTCAAATAAAACCCCAAAACAAGCTTCTCATGTGGGGACTTAATGGGAATTCTGAATTTCAGAATTCTGAAATTCAGACCTTGAGCCAAAGATCAGGGATGTTCACCTTGATCCCTAACTCGAATCCTAATGGTCCCATTAACAAAATTGTGTATAACTAAACCCTCTGTCGTGTGCCAGAAGATGGCATTGGGATGCGAGCCCTAGACATGACAAAACCCTGGATTTGCCTCGGGTTTGAGCAGGGAGACAGACTGGATTTCCTGGCTCCATATCTCTGCAACCAGTAGGCAAAATCCTATGACCCCCACACAAGAATGGTAGCTTGTAGGGAGGAGAAGAGGTTTTGTGCACTGACCAAGGCGAGAGCAGGCTCGGATGAGCGGCCACACGCGCCAGAACTTGGGCAGAACGCACGGGCACACGTGTTCGACCCTTGTCGGCACGCTAGAGCTCGCCCAACCCGCGCGCGCGCTCGCCCCGGCGTCCGGTCAAGTCCGCCGCGCGCCCACGCCCTCGGTCGTGCTCGCCCGCGCCTATAAAGCCTCCCCGGGTGCACCTCACTTCGCCCCGCACCCACCCTCAACGGCCGGCCACTTTCCCTTAGCTCCAGCGAGCTCAATTCCGCCCGCCATTGCCGCCAGAGCTTCGGCCATCGTGACCAGCCCACTCCAGCCACCCTCAAGTCGAGCCAGCGCTTCGACTAGCTCCACCAGTAGCCCGTGAAGCTCGCCAAGCCCTCGGACCCGGCCGGATTTCACCAGAGGCCCGAGATCGACCTCACCGGACTTCGGTCTTCCGCCGCCGCACGTGGACCGAGCTATCCAGTGAGTCTCCGACAGATTCCTTGCACCCATATCTTCTCTGGCATCCCATGAACCTCTCTGACCCATTCAATTGCTTTATCTCGCCGTGACTAGGCCAGACTCCTTGCCGCCGACGAGCATCCCCGCCTGCGTGCGTGGACCGACCGACTCCGGCCATCTCCGACGGCGACCCGCACGCCGTTGTGATCCCCGAGACCTCCCCTACGTCCTCGACCACTTCACCGGAGCAATCTCGCCGCTGGTAAGCCCCTCCGCCCTTTCTTCCGCCGCGGTTACTGTTTAAGATAGACGAAGGACCTCGGGTTAGGATTTGTAGAACCCGAGGGGTTTTCTGTAACGTCAGTGACTCATGTGAATAGTAGCTTAAGGACTGATTCGCGAGGAAAACTTAAAAACCCGCCAGGGACCCCAGTGCAAAGTGGATTTCCATTAAACCAATTCTGTTATTCTTTCTAAAATGACCAGAGAACTTAGAAAACCCATAACTTGATGAATTCTTCATAAAAAGTGTTCAAACCAATTTTGCTAGCTCCTGAATATTATGGACCATCATTTAAAAATGATAAACCCTATGCTTTCTGTTCTGTATTTTAAAGTTTAAAATTAAAAACAGAAACCTACCAAACCTTGTTAATTAAGGAAAATTAGTTTTTCTTCTGTTCTGAACTTAAGAAAATTTGTAGATGTTCAAACCTCATTTAGACACTGTTTAAAAATAGTAGGAACCCCATCATTAGAAATTATGATGTAGTTATTCATTTAAAGCTATTTTGCCCAAAACTTAGAGAAAATCAGAAAGGCATTAGAAATTAATGAACAGTAATCAAAATTATTTTTCCTAGTTTACTTATGTAACAGAGAACCTAGGAAAAATACAGAGACTATTAGTTCAGACCTGTTTTAAATTAAGATGTTTTATTTAGTCTTATTTGGGCTGAAAATCAATTATTAGAGTAGCAAAACTATAACCAAAATGAGTAATAAAAATCCAGTGGACATACAACCACCAAAGCCCCACTACAAAAATAAAGAACACCTCAGCCCAACTTTTTAAGTAAGGAAAATAAATACAAAGTGATAATAAGGCATTTTCCAAATAAATCATGAACAACCCCTAATAATGTGATAATGGGCAACCAAAAATTAGCTAAGTCCATGATGAGATAAACTACCAGAGAAAAATGCAAACCCATGAAAAAGAAGCAAACTCACACCTATTGCTAGAGATTTATGAGAAAGGCCACTTAATTCAAATAATACATACCACCCCTTCCTTAAGCAAAAAGATGCCAAACTTCAGAATGATTGCTCTTGCACAAAACACTAACTAAGAAAAATAAGAACTTTGTAGTTTGATGTGTTTCAAATATAGTGATAGTAGAAAGCACCTATTTGGCTAGAAACTTGAGAAAACCATAATAAAATAACTAAAAGGTATTAATGTCTAGAAATTTGTATCAAGTCATGTTATAGCACCCAAAAGCCAGAAAAAAATAAGTTTTAGAGAATTACCCACTGTTAAATGGTAGTTGTAGTTCAAAGCACCCCTTCTGCCCTAGAATTTAATAATTTTGTCCAGAGAAAACTATTCACTTTCTGATCCTCAAATTTTGAGACAGAGAAGCATACACCAGTACCCAGCCACTGTAATTTTTAGAATTTTATAAAAGCAACTTGTAGTTCAAACCTACTCCAAAACCCTTAAGAGAATAAAAGAAAAGGAAAGAAGAATTAAACCTCACCCCAATAAGCCTATCTTGAATACTTATCAATTCTCCCTAAGATTTAAAAAGAATTTAGTGGAACCCCAACAATAAACCTACCACTTACCTTAGCTTAGTTTGACCCAATTTACCAAGTATACCACCCAAGGGACTTACATAAGTAAAGTTAACTTTGTTTAACTCAAAAGATCATACACCTTTAAAGTTGTAATTTCTAAAAGCACATATCATATCATGTATATATCTTACGCATTATATTCATTAGATTGCAATCTTGCCGACGGAGAGTACGTGCTCATCCCCGAGCAAGGACCTGTCCAAGAGGAGGACCAGGAGCAGGCTTCAGAGACTGCTATTGAGGATCTCCCCGCAGCCCCAGCAATTGAAGGCAAGCCCCGGTTTTATGCATAACCGTATTATTATATGCTACTTTACTACACTTAATGCTTGTAGGATTGCAATGTGCACTTAAGTGTAGGAGTTGCTTGAAACCTCTAGTTGCGTGAACTTAGGATTCCTTTTTGAGATGAATACTAGTATGCTAGGTCGAGTAGCTGCTTGCTAATCAGGATCTCGGTAGAAGTCGAGTGATTTTTCTAGCACTCGCGCGAGGTCAGGAATTGATTGTATTCATCTTGATAACGGGATAGATGTTAGTCTATGGATTTGGATCCAGGGAGGATGCCTTGTCCATGAGACGGGAAAAAGGAATTAAGGATTAATGTGTGGATACCTGAGTCAAGCTTTTGAACGTACTAAGCACATGCCGAGAAAAATGGTAACCGGTAAACCTAGTACCTAATTGAAGCCGGGCGCGGACTTTATCCCTCATGCGACCTGAGACTGGGTCTCCCATGCTAGCTATGGTGGGCACAAGTGCGGTCACTGCACGGCGGCAGCCGGGGTCAGTGGAGCATTGTATGCCAAGGCGGTGAGGCCTGGACGCGAACGGGGAATCGATGGGGACGGTTGTCATGTGTGGGGTCAGAGTACCCTGACATGCCGTGTGTTTAGGTTTACCTTGCAAGGATAAAACTCGATTCGAATCGTCTGCTTCTCGCAGCTAATGAGACTGCTTGACCCCTTGTACTGCATCGAGTAAGAAGTGAAATGTGGTTACATGAGATAACTTGTTGATTGAACTAAATGTTTGTTACCATGTATGCATAGAAGGAGCAAATCTAGTTAAGTTAATAATGATAGAATTGGAAAAGCTAAAAATTGATTTTAGAAACAGCTAGTGCTTTTGGCAAACCAAACCCCTCAGCCAAACAGGTGCATAGTCTAGAGGTAGAGGAGTAGACTCCTCACACCGGTTAAGTCTAGCTGAGTATTAGTATACTCAGCCTTGCTTGTGGCACAATTTTTGCAGGTACCATTCAGGAAATGGTTGACGGTGTGACTTGGCCTACCACCCTGCCACCGGGTTGGACGGTCGAGTGGGATATTGCTCCGGCAGGAGAGGAGCATGAGGAGTAGTTGGCTAGGCCTTGCCCATTTCCTCATTACCGACGACATCGATTATCCGCTGCACTTTATTTTGTGAACTTTATTTGCTACGCAAAAACTCGGATTTATGTAATAACTCAGCACTTAATTTGAGGTTCCCTGTTTTATTGTATTTCTTCTGTGACTCACCTTCGAGTGAGATTGTGGAATTTGATCCTGGTTAAGTGGCTCTATCAGACTAGATCTGAGGGACTGACGGGTTACTCTCGATTTAAGTGTGTTACGGCCCCTGAGGCGTGACTTAGGCACTTAAGCTGGAATAATTCGGGCGGTTCTGCCACATATCCCAACTCCGCAGAGCCTCCATCCTCGACGCATACCGTGGGGGACAGATAACCCCCGGGTCCACTAGAAGGCTAGAAGACCTCGCGAAAGGCCTTGGGCCCATTGTTTCGCAAGGCCATCCCTTCGTGGGCCTGTGGAGGAATGTCTAGCAGAGTAGGTCGACGCAGGATTGGATCAACTCGAGCCCAGGCAGCCCAATAAATTTAAGCATTATCCACTGCAATGATCCAATTCTCCTGCGCTGCGCCCTCAGGCGTCGGAACTGAATGATGATAAGTCGGCAGAATTATAGGAAGATAGGCTTAGTCGGTTCACTATTACTTAGGCGCACGCTGTTATCATATCCGCATGTAACGCCCCACGGTCGAGTATATAAGGCCTAAGGGGCACCCCCTCAAACAACAACTCACTCATTAGCCGTCTACTCAACTCTCTAGTATCCCTCATACCAGAGAACTCCCCTGTAACCCACCACATAAAAGATCCACACCAGGAAGTAGGGTGTTACGCCTCTCTAAGCGGCCCAAACCTGTATAAAATTGTCCACTGTCTCTCGTGCATCTAGCACGAACCATCGAGCTACAGTCGATAACACCGTCCTACTCCAAAAAGCACCTCGAGGGGCAACCCCGGGTGTGCGGTCGGACCCAAAACACCGACAGCAGGCGTGCCAGGTAGGGGGTGTGTCACTGATCCAAGCTAGCTCAATGGTCGTCACTTTCCAGCACAAGATCGCTCTCTGCCATGGACCCGTGTTCTGCTTTGGAACCATCTCATCCGTGGCAGATGAAGAAGGAACTTTACATCGCATAGCGGACCTGCCAGAGAGAAAACCTTCCTCAATAACCTCTGGGAAAGCCGGAACGAAGCAGGAAATAACGCAACCTACAGTGCTCCGAGCGAAGACTACCACCTGCAAGCCAGGAGCGGAAAATTCATTCATCCGAAGAACCCCGTTGTCCACCTCATCCACAGAACAGTGGACATGGATTACGAGGAAAAAAGAAACAAGGACCCATCAAGCTGCCCTTCTGGTGCCTTCGCCCTCAAAGGAGAACAGAAAGAAGCTTGTCGTCACGACAACTCCATTCTACCCCGACGTCCTCTTTATCGGGAGGAGAGTGGAATCGTCCCCCATCTTCGACGACGAACCAACGGTGCCTGGAGAAGAACCTCCTCAGCGGGAAGCTTGTCGACGAAGGAACCGATGCCGTAATGCCCGGTAACACCATGAAGCCGGAGAGCAAGATCCAGCGCAGCCTGTGTTGCGAGATGAGATCTCGGAGGTGGGAGAAACTCCAGATGAACGACTCTTCAGGGAGAGAAGGAATTCCCACCGACGTGATCATCGGCAAGCTCAAGAGCAAGCCAAGCAGGAGGCGAGACAACGTCGAGAGAATCCTCTCTTCGGATGAAATCTGAACCCCGACTTTGCCTGAGCCATGAACACACCGAGCGAGGTCGGTGGAGTGTTGGCTCGGATAGCCGATGGCCTCCCCCGGACTCTAGATGCCGAGGGCTATCGGCGGCTGCTTATTTAGGTAGCCAACCACCTTCTGCCTCTCGCTCATCCTCCGAGCGATCTACGACACACCATCAATAGTCGGCGGGATGCACGGAGCTCCATCAAGGCTTCACGTGAACGACGACATGAGAACGAGATTCGGCGTCGAGAAGAGTATGATCGAGATCATGGCATACCTGCGTGAAGTCAGGCCACCAGGGTTGAGTCGGCAACAGCTTCAACTGGCGGCACAACCCGGGGACGGTCGAGGCAGCACATCGACAACTCCCCTCCCCGGGACCGACACCACAATCGTCAATAGGAGGATACGTGTGGAGTATCGGCGCTTACTCCACGTCTCAGGGCTATTTAGTGGCCCCCTAACTTCAAGGTCTCCAACGTCGACAAGTACGAGCCCAAACAGGACCCGGAAGGCTGGTTGGCTGTCTACACCATTGCTGCCCGGGCCGCTGGGGCAACTGAAGATGTGATGACTGCATATTTGCCCATCGTCCTTGGGCAAGATGCGCTGCAATGGCTACGACACCTGCCCCGACACTGCATCGACGATTGGAGCGACTTCAGTCGGCAGTTTATCGTCAATTTCCAATCCCTCTCCGACAAGCCGACACAGCCATGGGACCTCAAATCCATCAGACGCCGAGGGGATGAGACTCTCCGGTCATACCTCAAAAGGTTTCAGACCATGAGAAATCGTATCCCCGCGGTTGCGGAAGCAGCAGTGATCGAGGACTTCTAACGGGGATCTAATGACTCGGCCTTCGTCCGAGCCATACTACAAAAGGCACCGACTACCTCCGAGCAGCTATTCAGGGAAGCAGACCTCTACATCACCGTCGACGAACGAGCTCACGACCTCATCGGAGGAGCAAAGCCTACACCACCGGCACCACGATGCGACACGAACCAACAACCCGACAAGTGTTGGGAGAAGAGGCCTCGCGAAGAAGTTCACGCCACCGGACCACCCACCTCTCTCGCCCGAGGAGCACCCCACAGAGGCGAACGTACATTGGATGACATCCTCGACGCCCAATGTTCGTACCATAAGGACATGTGCCACACCCTCCAGAACTGCAGAGACTTCAAGCACTCCGTCGGGAATGACCGACCCTTTCAACCTTTGCCACCTCCCCACCACGAGGAGGACCCGGAGAACCTCGACAACCTCAACAACAGGAAGGGGAGGAGGCGGAGCATTTCTGCGCGTCGATGGAGAAGTCAACGTCATCTTCGGCGGACATGGGTCGCAAGAAAGCAAGAGGCAGCAGAAGCTCAACGACCGTCAGATACTGGTGGTGGCCACCGGTCCTCCTGCCCCATATCGATGGTCCGAACACCCGATCACCTTCACTCGGGCGGATCAGTGGCTCAACTTTGATTGCCCGAGCAAATACCCGCTCCTCGTCGATCCGGTGATCCGAGAGAGCAGGGTAAAAAAGGTGTTAGTGGACGGGGGAAGCAACATCAACGTCACCTTCCCCCAGACACTCCAAGGCTTGGGAGTCGCACTCAAAGAGCTCCATGAGTCAGACACTCCTTTCTTCGGCATTGTGCCAACTGAAGGAGAATACCCACTCGGACACATCTACATGTTGGTCACTTTCAAAACTCCGGAAAACTACAGAACCGAGTTCCTAAGGTTCAAGGTAGCAAGCTTCGACTGCGGATACAACGCTATCATCGGCAGGCCGGGATTGGCGAAATTCATGGCCATTCCACACTATACATACATGATATTGAAGATGCCGGGACCATAAGGAATCATCACCGTGTGTGCTGACTTCCAAGGCGTCGCAGAATGCTTCCGAGTGGCCATTCAGGCGGCCCTCACCACCAAACCATCGACGACTTCTTCCACGCAGGCGAACTCAAAGCCTGAGGAGGACCTCGTAGTACCTGCAAACAAAGCTCAAGCCGTGACCTCTATGCGGCCGACTGAGGAAACAAAAAGAATCAACCTCGGATACGCTGATGAGCGCAAAACCGCCATCATCAGCTCCAGCTTGGATGACAAATAGGAAGGCGCGCTCGTCCAATTTCTGCAAGATAACCGAGATGTATTCGCATGGCAACCTACGGATATACCGGGAGTCCCGAGAGAACTAGTCGAGCACAAACTAAAGGTCTATCCCCAGCCGAGGCCGATCCGACAAAAGTTGCGTCGTTTCACGCCCGACAAGAGAGAGGCCATCCGTGCCGAACTAGCTCGCTTAGTCGCAACAGGGTTCATTAGAGAAGTACTGCATCCTGAGTGGTTAGCAAATCCTGTTCTTGTACTCAAAAAGAAAAAAGTGGATTGGCGCATGTGCGTCGACTATACAGATCTCAACAAACACTGTCCGAAGGATCCTTTGGACTTCCTAGAATAGATAAGGTGGTGGATTCAACTGTCGGATGTTCTATACTGTCATTTTTGGATTGCTACTCAGGATACCATCAAATCAGCCTGGCAAAAGAAGACGAGAAAAAAACAACATTCATTACCCCGTTTGGAGCTTTCTGCTATACCTCCATGCCGTTCGACCTTAAGAACGCTGGAGCAACTTACCAGAGAGCCATTCAAACATGCTTAGCCGATCACTGGGGCAAGCGGGTAGAAGCCTATGTTGATGATGTGGTGATCAAGACAGAAAACTCAGAAAATTTCATTAAAGATTTGCAACTAGTCTTCAACAGTCTGAGGCGACATCGGTGGAAGCTCAATCCAGAAAAATGTGTGTTTGGAGTGCCAACAGGGAAGTTGCTCGGATTCATTGTCAGCCACCGAGGGATTGAAGCTAACCCGAAAAAGATCGAGGCTATCATGAGGATGGAAGCACCACAGTCATAGAAGAAAGTGCAAAGACTCACTAGATGCATGGCAGCTTTAAGCAGATTCATATCGAGGTTAGGAGAAAAAGGCCTACCATTCTACAAATTGCTCAAGACGGTGGATAAGTTCTAGTGGACCTCAGAAGCTCAGGAAGCTCTTGATGCACTGAAGAAGTTCCTGACCACGCCACCTGTGCTGAAGCCACCACGCCTAGCCATGCCAAACCAGCCGGTAGAAGATCTGCTGTTGTACATCTCTTGCACGACTCACGTGGTGAGCACCGCGTTGGTAGTCGAGCGAGCAGAGGAAGGACACGCATATCCAGTACAACATCCCGTCTACTTCATCAGCGAAGTTCTAGGACCATCTAAGAAAAAGTATCCTCAAGTTCAAAAACTATTGTACGCAGTACTTCTAACTGCACGCAAGCTCCGTCACTACTTCGATGACAACAAAGTCATAGTAGTCACCGGGTTTCCAATAGGGGACATTCTCCACAACAAAGAAGCCATTGGAAGAATAGCCAAGTGGGCCTGCGAGCTAGGAGCTCACGACATTGAGTTTCGGCCTCGTACTGCAATAAAGACTCAATCACTGGTTGACTTCGTATCAGAGTGGACCGAACAACAAGTACCAGATAACCCAGAGACTGCAGAAGTATGGTAGATGTATTTTGATGGCTCGCAGGGATCCTCTTCATTGCACCTGGAGGTGAACAACTTAAATATGCTCTTCAGTTGTTATTCTCAGCGTCCAATAATGCAACAGAATATAAAGCTTTGATCCACGGATTGAACATTGCCGTATCACTGGGCATTAAGAGGTTAATGGTGTACGGAGATTCGCTGGTGGTCATAAGTCAGATAAATAAAGAATGGGATTGCTTGAATGACTCTATGGGCAAGTACTGCACAGCCGTCCGAAAGCTGGAAGACAAATTTGAAGGGCTGGAATTTCATCATGTGGAAAGAGATCGCAACGCAGCAGCAGACGCGTTGTCAAAACTAGGATCCAGTCGGACCTAGGTTCCACCTGGAGTTTTTGTCCAAGAGGTGCCACGCCCAAGCATTTCCTCAGATCAAGCAGAAGAGTGCAATGTTTTAAGCCAGCCAGAGTCAGACTCTAATGACTGGAGGGATACCATCATCAGATATATAAAGAATGAAGAGGAACCGGATGACAAAGCCGCAGCAGAACGCATCACAAGGCAGTCAGCCCACTACACCCTCATTAGGGATGCACTGTACAGAAGGGGCGCAACAGGAGTCCTCATGAAGTGCATTCCTTCGGTTACTAGGAAGCAACTGTTAGATAAGATCCACGCTGGACAATGCGGGATACACGCAGCATCCAGGACTCTGGTTGGGAAGGTCTTCAAGTCTGGTTTCTATTGGCCGACAGCAAAGAGTGATGCAGCCGAGTTAGTCCAGAGGTGTGAAGCTTGCCAATTCTTATCAAAGCAGCAACATTTACCAGCACAGCAACTGCAGACCATACCCATAACATGGCCATTTGTGTGCTGGGGATTGGACATGATTGGACCCTTCAAGAAAGCTCAGGGAGGACACACTCACGTGTTGGTCGCCATTGACAAATTCACCAAATGGATAGAATACACACCCATTGCTTCTCTAACTTCAGCCAAAGCAGTGGAGTTCATACAAGATATAATATTTAGGTTTAGGATACCAAATAGCATCATAACCAACCTGGGATCCAACTTCACTAGCTCTGAATTCTTTGATTTCTGCGAACAACGAAGCATCCAAATTAAATATGCATCAGTAGCACATCCAAGGGCTAACGGTCAGGTAGAAAGGGCTAATGGAATGATACTGGAAGCACTAAGGGAGAAAGTCTTTGACAAGAATGAAAAGTTTGCGGGAAAATGGATCAGAGAGTTGCCGTATGTGGTTTGGAGCTTAAGAACTCAACCTAGTCGGGCTCTGCATGGAAATACTCCTTTCTTCATTGTCTATGGTTCGGAGGCAGTGCTACCTGCTGATCTCAGGTTTGGGGCACTAAGGTTGGTCTTCGAAAGCATAGCTGAATCAGAGGCTACCAGATTAGAGGACATTGACGCATTGGAGGAAGAGCAATTGAATACAGTAATTCAGTCATCTAGATACCAACAAACCCTGAGGCGCTATCATGACAAGGCCATACGCCATCGATCCTTTGTAGTGGGAGACTTGGTCCTTCACCGAATTCCAACGGGGGAAGGACGACACAAATTGTCACCACTATGGGAAGGGCCATTTGTAGTAGCAGAGGTCACTCGACCAGGATCATATAGGCTTACTCAAATGGATGGCACGAAAATAGGGAATTCATAGAATATAGAGCATCTCAGGAAGTTTTACCCTTAGCAAGATTTGAAAAAGCTATCGGGGGAGCATTGTATTCTGTAATTGGTAAATACCTCATCAATAAAAGATTTCGTTCTCAATGCTTACTCGACTTAGGGTGACCACTATACCCTACTAACGGAGCAATCAACTTAAGTCGACAGCAACTTAAGACGGTGCAACATGCTCGCGCTTACTCGACTTATGGTGACCACTATACCCTACTAACGGAGCAATCGGCTTAAGTCGGCAGTAACTTAAGACGGTGCAACATGCTCATGCTTACTCGACTTAGGGTGACCACTATACCCTACTAACGGAGCAATCAGCTTAAGTCGGCAGTGACTTAAGACGGTGCAACATGCTCACGCTTACTCGACTTAGGGTGACCACTATACCCTACTAACAGAGCAATCGGCTTAAGTCGGCAGTGACTTAAGATAGTGCAACATGCTCACGCTTACTCAACTCAGGGTGACCACTATACCTTACTAACAGAGCAATCGGCTTAAGTCGGCAGTGACTTAAGATGGTGCAACATGCTCACGCTTACTCGACTCATGGTGACCACTATACCCTACTAACGGAGCAATCGGCTTAAGTCGGCAATGACTTAAGACGGTGCAACATGTTCACGCTTACTCGACTTAGGGTAACGTGCTCGCGTTTACTCATCTCAGGGTGATCTCTATGCCTTACTAACCGATCAATTAGCATAAATTAGAAAAAGATTCCAAAACCAGCACACTGCACTTACTTCTACGATCATTCATAACAACTGTTGAATTCAAACAACAGAAACAAAACGTTATGGTTTTTCAGCTGAGTATCTTTTAAACACAGCGAAACATCTCTACTTGGTAATGTCTTTTGCAGAAGCTATCGAGGAGGAAGGGCGAGTCGAAGCATCAGGCGCAGCCTTCACGTCTGCCACAATGTCATCAGGAACAACTACACCAGGCCTTCTCATCAAGATTCGTCCCGCACGAATGGCTTTATCCATAGCCTTGTCTCGCTGGGTCTTCAAAATAGCGCAGTTGTCCTCTACAACCTTGGCAGCCAGTCGAGCGGCCTCTAGCTCCTGGGCGACTGATCTCTTGGAGGCACACAAATCCTTAATGATAGAGTCCTTGCTTGACACCAGCTGCCTGAGCTGCAGGATCTCATCCTGGGATACTTGCAGTTCATGGCGATGATGATCCAGATCTGCCATGGTGAAGCGATGGATCCTCTCCAAGATGGTTGGAGAATTACTGGCGTCACGATATAACCTATCTAGATTGTCGCGAGAAGCTGCAAGTGCTCGTTTCTCCTCCTGCAGACAAGAATCAACCCTCAAATATCCAGAAATCAGTAAAAGCACATCAGATCCAATTAAGTAAGCTTACCTCGTTAACCGCCCTTTCAGAGTCAAGCTGAGCATTAAGAGAGGAATTCAAGGAATTCACGTCGTCTTAAGAAGCAGAAACCCGGACCAGGTCGATCTTACCTTGGGAATATCTCTCCTCAAGCTCAGAATACCGCCGACTTGAGTCGGTTTGATACTGAATATGTTTCTCCTGGAGCTCAGAGTATCCCTGGGTCTTAACTGACAAAAAGCATCCTAAGAAAGATACATAGTCAAAAAACAAATTAATCAATCAGCCAAGAAAAAAGCAAAGGTACCAACCAGGATTTGACGCTTTCAAATCAGCTATCTGTCTCTGAAGCAGCAAGGGAAACCACTGCGTTAGAGACAGAACTCCTTCTGGAACAGCAGCGCCATGTGATCTCAGTTGAGCAGACATCCCATCAACCAAAGCCTGTTACCAAAAACAAGTGAGTACGAAGAAAGTAATTTACCAGGAGGAATGACAGAATGAAAAAAGCTGATTTACCTGAAGATTAGAAAAGAATGAAGGCAATCCCAAGTCATGATAAGTTGTGTTATAACTCAATGAAGGAAGATCAACTGAGACAATTTGAAAAGCATCGTCGGGGGTTGATTCAGCTCCTCCAGCAGATATCAAAATCTTGTCATCCGGTGCGCCGACCTCTAAGGCGACTCCCTCACTTGAAGCTAAAGAAGTATGCATCACTATCACTCCATCAGAATGTGGTGGAGACAACTCGACGTGGACATCCATAGAGGTATGGGAAGGAGAGCTCGCTCGGGCACCCTCGGGGGCTGGGTTGCAGCTCACACTGCCCATCGGAGCCGAATCGCTACCGGCAACACCCTCGGGGGCTGGGTTATAGCTTGTGTTACCCACCTGAGCCGGATCATCACCGGCAACACCCTCTGGGGCTAGGTAACCGCCAGCACCACCCTTAAGGACTGGGTTTTCTTCAACAACCACCTCTAAGGCTGAAGGATCCTCAGTCACCTCCATGGGAGTCGGGCAATCTTGACCAACCTCTTGACACTAAAGACCGCCTTCCAAGGTCGATGACGCGCGAGATGCTGCTCGGGATACCTCTAATCCCACATCTGGAATGTCAGATCAAATATCCATCATATCACCATCAGTCGGCTCTGACAGCATATCCTCAGGAATGACATCCTCAAGGGTCTGATCAAAATCTGTTATAGATAAATCCTGAAGGCTAACAAGAGTAGACAGGGCTGGAGAAGGAATATCACTATCTCCTCTACTACCTCTGTAGAGTCGCCTATTCTTGCGAATTAATGGAACTTCTTCTTCTTCTTTGTCCCAATCAAAAATGCGGACAAAAGATGGTGCAGGATCACACCCATTGGGCTCAGCTGCAATAGGATTACACCCATTGGGTTCAGCTTCAGCAAGGTCACACCCATTGGGGTCAGTCGGTGCACGGTCACACCCATTGAGGTCAGCTTCAGCAGGTACACCACTAGTGGGATCAACTCCAGTAAAGACCTCTGCCGGTACTTCTTCAGCAACAGGAGTAGAAGGGCCACCACCCTGGTCCAAGCATGACAATCACCGAAGCCGTCTCTTTTTCTTCTTCTTTTCTTCAGCAGGCGCAGCCAGACGACTGACCTAGCGACGACGCTTTGGGCGAGTACCCTCAGGCTTTTGGGCGTCCGTTGCTTTGTCAAGCTCGGGTATAGCAGCAACAGCCATTGCTTCAGTAGGGCCCGAGTCAGATGATTCTCTAGCCAACATGTCAAGCATTGCATTCATTTCTGCATCATCTAGACTCACTGGCATCTCAAAATGGACTTGCCTCTCATCATTGGGAAGATCACAAAGAGAAGCAACTAAGACCTCAATATCTTCGGGAGAGGGTCGCACTCTAAGACCCAGGCCACTATCACCAGCAGGAGGATTAGACACAAAATTGAAAAAGAACTTAGGAGGTGGCAGATTCCAAGCAGAGTAGGCAACAGGAGCACCAACATTTGATACTTTGCCTCTCAAGATCATGTCTAGCCGGCTCACCAAATCCTTAGCAGGAATTCTCCTATTGGTAACCCGAGTGGAGTTAGTAACACCACTGTACAAGTAAGCCGGGTATGCTCTGTCCTTTAGGGGTTGGATGTTCTTAAAAACAAAATCAGCAACCACAGCTTCGGCGACCAGACCTCTTTCCTTCAGCAGATAGACTTCAGCAAGCAGAACCTTAGCCTCTGTTACTTCCAAAGCAGTGGGAGACTCAATCCAACTTGGAGTGCGCACATCTGGCTGTCTTCTCGACCGGGGAGGGAGGGACTTGCCGTGGTTTTGCACAATAAACCATTCAAGACGCCACCCCTTAATGTTGTCCTTAAGCGGAATATCAAGATATTCGTTTTCCTTCCGCGCCGCATTTCCAGACTCGCACCACCCACAAGTTGGTGCTGACCCCCAGCCATCCCAGGTCGACAATGGTACAGATACTTCCATAAACCAAAGTGGGGAAGAACTCCAAGGTAGGCCTCGCACAGGTGAACAAAGATAGAGATTTGCAGAATGTAATTGAGATTTAGATGAGTTAGGTTCAGATTGTAAAAGTCAAGGAGGCCGCGGAAGAAGGGAGAAATGGGAAGAGCAAGGCCGCGGACAAGAAATGGAACATAAACAACGGACTCGTGGGTATCCTCTGTTGGGACAGTAACCCCACGACAAGTCCGCCAAGAACAAAGCTCTTTCGGAGGAAGAATTCCAACTCAACAAGGTGAAGGAGATCCGATTCCGAGACAACAGACATGTGGTTACCTGCGAAAGGCAACTGGCTATTGGAGTCGATGGGAGGAATGAGCACTGCAATAGAATTTTGGTTCTTCCGCTTGGGCGCCATCGCAATCTTGTTAGCGGATTGAAGGGAAGCGAAATTAGAGGGAAGCAGAGTAATATTTGGAGGCAAAAAGGTGAAGTTAGGGCTTAGAACGCAGAGGCGTGCGACGACGTGATATAAATGGGGTTTTCCCGGGTCACACACCGTTTCTAAAAGTGCCAAGTCATCACTCGGAAAAAGCAAAGACGTCCTCGCATAACTCGGCAGCTACCTCTAAAGCGCCAACGTGGCTCAGCATAACTCGGTAGCTACCTCTAAAGCGCCGACGTGGCCCAACATAACTCGGCGGCTATTTCTAAAACGCCGACGTGGCCTAGCCTAACTCGGCAGCTACCTCTAAAGCGCCGACGTGGCCCAGCATAACTCGGCGTCTATTTCTAAAGCGCTGATGTGGCCTAGCCTAACTCGGTTGTTACCTCTAAAGCGCCGACGTGGCCCAATATAGCTTGGCCGTTACCTCTAAAACGCCGACATGGTCCAGAGCAGCTCGGCAGTTATCTCTAAAAAAATGCCGGCAATGCATAACTCAGCCGTTTCCTCCATGTAAACGCCAGCAGAACCAAATGCGACTCAGCAATTACTAGTCATTACTCGGGTGTTACCTCTAAGAACAACGACAACGCTAGGAATGAATACAAGCTATCGATTGACTATAAAAGAGCAATGGAAAAACAAAGATGAGAGACTCAGAACAAGTCGAAATTTTCTTCAATATATTGATAAGGGAAGTCCTTCCACAAACTCAAAGACCAACTCATTATGAGCCGACCTTTCTTCCCTTTTTCGCTACATTACATTACTCCACTACCACACTACTTACACTACTCTATACTACTAACTACTACTATAATATTCCATTATTACTAATACTACTTCTACTGCTACTTATCTATACTAATATTTATGCCAGCGGCGCTTTGCCGCTGGCCCTGCCGCTGTCGTCCTTGTTGCTGTTGTCGTCGCCCTCGTCATCGCCGTCGCCACCGCTCCCCTCCTCGGACGAGTCAGAGGAGTACTCCTCGTCCGAGGAGACCTCCGACTCATCCGAGCCCTCGAGTCCGGAGCGCTCGACGGCCCGGATGTACATCCACACCTCGGCGGTGATCCCCTGGGAATCGTCCGAGTCATCGGACGACACCGAGGGAGAGGCGTATGCTGGCGACCCCTCGGACTCGGAGGAGAACTCCTCCTCCGAGTACTCGGAGTCACCGAAGTCCTCGGAGGGGGGACTTGGCTCGTGCTTTCGCTTGTCACCGGAGTGGTGCGATGAACTTCCGCCTTTCTTGCTCTTGCCCATGGTGGAGTAGAAGAGAAGAGAAAAGAGGAGAATAAGCAACAAATGGCCGAGAGATGTGTGAAGACACCAGTGAAGCAAGCACTCTATTTATAGGGGCGGGAGGCAACTGCTCATCTCCTACCACGGTCACTGAACAGTCACAAATACTCAATATGCAATTCAAATCGTCTGGAAACAAGTCCGGCAGCAGACACCGTTTCACGTAACACGACACCCATTGGGACTGAAGTCAACTGCTTGGACGATATGATTACACCCCGCGATCACGTCAAGTTACTACTCAGGGGCAGTTTGCTAAACGCTAAGTGCACCAAGCCGTCCCTTGGCTACACCCATTGGGGGGAGGACGTCCAGGAATTTTCAATAGATTTTCCCAAGCAGTCGCATCCATACAGTATACGCAATGAATGTATCAAGACAGAAGGAAGATATCGATAGAGATCGGAGGAAAGCCAAAAATAGCTGCTGAAGTACAAGTCTAATCAATAGAATCATTGAAGCACGGAGCGAAATGAAGACCAGCCAAAGAGCCATCTACAGGACGTCCAATCTGTCGCCGATCCAATAAATTTCAAACCTAACAGGACATGGGTAGACCGCATTACTAATCTCAAAGGCAAAACCATATACTGATCTCTAAAGCATAAAGCTGATGATATAATGCTGAATTATAAGGCATTCGACGAAGATAAAATGATGATTTCTAAAAGCATGAGATGAAGACCTTTGAGTGGATTATTTTCAGTAATCCACTCAAAGCTCGAGGGCTACACCCATTGGGTGCACCACCAGTGCACCCAATGAATCATTAATCCTAGAAGACAAATGCTGATCTCTAAAGCATGAACTAATGATGAAATGTTGATTTCTAAAGCATAAGACAAAGATAAACCAACGACTTCTAAAAGGCAGGAAATGAAGACCTTTGAGTGGATTATCTTCAGTAATCCACTCAAAGCTCGGGGGCTACACCCATTGGGTGCACCTTCGGTGCACCTAATGAATCTCCAACCTCCAAAAACGAAGTGCTGATCTCTAAAGCATAAGCTGACCGATCAAAGCTCAGAAGCAATGACTTGACAAGCGTACTGTCAAAGCATCCACATTTTAAAAAATCAAAACTACAAGCTGGACCTAGAATCTTTGGGCCAATTATTTCAAAATCAACTCAAAGATTGGGGGCTTGTGGGGGACAGATATCCCCCGGGTCCACTAGAAGGCTAGAAGACCTCGCGAAAGGCCTTGGGCCCATTATTTCGCAAGGCCATCCCTTCGTGGGCCTGGGGAGGAATGTCTGGCAGAGTAGGTCGATGCAGGATTGGATCAACTCGAGCCCAAGCAGCCCAATACATTTAAGCATTATCCACTACAGTGATCCGATTCTCCCGCGCTGCGCCCTCTGGCATCGGAACTAAATGATGATAAGTCGGCAGAATTATAGGAAGATAGGCTCAGTCGGTTCACTATTACTTAGGCACATGTTGTTATCATATCCGCATGTAACGCCCCACGGTCGAGTATATAAGGCCTAAGGGGCACCCCCTCAAACAATAACTCACTCATTAGCCGTCTACTCAACTCTCTAGTATCCCTCATACCAGAGAACTCCCCTGTAACCCCACCACATAAAAGATCCACACCAGAAAGTAGGGTGTTACGCCTCTTTAAGCAGCCCGAACCTGTATAAAATTGTCCACTGTCTCTCGTGCATCTAGCACGAACCATCGAGCTACAGTCGGTAACACCACCCTACTCCAAAAAGCACCTCGAGGGGTAACCCCGGGTGCACGGTAGGACCCAAAACACCGACACATACCGCCCCACAATCCTCACAGCTCCATCCTCTACTTCACGCACGAACGCGACTGGGTTCTGGCCGCGCAAATCCAAAGCGAAGGTAGGACTTCCCACCAGTTGCTCGCCCAAGGTAGGCATCTGGCGAGGGCACACTTCACCAAGCACCTAGCCATGCGCCAAAGGCCACACTCCACAACCGATGAATTCCTCAACCAAATCACACCCGCTACACATGCGGGCAGCGCACCGGAGGGCCCCTTCGTCCTCATCGTCCTCCGCCACCTCAAACGGTGGGAATGCCACATAAAAGTGGGAGCACATTACGGCCGCGGGGAGCCCTGGGAGGTCTTCGTTTTCCCCTCCCGAAACATAAAACCAATAGTCCCACCAGTTGCCCCACTTATTCCGAGCACAAGGAACTAATTCCACGACTTCCACCGAAGTCTTTCCGGTCCTCGGCGTGAAGGTGCACGATCCAAATTGCACAATCTTGTTTCCAATCTCCTCTTTTGCCAGTGCAGATAATAGTTCTTGGCGAAGACCTCTACAGATGGCTGACTGCCATACGAAGTCACCGCCCAGACATACTTCACCAGGGCAACTACAACGTTGGGTGTCAACTGGTGGACCTAGACATCGAACCTCTGCAAGATCTCCACCACGAAACAATGTGCCGGAAGGCGAAGGCCAGCGACGAAGAATGCTTTGAACACAACTAATTCACCCTCAGGCTTAGGAATCTCCTCAGCGCCCGGGACGCGCCCAACACTGTCACCAAAGTACCCCAACTGCTGCATCTCCTGCACGCGAACCGAGGAAATCCTCGAGGTGCCGAACTCCACCGTGTGGCCCGGCTGTAACTCCATCACCGCCAAATCGCCTAGGGTATCCTCGAAAGACGAATCGATCGGCGACGCACTCGCAACAGATGAGGAGGAAGACATTGCTACGTACCATCGGCGGCGGCACGTGGTCTGCTTGACGCGGGCCAGATCTTCGAAGCAGAAGAACAAAGGAGGGCAGGCGAGCAGGCGAGCGATTTGAAAAAGCTAGGGTTTTTCGGCGCACGCAAGGGTAAGCGACAGTCCCAGCCATGCTGCCTTTTTATAGACATGACGTGGCGCTTCAGGAAACACGCAGTCCAACAGTACCACGTCCATCAACGGTCACCTCAAAAACCCTCGCGGGACCACATCGAGCAAGGGCAGCGTCTCCACCATCTAGCGACGTCTTCGGCACCAGATGACAAAGTCGAACTAGTCCCTGGGAGGGCAAATGTTGGGGCGAAGGCAAAGACGCTACCCTTCGCTCGATGCCTTTGTCGCCTCGCTACACCAACGAAGACCACACACGAGCAGTCTCCCTTCGTCCTCTCCATTTCAAGACGAAGGCAAGACTTCGACGAAGTCTGCTAGTCCCACGTCCTCATCGCGCTCGGAGGCCCATGTGGGATTCGACCCACTGTAACGGGCCCCGCACGTATAAGCGTGTTACAGGCCTCATCTGTAATAGCCTTTTCTGTAATGACAATCTGTAACCTCCCCATGTGGGAATATTCTGGGGATAGTCCAGGTACCCGAGGGCATAAACATCCTTACCAGAGGACAGTGGACACTTGGGTACCTATAAATACCCCCGTATAGTTCCCTTGAGAGGCCAGATTAATAGAGCTATTGCCATTCCCCGTTGAACTTTGCAAGCACTCTCTCCATTCTCCCGTTGGATCCACTTTCCCAGAAGAGCAAGTGCCAACACTTAGCATTCTTCATTCCAAATCGCTTGAAAAGATCTTGAGTGTACTTCGTTTGGGAGATGAAGGTGCCGTCCTTGAGTTGCTTCACTTGGAATCCAAGGAAGTAGGTCAACTCGCCCATCATCAACATCTCGAACTTTTGCATCATTACCCTGCTAAACTCCTCACAAGACTTTTGGTTAGTAGAACCAAATATTATGTCATCGACATAAATTTGGCAAACAAAAAGATCACCATCACAAGTCTTTGTAAAAAGAGCGGGATCAGCTTTCCCAACCTTGAAAGCATTAGCAATAAGAAAATCTCTAAGGCATTCATACCATGCTCTTGGGGCTTGCTTAAGTCCATAGAGCGCCTTAGAGAGTTTGTACACATGGTCGGGATACCTGTCATCCTCAAAGCAGGGGGTTGTTCCACGTATACCTCCTCCTTGATCGGTCCATTTAGGAAAGCGCTCTTCACGTCCATTTGAAACAAATTAAAGGAATGGTGAGCGGCATAGGCTAATAAAATCCGAATTGATTCTAACCTAGCCACAGGAGCAAAAGTCTCCTCAAAATCCAAACCTGCAACTTGGGCATAACCTTTTGTCACAAGTCGAGCCTTGTTTCTTATCACCACTTCGTGCTCGTCTTGCTTGTTGCGGAACACCCACTTGGTTCCCACAACGTTTTGCTTTGGACATGGCACCAGGCTCCAGACTACATTCCTTTTGAAGTTGTTGAGCTCTTCCTGCATGGCCAACACCCAGTCCGGATCCTGCAAGGCCTCTTCTATCCTGAAAGGCTCAATAGAAGAGACAAACGAGTAATGCTCACAAAAAGTAGCTAATCATGAGCGAGTAGTTACTCCCTTGTTGATGTCACCTAGAATCTGATCGATGGGGTGATGTCTTTGGATTGTTGCTCGGACTTGGGTTAGAAGGGCCCGTGGTGCTTCTTCCTCCATAACCTGTTCTTCCTGTGCTCCCCCTTGATCATGTTCCTCTTCTTGAGGTACCTGTACATCATCTTGAGTTGGGGGATGCACTAGTCTCGAGGAAGAAGGTTGATCTTGTTCCTGTAGTTCCTATGGTCGCACATCTCCTATCGCCATAGTTCGCATTGCGGCCGTCGGAACCTCATCCTCATCTATATCATCAAGATCAACTTGCTCTCTTGTAGAGCCATTAGTCTCATCAAATACAACATCTCTAGAGACTTCAACTAATCCTGATGATTTGTTGAAGACCCTATACGCCTTTGTATTTGAATCGTATCCTAGTAAAAACCCTTCTACTGCCTTGGGAGCAAATTTTGAATGTCTACCTTTCTTCACTAGAATGTAGCACTTGCTCCCCAAAATACGAAAATAAGAAACATTGGGTTTGTTACCAGTAAGGAGTTCGTAGGAGGTCTTCTTGAGGAGACAATGCAGATAGAGCCGGTTTATGGCGTGGCAAGCTGTGTTCACAGCTTCCGACCAAAACCTCTCAGGCGTCTTGTATTCTCCAAGCATCATTCTCGCCATGTCAATTAGCGTCCTGTTCTTTCTCTCTACCACACCGTTTTGCTGTGGTGTGTAGGGAGCGGAGAACTCGTGCTTGATGCCTTCCTCCTCAAGAAACTCTTCAACTTGTAGATTCTTGAACTTGGACCCATTGTCGCTTCTTATCTTCTTCACCTTAAGCTCAAACTCATTTTGAGCTCTCCTTAAGAAGCGTTTTAGGGTCCCTTGGGTTTTGGATTTGTCTAGCAAAAAGAAAACCCAAGTGAAGCGGGAAAAATCATCAACTATAACAAGCCCATACTTACTTCCCCCGATGCTGAGATAGGCAACAGGACCGAAGAGATCCATGTGAAGGAGTTCCAGTGGTCTTGATGTTTTCATCACATTCTTGATGTGATGAGTGCTTCCCACCTATTTCCCTGCCTGACATGCTGCATAAGGTCTGTCTTTCTCAAAACAGAAATCGATTAGTCCTAACACATGATCTCCCTTTAGAAGCTTATGAAGGTTCTTCATCCCAACATGTGCTAGACGGCGATGCCAAAGCCAACCCATATTAGTCTTAACTATTAAGCATGCATCTAGATTGGCATTCTCTTTCGAAAATCAACTAAATAGAGCTTGCCGTCTAATACACCCTTAAAAGCTAATGAACCATCACTCCTTCTAAAGACAGATACATCAATATTTGTAAATAAACAATTGTAGCCCATGTGACACAATTGACTTACAGATAGTAGATTATACCTGAGCGACTCTACTAGAAATACATTTGAAATCGAGTGCTCGTTCGTGATAGCAATCTTGCCCAATCCTTTAACCTTGTGTTGGTTCCCATCTCCAAAGATAATTGTATCTTGGGAATCCTGGTTCTTCACGTAGGAGGTGAACATCTTCTTCTCCCCCGTCATGTGGTTTGTGCATCCGCTGTCGATAATCCAGCTTGAGACCCCGGATGCATAAACCTGCAAGGAATTTAAGCTTGGGTCTTAGGTATTCAACTTTTGTTGGGTCCCACAACGTTAGTCACAACAGTTTTTGGAACCCATATGCAAGTTTTGTCTCCCTTGCATTTGGATCCCAACTTCCTAGCAACCACTTTTTCATTTTTACATAAAAGCACAAATGAAGCATTGCAAGCATGATAAACAGTAGTAGGTCCATTGCAAACTTTCCTAGGAGCATGAGAAGCAGCATAATTTCTCCTAGGCCTACTTCTACCATGTGCATAAGTAGAGCTTGATGCAAACATAGCATGTGAATCATGATAAATAGGTAAAGCAGCATGATTATAACTCCTATCATGATGAGAAACTTTCTTAACATGAGCATAAATGTAAGCATGGTTCCTTTGATCATGTGAAGAATATGAGCTACTAGCCATAGGAGCCTTCCCTTTCTCCTTGTTGAGACTGGAAGTCCTTTGGCTCGTTAAGTTCTTGGTTTTCTTTTGAAAACCAAGTCCATCCTTAATTGAGGGGTGTCTACCAATAGTGTAGGCATCCCTAGCAGATTTTAGTTTATCATAATCATCTTTGCAAGTCTTAAGTTGAGCATTAAGACTTGCAAAGCAATAGTAGTAGCATGTTTATCAAAATCAACATTTTACACCTATTGCAAATAACAACATGATCTACACATGAACTAGTTGCGTTTACTTTCTCTAGCTTAGCATTTAATTCATCATTTAAATTCTTTAAGCTAGAGAGCGATTCATGACAAGCAAACAACTCAGAGGATAACATTTCATTTCTCTTAATTTCTAAAGCAAGAGATTTTTGAACGCTAATAAATTTATCATGCTCTTCATACAAAATGTCTTCTTGCTTTTCTAGCAATCTATAATTTTCATTAAGGGCATCAATTAATTCATTTATTTTGTCTATTTTAGTTCTATCTAATCCCTTAAACAAATCAGTGTAATCTACTTCATCTTCAGATGACTCTTCATCACTGGAAGAAGTATACTTGGGAGTGTCCCGAATACGTACCTTCTTCTCCTTAGCCACAAGGCATGTATGGCGTTCGTTGGGGAAGAGTGAAGATTTGTCGAAGGCCGAGGCAGCTAGTCCTTCATCGTCGGAGTCGGATGAAGAACAGTCAGAGTCCCATTCCTTTCCAAGATGTGCCTCGCCCTTCGCTTTCCGGTAGTTCTTTTTCTTCTCCCTTTTTTCGTTCTTTTCTTGTCCCTGGTCATTATAATTATTGGGGCATTGAGCTATGAAATGACCAGTCTTACCATATTTGAAGCAGGAGCGCTTTCCCCTTTGTTTTATTCTTGTTGGGGTATTCCTTGCGTCCTTTCAAGGCGGTTTTGAAGCGCTTGATGATGAGCGCCATTTCATCCTCGTTGAGCCCGACAGCCTCCACTTATGCTACCTTGCTGGGTAGCGCCTCCCTACTGTTGGTTGCTTTGAGAGCAACAGGTTGTGGCTCATAGACGGGTAGTGGACCGTTTAATGCATCGTCCACGTATCGTGCCTCCTTCACCATCATGCGCCCACTTATGAATTTTCCAAGGATTTCCTCAGGCATCATCTTGGTGTACCTAGGGTTTTCACGAATAAGGTTGACAAGATGGGGGTCAATAACTGTAAATGACCTGAGCATGAGTCAGATGACATCATGATCCGTCCATCTTGTGCTTCCGTAGCTTCAAATTTTGTTGACTAGGGTCTTGAGCCTGTTGTAGGTTTGTGTTGGCTCCTCTCCCCTGATCATCGCGAACCTCCCCAGCTCCCTTCCACCAGTTCCATTTTGGTAATCATGGTGGCATCATTTCCCTCATGAGATATCTTGAGGGTGTCCCAGATTTGTTTGGCGTTGTCCAAGCCACTAACCTTGTTATATTCATCCCTGCAAAGAGATGCTAGCAAAATAGTAGTGGCTTGGGCATTTTTATCAATTTGCTCATTGATAAACATAGGATTATCAGAACTATCAAAGTGCATCCCATTTTGTACAATTTCCCATATACTAGGATGGAGAGAGAATAAATGACTATTCATTTTATGACTCCAAAACGAATAGTCCTCTCCATCAAAGTGTGGAGGTTTTCCAAGGGGAATTGATAGTAAATGCGCATTTGAATTGTAAGGAATGCGAGAATAGTCAAAAGAGTAATTCTGATTGACCATTTTATTTTTCGATGAAGAGTCGTCGTCGTCATCATCCCTTGGTGAAGAAGAGGAGGCGTCGCTGTCGTAGTAGATGATCTTCTTGATGCATCTCTTCTTCTTCCCGTCCTTCTTCTTGTGACTCGAGCCTGAGTCAGCGGGCTTGTCATCTCTTGGCTTGTTGAATATGAACTCCTTCTCCTTGTCATTGACCACCATCCCCTTACCCTTAGGATCCATGTCTTCAAGCGGTTAGTCCCTTAGATGAAGAGTACGACTCTGATACCAATTGAGAGCACCTAGAGGGGAGGGTGAATAGGTGATCCTGTGAAATCAAATACTAAATAGCCACACACTTGATTATAAAAGTGCGAGTTAATCAAGTTGCTATGAGGCGAGCTCTTGCGAACAAAACAATCACAGACAAAAGCAGCACAAGAGACACGGTGTTTTATCCCATGGTTCGGCCAAGTATAACACTTGCCTACTTCCACGTTGTGGCGTCCTAATGGACGAGGGTTGCACTCAACCCTTTTCAAGTGATCCAATGATCAACTTGAATATCATGGTCTTTTCTTTTTAGAGTATTCTTCCCGTTTGCGAGGAATATCCACAGTTTGGAGCCTGTCGCCCTTACAATGATGATCACACAAGAAGCACAGTAGTAAGAGAGGGAGAGCAACACACGCAGGACTCAAATCAGCAACACACACACAAGCCAAGACTTGAGCTATAGTATATGTCCGGTGCACGATCTCCTTCCATATCAGGCGCAGCCGACCGTTGGGCCTCGGGACCGGTTGGCGCACCGAATAGTCCGATGTGCCCAACCGACTGTTGGAGTGGGCCACGCGTCGCCCGCTGATTGCGTAGCCGACCGTTGGCCGCGAGCGCCTTTGGCTCACCGGACAGTCCGGTGCACCATCAGACAGTCCGGTGCACCATCGGACAGTCCGGAGATTTTTAGCCGCGGCGCCTCCTCCTTTTCCCGAGAGCGACGAGTTCGTCGCCGAAGACTTGGGCGCGGGCGCTGATGACTCACCGGACAGTCCGGTGCACCACCAGACAGTCCGGTGATTTTTAACCACGTTGCCCTGCCGATTCCCGAGAGCAGAGACTTCGCCGCCGGGCTAGCCTGAGCACCGGACACTGTCCGGTGCGCCACAGGCTGGTGCTGGTTTGGCTGATTACAGCCACTTCTTCTCTGTCTCTTTTCATCTTTTCTTGGCTATGTCTCTAGCACTTAGATAAACATGTTAGTACCTAAAAACAATTTATTAAGTCTAGAAACATACCTTGTTCTTTGATGTGCACTTTTCGCCTACTTAGCACACGAGAGTTTAAAAAAATGTGTTGGGCATTCAATCACCAAAACAATTATAGAAATGGCTTAGGGGCACATTTCCCTTTCAGTAAGGTAGTCCTTCACTAGCTTTTCTAGTTAGTCAGCCAAAGGCGTCCCATACCACCCTTGTGGTAGCACTGTTTTCTCTGGTGGTCGCTCCATGTTCCAATTAACATAATGATCTTATCAAGAACAGTAAATAACAAGCTGATAATAAAAGTGTGATCATGATTAATGTGTATCTCCATACCCAAAACCACATAAAGCAATAGCAAGTACTACCCAAAAAGTTCAATGGAATCAAGGTATAAAGATAGTCAAACTAGGGTAACCTAAAGAGTCCATCAAAATTAACCTATGCAGATCATTATGATTAAGAAGAACATGACTGAGTAAAAAGAAGTGATCAAGGGCACAACTTGCCTTCAACGAGCTCCTACTCAGCAGTCTCCACCTGCTGAACCCATGGATCCTCTATAGCTTGCTCGTCTACTCGCAACAATACAAACACACATGGTATAATAGAAATTAACATCACATCAAACAACAGATCAGAATGTATGATAATATTCTACGCTGCGTAATGAGATCGTAGGAACAAGAATTACCAAATTTAGAATTACGGTTATTTAGTTATGAATTTCTAAAGTTATTTAGCACCTAGAATAGATTAATTCAAGTGAACAATTTTATTCCAAGTTACATGGCTAAACAGTGTTACTAGTTGATAGATAATATTAATACAAAATTATTGCAACTGGAATGGGTCAATTTGGAGATAAAATGAATCAAATATGAATTATACAAGTTTCTGGAATTATTTTTGTATTAAAAATCAATTTCTATAATTAATTATATATTTCTTTATTTCCCTGGACTGCGCACTAAATACCAAAAAGATCAAGGGCTAACCCAGAAGACTTACACAAGCACAGAAAACCCCAAGTTGGACGACGGGTTGATTTCATTTAACCCGAGGGTCTTATTTGCAAAGCGTGCAAGCCGAAGAGGTATCAGCCTGATCTGGCCGTTGGATTAGATTTGGACGGCACAGATTCAATAGATCTTTAAACAAACCGGTACGCCACATGGGCCCCTGGATTTAGATCCAACGACCCACAACCTGTCTAAGCATCAACCGTCTGATTCAAACGACCGGTCCAGATCTAAACAAACGAACAGGTACGCCTATTCTAATCCACGCCGTTCATGCAGATCCGGCGGTCATGGTTTAACGCGTCGAAACGATACCTAAGATCTAATATCGGCCATCCCTTTTCAATCCAACGGGTGAGCGCCCTCGTCTATAGCCAGTCACCCGATGAGGCGGCACCACCCGACTTGCGGTGGCGCGTTGCCGGAGAACACGTGATCTTTGCCCTGAGAGAACGATTCCCCACCACGGTGCATGCTACTCGATGAGAATCAAGTGTAAAACTCGGTTGGGGCCACGTACCGGTGTTTGGTGATGACGCATAGCCCACGACGAAGTTGGATCCGCGACACAACAAGAGCTCCGTCAAGGAATTCCGGTGACCCCGGTGCAAAATTCCCTAGCCCGATAGGATGTATGGATCCCCGACGATTATACGAACCCCGCTAGACCCGCACACAGGCTCCCGAGCGGCGACCCAACGTACGGTGGCGGAAGCAGAGCACGGCGATGCGAAAATGCGCCCGACGGTGATATGGGACACAACTACGTGCCTATGGTGGGGCATGAGGGTAAGGGAAAGAGAGGGTCGCGTCAAGAGCTCCCTTATAACGACCAAGGCGAGGTGGAGGAGGGTCGGTCGGCTGTTCCCAGGAGAGCCACCGCACAATCCGCGCGGTTCGTTGCAACGGTGAGCGGCGAGTTAACAGGTGGGGTCACTTTTCCAGCGGCAGACTAACAGAAGCGCGCGCGGACTCAGTGAAAGGAACAGGTGTGGGAGTGGCCAACTTCGGGGGCCCACCTGTTGGCGCAAATATCCCGCGGCCAGAGTGTGCGTAGGACGCGAACACGTGGGGCCCACGCTACAGTGGCACAGGGGGTTTGGGCTGCGCGATGACAGTGGCCGAAGTAGGCCGAATTTCCCCGTGCGACCCAGTTAAGCTAGAATTCTCCTTTTTCTTTTATTCTATTTGAATTTCCCTTTACAAATTTGAATTTGGTATTCAATTTCTAAATTTTTCCTGAGTTTCCACGACATAAGTACACGAACAAAAAAAATACCGGCATGATACAATCTTTTATTTTTATTTATTATTATAATATTATTATTAGTTATTGTTATTATGTATTTAGGGGATCCATCCACATTAATTGCTATTTCATATATCTATGCATATGTGCTCAAGGAAAGGGCAATGTAGGTAATGCACATCCAGAACTTCTATCTCCTTTATTTTTTACAAATTGGGTATTACAAATCCTACCCCCCTTAAAATAATCTCGACCTTGAGATTAAGAGGAACTAGGAAAGAGGTGGGGAAATTCTATTCATAGCTCTTCTTCTCTCTCCCAAGTAGCTTCATCTTCACCATGATGACTCCATTGCACTTTGCACATTTTGATCACTTTACTCCTTTTAACACGAGTCAAAGTATCAAGGATCTTGATAGGATATTCAGTATAAGTCAGATCATCTTGAACACTAAGATCCTCCATAGGTAGTTTCTCATCAGGTACCCTGAGGCACTTCTTCAATTGAGACACGTGGAAGTCATCGTGTACATCCGCCAGATGATCGGGTAGTTCCAGTTGGTAGGCAACTTCTCCCACTTGCTTCAGGATCAAGAAGGGTCCAATAAAGCGAGGGGACAACTTCCCTTTAACTTTAAATCTCCTCATACCTCGGATCGGTGACACCTTTAGATATACGTGATCACCCTCCTTAAACTCTGACAATCTTCTCCGGGTATCCGCATAGCTTTCTGCCTTGACTGTGCAGTTCTCAAATTCTCCCTTATTTGTCGGACTTGTTCTTCTGCCTCTTGTACAATTTATGGCCCAAAGAACTGTCTTTCATTAGTTTGATCTCAATACAGTGGAGTCCTGCATTTCCTGCCATATAGAGCCTCAAACGGGGACATCTTCAAATTGGCCTGGTAGCTATTATTGTAAGAGAACTCCGCATACGGAAAACTCTTATCCCAACTACCACCATGTTTAAGAGCGCACACTTATAACATATCTTCTAGTACTTGGTTGGTCCTTTCGGTCTGCCCATCAGTTTGAGGATGGTAGGCCGAACTAAAATTCAATCTTGTATCCAAGCACTCGTGCAACTTCTGCCAAAACCAAGAAGTAAACTGAGATCCTCGGTCTGACACGATCTTCTTAAGCACTCTGTGTAAACATAGTATTCGTGCCATGAACAACTCTACGAGCCGGGCTCCTGAATATGTGGTCTTCACTGGAATAAAGTGGGCTACTTTAGTTAGCCTGTCCACAATCACCCATATAGAGTCATACCCAGTATATGTGCGGGGTAGACCCACAATGAAGTCCATGCCAATGTCCTCCCATTTCCACTCAGGTATCTTAAGCGGGTGCAACAAACCGGCAGGTCTTTGATGTTCCGCTTTTACCCTTTGGCAAACATCACATAATGCTACATGTGAAGCAACATCCTTCTTTAGTCCATACCACCAATATTTCTGCTTCAAGTCCTGGTACATCTTGGTGCTACAAGGGTGGATGGAGTAAGCTGAGTCATGTGCCTCCTTCAATATGGTTTCACAAAGACTGTCGATCTCAGGAACACAAATCCGGTTCTTGAACAATATCGTGCCCTGCTCATCCTCCGTGAAATCTGGGCCTCTACCTTCAGTTATCAGATCTTTGATCTCCTGAATTTTGGCATCATCGATCTGACCCTTTCGTATTTCTTGCTCTAAGGCGGGCTCTACCTCTATGGTAATTCCTTCGGTATAAGCAACTATCCCCAGATTGAGCTTCTCAAAATCTTCTACTAACTCATCTGGTAACTGGGTTACAATAGCTGCATGGACATGCTCCTTCCGACTCAAGGCATCCGTAACCAGATTCGCCTTGCCCGAATGGTAGTGAAATTCCAAGTCATAGTCCTTGATGAGCTCCAACCAACGGTGTTGCCTAAGGTTGAGATCCTTCTGAGTGAAGATATATTTTAAGCTCTTGTGATCGGTGTAGACTTGGCACTTGGTTCCCATAATATAGTGTCTCCAAATCTTGAGTGCATGCACTATGACTGCCAGTTCTAAGTCATGAGCGGGGTAATTCAACTCATGTTTCCACAACTGGCGAGACATAAGCTATGACATGTCCTTCTTGCATAAGTACACATCCCAAGCCCTGGCGAATTGCATCACAATATATATCAAAATTCTTCTGTAGATCTGGCATCACCAACACTGGAGCAGCCATCAATTTGAACCTCAATTGATTGAAACTCTCTTGGCATTGCCAGGTCCATTTAAACTCCTTGCCCTTATCCAACAATGAGGTCATAGGCTTAGCAATCTTGGAGAACCCTTCAATGAATCCCCGGTAATAGCCCGCGAGTCCCAGGAAACTCCGGACCTGTCACACCTAGATTTAAAGGACAAAGCCGGGTGCATCTCATACATGCGCCAAAGAAGACAACATATATAATAACAGAGTGTATAGAGATAAATGTCACAATATAATCGGAGTACTTATTACATAGCGGAAGTCTTACAAAATAAAATATAAATATAGATCGAACTAAAATCCATCCTTGGCGCCAGAAAGTCAACTAGGAGATGCCACCTAGGTCAAATTGAACTCCTTGATGTGTGGCTCCTCTTGAACCACCTGTTCTTCTCATGTGCGGGGTGTGAGACAGCAAGGGTGAGCTCACGCATGTGCATTGCTCAACAAGTTATGGGGAATAATGTGCATGAACTCACCAAAGGTGGGAGTTCATGTGAAGTGTAAGGCTGATCAACAAAATAAAGGTTGAAGCTGAGCATTGCTTTTATGAGTTGGTCAAAATTTTATTAGCAATTACTAAGTATAAGTAAATACCAAATCTTAGTAATAATAAGTAAAAGTAATAATAAAATAATCCCAATGCAATGAAATGATAAATTGAGTTTAATTCCATAAATTAATCATGTGAGGGTCCGAGCTGCTCATGACCGTATAGCACGACTGATATACCGGTTTTACACTCTGCAGAGGTTGCACATCTTTACCCATAAGTCATGTTACCCATCTACCAAGGGGTCATGAATCCCATACACCTCTACCAAGGAAGCGAGGCAGGGTAAGACTATGAGGCCTTTACAAAGTTCCACTAGCTTCAAAAAACCCGCTACAGTTTCTAGGAAGCTCCAGTGCAAGGATCCCTCGCCTGACCGCCATCGCAGCAAAATCAACCCAAGGACCTCCCTACACTGACCACTCCCCTACTGCCCTGGCCCTTTTAGGTAAGGTAGTCATCCACTAGCTTTCCTAGTTAATCAGCCAAGGACATCCCATACTACCCTTGTGGTAGCACTGTTTTCTCGGGTGGTCGCTCCATGTTCCCATTAACATAATGATCTTATCTTGAACATAAATAACATAACATAATAATAGGAACATGGATATAATAAAATATTAACCCAAAACCACATAATGCAATAGCATAACTACCCAAGTGAATCAGGGGTAAACAAGGTAAACAGGATAAACATACTAGGGTGGCCTATTGGGTCCCATCAAAATTAAACATATGCATTGAATAGTGATAATAAAGAATATTATTGGGTAATAAAAGTGGATCAAGGGCACAACTTGCCTGGGACTTGAGATTCCAGTTACTAGGGTGATTCTTCGGATCCTCGTGACCGCACTGCTAGTCGTAGCAATACAAACAAACATGGTATAGATAAAATTAACATCACACCAAACATTAGTGCAAACTGAATAATAATGATCTACGCGAAGCTACGAGATCGTGGGAACGAGAACCACTAAGATCGGAGTTATGACTAAGGAGTTATGATTTTATAGAGAATTTATGTGATTAAAATATTATACTATATAATAAATTGGTTAATATAAATCATATGAGAGGTTATTCTCTAAATAACTATCTACACTTTAATCCACATTATAAATTGACCTTAGATCATATTTTAGAATATAATAATGGTGAGTAGATTAACAAAACTAACCAACATAAGTTAAATAAAGACCTAATTATAAAAGAATGAAACATGGTACAATAAATGTTGTTATTGCATAGTAAATGTTTATACGAGACTAATGCAACTGGAACGAGTCAATTCGGATTTAAAACGAAAGGGTTATGAATTTCTGAAGGTTTTATGTATTTGATACAATATTAATTAAGAAATAAATCTTAAAGTGGCTTTCATGTCAAATCAATGGCACTATTTTATAAACAATAATATTATAAAATGATAGGAACTAGAATGACTCAATTTGGAATTAGTATGAATTTTATATGAATTAAACAAATTCTAGCATTTGTTTTCACAATCAAAATCATTTTCTAATTACTTTTACTGGATTTTCTATTTCCTGGATAGGCGCATAATTAGAACAAATGCCAGGGGCCATTGCGCAAATATTTCTAAGACTCAGACTTCCACTGCCAGGACTGCGGGTTCTAATTTAACTAAAAACAGGGGCTCCTATGCAAAGAGGTCGGGCCGAAGGGGTATCGGGGTATTTGGGCCGTTGGATCTAAAGCATACGGCGCAGATTAGTCCGAACTCATAAATGAACCGGTATGCGACGGCCATCGTACGATCACGGATCGACGGCCAGAAGACACTCTCACCAGCTTAATCGCGCCAGCCATTGGATCACAGATCCACGACCCGGATCAGCACGCGCGAAGGGCGCCTTGTTCTAATCGCCCACGTCCAACGCAGACCGGACGGATGGCGTCTTTCCCCCATCCATCTCTAATCCTAGCCGTCAGTCAACAGATGAAGGGCATAGACCCCGTCTTCTTCCCCACTCAAGCACCCGCACAGCGGCGCCCCACATGCGCGGTGGCGGCATCGCCGGCCGCATGGAATCATGGCCAGCCCGAGCCCCATTCGTCTCCCCAAGCTGTGCAAAACATGGAACAGACGATTGCGAGACAAACAGGGAAAATCTCACCGAGAATTACGCAGCGGTGAGGCTCCGGCTACGGTGAACCGCGATTCCACGGTGGCGCTTGAACTCCGGTGTGAAATTCTGGCGCTACGGGTCCCAAACCTCCCCCGGTAAGGCCACGAGCACGTCCGCCGCGATCACCCAAGTCCGAACAGCACCAAAGCCGAATTGAAGGTGCAGCGTCCAAGCCCTTCTCTCTGCGCACCCACCTCACCCTCTCGGTTCATAAATGGCGGCTCTTGACGAAAGAGTTAGGGGCAGAGGCCAGGGACTTGAGCTGGACGTGGCAAGAGGTTGCGGCGCTCGGAGGTAATAAATAGGCACGAGAAAAGGGGTATAGGTGCAACGGTCGCCGATTTTAGCGCGACGAAGACGGAGATCCACTGCCCGCATGCGCATGTTCCAGGGAAGACGGAGCTCCTGGCGAGCGGGCCCCACCAGTCCGAGCGGATGCCAAAATGGGCCCACAGGCCAGCGTCGACAGAAGCACGCACAGTGTGAAGTGGGTGGCTGACCAATGGGACCAAGGCGTCGGCACGAGGTGAGCGGCTGTAGAGTGGACCCCGCATGTCAGTCCTATGGTGCGGAGGTCAATGGGCCGCGCAGTGAATTTCTCTGGTGGGCTGGCTGGGAGGGAAATCTGGAAATGGGCCGAGAGCGCGATTTTGGCCCAAAGCGCAGGAATACCTTATTCCTTTTCCTTTTTCTTTTTATTTCCCTATTTTGTTTTCTCTTTTTCATTTCCAAATTTAGGATTTGAATTCAAATTTTTGTAGCATAATTTGCACTCAAATTAATTATTCATCTTGAACATAATAGGGTGGAATTTATTTATTTATGAGTTTATTTTGTATTTTATAATATTTCTTTCCCCTTTTCCATTTTAAATTCCAAATTCAAATTTATGTTTTAATCCAAATCTTCAATTTAAATTCAAACTTGTGGTACATCTGTACTTAGACTGAATGTTCTATTTGGTCATACCCAAAATTTGACAAAGTTATCCATTTATAGATTTATTTTATGTTATATGATATTTGTCTCTTTCCTTCTCTTTTTGTTTCTTTTCCTATTTTCATTCTCTTGATTTTCAAATCTAAATCTAAATTTGTTTGTTATGAGTCTCACCATGGATCAAAATGTACCAAATTCACATATTGGTGTAAAGAAATATATTCTTATTCATATATTTTATTTTAATTGATTTATTGGTTTTGTAGATGTTTGAATCATTCATAGTACTCATATTGTTTTCTTTCTTCTTAGAAAAATAGTAGTTTGGATGTGGGCTAAGAAGTAAAAGTTACTTTAGAAGTAAATATTCATGTAAATAAATGCTTATGGTGCATCATTTAATGATATGCATAATCATTTAGTTGAATAGAAAACTTTTCTATTACTTCTTTTCCAAAATAGTTCTTGGTTTTCAAAATTTAGTCCTCAACATTCATTGCTCAAGTATAAGTTGAGATGTCAGAATGTACTATTTTATTTCTTCGTATATTTATTTTATTATCATTAATAATAATTTAATTTTTATATAGATTTTGGGTCTTACAAATCCTACCCCCTTAACTGAAATCTCGTCCTCGAGATTTGTAAGGAAAGGGTGTATACTCATATGCACACAAAAAAATCCCAGCATGATGCATAATTTATTTGCAACACATGGGGTCAATTAGACCTTATTATTTCTCCCAACATAGTATCATATCAACTACTAACTAAAGTAACATTTAGGTCTTACAAATAGTAATAATATATATGAAAGTGTATTAATCCCTTTTGTGAGTTTTGGTGATTTGGATAACAACACATTTAAAGGTCTAACAAGTTTGCTAAGTGTTGAACAGGAAATTCAGTATGATGAACATACTTGAATAGTGTAGAATGATCAGTGAACAAGGTTCAACACAAGGTCAAATAACCAGTGAGACAATGCAAATGGATATAATATGGTCTCTATATTGGTTTGAATATATGGACAAGTCCTGAGAAATAACTATGCATAAATATGATCATAATAGAGGTTGAAGTGATTAAGAGGATTGGTCAAGCCAAAGTGAATAAGATATGAGGAATCGTGAATTGGCTTGACCATATTACTATTAGTCCATATATGAATATATGAGAATCAAACTAGAGCTTGATTGATCTTAGCAGTTATATCTAGATGACATTCAAGCAAGGTTCACAATATTGAAGAAATGATTCTCTCAATGGATGCTCAATAGGATGTGACTCAAGAATGGCTTGATAGGGTGAAGATAGCAAGGAAAGGGCTTCGAGGAACTAAGCGAAGGTGAAGGCCAAGCGACGGCTTGTAGACCGAGGTACAATGGCTAAGGTGAAGAAGAGAGTACTTGCACTAAGTCGATGAACTAATCAGCTATAAAGAGTTACAACATGTTGATGCATTAGTAAGGTGACTTGAAGCCATGATTTGAACTCATATATGGTGAAATGGTACAAGTCATAGGTTTTGTTTTTTGTTTGCTTCAAAAGGTGAGACAAGGATGTTTGTGATCCTTATGAAGCAACGCCATGGAGAAATCACACATGAGACACCAATTTCTCAAGGAGTTTACTTAACTATATTTTATTTAACTTGAGTATAGGAATCGTCGTACTATCAAGGGTAGGGATGAAAACGGGACGGGTACCCGGAACGGGTACCGGGTACGGGTATCAAAACGGGACGGATTTTCGGATACGGATACGGGTATTTTTGCATCGGGACGGATACGGGTACTACCCGGATAATGAACTCCCGGATACGGGTAGGATACGGAATCGCCAATACCCGACAAATACCCGAAAATACCGGGTAGGATACGGGTACCTCACGGTCGGGTACCCGGTTCCTGAACCGAATCTGTAAATCCCATTTTTCACGTGTTGTTCGGCCCATTAGGCAAGCTAGCCGCCCTGGCCCATTAACGATTTCTAGTTAGGTTAGGCTTAGCCGCTTAGGCGTGGCTGCAGCCTGCAGTTTACCCGGCCAGCCGCCAGGCGCCCAGCCACGGCCACGCACCCCACGGACGAGTACGACGCCACGACGGTCGACGGGACGAAGCCCTCCCTGGCCGTCGATTTGACGGCGCCACCGTGCCTGCTGCCAGAGTGCCAGGTGCCTTCGCCCTTCGCCGACCGCCGTGCCTCCTGCCAGGTGCCTGCGCCGACCGCCGTGCCTCCTGCCAGGTACCTCCGCCGACCGTCGTGCTTGCTGACGTGCCTGCTGCCAGGTGCCTTCGCTGATCGCCGTGCTTGCTGCCAGGTGCCTTCGCCGATCGCCGTGCTTGCTGTCGTGCCTGCTGCCAAGTGCCTGCTGCCACGAACGTGAGAACTGAGAAGCAGAGACCGACCGAGCAGCCAAGCAGCAGAGACAAGACAAGCAGAGCAACTAAGCCAGGTCAGGTGCCTCCACCGTGAGTCCGTGAAGCAGAGCTGCAGATGCTAGAATATTTTCACTAATGAATTAATGGGTGAACATGTTGCATATGTCTGAATTTTTGTACTCATGATTGGCAGTGCCATGGATGTGGATGATATAGTTGATATTGAGAATGAGTCCAATGAGAATAAAGTGCAAGCCCCAACCCCAATTATGGAGGATGTCAATGCTCACAGTGATGACCAAGTTGTTGGTGAACCTTCCGCTGATGCTAATGTTGTTGCTACCCCTTTACTTGGAAAGAAGAAGAAATTCTTGGGTGTTGTTAATCGTGTGGTGAAACAGCGAACCACTACTCCTTTGAGCAAGCTAAAGGCATCCAAGGCAGTAGCATCAAGCAAGGATAGAGCTATTGTTTTAGTGCCATCACTTGCAAAAGGTTTGTATATTTTTAAACTTGCACAAATTAGTTTCGCAAGCTTTATGCAACTAGTAATTTTATGTTAACATTTGTTTTTTGTTACAGTTGTGCAAAGCGCAAGTGCTAGTCAAAGTGCAAATGCAAGTGCAAGTCCAAACGCTCCAAGTGGAAGTCAAAGCGCAAATGCAAGTGCTAGTGGTCAAGGAAGTATTGGAGACAACGAAGAAGAAGAAGAAAATGATGTCAAGATTGGAAAAAAGCTCACTTCATGGGTGTGGGAGCACTTCACAAGGTATGAATTAGAGGTTCAACAATCTGATGGTTCCACTGTTAAGCAACCGTGGGCTAAATGCAACAGATGTGCACATAAAGCTAGGGCAGAAAGTGCTAATGGTACAAAGGCTTTTAGCAACCATTTAAAGTTGAAGCATCAAATCTTGAAAGGTCAACAAATTCTTAGTCAGAGTGGAAATGCCATAGCAACATATAAATATGATGAGAATGCTAGTGTGAGACTTCTATATTATGCCATAATCATGCATGAGTATCCTTTCATTATTGCTCAACACAAGTACTTTTTGAAATTCATCAAATCATTAAGACCATCATTTCCTATGAAGTCTCGTGTTACTGTCCGTAAAGAGATCATGGATATTTATAAGGAGCAAAAGAATCTGTTGTATGCATAATGAATGTTATCAAATCATCAAATCATCAAATGAATGTTATCAATGAATTATTTACATATTATTCTTCTGTCATCACTGCAAAATCAACCACAAAAACCACAAAATGTGTTAGTTCAAAAGAGAGCGAGCTTGTTGCAAATAAAAATACTTGTTTGGTGGATGAGGAAGATGATGAGGTTGATCTTGATGAGTTGTATGCAACAACAAGCAATGAAAAAAAGGTGTCAGAATTGGATTTGTATATGAGTAAGGAGCTAGTGAAGGTCAATGACAACGAAGCAACATTTGATGTCCTATCATGGTGGAAAGGGCAAGTGACAAGTTTTCCTATTCTTTCAACCCTTGATCGTGATGTTTTGTCTATGCAAGTGTCTACTGTTGCTTCGGAGTCTGCATTTAGCTCTGGTGGACGCATTGTTGATGCATTCCGTTCAAGGCTCAAACCAGAAATTATTGAGGCATTGGTTTGTTGTAAAGATTGGAAGATTGCTTCAGAGAAAGGTATTGCTATATTTATAACTTTATGATTCACATCATCATTCAAGACTAATAATATGTTTTATGTTAATTTCAGATTTGGAGATTGATATTAAAACCTTAAGTATAGCTACGAATGCCGTTGACTTGGAGGAGGATGCTGCAATTGAAACTTGAGATGTTCAAGTTCAAGTTACCATAGAATATTGCTGGTTGTTTGGTTGTTGGAACTATGTTTTCTTATTTGCACTTCTTCACTTGTGCTGTTCTGAACTTGACATGATCAAATGACTATATCTATTGTGATTTGTGTTGTTTCATTTTGTGATGTGAAAGTGTTGAACACTTGAACATGTCAATTAATGTCAACTATCTACTATCTGTTATATACTTGTGGGCTTGTGGATTATGCCTAAAAGAGGGGGACATGCTACCGATTTTTTTAATATTGTGGTGATGATTTCACAATGTCCTTGATTAGTAACTTTGAACTGCATGATGTCAATAGGTTTTCTTTCCTATATTTGATCTATCATATGCATAATTCATATCATCGGGACGAACTACCCGACAACTATCCGGTACCTACCCGAGTATTATCCATTATCCGTTTCTTACCCGCCCCGATTATTACCCGGTCCCGTCCTGTATCCGTCCCGAATCTTAACTACCCGTATCCGGTCCCGTATCCGAGAGAAATACATTAGGGTAGGATACGGGATGACCCTGTATCCGGCTGTATCCGGCCCGTTTTCATCCCTAATCAAGGGGGATCCAAAAAGAAGGTTGGTGTTGGTACTAAAGCTCAAAATCCTTGATCTAAAACTTCCATTTTACCCTTGTTAATCCTTAGTGAAAGTATGTAGTACAACCTTTTTAAGTCTATCTTGGCCAAAATTGCTTTTTGGAAAAACAGGTTCAACCGGTTTTAAAACAGGTTCAACCGGTTTTTGCACTGTTCACCTTTTTGAAAATACTGGTTCAGCCGGACACTCAACCGGTTTTTGTCTGGTGGAAACAGGTTCAACTGGTTTTAAAACAGGTTCAACCGGTTTTTGCACTGTTCACTTTTTTTCTGCCAGTCTGCTGTGTCAGCCAAAAAGCTGTGCGCAGCTTTTTGAAAACCGGTTCAACCGGTTTTGAGACCGGTTCAACCGGTTTTTGGGCAGAAAAGTCAAAAACGGCTAGTTTTGGAGCCCCACCTATATATACTCACTCCCACCTCTCTCCTCCACAGAAGAGCACGACTTGGACTCCAATCCTAACCTGAGAAACACCTCCCACTCTCTCTCACACACCTCTTGCCTCTCCCATTTCAAATCTTTGGAGAGAAATCTTTGAGTGAGATTGAAGAGCTGCGATTTTGGTGCTTCATCTCTAAATCCCTCTTGCTCTTCTTGATTCAAGCTTTGGTACTACATCGAGTTCTTTGTGGATTCATTACTCTTGGAGCTTCTAGCTCCTAGACGACTAGGTGTCGCTTGTGAGTCTCCAAATCTTGTGGAAGACCACAAGAAAGTTTGTATTACCCGCTCGTTTGAGCAAAGATTATTGTGTGGGCTTGACCTTTGTGGTCGGCAAAGGGAGGATTAGGGTTGAAAGAGACCCGACTCTTTGTGGGCGCCTCAACGAGGAAGTAGGGCACCTTGGTGGTGTGACCGAACCTCGGGATAAATCTTGTGTCTCTTGTGTTCTTGTTCATTGTGCTTATACATGTTCTTCGTTCTCTCACCATTCCGTGGAAGATTTGTTCATATCTTTTTGGTGTGTGGATCTTGAGAAGTGCCCTTCTCAGATCTACTACTTTGAACCCTGTGGATCATTTAGAACATCTCATTTCCAAAGTTAACTGGGTGAATTTTGAGATCAATTCAGTTTTACCCAGTTTGCTTCTAGTTTTTGTTGAAAATTTTTTAACTTGCCTATTCACCCCCCCTCTAGGCAACTTTCAATTGGTATCAGAGCCTAATCCTCGTTCTAACGCTTAACCGCGTGAGGAAGAGATCATGTCGGGGGGACTAAGAAACGAAAGTGCTTCTAAGCTTGAAAAAGTTGAGGTTGCCTCGACTTTATCTTTTGGTGCAGATGTTGATCCTAGGGCAATAGATCTTGCCATGAGAATCGCCGAAAGGATGTTCCTTAAAATGAAGGAAGATGAGGCGAAGAACAAAATTGAAGAAGAAAATGATCGATGGAGACCAAACGACGAATCCACCTCTTCACAAGGTTCGTCTTTCAAATCCACTTCTCATATGTGCTTTATTGCTAATGGGAGTGACAGTGAAAGCGAAAGTGAGGATGAGGAGGAGCAAGAAAGTGATAGTGAAGATGAGGATGATCTTCAACAATTCTTCGCTCAGCTAAGCAAGAAACATCGGATGAGCTTGCTCAAACTCATGAAAAGAGCGGAAGAACAAAAAGAAACGCTTCATAAGCAAGAAGACTTCCTCATCAGAAAAATTGAAGACTTAGAGAAGTTGACCAAAGAGCATGAGAAGCTAAAGTGCTCTCATGATTATTTGGTCTAAAGGTATGAAGACATTTCAATTGAGCAAATTAAAGTTGTTAATCATTCATCATATATTGCTCAATTAGAAAATAAAAATGCTATGTTCAAGAACACGATAGAAAGGCTAAATATTGAAAATCTAGCTTTGCAAGAAAAACATGATATGCTTGTGTGCTCTCATAATAAATTTATGGATTCACATATCATGTTAGAAATTGCTCATGAGGTTGTGTTAACTAATTTGAAATCATACCAACCTCACTTATGCACATGTACTCAAACAGAAACTATATTATCATGTGCTAACAAATGTTGCTCTCAAGAAAGCCAATCTTCCATTGAGCTAAAACTTTCAGGAACAAGTAATGTTTCCTATGCAAAAGAAAACAATGAGCTCAAGGAAGAAAATGAGAGGCTAAAAAGGAGCTTGATTCAATTGAAGGGAAAGTGTCATGCTCAACCTTCTCAAGATAACCGTGATAATATGGTGAAAAAGCTTGAGAAGGGGACAATAGTAGCATGCACAAAACCCCTTCAAAAGAATATCAAGCTTTCCAAGAAGGACATGAGCAAACATCAAGAGAAGAAAGCCAAAGCTCATGACAAGTGTCTCAACCACGCCTCCACATGCTCCACACAAGGTAACAAACAAGTCACTCTTCCAAATAAGAGAAGATGCGCTAGAAAGTGTTATCAATGTCATGAGAAGGGACATGAGATTAAGTCATGTCCCTACACAGAGGATAGTGGCTTAACTTTAGAAAGAAAGAGGCTCACTAACCATGTAGCAAACAAGAAGCAAGGAAAGAATGAGTCTTGCAAAATTAAAAATCAGATTTGCTACACTTACCGAAGAAAGGGACACCTATGCAAGGATTGTCCCATGAGTAAGTATCCTAAGCCTACCATGTCAATTCATTCATATTCGCTTAGGAGACCCAAAAATGACATTTGTGCTAGAAAGGTAATTAGTTCACCTAAAACTAGCACAAAGGCCATTTGGGTGCCTAAGTACTTATTAGCTAACCTTGGTGGACCCATCCAAAATGGGTACCAAAATGTACTTAATAAGTTTCGCAGGTACCAAGAGATGATATGAAGCTTTGGGGGTGCTTGAGCGGTTTAACTCAATTCTTATCTCAAGCTATCAATCATACATTGTCTATCCTTTAAGATTGACCCAAAGATGAATTGAGTTGTTATATCACTAACTTCATATTCATCTCTAGCAAGAACTTGTGTTGTAGGGAATAAGGATTAACCTTTGTGGGAATCAAGCAAAAGGCCTACAACCAAGTGATATCCAAAGGATGGTAACAATTAATTCTTAAGTGCACATTGCTTTTAATTGGTATATTCCTTTGTGTCTTTTGTAGCCACATAGGAAAAAATGAAGCACTTGAGAATGAACTTAAAAGATTTTACCTTGCTTTGGAAAGGATATAATTATATGGTAGATTGCAAGTTCATATTTTTATATTGTGACAATCTACATGCTTTAAATTGATTGTATGTATCTTGTGGTATATTTCAAGTTAATCATGATATTATTGCCATGACCTAGACATAAAGAGTATTATCCCATGTTCTTAAATGAATAGAGTGCTAAGTAAGAAATTCAAATTCTTAAAGCACTTACCAAAAGGGAATTCTCTATATGACTAGAGTTGTGAGACTAATGTTTCTATCCAAGTGTTTATGTAGTCTCACAACATGAGAATGTGTTTCCCAAATGGAGTGTGCCATTCAACATTCAAAGAAGATCGAACCAATACTATGTGATGTATTCATTCTTGTTTAAATTGGTTTTGAGTCTTCTACATTAATCACTCACCATGCTATGAATTAAACTTGCCATGTAAAACTTAATTAAATAATCATGCTACTTTCATCTTTTTTCAATTGATGTTATGCATGATGCTTGTAAGGGTAATTTAGTTCATATCATGAGGTTTCCTTATTTTAGTAACCTTCTTGTCATTCATATACTAGAGGTTGCTAAATAGGAAACTATTGCTTGTGTTACTAATGCAATCTCTTTTAAGCTATTTCATGAAATTCATAAGTAGAGATTGTGCTCTTTAAATTAGTAAAATCACAAGCTTTAAAGGTTAATCTTCACCTAAAAGAAAGATTAGGAATGCTCAAGGCAAAGGTATGGAACTAATTGCTTCAATTGGTAGTTAATCAATAGTAGTTCCTTTCAAGTGGCATACTTTCAATTAGTAATAATCTATTTTATGAAAAGAAATGTCAATATGAAGGTTAAATTCCTTTTGGATTAAATTTGTAAATTGGTGCATATTGTTAATTCACTCATCCATGTGCATTAACTTAAAAGGAATTTAATTTATGCCTTTATGCCTCATAAATGATGATTTATTTGACATTCATATATAAATATCATCATTCATTAAATACTTCATTGTACTACTAATACCTCTTTTCAAAGTGCTTTTTTTACTAGTTTTAAAAGGAAAAGAGATAACAAGCTAAAGAAGGAAGTCTCCACAATTGAAGAAAAGAAGAATACTTAGATGACACCATCTCATATAGTAAGATCTTTCAATTGATATAACAAATGGTACATTCTATATGGTGGTAAGTATTCTTAGGCATAAGTTAATTCATTGTAAATTTTTCATGCCTTGACCAATATATGTAATGTACTCCTCTTGAGAATCTTCATTGAATTGAAAGTGCATTTGATAAGTCATTCAAATACTTGATGCACATATCTAGTGGGAGCACATTATATATATCTTGTGTCGTAGAGAATAAGTTTCCCTTGAGTAAGCTATACTAAGACAATCCAAAATGATAAATTTGTATCTCATTCATATGGATTGTAATATTTGTTTTCTAAATAGCTACTCTTGATGCAGTTTAAAATTCCCTTATCGTTAAATCTAAAAGTGCATAAGAATCTTTTTATTGATATTCATGACATACATATGCACTAACATGGATATGATTTTTAAACTATAAAAGGTACAATTAGTGATCCATACTCTCTAAAATTTGGAAACCCATATTTTCATATCTTAGAAATCTACTTAAATCAGTATCCATATGCTTCACATTGAATTGGATCACTAAGTTGTAAATTCCATGCATAACTTGTCTTCATGTCATGAATGCTTGTGCGACTAACCTTGATAAGCTAGGTGCACCCAAGGTCAAGATAGGTTCATCATCGAGAAGGCAACACAACGATGTATCAAGAAAAGGAGAAAAGGCTCCTATTCTTAACTCTAGTTTTTTTTGTGTGATTAAATATTGACTTGAAACCATGTAAGATGGATGTCAAGTATATGTGGATGCCTACAAAAAGAGAAAGGCCACAATAAGGAATGTGTGGGTACCCAAGGCTCTTACTACTAATCTCAAAGGACCCAATTCAAATTGGGTACCAAAATACGAAGCTTAATCTTGTTTTGCAGGATCACTTCTTAAATGAATCAAGTTGGGTGCTTGATAATGGATGTATAAATCATATTTGGAGATAGTAGCAAGGGTGGTAACAACTGAATCTCAAGTGCATATTATTTTCAAATCTTATCTCTTTTGTGACTTGTGTAGCCACTAAGGAAGAAGAAGCACTTGAGGATACACATCAGTTGTTGATTATGAAATAAAGGTCCAATTGGAAGATTAATGAATATTATCATATGGTCAACAATTCAAAATTATGTGACGTATTTTCTATCTAGTTAATTTGAATTTTATTCTTCCATATTAGACACTCACCATAATATGGATTAAGTCAGCCCTTTAAACTTCATTGAACAACCATGCATATTATCCATGTCATTCAAAATATATTATGCATGAGGGCTCAAGGGAAATTTAGTCCATATTATGAGGTTTCTCTATTTTAGCAACTCGTTTGACTTTCACATATAAAGGGTTGCTAAATAAGAAACTAGTGCTTGTGCTACTAATGCCATCTCTTGTGTTGAGTTTATCCATAGAAAATCTATGTTGAGAGATGGTGCTTATTTTAAAATTGGATAAATCACAAGCTTAAAGGATACTATTCAACTAAAGTAAGAAGAAGTTGATAAGAGGCCAAGGTATGAAAACTTCCTCTCCTTCAGTTGTTTTAGTATTCTATCCTTAGTGGGATGTACCATAGTATAGGTTAAATTCCTTGCAATATAAAATGTTCAATAGTGCATATAACTTTGACATCAACTATATGTGTGCACTAATTTAAAGGAATTTAGTCTATCCTTTTGGGTTTCAGTAATGATGATTCATTTTCCATTCACATATAAGGATCATCATTTGTGAAACCCGCTCTTGTGTTTCTAATGCTCTCTTTTCTAAGTGTTTCAACAAGGTTCTCCCAAGTTCTTTGAAGATGAATTCAAAATCTACAAATATAAGAGTCTTGGTTGTTTCAATCATTGAGTTTCAATTGATATCATATCAAGTATGATCGAACCAAGCAAAGATGAATAAAGTTCAAGATCACTTGGTTGGATGAAATCATAAAAGAAAAGAAAGCACAGTCATTCAAGAAGGGAGTTACACTTTTTGTCAACCAAATAATGAAGATGTAGTGACATATTTATGTGATATCCTTCATTATGAGGTTTGAGGTTCATATTAGCATGTTTTACCCTTTAGGATTTCAATTGATATACTTTCAGTTCTTAAACTTTCAATTGGTTTGATTTTCATCATCTATGTAAAGCATGTTATGTTAAACCAAGATATAGTGCAAACATCTGCTTTAACCTTGTATTGTTGATGTGCATAAGTGTACTTTGTGTACTCTTGCATGCACAAATTGAGGAAGAGTTTAGCCTATATCTTGTGAGGCTAATGATTTCTTCAAGTTCATGTTTTGTAGTCTCACACCTTGGAGAACATCAAATGAGGATGAGTGGTTCCAAGGAAATGATCAAATATTTACCACATGTCACCCATGGATTAGTTCTATTGGGGAACGATATGTGTTCTCTAGCATAAATTCAATTGTTTCAAATATATTATGCCTTGACCAAGATATATGGTGAACTCCTCTAAGAATCTTAATTGAATCAAGTGCATGTTACAAGTAATTCGAGTACTTGATGCATACATTTAGGGGGAGCTCATTCTATATCTTGTGTCCTTAAAGACTAACATTTTCTTTTAGTGAATTTGTGTAGTTCTTTGAAGAGAATGAGTTTCTCTTGATCGTTTAAAGAGGATAAGTTTCTCTTTGAAATGTCAAGCCTATCAAAAGCTAAGATAGAAATTCATGATTATAATGAAGACCATATGGCATGGAACAAAGGTGTGTCACTCCATGAACTATTGTATTACATTTGTGTATATAGGCTCTTACAAGTTAGTGTATGCATGTATATGCAATATCTTAAGTCACATCATAAGGTTGCACTTGAATCTTGGCTTAAAATATTGCATATCATGTCTATTAGTATACCGTTTGATTATGAGTAATTCCTTAAATTGGTGCAATTTCATATTTTCATACTTTATTTGTACCAAGGTTCAAATTGTAGAACTTAATCCCCTGGCCTCACAAGTCCAAGTGCATAAGCTAAACAAGTATTCATCACTTGTATGCACACATTTAGGGGAGAATGGTCTATAATTTGAATCTTTGAGACTAACTTCATTTTCAAGTCTATTATGTGTGTAGTCTCAAATTAGAAAGGAATCTTCAAGCAAAGACAATCACTTCCACTGTAAATTTTGATGGGTATCAAAGATTCTTTGCTTCAATAAATATATCTTCTATACATTTCATAAGAGAATGAGTTTCTCTTGTATATGCCACTCCAACGTCATCTAAAATTGATAAATATGTATCACATCTTTTTGGATTACAAATATCTGAAGTAGCATAGCTTATAGATTCTCCTGTCTAGAACTTAATTGATTAAATAGTGCACATGTTTCTTATGTTGCATGATTATGTTCAATTGATACTCCTTTTATGCCAATGGTACTTTAAGTTGCAAATAAGTACTCTCAACAGGTATCAATTGAATTCATATATATGTGTGCACTAAAACTTTAGGAGAACTTAGTGTAATATGCAATTAGTGATCTAATTATCTATCAAATTGTATCAATTGGTGGTTTTCAATTGATATTTTTCGTACATGATCACTAGTTGTATAATTCATACTTGTGCAATTTTCATGCTGCTTCTTGTTATGATAAGAAAATGCTAGGTGACATCTAGACTCCAGGTATCAAGATTTATCTTTCAATTAGTATGAAAATATTCATTTGATATCTTGGACCTATGTCACAATTATGCCAACAAGAGATTGCAAAATGAACTCTAAATACAACACAAGTGTGGAACACCCCTTTGAAAAGGTAAAACGCAAAGGTACATCACTAATGACACTTCTCCATTACCTTTGTGCCATATAAGGACCCTTTTCATGATAGTGTGTTCAAATCTTGATTAATCATAATTTCTACCCTTTATATTCTTTATATCTTTTTTTGGAGATTTATGACAAAGGGGGAGAAATTGTGCATTAAAGCTTACCTTTAGTCTTATGTAACTAAGTGTAAGAAGACTTTTGAAAAGGGAGAGAAATAATTGACAAAAGGGGGTTGAATCATAAGTAAAACATAAGATGAAGGAAATTGATGAGTGCATAATATGTCATGAGCATCACGTTTATTTATGACACAAAGCACTCTATGAATAGTATGATATATGTTGTCTTCACTCTTTGACCCAAATATGTGGTTTTGGCATTTGAGTACAAAATTGGAATTTTCTGAAATGCACATATTTAGGGGGAGGAAACTATATCATAGGATTCAAAATCTTATTTATCAAATCTTATGTAAGCTTTAAATGTGTTGTCATCAATCACCAAAAAGGGGGAGATTGATAGTGCATTAATCCCTTTTGTGAGTTTTGGTGATTTGGATAACAACACATTTAAAGGTCTAACAAGTTTGCTAAGTGTTGAACAGGAAATTCAGTATGATGAACATACTTGAATAGTGTAGAATGATCAGTGAACAAGGTTCAACACAAGGTCAAATAACCAGTGAGACAATGCAAATGGATATAATATGGTCTCTATATTGGTTTGAATATATGGACAAGTCCTGAGAAATAACTATGCATAAATATGATCATAATAGAGGTTGAAGTGATTAAGAGGATTGGTCAAGCCAAAGTGAATAAGATATGAGGAATCGTGAATTGGCTTGACCATATTACTATTAGTCCATATATGAATATATGAGAATCAAACTAGAGCTTGATTGATCTTAGCAGTTATATCTAGATGACATTCAAGCAAGGTTCACAATATTGAAGAAATGATTCTCTCAATGGATGCTCAATAGGATGTGACTCAAGAATGGCTTGATAGGGTGAAGATAGCAAGGAAAGGGCTTCGAGGAACTAAGCGAAGGTGAAGGCCAAGCGACGGCTTGTAGACCGAGGTACAATGGCTAAGGTGAAGAAGAGAGTACTTGCACTAAGTCGATGAACTAATCAGCTATAAAGAGTTACAACATGTTGATGCATTAGTAAGGTGACTTGAAGCCATGATTTGAACTCATATATGGTGAAATGGTACAAGTCATAGGTTTTGTTTTTTGTTTGCTTCAAAAGGTGAGACAAGGATGTTTGTGATCCTTATGAAGCAACGCCATGGAGAAATCACACATGAGACACCAATTTCTCAAGGAGTTTACTTAACTATATTTTATTTAACTTGAGTATAGGAATCGTCGTACTATCAAGGGGGATCCAAAAAGAAGGTTGGTGTTGGTACTAAAGCTCAAAATCCTTGATCTAAAACTTCCATTTTACCCTTGTTAATCCTTAGTGAAAGTATGTAGTACAACCTTTTTAAGTCTATCTTGGCCAAAATTGCTTTTTGGAAAAACAGGTTCAACCGGTTTTAAAACAGGTTCAACCGGTTTTTGCACTGTTCACCTTTTTGAAAATACTGGTTCAGCCGGACACTCAACCGGACACTCAACCGGTTTTTGTCTGGTGGAAACAGGTTCAACTGGTTTTAAAACAGGTTCAACCGGTTTTTGCACTGTTCACTTTTTTTCTGCCAGTCTGCTGTGTCAGCCAAAAAGCTGTGCGCAGCTTTTTGAAAACCGGTTCAACCGGTTTTGAGACCGGTTCAACCGGTTTTTGGGCAGAAAAGTCAAAAACGGCTAGTTTTGGAGCCCCACCTATATATACTCACTCCCACCTCTCTCCTCCACAGAAGAGCACGACTTGGACTCCATTCCTAACCTGAGAAACACCTCCCACTCTCTCTCACACACCTCTTGCCTCTCCCATTTCAAATCTTTGGAGAGAAATCTTTGAGTGAGATTGAAGAGCTGCGATTTTGGTGCTTCATCTCTAAATCCCTCTTGCTCTTCTTGATTCGAGCTTTGGTACTACATCGAGTTCTTTGTGGATTCATTACTCTTGGAGCTTCTAGCTCCTAGACGACTAGGTGTCGCTTGTGAGTCTCCAAATCTTGTGGAAGACCACAAGAAAGTTTGTATTACCCGCTCGTTTGAGCAAAGATTATTGTGTGGGCTTGACCTTTGTGGTCGGCAAAGGGAGGATTAGGGTTGAAAGAGACCCGGCTCTTTGTGGGCGCCTCAACGAGGAAGTAGGGCACCTTGGTGGTGTGACCGAACCTCGGGATAAATCTTGTGTCTCTTGTGTTCTTGTTCATTGTGCTTATACATGTTCTTCGTTCTCTCACCATTCCGTGGAAGATTTGTTCATATCTTTTTGGTGTGTGGATCTTGAGAAGTGCCCTTCTCAGATCTACTACTTTGAACCCTGTGGATCATTTAGAACATCTCATTTCCAAAGTTAACTGGGTGAATTTTAAGATCAATTCAGTTTTACCCAGTTTGCTTCTAGTTTTTGTTGAAAAAGTTTTAACTTGCCTATTCACCCCCCCTCTAGGCAACTTTCAATATATATATATATATATTTCTAGGTGGAAGTTTCAATTGATATTTTTTATACTGCTAAAATTCTTCATGCCATTAGCAGGTGAGGCTTAGAAAACAAGGGTACATTAGATTTTTAACTATTAGGTGGGTGTTGACATAGAATGAGTGTTCCATGACATAATCGAGCTTCCTTCGGGGTAAGAGAAACTTTTATTCTGGATGGTGGATCTTGATTCATCTGAAGATCTATTTCTACTCATATCCTTTATTGTCGAGGTCATCCTTGTTCTTGGGTCTGATTTAGGGACCATCGGTCGTGGTGTTAGATGCCATCGTCTGAGTTGAGATAACAATGTGGGTACATGTGATAGATAGATTAAACTGAGTTTTACTTTGCTTTTGGGATAGATGGGTTGGGCAACCCATAACATAGGCTAGGTCATGATTTCACGAACGAGTTGGTTTAAGACACCAATTAAGGTTTAAGATCCACATATATGAATATGGTTTAGTTAATACTTGTAGCATAGATTAGACCATATTATATTAGGTAGGGTCTAGATTAGATTGGATATAACAGGATTAGACTAGTTTAAGTTAGATAGATCTACCAGGGTAGAATAAATATTATTAGGGTATGTTAGAATCTTTTGAAATAAGATAGATTATATGGTGTAGGTAAGTCAGAATCTCTGCCGTTTAAAACATAGGGGTTATGCAACTATCGGGTGGTTAAGGTAGTTGCATATGGCCAGGTTGGACTAAGACTTCAATTTAGGTTAAAACATATTTATAAGAGTAGGATCCAATCTTATTTTACTAGAATTATCTAACATGTTTGTCCATTAGATTAGATCTGATCAGATTAAATGGGATCAAAATTAAATTTGTGTAATCAGATTAGACTAGATAAGATCTGCTTAATTTATTTTGGAATAGATCATGTTTGTTACACCATTATGAGATAAGCAACATGGTGGGAATAAGTATGCTTATTAGGACAAGATGAGTCTCTAAGAATAAAATAGAATCTTTTGAGATTAGTTACATCTTATCAGGATAGGATAGAATCTTTTCGAGATAAGATGAATCTATTAAGATAAGAAAGAATCTTTTAAGATAAGATTGATCTATTAGGATAAGATAGAATTTTTTTTACACAAGATGAATCTATTAGTATAAGATAGATTTCTTTTAAGATAAGAGGGATCCATTAAAGTAAGAAAGAATCTTTTAAGGTAAGAAGGATCCATTTAAATTAGATACACTTTAATGGAGGATAATCTAAGTTGTTTAGTTATCTCATGAATTTTATTTATTTATATCTATACATATATGTAGATGTAATTGTGGACATTACTCCACGACTCCTCACACTCAATCACAGATCCAAATCAAACAAGTATCATAAGAACAAACACTCAAGCGTATAGATCCTATAAAAATAGTTTTGTTTTTGTTCCTAAGAGTAGGTCTCCTATTCCTAAAGTCACCTTAGGCACAGGATTTCAAAGTGTGAAATCCACTTTTGTCTTTAGAAGGATCATATAAGAATAATCAGAGTAAAGCGGAAATAGATGAGAAAAGATTAAGATAAGTTTAGAAAAGAATCAGAGTAAGGTAAGTAGGTAAGGGTTTGTCCATTTCTATCTATGTTTCGTCCTACAGTCAACATTCCTCTGATATCTCTTCTGTCACACCCGGATTTAAGGGATAAAGCTGGGTGCATCTCACAACAGCAAAACTGAATACTCCCGTCGGCCAAAATAATTCTCGTCGGTTTTTAGGGTTGCCGACGGGAGTTAATTAACTACTGTCGGCCATAACGAAGCCGACGAGAGATAATGTAGCTCCCGTCGGCCTCCGGACTGACCGACGGGAGTTAAATAACTCTCGTTGGTCAGTCCGGAGGCTGACGGGAGCTACATTATCTCCTGTCAGCTTCGTTATGGCCGACGGGGTTTAGGGAGGGCCAGGCTAAACGCGCGCACCGACCCACTCGCCCCGGCCTCTCCCTTTCTCGATTGCGTCGCTCCCGCGCCCGAGCGCCGCCCGCGCCTGCGCCGCCGCCGCCGACCGCCGACCCCACCGTGCCCGAGCGCCGCCCGCGCCTGCGGCACCGCCGACCCCGCCGCGCCCCGCGCCCGAGCGCTGCCCGCGCCTGCGCCGCCGACCGCCGACCCCGCCACGCCCGTCCCATCCCCCGCCGCGGCTTGCCGACGCCGCTGCCCCCGCCCGCCCGTCCATGGCGCGTGACCCCTGCGCAGGCGCCCCCGCCGCCCGCTGCCGCCCGCCTGCCCGGCCACCGGCCGGCGCCGCGCCCTCCCCGGCCTGCCCCGCGCCAACCCCGGTCACCGGCGCCGTCTGACCGGCCACCGGTGCCGCCTGCCCGTCCCCTTCCCCGGCCACCCCGGCAAAGTAAGTATATGGGCGCACACGGTATATTTATATCGAAAATATGCTTATTCCCGTCGGTTGGTTGGTTGCATTGATTAAGCCGACGGGAGTTAACTACGTTGTGGTAGTTTGATTAGTATGATACACTGTTTATTTGTTTATGCACTTTACTTTATTTTTACCATTATTTTCCTAGAGTTTTAGGGTTAAGTGCGCAGACCAGTAGTTAACCCTAGGCGTCACCCGTTCCGGAAGCATGCACATCACATTTATTCATATGTTTGGGCCTAATGCACCTGGACAATCTATGGATGCATAGATTGTATAGTTTCATTCGGTCGAAACACAGGATTACTTGTGATGTGCGTGGTTCCGGGATTGTCCACGTATTTGGACAGCCAAAGAATGGGTGTGGCCGCATGTGATTCGTGCACGTGTCCGATGGTCCGAACGAGATTTCGGCAGCATAACCCAATTGTTCTCTGTCGCACCATGATAGGCGTGCGTTCGGAGAACAGCGGGGTTATGCTGCCGAAATTTCGTTCGGACCATCAGGCACGTCACGAGTCGCATGCGGCCGCCTCCATTCTCGGGTGGGTTTATGGCCTTTCCTATAGTAGGGTTATCACCTAAGCCACGTGCATCGCTCTTATATGCTGAATTTTTGGTTGGTGGTTTACACAACAGCAAAACTGAGCCATCCTGGTCCACAAACATGGAAGATGACCGTGAGTGGATGTATGCTGGTTGGAAGAAGGGCGGATGTCACACAAAGGAATGGTTTCAGAAAACAGAAAAGTTTTTAGAGAACGCTCGTGGAGAGTCAACCCACGCTGTGATTAGGTGCCCATGCACCAAATGTGGGAACATCCAGTCACATGATAAGAGAACTGTGGCACTACACCTTTGCAGTCATGGGTATGTTCAAGGTTATAAGGTTTGGGATAAGCACGGCGAGTCACGGAGTATAGTATCAGCACAAATGGAGGTGGATGACGGTGAAAACGTTGATCGGTTGGATCATATGTTAGAAGATATGCAGGCAGAGTTTGTCAACAATCCTGAAGATCCGCCTACAAAAGAGGTTGAAGAGTTGTTCAAACTCCTCCAAGACTTAGAAATGCCTCTGCACGGACACAACGGTTACCATCCTGCAGTTCGTGACCCGTCTAATGTGCATAAAGTCAAAGTTTGGTTGCTCAGCCAAATGTTATAAGGCGATTTTGGACTTGTTTAGTGATGTCCTTCCTGCCGATCATTTGCGAGCCGCATGAGGTGGCGTAAGAATCGTAAGCCCCCAAAGGATGGGGTAATGCAGCATCCGTGTGATAGCGACGCATGGAAGGCCCTGGACAGCTTCGATCCAGAATTTGCTAGTGAAGAGAGGAATGTTCGTATTGGGCTGGCGACAGATGGTTTCAGGCCTTTCAGTATGACTGCAGCGTCTTACTCATGTTGGCCTGTCTTTGCCATACCGTACAACCTTCCACCTGAAGATTGCATGAAAGATGAGTTTATGTTCTTAACTCTCATCATACCTGGGAAGGATCATCCCGGCGTAAACGTCAATGTTATGCTTGAGCAATTGATTGAGGAGTTGAAAGAGCTTTGGGAAGGAGTGGAGGCGTATGACAGCTTCATGAAGCAAAAATTCAAACTTCAGGCAGCATATTTGTGGTCCATACATGATTATCTAGCATATGGGATCTTTGCTGGGTGGAGAGTCAGTGGAAGGCTAGGCTGTCCTATTTGTGGAAAAGAAACAGATTGTTTCTGGCTCGATAAGGGTGGGAAGTTCTGTTACTTCGATTGTCATAGGTCTTTTCTTCCTTTGAACCACCCCTTCAGGCTCCAGGCACACGAGTTCAGGAAGGACACCTTTGTCACGAAGGAACCCCTGAAGCGTCGCACCGGGTGGGAAATCGCTGAGGAGCTGAGTAATCTAGTGAGAAATGAGGATGGGGATGGGTTTGCAGGTTTCGGGAAGACCCATAACTGGACTCACAAATGTGGCCTTTGGGAGCTCCCTTACATGAGGGCATTGCAGCTCCCGCACAACATCGATGTAATGCACCAAGAGCGTAACATGTGTGAAGCACTATTTAACACCGTCATGGATTTCCCAGATAAAACAAAAGACAATTTCAAGGCCCGAGTGGACTTAGGTAACATATGTAACCGCCCAACTCTCATGCTCAGAGAAAATGGAGGCAAGCCTCGTGCTGAATTTGCCTTGAGACCCAATGAACGAAAAGAAGTGATGAAGTGGATGAAAGATTTAAAATTTCCCGATGGTTATGGTGCGGGGTTCAGAAGATCTGTGAACTTGAAAACAATGAAGATCAATGGGTTGAAGAGTCATGATTACCACATAATGATGGAAAGGCTAATCCCAGTAATGTTGCGTGGTTACATTAACGAGGAAGTGTGGAAAGCGATAGCTGAACTTAGCTATTTCTACAGGCAGCTTTGTGCTAAAGAAATTTTAAAGGAGATGATGCAGAAACTAGAGGAATCGACACCGGTGCTTCTTTGCAAGCTGGAGAAAATATTCCCACATGCGTTCTTCAATCCTATGCAGCATCTTCTTATCCATCTCCCATATGAAGCAAAGGTAGGTGGGCTAGTGTGTTATAGGTGGATGTATCCCATAGAAAGAATGTTGAAAAAACTGAAATCAGTGGTGGGTAACAAGGCAAAGGTTGAAGGTTGTATAGTAGAGGAGTTCAAATTTAAGGAGATAGCTTTCCTCACAAGTGGTTACTTGACTGAAGACCACAATGTATTTTCCCATACAAAGAGGTACCATGAAGATGAAACGGTGCATCCGTGCAGTCACATTAGCATATTTCAATGGAACGGCAAGGCTGTTGGTCCACCAGTGGCATATGAATTCAGTGAGAACGAACGGAAATCTGCTTTGCTCTACATGTGATCAAATATAGAAGAGGCTGAGAAATTCTTCAGGTAATAGTTTACTAGGCTTAAAGGAATTGTATATTCAATGTTTAGGAAACACAATGTTTTCTTACTCTCGTTCTTTTTAGCGAGTTCGATAAAGAAAACTAGAGGTCTTGTCGTAACCGTCAACCAACGGCGAAACAGCTAGACAACTTGCGTCTAAATGGATTGCACGGGGGACCTAATTTTATCTCCTAGATCCGAGACCATGTAAGCCTTGTATACTTCGTCCTCATACATCGTGTATAGGTATGACAATTGTAACACTTTTTCCTTTATTGACTGTCAGTTCGGGAATGTACCGGATGACTCACAAAAGTGTCCTGTGGGATCTCCTTCACATGAGGGCATTGATTCTCCCGCACGTCGGCGTAGTGTCCATTCGGACCTGCGTCAGCTTTCTATTGGTAGTGTGATAGTGAAGAGTTATGGCCGTTATGATGTAAACGGGTTTCGCTTCCGTACAACCAAATTTGAAGCTTCCCATCCTTTAGCAGCTACGAAAAATAACGGAGTCGTAATCCGGGCTGAAGATATGGAAAGGCACGAATCCGAGTATTACAGAATCATAAACAATATACTCGAGTGCCAATTTGTAGGGAACAAGGATCTGAGGGTGGTGTTTTTTGACTTGTACATGGTTTGACCCGAAGCATTATAGAACCGAATTTGGAATGGCGCAGGTTAAACACAAGCAAATACTTCAAGGGGCCGATAGATATGTCCTTGCTCATCAGGTGGAGCAGGTATATTACTCGTCATATCCATGCCCTAAGTTGAGCGCTTGGTGGGTCATATACAAAACCTACCCCCGTGATCGGTTGTTCACTCCTGTTCCCGATGATTACAATCGTGAGGCTCAACAAGTTGACGAGGTATTCCAAGAAGCTGAGTTGCCATCCTCATTTGATATAGACCCTGCTCCTACATTGGATTGTTTAGTTGGAGACCTCAATGATATATCATTGCCACAGAAAAGGAAACGAAACGATAAGTAACAAGTTAAGTTTATTTCCATATGAATGTTTATTTGTTTAATGTTGGTTTATTTTGCACCGTTTGTTTATTTATTTACATTACTCAGTACTAATAAAAACTTTCAATTGCTGCAGGATGCCTAAAAAGTTTAAGCAGGTGGTGAAGGGGTTCAGGGACTCCCTTTTCCGAGGGAGTTCCTTGAGCGCTAGTAAGAAGGAGCAGCTCTACAGAAGCCTACACCCAGAGTTACAGGGCCAGCCCTTGGGGTTTCAGAGAGGCGATGTAAGAATCATTGTATTGTTGCTTTTAATTCATGTAAGACTTTAACGCGTGAATGTGACACTTGAGTTACTTATTTGCAGGATGAGGATGAGGATGAGGATGAGGTTGAGGGTGGAGGTGAGGAGGCTGAGGCAGGAGGTGAGCAGGGAGAGGGTGGAGGTGGAGATGAGACTGAGGCTGAGGCAGGAGGTGCGGCTGAGGCAGGAGGTGCAGCTGAGGGTGGAGATGAGGCTGAGGCAGCTCCAGCAAGGCATCCACGTAAGTTTAGAAGGCCCCATGCCGTACAACCTCCACCTGTTCCGAGCTCCGAGGCGGGGAAGACGATGATCTCCCCCATCGGAGATAGGTAAGTGTTGTATCTTTTGATTTGAATCAGCTGTATTCATCAAATGTAAGCATGTTTGATGCTTGCCCATCTTTTTGCAGGGAGTGGTTGGACTACTCTTTCACAGGCCAGGGTCGTCAAAAGCAGGTGAACTCTGTGTTGAGTTCGCTCCTGAAGTTTCACTACCCTGGTCTGGTGAAGACGTCCGACGATGCAGACGCCGCGCCGGTCCTCGTCTCATGTTGGGACGATTACAAGCTGAAGGTCGATGTAACTTATGGCGATGCCCAGGGGCTTGTTCACGCTGACTTCTGGGTACGTAATCTTGTGTGTGTTATATGGAAGCAATCATTAAAAAGTTAGATAATATTGCATTCTTTTTGTAGGCACGTTTTCGGTTGGCCGACGGGGATGACGCGAACCACGCCGAGAAGGTGTTTCAAGTAAATGCCTATCAGTTGGTGAAGGAGGCCCTGTACGAGGCAAGGATTCAGGCCACGTGCATGTATTATCAACAAATCTTAGGGCAAAAGATGAACAAGAAGACAGGGGCCTCGAGTATATACCTTCGCGAGGAAGAGTATCGTAAGGTTATATTTCAATCCTTTCCTTCGTGTTTGTTTCATTTGAATAGGTACTGATATATGTTTGTTTTTATGAAGGTGGTGGTTCCGTGGATGTCTAACCGGCCAGAGGCCTACACAGCTTGGTGTGGGGTATGGGCTTCTGAAGCCTTCCAACAGAAGTCAAAAAGTCACAGGGACAATCGAGGCACCATGCCGAACCACACCTTCGGTGGTGACAACTTCACGCGAAAGGCGAAACGCCTGGTAAGAAAACTAACAAATATGTTGAGATGTCATATATTCATTTATTGTACTAACTCTGTGTTGTAGGAAGCTCAATTAGGTCGCGAGCCGACTCCCATCGAGGTGTGGGAAGCTGGCCATAGGGGAAGCGACCCTTCCAACCCTTTGTGCAGCCAGACACAAAGGGAGCGTCTGGTGAGCTGTTGTCCTCAATATTCGGTTAATGCTCGCAACATACTAACTAAGGTTATATAATCGATACAGGCGGCATATGCGGAAGAGATGAAGGTTTGTCACGGAGAAGACTGCGATTGGAGGACCATGCTGATCGATGCTCAAGCCGTGCATAAATCCGGTGGAGGAAAGGCACATGGACGGTGAGATGTTACATTACATGCCATTTATATAGTGACATGAGCATATGCCTTAATTAATCTTTCTTTGACAACAATTGTAGATTCTCTCTCTTTGATGGAATGATCAACACGACGGATTTTAGAGCGTCTCGGCGGTCGGCATCCGGGTCCAGGAGCTCCGGTCCTAGCTCTTGTCGGCTCACTGAGCAAGAGCTTGAGATCGTGAGGCTGTGTGAGGAGAACCGTCAGCGTGATGAGCAGTTGAGGGCTCAAACTGAGCAGTTGAGGGCTCAAAATGAGTACTATGCCTCAGTCCACGCGCAGCAGCAGCAGATGCTTCAAGTAAGCCCATTGCATTATTACTGTTTATTCATTGCTTTACACATCCAATGTGTACTACTAATATGCTTGGTCAATAGTTACTAGCTCAGCAGCAGGGCATTCCCTACGTGGCCCCTCCGCCTCCGCCGCAATGGACGTTCGTCCCTATGGGCCCTCCTCCACCTCCGGTAAGAAATTCTATGTCCATTATCTAGTTACACAGTAAAAACGACGACTTGTGCCGCACTGCACTCTTGAATATTTATTATTCTTGTATTCAATAGGGACTTGTGCCGCAGCAGCCTCAGTTTAGCACACCGCCGGCACAGCTACCTGCCCCTGGAGCACAGGTTTGTATTCTAACTCTATAGCTATTGCCGACAGTTCAGCAGTTAATATGTACGATTTCTGACAAATTGCATTCTCGCTCCGTAGGACAATCAGGAAGAAAGTGGAACGATGCATGGCTTCGTCAACTCGCTATTCGCGTACCCAACTCCGGACGAAGGCAGCGGCCAAAGCTCCAACAACCCTAGCTGCGGCGGTTCGTGAATGTGCTTCAATCTCTACCTTTTCTATAATGAACACTTCTTATGTGCATGAATGTGCTTAGAGACTTTATATATATATATATATGTGTCGATGGATGTGATTGAGGCCCTGGATGGATGTGATTGATGTGTGAATGTGCATGATGATATTGTGTATATTTTCTGTGCCATTGATCATAAATATGGGCTGTTTTGGGGGGGGGGGACAGTTTAACTCCCGTCGGCTTTGCAAAGCCGACGGGAGTTAAACTAGTACTGTCCAGGATAACTCCCGTCGGCTTAGCCAAGCCGACGGCAGTTGTCGCTCCCCCGTCCCGGTACCCAGGCCCGCATGGGCTGACGTGGCGGACCCATAACTCCCGTCGGCCCGAGCCCTGACCGACGGGAGTTAAGCGCCCGCCACGTCAGCCCTGGGCCGGGGCGCGATAACTCCCATCGGCCCTAGATAGCCGACGGGAGTTAATTATCTCCCGTCGGGGCCGACAGGAGTTAATGCAATCCCCGTCGAATAGCCCCTGTCGGCCGGGTACCGACGGGATTTAGCCTAAAACCGACGGGAATAGCTAAATCCCATCGGTTTTGGGCTAAATCCCGTCGGTACTAGGCCGACGGGAATAGCCTGGATTGCTGTTGTGTCTCATATATGCGCCAAAGAAGACAACATATATAATAACAGAGTGTATAGAGATAAATGTCACAATATAATAAGAGTATTTATTACATAGCGAAAATCTTACAAAATAAAATATAAATATAGATCGAACTAAAATCCATCCTTGGCGCCACAAAGTCAACTAGGAGACGCCACCTAGGTCAAATTTAACTCCTCGATGCGTGCCTCCTCTTGAACCACCTATTCTTCTCCTATGGGAGGGGGGTGAGACAGCAAGGGTGAGCTCACGCATGTTCATCGCTCAACAAGTTGTGGGGAATAATGTGCATGAACTCACCAAAGGTGGGAGTTCATGTGAAGTGTAAGGCTGATCAACAAAATAAAGGTTGAAGCTGAGCATTGCTTTTATGAGTTGGTCAAAATTTTATTAGCAATTACTAAGTATAAGTAAATACCAAACCTTAGTAATAATAAGTAAAAGTAATAATAAAATAATCCCAATGCAATGAAATGACAAATTGAGTATAATTCCATAAATTAATCATGTGAGGGTCCGAGCTGCTCCTGACCGTGAGCACGGCTAGTATACCAGTTTTACACTCTGCAGAGGTTGCACATCTTTACCAACAAGTCATGTTACCCATCTGCCAAGGGGTCATGAATCCCATACACCTCTACCAAGGAAGCGAGGCAGGGTAACACTACGAGGCCTTTACAAAGTTCCACTAGCTTCAGAAAACCCGCTACAGTTCTAGGAAGCTGCAGTGCAGGGATCACTCGCCTGACCGCCATCGCAGCAAAATCAACCCAAGGACCTCCCTACACTGACCACTCCTCTACTGCCCTTGCCCCTTTCGGGTAAGGTAGTCATCCACTAGCTTTCCTAGTTAATCAGCCAAGGGCATCCCATACTACCCTTGTGGTAGCACTGTTTTCCCGGGTGGTCGCTCCATGTTCCCATTAACATAATGATCTTATCATGAACATAAATAACATAACAGAATAATAGGAACATAAATATAATGAAATATTAACCAGAAACCACATAATACAATAGCATAACTACCCAAGTGAATCAGGGGTAAACAAGGTAAACAAGATAAACAGACTAGGGTGACCTATTGGTTCCCATCAAAATTAAACCTATGCATTGAATAGTGATAATAAAGAATATTATTGGTTAACAAAAGTGGATCAAGGGCACAACTTGCCTGGGACTTGAGATTCCAGTTACCAGGGTGATTCTTCAGATCCTCGTGACCGCACTGCTAGTCGTAGCAATACAAACAAACATGGTATAGATAAAATTGACATCACACCAAACATAAGTGCAAACTGAATAATAATGATCTACACGAAGCTACGAGATCGTGGGAACGAGAACCACTAAGATCGGAGTTATGACTAAGGAGTTATGATTTTATAGAGGATTCATGTGATTAAAATATTAAACTATATCATAAATTGGTTAATATAAATCATATGAGAGGTTATTCTCTAAATAACTATCTACACTTTAATCCACATTATAAATTGACCTTAGATCATATTTTAGTAGATTATAATGGTGAGTAGATTAACAAGACTAACCAACATAGTTTAAATAAAGACCTAATTATAAAAGAATGAAACATGGTACAATAAATGTTGTTATTGCATAGTAAATGTTTATACGAGACTAACGCAACTGGAACGAGTCAATTCGGATTTAAAACGAAAGGGTCATGAATTTCTCAAGGTTTTATGTATTTGATACAAGATTAATTAAGAAATAAAATTTAAAGTGTCTTTCATGTCAAATCAGTGGCACTATAAACAATAATATTATAAAATGATAGGAACTGTAATGACTCAATTTGAAATTAGTATGAATTTTATATGAATTAAACAAATTCTAGCATTTGTTTTCACAATAAAAATCATTTTCTAATTACTATTACTGGATTTTCTATTTCCTGGATCGGCGCATAATTAGAACAAACGCAAGGGGCCATTGCGCAAATATTTCTAAGACTCAGACTTCCACTGCCAGGACTGTAGGTTCTAATTTAACTAAAAACAGGGGCTCCTATGCAAAGTCGTCGGGCCGAAGGGGTATCAGGCTATTTGGGTCGTTGGATCTAAAGCATACGACACAGATTAGTCTGGACTCATAAATGAACCGGTACGCGACGGCCACCGTACGATCACATATCGACGGCCAGAAGACACTCTCACCAGCTTAATCGCGCCAGCCATTGGATCATAGATCCACGGCCCGGATCAGCACGCGCGAAGGGGGTATGCCCTGTTCTAATCGCCCACGTCCAACGCAGATCAGACGGATTGCGTCTTTCCCCTTCCATCTCTAATCCTAGCCGTCGGTCAACAGATGAACGACACAGATCCCTTCTTCTTCCCCACTCAAGCACCCGCCGGCAGCGCCCCACATGCACGGTGGTGGCATCGCCAGCCGCATGGCATCACGGCCAGCCCGAGCCCCATTCGTCTCCCCAAGCGGTGCAAAACATGGAACAGACGATTGCGAGACAAACGGGGAAAATCTCACCGAGAATTACACAGCGGTGAGGCTCCGGCTACGGTGAACCGTGATTCCACGGCGGCGCTTGAACTCTGGTGTGAAATTCTGGCGCCACGGGTCCCAAACCTCCCCCGGTAAGGCCACGAGCACGTCCACCGCGATCACCCAAGTCCAAATAGCGCCGAAGCCGAATTGAAGGTGCGGCGGCTAAGCCCTTCTCTCTGCGCACCCACCTCACCCTCTCAGTTCATCAATGGAGACTCTTGATGAAAGAGTCAGGGGCAGCGGCCAGGGACTAGAGCTGGACAAGGCAAGAGGTTGCGGCGCTCGGAGGTAATAAATAGGCACGAGAAAAGGGGTATAGGTGCAACGGTCGCCGATTTTAGCGCGGCGGAGACGGAGATCCACTGCCCGCATGCGCACGTTCCGGGGAAGACAGAGCTCCTGGCGAGCGGGCCCCACCAGTCCGAGCGGATGACGAAATGGGCCCACAGGCCAGCGTCGACGAAAGCACGCAAGGTGTGAAGTGGGTGGCTGACCAATGGGACCAAGGCGTCGGCGCGAGGTGAGCGGCTGTAGAGTGGGCCCCACATGTCGGTCCTGTGGTGCGGAGGTCAATGGGCCGCGCGGTGAATTTCTCTGGTGGGCTGGCTGGGAGGGAAATCTGGGAATGGGCCGAGAGCACGGTTTTGGCCCAAAGCGCAGGAATACCTTATTCCTTTTCCTTTTTCTTTTTATTTCCCCATTTTTTTTCTCTTTTTCATTTCCAAATTTAGGATTTGAATTGAAATTTTGTAGCATAATTTGCACTCAAATTAATTATTTATCTTGAACATAATAGGGTAGAATTTATTTATTTATGAGTTTATTTTGTATTTTATAATATTTCTTTCCCCTTTTCCATTTTAAATTCCAAATTCAAATTTATGTTTTAATCCAAATCTTCAATTTAAATTCAAACTTGTGGTACATCTGTACTTAGACTGAATGTTCTATTTGGTCATACCCAAAATGTGACAAAGTTATCCATTTATAGATTTATTTTATATTATATGATATTTCTCTCTTTCCTTCTCTCTTTCCTTTCTTTTCCTATTTTCATTCTCTTGATTTTCAAATCTAAATTTGTTTGTTATGAGTCTCACCATGGATCAAAATGTACCAAATTCACATATTGGCGTAAAGAAATATATTCTTATTCATATATTTTATTTTAATTGATTTATTGGTTTGGTAGATGTTTGAATCATTCATAGTACTCATATTGTTTTCTTTCTTCTTAGAAAATAGTAGTTTGGATGTGGGATAAGAAGTAAAAGTTACTTTATAAGTAAATATTCATGTAAATAAATGCTTATGGTGCATCATTTAATGATATGCATAATCATTTAGTTGAATAGAAAACTTTTCTATTACTTCTTTTCCAAAATAGTTCTTGGTTTTCAAAATTTAGTCCTCAACATTCATTGCTCAAGTATAAGTTGAGATGTCAGAATGTACTATTTTATTTCTTCGTATATTTATTTTATTATCATTAATAATAATTTAAATTTTATATAGATTTTGGGTCTTACAGGACCTCCGAGACTGTACTTGGTATCTTCCAACCAACTATCGCTGTTACTTTAGCCGAATCCACAGAATTTCCTCCCTTGGAGATGATATGTCCGAGGAAATGTACTTCATCAAGCTAGAACTCACACTTGGTAAATTTGGCATAAAGTTGATTATCCCGTAACTTCTGTAGCACCATCCGCAAATGCTCCTCATGATCACTATCATTCTTGGAATAAATAAGAATGTCGTCGATGAATACCACGACAAACTTATCGAGATACTCCATGAACACTTTATTCATCAAATTCATGAAGTAGGTTGGTGCATTGGTTAAGCCAAACGACATGACTGTGAATTCATATAGACCATATCGGGTAGAGAAAGCCGTCTTGGGAATATCAAATGGCCTAATCTTCATTTGATGGTAGCCCGACCTGAGGTCAATCTTAGAGAACACCCTAGCACCTCTCATCTGATCAAATAAGTCATCAATATGAGGTAACGAGTACTTGTTCTTAATGGTGACATCATTAAGTAATCTATAGTCCACACACATTCGTTGCGAACCATCCTTCTTCTGTACAAATAGTACCAGTGCTCCCCAAGGTGAGGAACTCGGACGAATGTACCCTGCTTCTTGCAACTCGGTTAATTGTTTCTTAAGTTCTTTTAACTCTTCCACTGACATCCTATATGGCCTTTTTGAAATGGGAGTAGTATCAGGTAAGAGATCAATGACGAATTTGACTTCCCTATCTGGTGGCATACCGGGTAACTCTTCAGGAAAGACATCTGGAAAGTCTCTAACAACATGGATGTTTCTACCCACGAATTTTCCATCTACTAGGAATATGGCAGGTCTGGTAGAGGCGGTTATGGTAATTTCTACTTCAAATCTTTCTCCCTCGGAACTGGTGAGTTCTACGGTTCCCTTTTCACAGTGTATATCTGCCTTTGCTTTCCTCAACCATGGCATCCCAAGAATAAGATCTATACTGCTTTCTTCTAATACTATGGGTGTAGACCAGAATTCCCTTCCCATGATTGTCAGTGTTAATCTTTGTATCATATAGTTTGCTTCAATAGGTCCTTTTGGTGTAATTACTACCATTGGTGTTTTCATATTTTGAAGTGATAATTCATTGATGGTTGCAAATCGAGCAGACATAAACGAATGCATAGCTCCAGAATCAAATAATAATGCTGCTAGAATTGCATTAATGTAAAACATACCGATAGCGACGTCCACCCCGTTAGCAGTAGCCTCAGCACTGACTTGATTAACCCTGGCAATGCTGAATCCCTTGCTAGGACTCTGTTGCTTGTTCTGAGCTAGTGCACTAGAATTCCCCACCGGACAAGCATTAGCATAGTGCCCAATCTGACTGCACTTGAAGCATGTAGGGCCTGTCTTCTGTCCTGTAGGCCTCACCGAGGTGCTAGTGGGGGCAGCCTGACGAGTGGGGTGTCGGTGGAGTCCCCTGTGGAGCGTACTAAGCTGGACGTGGTCCTCTTCCTAGACGAGCTGGTGTACCCTGGGGCAGCACGTAGCGAGGGCGAACAATTCTGCTACCATGCCCCTGGGCAATGACCTTCCTCTTCATGTCTCCCAGTTGAACACACTTGTGTTCAATAGCTAGAGCTTTATCAAGGAGCCTCTGAAATGATGGGAGTGTATGAGCAACCAGTGCATACTGTAGTGGTCCATTGAGTCCTTCTGTGAAGTGCTCTTGCTTTGTCTCATCATCAGCTACCTCATCAGGAGCATATCTTGACAGCTTAATGAATTTGTCATGATACTCATTGATAGACATGTTGCCTTGCTTCAATGACAGAAATTCCTTCTTTTTAATTTTCATCAGTCCAGCAGGAATGTGGTAGTTTCTGAACTGTGTGGTGAATTCCGCCCAAGTAATAGTGTCAGCAGCATCATGGGCAACAACATAAGAATCCCACCAATCAGCAGCAGGACCAGTCAGGCAACCAGAAGCATAGAGAACCTTCTCCCGTCCAGAGCATTAGGCGATGTTTAGCATCTTCTCAACTGACTTCAACCAGTCATCGACATGCAGAGGATCTAGAGAGCTAACGAAGGTAGGCGGCTTGTGGCTCATAAATTCCCGGTGCTTGTCCCAGGGTGGAAGTGGTGGTGGCAATGGGACTTGCTGCTGTTGCCCCCTCCTCTCCTGACGTATCTCCTCTCTCTCTTGGCGCATCTATTGGCATTCCTGCCGCATCTGTGCGTGCATATCCGCCATAGTATCAGCCATCTGTTGCATTATCCGCATTTGGGCTGCAATTGCTGGATCAGTTCCGGCTGGTGGAGGATTTGGAGGTTTCGGAGGATTCATCTTGGCTTGCTGCTGTTGTTGTCTAAGTACCATGCGATTGTATGGATTGGGGGGTAGATAAATTCCTCCTCCCTTCCTGGTATTGACCATCTGGGTTAGAAATACATGGTAAGATAGAATTCTAGAATAGATGAGTAATTATGAGGCAGAATCTTTTGGGGATTTATTAGCTACGTAGATTAGTGTGTCACCCACTAGAGCTAATACATTAACTATAATGTTTCAATCAATCAAAGAAGCAAATTAGACATTTATCATCAGAAAAATCAACCAACATTTTTAAATAGGAAAATAATTTTATTTTTTGTCTTGGGTCTCCTATCTCTTTAGGAGGTCATAAATGTAGGATTCCAAAGTGTGAAATCCTCCTTGTCTTGGAATAGAAAAGGTAAGAGTAATAAGAGTAGAACAGTAGAAGTTGAGACATGATCAAGATAAGTATAGAAAGAATCAGAGTAAGGTAGGTAGGTAATGGTTTTGTCCAGATCTATCTAGGTTTCATCCTACAGTCAACATTTCCTCTGATACCACTTCTGTCACACCCCGATTTAAGGGACAAAGCCGGGTGCGTCTCATATGTGCGTCAAGGAAGAACAACACATATAATAACAGAGTGCATAAAGATAAATGTCATAAATATCATAAATATACTTATTACATAGCGGAACTCTTACAAAATAAATAATAAATATAAAACAAACTAAATATTATTTCCCTGGCGCCACAAAGCTGACTGGAAGACGCCACCTAGATAAAGTCGAACTCCTCGTTGTGCGGCTCCTCTTCGACCACCTGCTCTTCACCTGTGGGGGGGTTTATATATTGCAAGATTGAGCTCACAAAAGATCATAGCTCAACAAGTTGTGTGGAATAATGTGCATGAACTCACCAAACGTGGGAGTTCATGTGAAGCGTATGACTGATCAACAAAATAAAGGTTGAAGCATTTCTTTTATAAGTTGGTCAAAATTTTATTAGCAGTTACTAAGTGTAAGTAAATACCAAACCATAGTAATAGTAAATAAAAGTAATAGTAAATAATCCCAATGTGATGCAAATGACAAAATTGAATTTAATTCAATAATTAATCATGTGAGGGTCCAAGCTGCTCATGACCGTGAGCACGACTGATATACCAGCTGTACACTCTACAGAGGTTGCACATCTTTACCCACAAGTCATGTTAACCATCTGCCAAGGGGTTATGAATCCCATACACCTCTACCGAGGAAGCGAGGCAGGGTAAAAGTATGAGGCCTTTACAAAGTTCCACTAGCTTCAGAAAACCCGCTACAATTTCTAGGAAGCTTCATTGCAGGGACCCCTCGCCTGACCGCCATCGCAACAAAATCAACCCAAGGGCCTCCCTACACTGACTACTCCCCTACTGCCCTGCCCTTGCCTCTTTCTGGTAAGGTAGTCCTCCACTAGCTTTCCTAGTTAGTCAGCCAAGCGCGTCCCATACCACCCTTGTGGTAGCACTATTTTCCCGGGTGGTCACTCCATGTTCCAATTAACATAATGATCTTATCATGAACAATAAATAACAAGCTGATAATAAAAGTGTGATCATGATTAATGTGTATCTCCATACCCAAAACCACATAAAGCAGTAGCAAGTACTACCCAAAAAGTTCAGTGGAATCAAGGTATAAAGATTGTCAAACTAGGGTAACCTAAAGGCTCCCACCAAAATTAACCTATGTAGATCATTATGATTAATAATAACATGATTAGGTAAAAAGAAGTGATCAATGGCACAACTTGCCTTCGACGAGCTCCTACTCAGCAGTCTCCACCTGCTGAACCCCTGGATCCTATGTAGCTTGCTCATCTACTCGCAACAATACAAACACACATGGTATAGCAGAAATTAACATCACACCAAACAACAAATCAGAATGTATGATAATATTCTACGCCGCGTAACGAGATCGTAGGAACAAGAATTACTAAATTTGGGATTACAGTTATTTAGTTGAGAATTTATAAAGTTATTTTGCACCTAGAATAGATTAATTCAAGTGAACAATTTTATTCCAAGTTACATGGCTAAACAGTGTTACTAGTTGATAAACAATATTAATACAAAATTATTGCAACTGGAATGGGCCAATTTGAAGCTAAAATGAATTAAATATGAATTATACAAGTTTTTGGAATTATTTTTGTATTAAAAATCAATTTCTATAATTAATTATCTATTTCTTTAGTTCTCTGGACTGCGCACCAAATACCAAAAAGATCAGGGGCTAACCCAGAAGACTTACATAGGCATAGAAAACCCCAAGTTGGACGGTGGGTTGATTTCATTTAACCCGAGGGTCTTATTTGCAAAGCGTGCAAGCCAAAGAGGTATCGACCATGTAACACCCCTGGTGTTACTGGCACTAAAACTTGAGCATAACATCATATCATTGACATTTCATATTGCTTGTACACCTAGAATGCATTCACTAGGTAAAATTTCAAAACAAGTTGTGATGTGGTGACTTGAAATGTACTTAACTCTAGGGTAGGGTACTTAACCCTAGGATTAGGGCATGTGGATAATAGTAAGCCAAAGTGAGTAAAATCTCAAAAGTCATTGGAAATACTCAAAAGATATTATGAGTGATGAAATTGAGTGGCACAAAAACCTAGAGTGCTCAAACCCCTAGAAGAAACCCTAGAAAACCCTAATTTGTACACTAGGGGGTGAATTCAATTCTTGTACACTTTTGGACCAAAATGCAAATATCAAAGTGATAGAACATAAAAAACTAAATAACTTTTACATTGGAGGATTTTCAAGTAGTGTGGAGAAATTTGGACTTATTTGCAAAAAGTCCCATGAACACCATGTGGCTAACTCTGAATTTGAGTGGAATTAGGTCACCTTTGGAGCTTTGTATCTCTTGATTCATGAAGATTTTGCTCTAAGTCAATACATCAATCTTGTAGAGCTATGATAGGAGTACAACTTTGCTTAAGTGACTAATCACTAATGCTGTATGAAAATGGGAGATAATTGGGTCTGATGTTGGGCTGTCAGTTATCAGTGAAGACTATATTTTGAGCAACAGTGAAATTGGATGAACTTGGAGATTGAATTGCGAGGGAATTAGTGGAGGTTTGAGCAAGATCTTTGTACCAAAGTTGTAGCTGGTACATTAGACAACAACTTTGCTGCAGATGAATGAGGGAGTTGCGACACAAAAATTGGAGAATCAAGCTCTTTAACCTGCTCTATCAGGCGCACTGAAGATGTTTCCAATGGTACAGTAACCAAATGATATTCAGGTGCAATGCACCTCACCACCGGTGACCCCTGCGCCCGGATTCACGACGGCGCTATGATTCGCGCCCCATGGCGCCCGGATAACGACTCGGGGTAAAAGATCTTTGGCAAGGGATGAAGACGAGGCACTGTGGTCGCTCTGTCACCGCACCCACTTGCGCCGCGACGTGGCCACGCGGCTGTCGCCGCGATGATCACCGTTAGCCCAGGCATGCCACGCTACTGGCCTTGTAACCACGTCGCAGTAGGTCGCTGAAGATAGCCCCACTGTCGCTGAGGACTTAGCCCAATGAATGCCACATTGAGTGGCCTCCGGTGATTCCTCCCCTTTCTTACCGCCAGCTCTTCTCCGGCCAAATTCGTCATACTAGCGATCGCTCTCTATAAATTGAGCGCTCAACAAGCTCTGTTAGCTTGTTACGCACCCAATGCATCGCTCCTCACCTCCAATCGTCCACCATAGCTCCACAATTTGCGTTTTCCCCCAATTTGGTTTTTCGCGCCGCCGTGAGCTTCTCACCGTGGCCAGCCATCTACAGGTTAGTTTAAGCTTCTCTACTTGATGTTCTAGCACCCCATGAGTCTCTTATTGCTCGTAGACCCGATTGATTGAACTAGACCGCACTGAATCACCAAGAACACCTCGGTTTGTCTCTGGTATTCACCGCCGTCATGGGCAGATGAACTCCAGGCCAGATTCGTTCAATTGATGGAGGGATTAGGGTCGCCAGTGTAACACCCCAGGTGTTACCCAAGGCCCTGGCTTAAAATATGCATCTATGGCCTATTGTCACATGTGTTTAAATGGAAAGAAAGGACACCCAAAGCTTTAGAACCATGGCTAAACTAAGTGATGATCATGATGGGAGGGATACCCTAGCCTTCATGTATCTTCACCTATGAAAAAGGTTCTAAAACCCTAATTTCCCCTCTTGGGCCATTAAACCCCCAAACATTGGATCAAAAGGAAAACTATGCAAATGGCCAATTCATGGATTGAACCCTTTACTAAAGTTGAAGTACATTAATATACCTACAAAATATAGTAAGGGAGGTATTACAAAAAGGTACATCCCTGAAAAAATTTGAAACCAAACCAGAGCCGTTTTACACGCTTTGACATCTTTTTGTCGCGGGGTGAACAGTGCAGACAGACAAGACTTGGCGCCATCATATCTTCCAAGCTAGACAAGATCTCCCCTTGGAACTCACATGAACTAGATACCTCTAGGTGCAGGGAAGAAATCTTACACAAGTCATATGGCAAGATTCGCACGTTTGGGAGCTCAGCAGGCGCAAGAACTCGGGCAGATTAACACGACCACGTGTTCGACGCGCCCTGACAATGCCAAAGCACGCCCCGGTGCTCGGCCCCGTGCGCACCGAGCCACGCCGCGTCAACCCCTCGCCCACGCCATCGTCCGCGGCTATAAAGCCCACCCGGCCTCGACCATACACCCCTGCGCTCCCAAACCCTGCCCGAGCACGAGTTCACCGGAGTTGCCTAGAGAACGGCGTGCTCGCGGCCGAGCAAGCCCCGGCCACCGTAGACCGGCCACGCCAGCCCTCCTCCACCCCGTCTGACCCTTTGGCTTGCTTCTCCGGAGCTCGGTGAAGCTCCCCGAGCCCGCAGACCGATCACCAACTCACCGGAGACGCCGGATCGACATCGCCGGACTTCAACAGATCACCGTCGCATGTAGACCAAGCTACACGGTAAGCCATTCGTTGATTCCTTGTGCACACGACATCCTTGAAATCCAGTGAAGCTCCTCGTGCCATTTAATTGAGCTATACCGCCGTGAACAGGCCGGAGCACACACCGCCGACGAACCCGACCGCTTGCGCACGCGGCCAGCCCTATTCCGGCCATCATCGCCGGTAATCCGCCCCTCGATGTGACCGCTAGGACCTCCCGGACCTCACCTAGCCCTCCACCGGACCTCTCCCGCCGCTGGTAAGCCGCGCCACCCTTTTTCCTCTATGCGGTTACTGTTCCGGCGAGGAGGGAGCTCGGGTTGAGAGAGAGAAAAGCCAGGGGGTATTCGCGATGTCAGTGACTCAGTGAAACAGTTCCGGAGGGGCACAATTTAAATGGTTTAGTTAAAGAAAACCCTAGGGGCCCCGGTGCAAAGCTATTTTTCTTAAACCTTTAAGATTTATTCTTTTAAATGAGTACATAACTTGAAAATTCATAACTTGAATTTTATCCAACCAAATTTGGTCAAACCAATTTTGCTAGGTCCTAAATATTATGAACTATTTAGGAAAAATAATAAACACCCTGATTCCTGCAATACTTTTAGAGTTTTAATTTAAATAAGTATACTGCCCAAAACTAAATAAATAAAGGAAATATAGAAATACTTTTGGACTGAGGGTAAGAAAAAATAGAGACATACTTAACAACTAACTACCTAGTTTAAAAATGTTAAACTCCTCAGTATACTAGGTTAAGGAAGGATTAACCATTAAAACTTGTTTTGGTCCAAACCTTAAGAAAATGAAAAAGGGAATTTCAAATAAGAACTAGAGGGCAACCACATTTTTTCTAGCTTGCTTAAGTAACATAGTTCATAAGAAAATTTTGTTGAGCCCTCTATTAGTACAAAAGAAATGCACCACATTTTATTTTATAAAAACAATAAGAACTTAGAAAAATCCTAGAAAATAACCCTAAGGAGAAACCACCCTAATCCTTGGGATAACTAACAATATGCTAGTATAAATCTAAGAAAAATATAAGTTATTTTGTTTGATATTTTTCAAATAACAAGTTAGTTATAAGTGCCTTTTGGACATTTAACTTTAGAAAATCACAACTAAACAACCATTAAGTCACTTTCTGTGATTTTTGGCACAGAGACCTGTCATTACCCATAGATGTTGACAAAAATAATTTTTAGTACAGAACCCTCACCTAAACCAGAGCTGTAGTGCAAAGTGACCATCTACCCTCACTTTTGTTATTTTTCCCAAGGTTTATCTTAATTAATTCTAACCCCAAATTTGTAGAATAAACTACAGAGACCAATGTTTACCCACTGTAATTTTTGCAATATTTTTGGAAAATTCTAAATCACCATGGTAGTTCAAGAGCACTAAAAAATAAGCATGGAAAGTAAAAAGGGAATTGTGGAAGAAATTAATATTATACAACTAAATCTCTCTAAGAGTCCAATAAAACATAAAGGAGATGATTAAAATCTTTAAATTCACTCAAGACCCTAAAATAGGTGTGTACAAAACACTAAGAGCACCATCCGATAAGGAAACCCTAGTTTACCCACTGTTTTAATATTGTTTCACCATACATAGTTTTTACTAAATTGACATATCATTAATATACATGTATCTTATTCATTGCATTCGATAGATTGTAATCTCGCTTACGGAGAGTACGTCCTCATTCCGGAGCAAGGAGTTGCTCAGGAGGTAGTCCAGGAGCCAGCACCAGAGTCTACTACTGAGGACCTGCCTGCCCCAGCTTTTGAAGACAAGCCCCGGTTTTATGCATAACCGTTATATATGCTATTTTACTGCACTTAATGATTGTAGGCTTGTACTGTGCACTTAAGTGTAGGAGTTGCCTGAAACCCTAGTTGCATGAACTCAGGATTCCTTTTGAGATGGATACTAGTATGCTAGGTCGAGTAGCTGCTTTACTAATTAGGGATCTTGGTAGAAGTCGAGTGATTTTTCTAGCACTTGCGCGAGGTCAGGAATTGATTGTATCCATTTTGATATCGGAATGATGATGGTCTGTGGACAACGATCCATGGGGATGCGTTGTCTACGAGATGAGAAATTGGAATAAGGATTAAAGTGTGGTACCGTGTGTCAAGCGTTTGAACGTACTAAGCACATGCCGAGAAATATGGTAAATCGGTAAGCCTAGTAACTGAGTGAACCTGCCCGCCAACTTTACCCCTCACGCGACCTGAGACGTGGTCTCCCATTCCAGTTATGGTGGGTACAAGTGCGGTCACTGCACGACGGCAGTTGGGGTCAGTGAGGCATTGTACGCCAAGGCGGTGAGCCATGTTCTGTTGATGGGGAATCGATGGGGACAGTTGATGTGTGTGGGGACAGAGTGCCTCGCCATGTCGTGTGTTTAGGTTTACCTTGCAAGGTTAAAACTCGATTTGAATCGTCTGCTTCTCGCAGCTAATGAGACTGCTTGATCCATCATGCTACATTGAGTAATAAGTGGATACGAGTTGACTGGCAAAAGATGTTGATTGCTAAAAATGTTTGATACCATGTATGAGTAGCTAGGTACTCATCTAGTTTAAAAAGGAGCATACTAAAACTTGAAAAGCTAAAACTTGATTTTAGACTCAGCTAGTGCTTTTGGCAAACCAAACCCCTCAGCCAAATAGCTGCATGTTTAGAGGTAGAGGAGTAGACTCCTCACACCGGGTAAGTCTAGCTGAGTATTAGTATACTCAGCCTTGCTTGTGGCATAATTTTTTACAGGTTCTCTGGAGGATATGTTCGCTGGAGTGACTTGGCCATCCACCCTGCCACCGGGTTGGACAGTCGAGTGGGACCCTACCTCAGCAGGAGAGGAGCATGAGGAGTCATGGGCCAGGCTTCCCCATCCTCCCTTTTATTTATTGTTAGTTAATTTCCGCTGCATCCCAAACAATGATTATTACTTTTGCAAAACTTTGATGATGTTGTAACAACCTTAAGCACTTCTTTAAATTATGGTTTTATGCTTTATTGTATTTGCTCTGTGCCTCACCTTCGAGTGAGTATGTGGTACTTGATCGTGTTAGTGGCCTTGTCGGACTAGATCCGAGGGACTGACGGTTTATTCCTATTTAAGTGTGGTCTAGCCTCTTAGGTGGGACTTAGGCACTTAAGCTGAAAAAATTCGGGTGGTTCTGCCACAGCTGGTTTTGGAGCTTGTACCACCTCAGAGGAATCAATAAATCATAATTACTGACCTTTTTCAGAAGTAAAACTTGCTTAGAAACCAAGTTGGGTAGCTGTCGGGATGATAAGGATAGACCTAGGACGTGAAGCCTTAGGATACTAGATGGGTAGCTAGGTGGCTATTTGAGTAGGCCGTACAGGCTGCTACGATATAAATGGGGGATTTCTATATCCCTATATACTTGATGTGAGGACGCTTAGGATGAGCATGCATGCATCCTTTGTCTTGTTTTGTCATCTTAGTAAAATGTTAGTATCAACAATAAGGTACATAAATAAGGAAACATCCATAACAAGAATTGAAGGCTATGATGAAGATTGCCACTTAACCCTAGAAAAGCCAAGTCCTCAGGATTTTTTCTTTGGCACTAGCTTTCTCTTTATTTTTGGGATTATTTTTCTTTTCGCTTACACTTGCCATTGCACAGATGACTTCTCACGCACCCACGGACGGCGGGAACGCACATTCCCACACAGACGGTCTTGCACGAGAGGGCTTTCCCCGCATTTTGTGGCAGGTACTGCGGGGAGCAGGTTACGCTGCGCCTACCCAGTACGCGGTGCAGCTGTTCGAGGAGCACCGGGTACCTCGCTGTAGGGTGAGGATGACCTTGGAGCCTCGTCCCCTACAGCCAGGCTGGCGTTCCTTGGACTCAGAATCTTTCGGTTTCAGGGCCGAGGATACTATTGAGTCCACGGCTCTGCATGTGCTGACCACCTTATGCGGATTTCACCCATTGGAGTTGTCAACCCATCCCATTGGCTTGTTCCCCGCCGAGAAGGATGACGACCCAATGTGGAAGGATCGGGTTGAGCACGCCAAGGATGTGTGTGCTATCTACCCTGGTGAAAGTCGCCTAGAGGGGGGGTGAATAGGCAAATCTGAAATTTATAAACTTTAAGCACAACTACAAGCCGGGGTTAGCGTTAGAAATAAAACTGAGTCCAAAAGAGAGGGCGAAAACAAATCAACCAAAGAAATAGAGCGGATGACACGGTGATTTGTTTTACCGAGGTTCGGTTCTTGCAAACCTACTCCTCGTTGAGGTGGTCACAAAGACCGGGTCTCTTTCAACCCTTTCCCTCTCTCAAACGGTCACCTAGACCGAGTGAGCTTTTCTTCTCAATCAAATGGGTCACTTAGACCCCGCAAGGACCACCACACAATTGGTGTCTCTTGCTTTGATTACAAGTTGCTTGGGAACAAGAATGGGGAAGAAGAAAAGCGATCCAAGCGACAAGAACTCAAATGAACACGAAAATCTCTCTCTCACTAGCCACTAAGTGTTTGAAGTGATTTTGGACTTGGGAGAGGATTTGATATCTTGTTTGTGTCTTGGAGTGAAGTCTAGAGCTCTTGTATTGAATGCAATATGCTGGAAACTTGGATGCCTTGAATGGTGGTGGTTGGGGGGTATTTATAGCCCCAACCACCAAAACAGCCGTTGGGGAGGGCTGCTGTCGATGGGCGCACCGAACAGTCCGGTGCGCCACCGGACACTGTCCGGTGCGCTAGCCACGTCACGCAACTATTAGGGTTCTGCTAGTCCGGTGCGCCAGACCAGGGTTCACTTCGGTTTCTTTTGCTCATTTCTTTTGAACCCTAACTTTAATCTTTTTATTGGTTTATGTTGAACCTTTAGCACCTGTAGAATAAATAATCTAGAGCAAACTAGTTAGTCCAATTATTTGTGTTGGGCATTTCAACCACCAAAATCATTTAGGAAAAGGTTTGACCCTATTTCACTTTCAATCTCCCCCTTTTTGGTGATTGATGCCAACATAAACCAAAGCAAATATATAAGTGCATAATTGAACTAGTTTGCATAAGGTAAGTGCAAAGGTTGCTTGGAATTAAACCAATTTATAGTATCACTGGATATGCATGGATTGCTTTCTTTCTTTTAATATTTTGGACCACATTTGCACCACTTGTTTTGTTTTTGCAAATCTTGTTGGAAATTCTTTTCAAAGTCTTTTTGCAAATAGTCAAAGGTATATGAATAAGATTTCGAGAAGCATTTTTAAGATTTGAAATTTTCTCCCCCTGTTTCAAATGCTTTTCCGTTGACTTAAACAAAACTCCCCCTCAATAAAATTCTCCTCTTAGTGTTCAAGAGGGTTTTAGATATCAATTTTGAAAGAGATCATACCAATTTAAAATTATATCAAAAATAAGATACCAATTGAAAAACTTCTTTAATACTAATTGAAAGACTGCGTTAAAAACTTTTTGAAATTGGTGGTGGTGCGGTCCTTTTGCTTTGGGCTAATACTCTCTCCCCCTTTGGCATTAATCACCAAAAACGGAGACTTTGTGAGCCCTTTTTACTTTCTCCCCAGTGGTACAAATAAATATGAGTGAAGATTATACCAAAGTGGAGAGCGGTGAGGAGTGACGGCGAAGGGTAAATAATACCGATAGAGTGGAGTGGAAGCCTTGTCTTCGCCAAAGACTCCATTTCCCTTTCAATCTATGACTTAGTAGAAATTTTACTTGAAAACATATTAGTCATAGGCATAAAAGAGATATGATCAAAGGTATATAAGTGAGCTATGTGTGCAAAGTATCAATCAAAATTCCGAGAATCAAGAATATTGAGTTCATTCCTAAGTTTGGTAAAGGTTTTCTTATCTAATGGTTTGGTAAAGATATCGGCTAATTGTTCTTTGGTGCTAACATAAGCAATCTCGATATCCCCCCTTTGTTGGTGATCCCTCAGAAAGTGATACCGAATGGTTATGTGCTTAGTGCGGCTGTGTTCAATGGGATTATCCGCCATGCGGATTGCACTCTCATTGTCACATAGGAGAGGGACTTTGCTCAATTTGTAGCCATAGTCCCTAAGGGTTTGCCTCATCCAAAGCAATGGCGCGCAACAATGTCCTGCGGCAATATACTCGGCTTCGACGGTTGAAAGAGCTACAGAGTTTTGTTTCTTTGAAGCCCAAGACACTAGGGATCTTCCCAAGAACTGAGAAGTCTCTAATGTGCTCTTTCTATCAATTTTACACCCTGCCCAATCAACATCTGAATAACCTATTAAATCAAAAATGGATCCCTTGGGGTACCAAAGACCAAACTTAGGTGTATGAACTAAATATCTCAAGATTCTTTTCATGGCCCTAAGGTGAACTTCCTTAGGATCGGCTTGGAATCTTGCACACATGCATACGAAAAGCATAATATCCGGTCGAGATGCACATAAATAGAGTAAAGATCCTATCATCGACCAGTATACCTTTTGATCTACGGATTTACCTCTCATGTCGAGGTCGAGATGCCCATTGGTTCCCATGGGTGTCTTGATGGGCTTGGCATCCTTCATTCCAAACTTGGTAAGTATATCTTGAATGTACTTGGTTTGGCTGATGAAGGTGCCCTCTTGGAGTTGCTTCACTTAAAATCCTAGGAAATACTTCAATTCCCCCATCATAGACATCTCGAATTTTTGAATCATAATCCTACTAAACTCTTCACAAGTAGATTTGTTAGAAGACCCAAATATGATATCATCAATGTAAATTTGGCATACAAACAAATCATTTGCAATGGTTTTAGTAAAGAGTGTAGGATCGGCTTTACCGACTTTGAAGCCATTAGTGATAAGAAAATCTCTTAGGCATTCATACCATGCTCTTGGGGCTTGCTTGAGCCCATAAAGTGCCTTAGAGAATTTATAAACGTGATTAGGGTACTCACTATCTTCAAAGCCGGGAGGTTGCTCAACATAGACCTCTTCCTTGATTGGTCCATTGAGGAAGGCACTTTTCACGTCCATTTGATAAAGCTTAAAGCCATGGTAAGTAGCATAGGCAAGTAATATACGAATTGACTCAAGCCTAGCTACGGGTGCATAGGTTTCCCCAAAATCTGAACCTTCGACTTGTGAATATCCCTTGGCCACAAGTCGAGATTTGTTCCTTCTCACCACACCATGCTCATCTTGCTTGTTGCGGAAAACCCATTTGGTTCCTACAACATTTTGGTTAGGATGTGGAACAAGATGCCATACCTCATTCCTTGTGAAATTGTTGAGCTCCTCTTGCATTGCCAACACCCAATCCGAATCTCCTAATGCATCTTCCACCCTGTATGGCTCAATAGAAGACACAAAAGTGTAATGTTCACAAAAATGAGCGACACGAGATCGAGTGGTTACCCCCTTATGAATATCGCCGAGGATGGAGTTCATGGGGTGATCTCTTTGAATCGCTTGGTGGACTCTTGGGTGTGGCGGTCTTTGACCCTGTTCTTCTTGATCATCTTCCTTTTCTTGATCATCATTATCTCCCCCTTGATCATTGTCCTCCTCTTGAGGTGGCCCATCTTCTTGATCTTCATTTTCATCATCTTGAGCTTGATCCTCATCTTGGGTTGGTGGAGATGCTTGCATGGAAGATGATGGTTGATCTTGTGCTTGTGGAGGCTCTTCGGATTCCTTAGGACACACATCCCCAATGGACATGTTCCTTAGCACGACGCACGGAGCCTCTTCATCATCTAGCTCATCAAGATCAACTTGCTCTACTTGAGAGCCATTAGTCTCATCAAACACAATGTCACAAGAAACCTCAACTAATCCAGTGGATTTGTTGAAGACTCTATATGCCCTTGTGTTTGAGTCATAACCAAGTAAAAAGCCTTCTACAGCCTTAGGAGCAAATTTAGATTTTCTACCTCTTTTAACAAGAATAAAGCATTGCTACCAAAGACTCTAAAATATGAAACATTGGGCTTTTTACCGGTTAGGAGTTCATATGATGTTTTCTTGAGGATTCAGTGAAGATACAACCGATTGATTGAGTAGCAGGCGGTGTTAATCGCCTCAGCCCAAAACCGGTCCGGCGTCTTGTACTCATCAAGCATGGTCCTCGCCATGTCAAGCAGAGTTCTATTCTTCCTTTCCACTACACCATTTTATTGGGGTGTGTAGGGAGAAGAGAACTCATGCTTGATGCCCACCTCCTCAAGAAAGCCTTCAATTTGAGAGTTCTTGAACTCCGTCCTGTTGTCGCTTCTTATCTTCTTGAGCCTTAATCCGAACTCATTTTGAGTTCGTCTCAAGAATCCATGTAATGTCTCTTGGGTTTGTGATTTTTCCTGCAAAAAGAACACCCAAGTGAAGTGAGAATAGTCATCCACAATTACAAGACAATACTTACTCCCGTCGATGCTTATGTAAGCAATCGGGTCGAATAAGTCCATGTGGAGTAGCTCAAGTGGCTTGTCGGTCGTCATGATGTTCTTGTGTGGATGATGGGTGCCAACTTGCTTCCCTGCTTGACATGCGCTACAAACCCTGTCTTTCTCAAAATGAACATTGGTTAGTCCCAAAATGTGTTCTCCCTTTTGAAGCTTGTGAAGATTCTTCATCCTAACATGGGCTAGTCGGCGATGCCAGAGCCAACCTATATTAGTCTTAGCAATTAATTAAGTATTGAGTTCAGCTCTATTAAAATCAACTAAGTATAGCTGACCCTCCAATACTCCCTTAAATGCTATTGAATCATCACTTCTTCTAAAGACAGTAACACCTATATCCGTAAAAAGACAATTGTAGCCCATTTTACATAATTGAGAGACCGAAAGCAAGTTGTAATCTAAAGAATATACAAGAAAAACATTGGAAATAGAATGGTCAGGAGATATAGCAATTTTACCAAGTCCTTTGACCAAACCTTGATTTCCATCCCCGAATGTGATAGCTCTTTGGGGGTCATCATTTTTCTCGTAGGAGGAGAACATCCTTTTCTCCCCTGTCATGTGGTTTGTGCATCCGCTATCAATGATCCAACTTGAGCCCCCGGATGCATAAACCTACAATACAAATTTAGGCCTTGTTCTTAGGTACCCAAACGGTCTTAGGTCCTTTCACATTAGAAACAAGCACCTTGGGTACCCAAACACAAGTCTTGGAGCCCTTGTGTTTGCCCCCAACATATTTGGCAACTACTTTGTCTGATTTGTTAGTAAGCACATAAGAAGCATCAAAAGTCTTAAATGAAACATTTGGCATATTTGATGCAATAGGAGTTTTCTTTTTAGGCATTTAAATATGAGTGGTATGCCTAGAGCTAGAAGCCTCATTCCTATACATAAAAGCATGGTGAGAAACAGAATGAGACTTCTTAGCATGAATTCTCCTAATCTTGTGCTCGGGATAACCAGCAGAATATAAAATATATCCCTCGTTATCCTGAGCCATGGGAGCCTTACCTTTAACAAAATTAGATAATTTCTTGGGGGCATTAAGCTTGACATTGTCTCCCTGTTGGAAGCCAATGCCATCCTTATTGCCAGGGCGTCTCCCATTATAGAGCATGCTTCTAGCAAATTTAAATTTTTCATTTTCTATCTCATGCTCATTAATTTTACTAGTTAGTTGTGCTATGTGATCATTTTGTTGTTTAATTAAAGCTAGGTGATCATGAATAGCATCAACATTAACATCTCTACATCTAGTGCAAATAGAGAAATGACTAATAGAAGATGTAGATGGTTTGCAAGCATTTAATTCATCAATCTTAGCATGTAACATGGCATTCTCATTTCTAAGATTGGAAATAGAAACATTGCAAACATTTAAGTCTTTAGCCTTAGAAATTAGTTTATCATTCTCAATCTTAAGGCTAGAGATTGATTCATTCAACTTGTCAATCTTAGCAATCAAACTATCATTATCATTTTTAAGGTTGACAAGAGAATCATCACAATCATTTAACTTCTCAACCTTAGCAATTAATTTGGCATTTTCATTTCTAATGTTAGAGATAGTGCCATGCCAAATGCTAAGCTCACTAGTTAAATTTTCACACTTCTCTAATTCCTGAGCATAAGCATTTTTCACCTTAACATGCTTTTTGTTTTCTTTAATAAGGAATTCTTCTTGGCTATCCAAGAGTTCATCCTTCTCATGAATAGCACCTATCAATTCATTTAATTTTTCCTTTTGTTGCATGTTTAGGTTGGCAAAAAGAGCAAGTAAATCATCCTCATCTTCACTAGAGCTACCCTTATCACTAGATGTTGTATATTTAGTGGAGGCTCTAGATTTTACCTTCTTTTTGCCGTCCTTTGCCATGAGGCACTTGTGGCCGACGTTTGGGAAGAGAAGGCCCTTGTTGACGGCGATGTTGGCGGCGTCCTCGTCAGAGGAGGAGTCGATGGTGCTCTCATCGGAGTCCCATTCCCGACACACGTGGGCATCGTCACCCTTCTTCTTGTAGTATCTCTTCTTTTCCTTCCTCTTTCCCTTCTTGTCATCGCCCCTGTCACTATCACTAGATAATGGACATTTAGCAATGAAATGACCGGGCTTACCACACTTGTAGCAAACTTTCTTGGAGCGGGGCTTGTAATCCTTCCCCCTCCTTTGCTTGAGGATTTGGCGGAAGCTCTTGATGATGAGTGTCATTTCCTCGTTGTCGAGCTTGGAGGCGTCGATGGGGAGCCTACTTGATGTAGACTCTTCTTTCTTTTCTTCCATTGCTTTGAATGCGACGGGTTGCACCTCGGGTGTGGAGGTGACACCTCGCTCCATGATTTGTTTAGAGCCTTTGATCATCAATTCAAAGCTCACAAACTTTCCTATAACCTCCTCAGGAGACATTAGCTTGTATCTAGGATCACCACAAATTAATTGAACTTGTGTAGGATTAAGAAAAACGAGTGATCTTAGAATAACCTTGACCATTTCATGGTCATCCCATTTTGTGCTCCCGAGGTTGCGCACTTGATTCACCAAGGTCTTGAGCTCTTGTATTGAATGCAATATGCTGGAAACTTGGATGCCTTAAATGGTGGTGGTTGGGGGTATTTATAGCCCCAACCACTAAAACAGCCGTTGGGGAGGGCTACTGTCGATGGGCGCACAAGACACTGTCCGGTGCGCCAGCCACGTCACCCAACCGTTAGGGTTCTGACTGTTTCGACCGTTGGAGCTCTTACATCTTGGGGCACTAGACAGTCCGGTGCCGCACCGGACAGGCACTGTTCACTGTCCGGTGCGCCTTCTGGCGCTTGCTCTGACTTCTGCCGCGAACTGTAGCTCTGTTAGGGCACTGTGCAGTCGACCGTTGCGCTAGTAGTCGTTGCTCCGCTTGGTGCACCGGACAGTCCGGTGACCCACCGGACAGTCCGGTGAATTATAACGGAGTGTGCCTAAAGAAACCCGAAGGTGAAGAGTTTGAAGTCGATCCACCCTGGCGCACCGGACACTGTCCGGTGGCGCACCGGACAGTCCGGTGCGCCAGCCCAGGGTTCACTTCGGTTTCTTTTGCTCCTTTCTTTTGCACCCTAACTTTAATCTTTTTATTGGTTTGTGTTGAACCTTTAGCACCTGTAGAATATATAATCTAGAGCAAACTAGTTAGTCCAATTATTTGTGTTGGGCATTTCAACCACCAAAATCATTTAGGAAAAGGTTTGACCCTATTTCCCTTTCACCTGGGCATACCGCTCACCTGACGGTTCGGTGCATGAGTGCCCTATATCGTCTGCAGGCCTTGCGAGGTAAGGCGATGTCCCTGCTTATGGGCCTAGTGGAGTCTACCAAGATCACCCTGGATAACAGGGAGGACCTTGTTGTCGACTTGTCCACTGAGTTGGTGGAGAAGGATCTCCAAGTGGAGCAGATGGCCAACCATATACAGGAGCTCGGGGATCAGGTGGAAGCCAGGGAGAACACTATTGAGGTTCTGGAAGATCAGCTCCAGACCACCCAACAACAGCTTGAGGAAGCCAACCAACATTTGGATCTGCACCATAAAGAGATTGAGGATATGGAGGCAGAAGGGGTCGATGAGGACGTGGACATTGAGGGAGGAGAGGAGCCGGCGCCTGCATCTAGCTTAGACACTGCTGGCTCAGGAAGACCACCTTCCCCCGAGTCTAGCGTTGCTTCATTTGCTCATTAGATTTCAGAGTTAGGGTAGGAGTGTGCAGAAGTAGAACTCCTCGAAACTAGCTTAGCTTTTGCACCTTGGAGGTACTAGGCTAGAGAGTTGAGTATTTTTGGCACTGTTGTAACTGTTGGAAACTCTTTTGGCAAGATGAATGATAGATGGTTCCTATTTTAAGTTTATGAATGAAATTATATCTTGTTGGTACCAGTTGTGAAAAGCGAGGCAATATTTGGAATCCTGCAAACTGCGTTGTTTAAGTTCTTTTATCGTATGCAATCACGGATTTTAAGTATAACAACAGAACGTCCTAAATTTCAGATGGCAGGAAGAGCGTGTCGTGGATAGAATGAGCGCATTCCTCCACCATCGCAGCAACCTCCTACCATGCAGGAGCTGATGGCTCAACAGAATGAGATTCTGCGGCAGCTCGCTCAACGTCAGCCACCGCCTCAGCACTATGGGGGTGGTGATCATCACCAGCGTGCCCCGACAGCGACCACCTACCAGGAGTTTCTCAGTACTCAGCCGTCGTTGTTCACTCGGGCAGAAGATCAACTCGATGCTGATGTTTGGCTCAGGGTGGTGGAATCCAAATTCCCACTACTTAATGGAGATTGTTCAGATGTGGCCAAGGTCTGTTTCGCCGCCCAACAGCTTCGTGGGCCCGCTAGGACCTGGTGGGACCATTTCCTCGCTATGCAGCCGGTTGACCACGTGGTTGAGTGGGGAGAGTTCAAAGAAGCATTTAGAGGGCATCATATACCAGCAGGCATCATGGACCGCAAGCTTAATGAGTTTCTGGCACTCACTCAGGGAAGTCATACCGTGTTGCAGTACGCCCAAGCTTTCAATGACCTATGTCAGTATGCAGGCTACCATGCTGACACTGATGAGAAGAAGAGAGACAGATTCCAGAGGGGCCTCAACACTAAGCTCCATGACCGTCTCAACACAGTCAAGGCCAACAGCTACAATGAGTTAGTCAATATGGCCATCTCTCAGGAGGATTGCATCACAGCTTGTCAGGCAAAAAAGAAGAGAAAGACCCCTATGGTAGGACCATCAGCACAGCATCAGCGCTTCGGGATTGTGTGTGACACTCAGAGCAGAGGACCTCAGCAGCAACAGGCACCCAACCGCTCCCAGTTTTCTGCTCAGAGGAACAACAACCAGCCACAACAGCAACACCGTCAGAGCAATGATAACAAGTGTTTCACTTGTGGCAGCACCGGACACTACGCTAAGAATTGTCCCCAAAACCAGCAGAGGCAGGGGCAGAATGCAAATCAAAATCAAGGCAAGAGGTAGAGGGTGCAAGTGAGATAGGGCAGGCTGAACTTCACCACATTGGCTGATATTCTGGAGGGAGCACCTGTCATGACTGGTATCTTTTCCGTTCTAAATTACCCTGCAGTCGTTCTTTTTTATTCTGGTGCATCACACAGCTTCATCAGCACAAAATTTAGTGCCAAATGTCAGCTACCTTTTTACCACACAAATGGGGGCATTATGATTGCGACACCGGGAGGCAGGGTTGCCACCTATCAACTCAACCAGCATGTGCCCATAAAATTGGGTAGTCTTATATTTAAAACCACCCTCCTTATCATGGGATTGGAGATCATGGATATCATCTTCGGAACTGACTGGTTATCACGGCATCATGCCTTGATTGACATCGCAGCAAGAGCCATTGAAATACACTCACCTACTTGTGGGGAAATCACCTTGTACCTCCCTGACCAGGGCTGTACCCATTCTTGTGCACTCGCCCTGATAGAGTCACCCGTAGAGATGATTCTAGTGGTCTGTGAGTATCCTGATGTCTTCCCAGACGAATTGCCAGGGATGCCACCCGACAGGGAAATAGAGTTCGCCATAGAGCTGCAACCCGGGTCTGGACCTATATCCAAGAGACCCTATAGGATGCCTCCAGCAGAGTTGGCAGAACTGAAGAAGCAGTTACAAGAATTGTTGAACAAGGGGTTCATTCTCCCAAGTACTTCAGCATGGGGATGTTCGGCCTTGTTCGTAAAGAAGAAGGATGAGAGTCTGAGACTGTTTGTCGATTACCACCCTCTCAATGCGGTGACTATTAAAAACAAGTATCCTTTGCCCCGCATTGATGTTTTGTTTGATCAGTTGGTCGGAGCCAAGGTGTTTTCCAAGATAGATATTTGCTCTGGCTATCATCAAATCAAGATCAGGGCCAGCGATACTCCGAAGACGACTTTCTCTACTAGATATGGGCTTTACGAGTACTTGGTGATGTCATTCGGGCTGACCAATGCTCCGACATACTTCATGTATTTGATGAATTCAGTGTTTATGCCGGAATTGGACAAATTCGTGGTGGTCTTTATTTATGATATTCTAGTATATTCAAGAAATGAAGAGGAGCATACTATGCATTTGCACATAGTACTTTTGGCGATCATCGTTTGTATGCCAAACTCTCCAAATGTGATTTCTGGCTAAGGGATATCAAGTTCCTGGGTCATACCATTTCTCAGGATGGGATATCAGTTGATCCTGAGAAAGTACAAGAAGTGATGGATTGGAAGCCTCCTACCACCGTGCGACAAATTCGGAGTTTTCTAGGATTGGCAGGATACTATCGGCGATTCATTCTGGATTTCTCCAAGATTGCTAAACCAATGACTGAATTGTTGAAGAAAGGAGTAAAATTTGAATGGAGTCAGAAATGTGTGGATGGCTTTCATGCATTGAGGCAGCATCTGACGACAGCACACGTGTTAGCACAGCCTAACAACGCCAAATCTTTTGATGTCTATTGCGATGCCTCGGGCACTGGACTTGGTTGTGTTTTGATGCAAGACAACCGAGTTATTGCCTATGCATCCAGAGCACTCAGGCCTCATGAGCAGAATTATCCCACACATGATCTGGAGTTAGCAGCGGTAGTTCATGCTCTGAAAATATGGAGACATTATCTAATGGGAGCTCATTGTAATATCTATACTGACCACAAGAGTCTCAAGTATATTTTCACTCAGGCTGATCTTAATATGAGATAGAGGAGATGGTTGGAATTGATCAAGGATTATGATCTGGAAGTACATTACCATCTTGGCAAGGCAAATGTTATGGCAGATGCTTTAAGTCGAAAGGCTCAGTGCAACTGTATAACCATGGACTCTAAGATCCCCGCTCTGTGTGACGAATTGCGCAAGCTGAACATGGAAGTGGTTTCTCTAGGTACCTTGGACTATATCTCAGTTGAGCCAACCTTACAAGAGCAGATAGTCATGGCACAGATTGGTGACAAGGGTGTTCAAGTCATTAAGGAAATGCTCAATCAAAAAGTGGATAAGTATAAATGCTTTCGTCAGGACAGCAAGGGTGTTCTATGGTTTGAAGACATACAAGTTGTTCCCAAAAATCCAAAACTCAGGAAGAAAATCTTGGACGAAGCTCATCTTTCCAAGTTTTCCATGCACCCCGGAAGTAACAAGATGTATCACGACCTCAGATCCTTATATTGGTGGACCAGGATGAAGAGAGAAATTGCTAAGTATGTATCTGAGTGCGACACTTGCCAAAGAATCAAAGCTAGTCATTTGAAGGTAGCAGGTACCTTACAACCACTCCCTATACCATCTTGGAAATGGGAGGACCTCAGCATGGACTTCATTGTGGGATTGCCCAACACCTCCCGACACCACGATTCTATATGGGTCATTGTGAATAGACTAACCAAGACAACTCATTTCTTGCCAGTGCATACCACCCATAGGGCAGAAAAATATGCAGAAATCTATATTGACCAAATAGTGCACTTGCATGGAATACCAAGAACTATCGTGTCAGATAGGGGGCACCTTTCGTCGCACGTTTCTGGGAACAGCTACAGAAGTCACTTGGAACCCATGTGATAAGAATCTCACCATACCATCCTCAAACTAACGGCCAAACGGAAAGAGTAAATCAGATTCTTGAGGATATGTTTAGAGCATGTGTGTTACACTATGGCAAGAATTGGGATGAGTGCCTTTCTCTGGCAGAATTCTCTTACAATAATAGCTACCAATCCAACCTAAAGATGGCACCTTTCGAGGCCTTATATGGGAGAAGGTGTAGAACACCGCTAAATTGGTCACAAGCTAGAGAAAGGGAAATATTTGGATATGACATAGTGCTTGAAGCTGAGGATAAGGTCAGAGTCATTAAGAAAAACTTGGAAGCTGCTCAGACCAGGCAAAAGAGCTATCATGATAAAATAAGAAAGCCTCTACAATTCGAAGTGGGGGATCATGTGTATCTCAAGGTGTCACCCACTAAAGGTGTTCAGAGATTTGGGATCAAGGGCAAATTAGCTCCTCGCTATATTGGGCCCTATGAAATCAAAGAGAATTGTGGACCTGTAGCATATCAATTGAAGTTGCCGCCTCACATGTCTGCCATTCATAATGTGTTCCATGTGTCCCAACTGAAGAAGTGTGTCCGCTTACTGACGGAAGTGCTACCCGAGCCTAAATTGGAGATAGAACCAGACTTGTCATATCAAGAGCACCCCGTCAAGGTATTGGACCAAAAGGAAAGTCAACTTGAGCAAGGTCAATCCGAATGTATAAGATTCAGTGGAGCAACCATTTAGAAGAAGAAGCTACTTGGGAAACTGAGGATTTTCTATGCTTTCACTGTCCCGATTTTCTGCCTAAAGGAATTGGTACGTAACCCAAAAAATCCAAAACCCCCCCACATGCCCTTTGAATCTAAGTATAAGAGAAATATAGTTAATGAAACTGAGTAAAGTGTGAAACTAAATCTAGAAAGACTTCCTTCTGAAGTTGCAAAGAGGATGAAATTCGAAGAGCAGTCTACTAGAGAACCTTGACAAAAGAAACCACACCACACAAGCACGCACCTTCTTAGCACCTTTCTCAAGGATCCCTACCCAATCTTGGGATGAGATTCCTTTAAGGGGGAGGGCTGTAACACCCCAGGTGTTACCCAAGGCCCTGGCTTAAAATATGCATCTATGGCCTATTGTCACATGTGTTTAAATGGAAAGAAAGGACACCCAAAGCTTTAGAACCATGGCTAAACTAAGTGATGATCATGATGGGAGGGATACCCTAGCCTTCATGTATCTTCACCTATGAAAAAGGCTCTAAAACCCTAATTTCCCCTCTTGGGCCATTAAACCCCCAAACATTGGATCAAAAGGAAAACTATGCAAATGGCCAATTCATGGATTGAACCCTTTACCAAAGTAGAAGTACATTAACATAACTACAAAATATAGTAAGGGAGGTGTTACAAAAAGGTCCTACAAAAACCCAAAAATTAAGCCCCAACTGGAGAGCACCCTAGAGCAAGCCATTTTTCTCTAAGTCCAAAATCAGCCCTAGTCTAAAGATCAGAAGTGTTCACCCTTTTGCTGGCACCAAAACCACTTGGACCAAATAACAAAAAGTAGCCAAACTACCCAAGGCACACCCCTGAAAAATTTGAAACCAAACCAGAGCCGTTTGACACGGTTTGACATCTTTTTGTCGCGGGGTGAACAGTGCAGACACACAAGACTTGGCGCCACCATATCTTCCAAGCTAGACCCGATCTCCCCTTGGAACTCACATGAACAAGATAGCTCTAGGTGCAGGGAAGAAATCTTACACAGGTCATATGGCAAGATTAGCACTTTTGGGAGCTCAGCAGGCGCAAGAACTCGGGCAGATTAACACGACCACGTGTTCGACGCGCCCTGGCAACGCCAGAGCACGCCCCGACGCTCGGCCCCACGCGCACCGCGCTGCGCCGCGTCAACCCCGCGCCCACGCCCGCGCCCATGGCTATAAAGCCCACCCCGGCCTCGACCGTACACGCTCGCGCGCTCCCAAACCCTGCCCGAGCACGAGTTCACCGGAGTTGCCTAGAGAACAGCGTGCCCGCTACCGTGCAAGCCCCGGCCACTGTGGACCGGCCACGCCAGCCCTCCTCCACCCCGTCTGACCCTTTGGCTAGCTTCCCCGGAGGTCCGGTGAAGCTCCCCGAGCCCATAGACCGTACACCATCTCACCGGAGACGCCGGATCGACATCGCCGGACTTCAACCGACCGTCGTCGCACGTAGACCGAGCTACACGGTAAGCCATTCGTCGATTCCTTGTGAATACGACATCCTTGACCTCTAGTGAAGCTCCCCGTGCCATTTAATTGAGCTATACCGCCGTGAACAGGCCGAAGCACACGCCGCCGACGAACCCGACCGCTTGCGCACGCGGCCAGCCCTATTCTGGCCATCACCGCCGACAATCCGCCCCTCAACTTGACCGCCAGGACCTCCCGGACCTCACCCAGCCCTCCACCGGACCTCTCCCACCGCCGGTAAGCCGGGCCACCCTTTTTCCGCTCTACGGTTACTGTGAAACAGTTCCGCAAGGGCACAATTTAAATGGTTTAGTTAAAGAAAACCCCAGGGGGTATTCGCGATGTCAGTGACTTAGTGAAACAGTTCCATAGGGGCACAATTTAAATGGTTGAGTTAAAGAAAACCCCAGGGGCCCCGGTGCAAAGCTGTTTTCCTTAAACCTTTAAGATTTATTCTTTTAAATGAGTATAGAACTTGAAAAATTCATAACTTGAGTTTTATCCAACCAAATTTGGTCAAACCAATTTCGTTAGGTCCTAAATATTATGAACTATTTAGGAAAAATAATAAACACCCTGACTCCTGCAATACTTTTAGAGTTTTAATTTAAATAAGTATACTGCCTAAAACTAAATAAATAGAGGAAATATAGAAATACTTTTGGAATGAGGGTAAGAAAAATTAGAGACATACTTAACTACTAACTACCCTGTTTAAAAATGTTAACTCTTCAGTATACTAGGTTAAGGAAGGATTAACCATTAAAACTTGTTTTGGTCCAAGCCTTAAGAAAATGAAAAAGGGAAGTTAAAATAGGAGCTAGAGGGCAACCACATTTTTCCTAGCTTGTTTAATTAACATAGTTCATAAGAAAATTTTGTTGAACCCTCTGTTAGTACAAAACAAATGCACCACATTTTATTTCATAAAAACAATAAGAACTTAGAAAAATCCTAGAAAAATAACCCTAAAAAGAAACCACCCCAATCCTTAGGATAACTACTGATATGCTAGTATAAATCTAGGAAAAATATAAGTTCTGTTGTTTGATATTTTTCAAATAACAAGTTGGTTATAAGTGCCTTTTTGACATTTAACTTTAGAAAATCACAACTAAACAACCATTAGGTCATTTCTATGATTTTTGGCACAGAGACCTGTCATTACCCATAGATGTTGACAAAAATAATTTTTAGTACACAACCCTCACCAAAACCAGAGCTGTAGTGCAAAGTGACCATCTACCCTCACTTTTGTTATTTTCACCAAGGTTTATCTTAATTAATTCTAACCCCAAATTTGTAGAATAAACTACAGAGACCAATGTTTACCCACTATAATTTTTGCAACATTTTTGGAAAATTCTAAATCACCATGGTAGTTCAATAGCACTCAAAAATAAGCATAAATGGAAAGTAAAAAGGGAATTGTGGAAGAAATTAATATTATACAACTAAATCTCTCTAAGAGTCCAATAAAACATAAAGGGGATGATTAAAATCCTTAAATTCACTCAAGACCCTAAAATAGGTGTGTACAAAATACTAAGAGCACCATCCGATAAGGAAACCCTAGTTTACCCACTGTTTCAATATTGTTTCACCATACATAGTTTTTACTAAATTGACATATCATTAATATACATGTATCTTATTCATTGCATTCGCTGACGGAGAGTACGTCCTCGTTCCGGAGCAAGGAGTTGCTCAGGAGGTAGTCCAGGAGCCAGCACCAGAGCCTGCTACTGAGGACCTGCCTGCCCCATCTTTTGAAGGCAAGCCCCGGTTTTATGCATAACCGTTATATATGTTATTTTACTGCACTTAATGTTTGTAGGATTATACTATGCATTTAAGTGTAGGAGTTGCCTGAAACCCTAGTTGCATGAACTCAGGATTCCTTTTGAGATGGATACTAGTATGCTAGGTCGAAAAGCTGCTTTACTAATTAGGGATCTCGGTAGAAGTCGAGTGATTTTTCTAGCACTCGCGTGAGGTCAGGAATTTATTGTATCCATTTTGATATCGGAATGAAGATGGCCTGTGGACAACGATCCATGGGGATGCGTTGTCTACGAGATGAGAAATTGGAATAAGGATTAAAGTGTGGTACCGTGTGTCAAGCATTTGAATGTACTAAGCACATGCCGAGAAATATGGTAAATTAGTAAGCCTAGTACCTGAGTGAACCTGCCCACAAACTTTACCCCTCACGCAACCTGAGACGTGGTCTCCCATTCCAGTTATGGTGGGTACAAGTGCGGTCACTGCACGACGGCAGTCGGGGTCAGTGAGGCATTGTACGCCAAGGCGGTGAGCCCTGTTCTGTTGACGGGGAATCGATGGGGACAGTTGATGTGTGTGGGGAAGGAGTGCCTCGCCACATCATGTGTTTAGGTTTACCTTGCAAGGTTAAAACTTGATTCGAATCGTCTGCTTCTCGCAGCTAATGAGACTGCTTGATCCATGTTGCTACATTGAGTAATAAGTGGAAACGAGTTGACTAGCAAAAGATGTTGACTGCTAAAAATGTTTGATACCATGTATTAGTAGCTAGGTACTCATCTAGTTTAAATAGAAGCATACTAAAACTTGAAAAGCTAAAACTTGATTTTAGACTCAGCTAGTGCTTTTGGCAAACCAAACCCCTCAGCCAAACAGCTGCATGTCTAGAGGTAGAGTAGACTCCTCACACCGAGTAAGTCTAGCTGAGTATTAGTATACTCAGCCTTGCTTGTGGCATAATTTTTTACAGGTTCTCTGGAGGATATGGTCGCTGGAGTGACTTGGCCGTCCACCCTGCCACCGGGTTGGACAGTCGAGTGGGACCCTACCTCAGCAGAAGATGAGCATGAGGAGTGATGGGCCAGGCTTCCCCATCCTCCCTTTTATTTACCGTAAGTTAATTTCCGCTGCATCCCGAACAATGATTACTACTTTTGCAAAACTCCGATGATGTTGTAATAACCTTAAGCACTTCTTTAAATTATGGTTTTATGCTTTATTGTATTTTCTCTGTGCCTCACCTTCGAGTGAATATGTGGTACATGATCCTGTTAGTGGCCTTGTCGGACTAGATCCGAGGGACTGACGGTTTATTTCTATTTAAGTGTGGTCTAGCCTCTAAGGCGGGACATAGGCACTTAAGTTGGAATAATTCGGGCGGTTCCACCACAGCCAGGTGTAGGATTAGGTGTCGACCGAGTTAGGGCACCGGTCGTTGTGCATCCCGGCCGGTACAAGTTCACCGGAGGGCGTGCTCGTCGCCGTTCACCGTTGTGGACTTGGCGCGGTAAAGAAATAGAAGTCTGGGGGCCTTCGTGCAAACGTCAGACACACAAGTAAATAGTGGAAAGGATTTTTTACGGGTTTTTTGAATAGCTGTGGTCCTCTGTGCAAAGTCGCCAGTGAGGGCACGCGTGCGGGCGCGTTTCCTCGTTTGTGGGCTAGCTTGGGCTGGTTTGAGCGCGTCATTATTCATTCTTTTCCTTTTTCTTTTTCTACCAGGCTTAGAAAATTTATAAGAAATTATAGGAAAACGATAAAATCATGGGACCAATTTTATTAGACTCCAAAATTCCTCTAGTATTTAATAAAAATAGTTCCAAGATTTTTAGTCCCAACCATGAATTATTTAGCAATTAAGGATGCCTAAATCTAGTCTTTTTGAATTTTAGAATAAAACTTTTTTGGTAAGTTTAATATGATAATTAAAACCCTTGGGTAAAGTTTCGCATGCTTTGGACATTGTTTGATCCCAAACCCAAGAAACTAGCCTTCTAGAGTTTAAATACCTAACCCTAATATATTACTAAACTAGGAAACTCTACTAGCTAGTGGCACCATGAAGGAAATTTATATTCAAGAAAAACTTTAATGTGTTCCTATTGTAACTGCATATTCATAGCATCACATAAGCATTCATGTATATGTATTGTTATGTATAGAAAATGAACAAGAAGTGATTGTCAAAGAAGAAACTGCCCCACAAGCTGAAATTCCACCTGTCGAGAACAGTTTCTACTTTGATATTTGTGGAACAGATCCCGATTATCCTACAACACAAGGTAAGCCCTAGTGCATTTACCCCTTTCCTTGTTGTTTTAAACTCTTTATCACTTGAAATGATGCATTAGGTGATAGGAGTTGGGTGATAAACAATTGCTGCATTTCCTTCCTTGGAACTTTTTACCATTCCTTGATACCTGTTTTACTTAAAAGTTTTCTGATGCTTAGTCTTGCCTTAGAAAGCAAAATGATTTGTTTTAAACAAAGATGATGCTTTAGATGGGATGGGAAGTTTTCAAAAGAAAAGACTTGATGGTGAATCCTGAAAGGGAAATGTGCCCTTGGGCCATTTCTATATTTGTATTGGTGATTAAGTGCCCAACACATTCTCTCTAAGTGTTAAATTGTGCCAAAGATTGAAGAAGTGCAAATCATGTAACAACGTACGCTTCTAGACTTAGTAAATTGATTTGGGTACTAATGTATTGTGTCTAAGTGCTGGAAACAGGAGAAAATAGATTAAAAAAGAGTTGGCTGTGTACAGCCAACTGCTGCTCGGTCTGGGTGCACCGAACTATCCGGTGGTGCACCGGACAGTGTCCGGTGCGCCAGACAAGTCCACGGTGAACCGGCCGCTCTTGGGACTCGACGACGGCGTACGACTATAATTCACCGGACTGTCCGGTGGTGCACCGGACTGTCCAGTGAGTCGTCCGCGGCGAAGTCGTCGCTCTCGGGAAAAGTTCAACGGTGTACGACTAAAATTCACCGGACTGTCCGGTGGTGCACCGGACTGTCCGGTGAGCCAACGGTCGCCAGCGCAACGGTCGGCCGCGCAATCCGCGGGCGACGCGTGGCCCGCGCCAACGGTCGGCTGGGGGCACCGGACTGTCCGGTGTGCATCGGATAGTGTCTGGTGCGCCAAACAGCCCGGAGTTGCAACGGTCGGCTGCGCCAAATTAGGAAGGAGATCCGCACCGGACATGCTACAGTGACTGTCCGGTGGTGCACCGGACTGTCCGGTGCGCCACCCGACAGAAGGTATGAATTGCCTTCCTTGTTGGTCTCCAACGGCTCCTAGCTGCCTTGGGGCTATAAAAGGGACCTCTTGGCGCATGGAGGAGGCACCCAAGCATTCACTAAGCAATTCTAAGTCTCCACACTCCGTCTCCACGCATTTGATCGATCGTGTTAGTGATTTGAGCTCCGTTCTAGCTGTGAACTCTCTGTGCTTCATTTGAGCTCAAGTCTTGGCTTGTGTGTGTTGTGCTGCGGATTTGTGTGCGTTGCTCCCAACCTTACTCGTGTGTTTACATTGTGATCTTTGTTTATAAGGGCGAGAGGCTCCAACTTGTGGAGATTCCTCGCAAACAGGAAAAGATATAAGCAAAGAAAAGCCGTGGTATTCAAGTTGATCATTGGATCACTTGAAAGGGGTTGAGTGCAACCCTCGTCCATTGGGACGCCACAACGTGGAGGTAGGCAAGTGTTATACTTGGCCGAACCACGGGATAAACCATTGTGTCTCTTGTGCTATCTTTCCTTGTGATTATTTTGATTCGCAAGAACTCACTCTATAGCCACTTGGTTCTTTTGAGCACTAACATCTTTATAACCAAGTTTTGTGGCTATTAGTTGTTGAATTTTACAGGATCACCTATTCACCCCCCCCCCCTCTAGGTGCTCTCAATTGGTATCAGAGCCGTTCTCTTCATGTAAGGGACTAATCGCCCGAAGAGATGGATCCTAAGGGAAAGGGGATGGTGGTCAACGACAAGGAGAAGGAGTCCTTCCTCAACGAGCCTAGAGATTACAAGCCCACTGACTCTGGCTCGAGTCACAAGAAGAAGGACGGGAATAAGAAGAGGCGCATCAAGAAGATCATGTACTACGATAGCGACGAGTCTTCTTCTTCACCAAGAGACGACAACAACGAGAAAAAGAAACCGGTTAATTCAAATTATTCATTTGATTATTCTCGTATTCCTTTTAACTCTAATGCTCATTTGCTTTCAATTCCTCTTGGTAAACCTCCACACTTTGATGGAGATGACTACTCTTTTTGGAGTCACAAAATGCGTGGTCATTTATTCTCTCTCCATCCTAGTATTTAGGAGATAGTCGAAAATGGAATGCAATTTGATAGTATGGATAACCCTGTATTTATTAATGAGCAAATTCATAAGAATGCACAAGCTACCACTGTTTTGCTAGCTTCGTTGTGTAGGGATGAATACAACAAGCTGAGCGGCTTGGACAACGCCAAGTAAATTTGGGATACCCTCAAGATCTCTCATGAGGGTAATGATGCCACCATGATCACCAAGATGGAGTTGGTGGAAGGCGAGCTGGGAAGGTTCGCAATGATCAGGGGAGAAGAGCCAACACAAACATACAATAGGCTCAAGACCCTGGTCAACAAGATTAGGAGTTATGGGAGCACAAGATGGACGGACCACGACGTTGTCCGACTTATGCTATGATCATTCATGGTAATTGACCCCCATCTTGTTAACCTAATTCGTGAGAATCCCAGGTACACCAAGATGACGCCCGAAGAGATTCTTGAAAAGTTTGTGAGCGGGCGCATGATCGTGAAGGAGGCCCGATATGTGGACGACACTCTAAACAGTCCACTCCCCGTCCACGAGCCTCAAACTATTGCCCTCAAGGCAACCAGCAGCAGGGAGACGCTACCAAGCAAGGTGGCACAAATTGAGGCAGCCGGGCTAAACGAAGATGAGATGGCTCTCATAATCAAGCGCTTCAAGACGACATTGAAAGGATGCAAGGAGTACCCCAACAAGAGTAAAGCAAGGGGAAAGCGCTCCTGCTTCAAATGTGGTAAGACAGGTCATTTTATTGCTCAATGTCCCGATAATGAAAATGACCAGGGAGAAGAAAGAAATGGGAAGAGGGAGAAGAAGAAGGCCTACAAGAAGGCAAAGGGCGAGGCACACCTTGGCAAAGAATGGGATTCAGACTGCTCTTCTTCCGACTCCGACGACGAAGGACTTCCTACCTCAGCCTTCAACAAGTCCTCTCTCTTCCCCAACGAACGCCACACTTGCCTCATGGCAAAGGAGAAAAAGCTAAGCGTTCGAGAAACCCCTAAGTATACTACTTCAAGCGATGATGATTCTAGTGATGATGAAGTAGACTATTCTAGCTTATTCAAAGGTTTAGATAGAGCAAAGGTAGAAAAGATAAATGAATTGATTGATGCTTTAAATGAAAAAGATAGACTTCTATTGAGGCAAGAGGACATTTTGTATGAGGAACATGACAAATTTGTTAGTGTTCAAAAATCTCTTGCCTTAGAAATTAAGAGGAATGAATTACTATCTTCTGAGTTATCTACTTGCAATGAATCCATCTCTAGTTTAAAGACTTTGAATGATGATTTAAGTGCTAAGCTAGAAGTAGCTAATAGATCAAGCTCATGTGTTGAACATGTTGTTATTTGCAATAGATGCAAGGATTTTGATATCAATGCTTGTGATGAACATCTTGCTTCTATTGCTAAATTAAATGATGAGGTGGCAAGTCTTAATGCTCAACTTAAGACTTGCAAGGTTGATTTTGATAAACTAAAATTTGCTAGGGATGCCTACACTATTGGTAGACACCCTCAATTAAGGATGGACTTGGCTTTCGAAAGGAAGCCAGGAACTTAACAAGCCAAAGGGCTCTCATTTCCAACAAGGAGAAAGGGAAGGCCCCTATGGCTAGTAGCGTTCAAAAGAACCATGCTTTCATGTATAATAGGAGAGATGATTATGATGCTTATGATTCACATGCTATGCTTGCTTCAAGTTCTAATGGTAGGCCTAGGAGAAATTTTGTCTCACGCTCCTAGAAAAATGTGTAATAAACCTACTACTGTCTTTCATGCTTGCAACACTACGTTTGTACTCTCATGTAAAAATGAAAAAGTGGTTGCTAAAAAATTGGGAACCAAATGTAAAGGAGACAAGGCTTGCATTTGGGTACCAAAAGCTGTTGTAACTAACCTTGTAGGACCCAACAAGAGTTGGGTACCTAAAACCCAAGCGTAAATTGTCTTGCAGGTTTATGCATCCGGGGGCTCAAGCTGGATTATCGACAGCGGATGCACAAACCATATGACGGGGGAGAAGAAGATGTTCACCTCCTACGTCAAGAACAAGGATTCCCAGGATACAATTATCTTTGGAGATGGGAACCAAGGCAAGGTCAAAGGCTTGGGCAAGATAGCCATCTCAAATAAGCACTCTATCTCTAATGTATTTTTAGTAGAGTCGCTAGGCTATAATTTCCTGTCTGTTAGTCAATTGTGCCACATGGGCTACAATTGTTTATTTACAAATGTTGATGTATCTGTCTTTAGAAGGAGTGATGGTTCATTAGCGTTTAAGGGTGTACTAGATGGCAAACTCTACTTAGTTGATTTTTCGAAAGAGGAGGCCGATCTAGATGCATGCTTAATCGCTAAGACTAGTATGGGCTGGCTGTGGCATCGCCGTCTAGCACAGGTTGGGATGAAGAACCTTCACAAACTTCTAAAGGGAGAGCATGTGTTAGGACTAACCAATGTCTGCTTCGAAAAAGATAGACCTTGTGCAGCTTGTCAGGCAGGGAAACAGGTGGGAAGCACTCATCACAACAAGAATGTGATGACAACATCAAGACCACTAGAGCTACTACATATGGACCTCTTCGGACCCGTTGCCTACCTAAGCATCGGGGGAAGTAAGTATGGTCTTGTTATTGTTGATGATTTTCCCCGCTTCACTTGGGTGTTCTTTCTACAGGATAAGTCAGAAACCCAAGGGACCCTTAAGCGCTTTCTAAGGCGGGCTCAAAACGAATTTGAGCTCAAGGTGAAAAAGATAAGAAGCGACAACGGGTCCGAGTTCAAGTATCTGCAAATGGAGGAGTACCTTGAGGAGGAAGGCATCAAGCACGAGTTCTCCGCTCCCTACACACCACAGGAAAATGGTGTGGTAGAGAGGAAGAACAGGACGCTTATCGACATGGCGAGGACGATGCTTGGAGAGTTCAAGACGCCTGAGCGGTTTTGGTCGGAAGCTGTGAACACAGCTTGCCACGCCATAAACCAGCTCTACCTTCATTGCCTCCTCAAGAAGACTTCGTATGAACTTCTTACTAGTAACAAACCCAACGTCTCATACTTTCATGTATTTGGGAGCAAATGTTACATTCTAGTGAAGAAAGGTAGAAATTCTAAATTTGCTCCCAAAGATGTAGAAGGGTTTTTACTAGGTTATGACTCAAATACAAAGGCTTAAAGAGTCTTCAACAAATCATCGGGTTTGGTTGAAGTTTCTAGCGACGCTGTATTTGATGAGACTAATGGCTCTCCAAAAGAGCAAGTTGATCTTGATGATATAGATGAAGATGATGTTCCGACGACCGCAATACGCACCATGGCGATTGGAGATGTGCGACCATAGGAACAACAAGAACAAGATCAACCTTCTTCCTCAACGATGGTGCACCCCCCGATGATGAACAGGTTCATCAAGAAGAGGCGTGTGATCAAGGGGGAGCACAAGAAGAACAAGTTATGGAGGAAGAAGCACCACCAGCCCCTCCAACTCAAGTTCAAGCGACAATTCAAAGGAATCACCCTGTCGATCAGATTCTGGGTGACATAAGCAAGGGAGTAACTACTCGCTCATGATTAGCTAATTTTTGTGAGCATTACTCGTTTGTCTCTTCTATTGAGACTTTCAGGGTAGAAGAGGCCTTGCAAGATCCGAACTGGGTGTTGGCCATGCAGGAAGAGCTCAACAACTTCAAGCGAAATGAACTTTGGAGCCTGGTGCCACGTCCAAAGCAAAACATTGTGGGAACCAAGTGGGTGTTCCGCAACAAGCAAGACGAGCACGGGGTGGTAACAAGAAACAAGGCTCGACTTGTGGCAAAAGGTTATGCCCAAGTCGCAGGTTTGGATTTTGAAGAGACTTTTGCTCATGTGGCTAGGCTAGAGTCTATTCGCATTTTGTTAGCCTATGCCGCTCACCACTCTTTCAGGTTGTTTCAAATGGATGTGAAGAGCGCTTTCCTCAACGGGCCAATAAAGGAGGAGGTGTACGTGGAACAACCCCCTGGCTTTGAGGATGACAGGTATCCCGACCACGTTTTTAGGCTCTCTAAGGTGCTCTATGGACTTAAGCAAGCCCCAAGAGCATGGTATGAATGCCTTAGAGATTTCTTAATTACTAATGCTTTCAAGGTTGGGAAAGCCGATCACACGCTTTTCACTAAGACTTGTGACGGTGACCTTTTTGTGTGCCAAATTTATGTCGATGACATAATATTTGGTTCTGCTAATCAAAAGTCTTGTGAGGAGTTTAGCAGGGTGATGACACAGAAATTTGAGATGTCAATGATGGGCAAGTTGAACTACTTCCTTGGGTTCTAAGTGAAGCAACTCAAGGACGGCACCTTCATCTCCCAAACGAAGTACACTCAAGATCTTCTCAAGCGGTTTGGGATGAAGGACGCCAAGCCCGCGAAGACGCCAATGGGAACCGATGGACATGTCGACCTCAACAAAGAAGGTAAGTCCGTTGATCAAAAGGCATACCGGTCTATGATAGGATCCTTGCTTTATTTATGTGCTAGTAGACCAGATATTATGCTAAGCGTATGCATGTGTGCTAGATTTCAATCCGATCCAAGGGAGTGTCACCTTGTGGCCGTTAAGCGAATTCTTAGATATTTAGTTGCTACGCCTTGCTTCGGGATTTGGTATCCAAAGGGGTCTACTTTTGACTTGATTGGATATTCAGACTCCGATTATGCTGGATGCAAGGTTGATAGGAAGAGTACATTAGGGACGTGCCAATTCCTAGGAAGGTCCCTGGTGTCTTGGAGTTCTAAGAAACAAACCTCCGTTGCCCTATCCACCGTTGAGGCCGAGTATGTTGTTGCAGGACAGTGTTGCGCGCAACTACTTTGGATGAGGCAAACCCTCCGGAACTTTGGCTACAATCTGAGCAAAGTCCCACTCCTATGTGACAATGAGAGTGCAATCCGCATGGCGGATAATCCTATTGAACACAGCCGCACTAAGCATATAGACATCTGGCATCACGTTTTGAGAGACCACCAGCAAAAGGGAGATATCGAAGTGTTCTATATTAGCACCGGAACCAGCTAGCCGATATCTTTACCAAGCCTTTAGATGAGAAAACCTTTTGCATGCTACGTAGTGAGCTAAATGTCTTAGATTCGCGTAACTTGGATTGATTTATAGCATACATGTGTTTTATGCCCTAGATCAAGTTACTTTATGCATTTATGAGATTTATTTTTGGTGCTCAAGTTGTGCAAGGGATCTCTAGACCTCACAAGTCCATGTGTGAATGATGCACATATTTAGGGGGAGAAGTGCTACAACTTGACCCTTTGAGACTAACATTTGTTCTTGAGTTTACTTGGTGTAGTCTCAAAGGTAAATTGAAAGGGAAAGGTGAACTTGGACCATGCAAAGACTTCCACTGCACTCCGGTATTAGTGTACTAACCTCCAAGTTCATTCTTAAGCTCCTATTGCCTTTTTGCTCTTAATTGACCTTTTTGGTGAGGCAATGGGGTTAAAGGGTCACTAATGATCCTGTTTTGGTGCTTAATGCCAAAGGGGGAGAAATTAAGGCCAAAGCAAATGGATCAGCTACCACTTGAGAATTTTGAAAATAATAGAGTTAGAACTTTTGTTTTGTCAAAATGCTCCTATTGTCAAAATTGGGTCTCTTGTGGGGAGATTCAATGATTATGAGAAAAAGGGAGAGTTTTTGGCACTCAATCAATTTTTTAATTGGAATATCTCTCTTTGTGCCTAAACATGTGTGTTTGACTTAGAGATAGGAAAATGATTTTGATTTGCAAAAACAAACCAAGTGGTGGCAAAGAATGATCCAAATATGTCAAATTTGAATCAAAACAATTCGGTCTTCAATTTGAATCAATGTTGCATGTTTTGCATTTGCTTTTTGATGTGTTGGCATAAATCACCAAAAAGGGGGAGATTGAAAGGGAAATGTGCCCTTGGACCATTTCTATATTGTTTTGGTGATTAAGTGCCCAACACATTCTCTCTAAGTGTTAAATTGTGCCAAAGATTGAAGAAGTGCAAATCATGCAACAAGGTACGTTTCTAGACTTAATACATTGATTTGGGTACTAATGTATTGTGTCTAAGTGCTGGAAACAGGAGAAAATAGATTGGAAAAGAGTTGGTTGTGTACAGCCAACTGTTGCTCGGTCTGGGTGCACCGGACAGTGTCCGGTGCGCCAGACAAGTCCAAGGTGAACCGGCCGCTCTCGGGACGGCGTACGGCTATAATTCACCAGACTGTCCGGTGGTGCACCGGACTATCTGGTGAGTCGTCCGCGGCGAAGTCGTCGCTCTCGGGAAAAGTTCAATGGCGTATGGCTAAAATTCACTGAACTGTCCGGTGGTGCACCGGACTGTCTGGTGAGCCAACGGTCGCCACCGCAACGGTCGGCCGCACAATCCGTGGGTGACGCGTGGCCCGCGCCAACGGTCGGCTGGGGGCACCAGACTGTCCGGTGTGCACCGGACAGTGTCCGGTGCGCCAAACAGCCCGAAGTTGCAATGGTCGGCTGTGCCAAATTAGGAAGGAGATCCGCACCGGACATGCTATAGTGGCTGTCCGGTGGTGCACCGGACTGTCCGGTGCACCACCCGACAGAAGGCAAGAATTGCCTTCCTTGTTGGTCTCCAACGGCTCCTAGCTGCCTTGGGGCTATAAAAGGGACCCCTAGGCACATGAAGGAGGCACCCAAGCATTCACTAAGCAATTCTAAGTCTCCACACTCCGTGTCCACGCATTTGATCGATTGTGTTAGTGATTTGAGCTCCGTTCTAGCTGTGAACTCTCTGTGCTTCATTTGAGCTCAAGTCTTGGCTTGTGTGTGTGTGTGTGTTGTGCTGTGGATTTGTGTGCGTTGCTCCCAACCTTACTCTTGTGTTTACATTGTGATCTTTGTTGTAAGGGAGAGAGGCTCCAACTTGCGGAGATTCCTCGCAAACGAGAAAAGATATAAGCAAAGAAAAGTTGTGGTATTCAAGTTGATCATTGGATCACTTGAAAGGGGTTGAGTGCAACCCTTGTCCAATGGGACGCCACAACGTGGAGGTAGGCAAGTGTTATACTTGGCCGAACCACGGGATAAACCATTGTGTCTCTTGTGTTGTCTTTCCTTGTGATTATTGTGATTCACAAGAACTCACTCTATAGCCACTTAGTTCTTTTGAGCACTAACAACTTTATAACCAAGTTTTGTGGCTATTAGTTGTTGAATTTTATAGGATCACCTATTCACCCCCCTCTAGGTGCTCTCAAATCCATCGTGGCTGTGATGGCTTCAACATCTGAAAAGATGTACCTCTGCCAGGTAACAAACTTTGGGTTTTAAATAATAAAGCTTGTGGCTATTAGTTGTTGAATTTTACAGGATCACCTATTCACCCCCCTCTAGGTGCTCTCAAATCCATCGTGGCTGTGATGGCTTCAACATCTGAAAAGATGTACCTCTGCCAGGTAACAAACTTTGGGTTTTAAATAATAAAGCTGAGACCAGACGGGTGACTTGCACGAGAAGGAAGTATCGGTGTACTGTCTCCGTCTGATTCGATTAAGGACTATACCGATGTAGGCTTGATGATTAAGGACCTTTTAACTGGCCACATGCCTCGTCATGGGTAAGCTTTGCCTCGGGCAGACCAATACCAGAAAGGCCAACACATAATGGGAGTGGAGAGATGGCGAGAGTAGCATGTACCCTCCGTGACAAGAGGCTGAACGGTGGTGTATCTATGCTCTCGGTTGGTGTGAACCCGGTCTGGTCTTGAGAAACCCGGTGGCGAGTTGACATATGCAAGGGTTAAGTGCTACATAGGTCATGTGGTTGGAGATCCCCAGCTGGGTATTAATCGATTCGGATCGCCGTTACTTCTCGAACATGAAGACTTGGTCATTTTCCTACACGTAGCAATCTAGTAAAGTAAAAAGGGTGATAAGAGACGGCTAATATAGGCCAAGTGCTTGAACTAGGATAGAAAGAACTCTAGATGCAGGTAACTTTACTTAACCTGACAATAAAACTAAATTTTTAAAGATCCACTATCAGTAAGCATTTCTACGAACAAAGTCTTTGATGCTTGATCAGCTCTACCTTGAATCCCAAAAAGCCAGCATATCCTTGAGAGTCTTTTTCCTTTGTCGGGTAAGACTTGCGAAAGTACACTCCATACTCAGGGTTTTTGAACTCGTGTTGTTGTAGGTGGGGAAACAACGGAGTTTTGATGTTTCTGTTCAAAGGTGGTACTGAAGGAGGAGTCAAATCCGTGATCGTGTGTGCGGGAGGATGCTTGCCTCCCAGTTTGAAAACACTAAACTTTTGTGCGGGAGGGTGTTTTGCCTCCCTGGTTTGTAATAATACTTTATGCACTCATAGCACCCGGTACTGTAATAATACTCTTTCCCTCTATATTTTATGAATGTAAATTAAGTTATTGTAATCCGCTTCCGCTTATTCTTTCCTCTGATGTGATGTAATGTCTGCATGATGGGTGAAGCGCTCTTGGGCGTTATGATGTTGATACAGAAGTCCGAACTTGTCGAGTGATTATGTGCATCTACATGGTTGTCCTAGGTCCTTAGGACAAGGACATCTGTAGGTGGGACTAATACCTTGGGAGGTTCTGCCACAGCTGGTATCGGAGCGAAGCCCGTCTCTTCAGATATTACGTAGTACTTCAAAAGAATTTTCAAACACGTACCTAGAAATATTTTTTCATCCTTACCTTATCACTTTCTGGTAGTCCCTTATCTTGTAAAGTCAGGTAACAGAGTGCAATATATGTAGGAAGTATGGGGATCAACGAAGGTTGGTTCCATAATTATTAGATTATGCATGCATCAGGTTTAAAACTATACTAATAAATCTTCCCCTTTTATGGAGATATGTCGCGCACTAAGACTACCCAGCGTAAATCGACTGGACTTCATGGTGTGCCACGACATCAGCTAGCCTCCAGGCATGAAGGAAGTAGCAGTGGCAGTAATGACCCGATTGGAGACTTGGAAGCCCAGGTGGAGCAACTACGGTCAGAACTACGCCACAGAAATAGGGCGCGTGAGCGGGATAGCCACCGTAATGCAGAGCTGTCAGCCGAAGTTAGTCGCCTGCAGTACGAAATTTCGGAACGCCATACAACCATTGATTGGGTTGTCAACTCACGCTCTTTCGCTTGGGATTGCGAAGCGAAGGCTCTAGCTCGCGTGGCAGAACTTAGCGCATCCCTCAAAAACCTGCAAGCGTACTGCAATACCTTACATGAAGAAGTGCATGTATTGTATGACCGGCTGCACCCTGACGTGCCACCAGACATTGCTGCAATGGGAGTCGGACCATCGGGAACAGCTAATGAAGGACCAGATGGGGAGCTAGACATTTTTAGGCCCCCTCCTTCCATGAACCTTGCTGACGAACGGTCTCCTGAAGCAGGCAATGGAACGACCTAGTATGAAGAAGACTATAGTAGTATAGTCTAAGTAATGTACTTATGTAAAATAAGTAAAGAAGTCAAGTTGTATAATGGAGTTTGTATAATTATTACATTTCAGCAATGTAATATGATGGTGTATGTTGGCATGTTATATTTTTCAAATGTTTCTTTGCCTCAGATGCCATCCTGGACTCGTGCACAGGATAGGGCTGGTACATCCCGTGGTGGGGAGGACACTCCCAACCCACCACCTGTGCCTCCTATATTGGCCGAGGCTATCGCTGCCTTGGTCAATGCCACCGCTGACAATACACGCTTTCTACGCGAGATGGCGGGCAACCAATTTCAACAACACGGAGGAAGAGCTCCTCCTCAAGGGCCACGAGATACTACCTATCTGGATTTCTCCGAAACTCGACCACCACTCTTTGTCAAGGTAGAGGAACCCTTAGAAGCCGATGAATTGGTGTGAGTAATGGAACATAAGTTTGGGCTAATCTGATGCACGGAGACATAAAAGCCCCTGTTTGCTACACAGCAGTCACGAGGGCGTGCCAGCACGTGGTGGACAAACTTTTCTGCCATCCAACCTGTCGGGCATCAAGTCACTTGGGAAGAATTCAAGCTAGCATTCCGGGAACATTATGTTCCAGAGGGAGTGCTACAAATGAAACTAGAAGAATTTATCCGGCTGAAGCAAGAGGGAGATACGGTGATGCAATATCTCAATAAATTCAACCACCTCTCCCAGTACGCCATTGACCAGGTGGATACCGACTTGAAAAAGAAGAATTGTTTTATGAGGGGACTAAATGACAGGCTCCAGCAAAAAATGGCAACATGTCTGGACCTCACATACAACAGGGCTGTCAGTACAGCACTGGCAATTGAAGTTAAAAATGCGGGACATGGAAAATCAAAGGGATATGCGGGTGAAAGATCAAATCAAGGACCTGAAAAGAGAACAAGGTTGGTAATCCAACCTTTCAATCCAAATCGTTCTTCGCCTTGCCCATCTTCATATCCATTCAAGCAGCCCGTCTTTATTCGTCCCACTACTGCCCCTGCTCCTACCAATCAGCCGAGTGCCCCTAGTACTCATTTCCCTGCCCTTTCCAGTTCTTCCAGTGGGTGCTTCAACTGTGGAAAGTCTAGACATTTCATCAAGCACTATCCATATCCGAAGCAAAACAAATCCAACATTCAGCAGACTTCGGGGAACTCAAATCAAGGAAAGGGGAACCCGACCAATTTTTCAATAGGCAAGAATTTCAAGAAAACTGGACGGGTCTATTATACCTAGGTGGCTAATACACCGGAGGGCAAACCAGTGATGATGGGTATGTTCCTTGTTGCCAACCACCCAGCAGTTATCCTCTTCCATTCTGGTGCATCACATACCTTCATAAGCAAGAATTTTGTGGATAAATACTGCACACATTGCACTGAATCAAGGGAGGGATTTGTTATCCACTCACCTGGGGGCCGAATATTTACTAAGGAAGTAGCCTTCCATATACCAGTAACATTGGCCGGACGGGAATATCCTACAAACATGATTGTTATAAAGGGGCAAGACATAGATGTAATTCTGGGCATGAACTGGTTAGCCCAACATAAGGCCATCATCAATACAGACCTAAGGACCATTAAATTAAGCCATGGTCATGAAGAGATCCAATTGCCCATCCCTATGGCTGTCCCAGTAAAAGTATCTGGACAAGTTTATGAGGCTAGAGTACAAGAAATCCAGGATATTCCAGTGGTATGTGAATTCCCGGATGTATTTCCTGAAGACTTGCCTGGGTTGCTTCCGGAAAGGAATGTGGAATTTGTGATAGAATTGAAGCCCGGTACGACTCCTATTTCTAGAAGATCATACCGAATGCCACCTAATGAACTGGCATAACTCAAGACTCAACTACAATACTTGCTTGAGAAAGGGTTCATTAGACCAAGTTCATCACCATGGGGATGTCCAGCAATTTTCGTCAAGAAAAAGGATCAGACGCTTCGAATGTGCGTGGATTACAAACCCTCAATGAGGTTACCATCAAGAACAAGTACCCTCTTCCTCGGATTGATATCTTATTCGACCAACTTACTGGAGCTCGGGTATTCTCCAAGATTGATCTCAGGTCAGGCTATCATCAGATCTGTATTCGACTCGAGGATATACCTAAGACCGCATTCACTACGCGGTATGGGTTATTTGAATATTTGGTCATGTCTTTCGGATTAACAAATGCTCCATCCCACTTCACATACTTAATGAACTCGGTATTTATGCCCGAGTTGGATAAATTTGTGGTGGTCTTCATTGACGACATTCTGATCTATTCCAAAAATGAAGAGGAGCATGCAAAGCACTTGCGGATTGTGCTGACACACTTAAGGGAACATCAGCTGTATGCCAAGTTCAGCAAATGCGCGTTCTGGTTGGAGGAAATCCAGTTTCTTGGACATGTATTGTCTGCTTAAGGGATTGCGGTCAATCCCAGCAAAGTCAATGATATTTTAGAGTGGGACTCACCAACTACAGTACATCAAGTTCGGAGTTTCCTTGGACTAGCTGGATATTACCGCAGATTCATTCCAGATTTCTCCAAGATTGTTAAACCCATTACGGGTTTATGGAAGAATGATACAAAGTTTGATTGGTCCTCAAAATGCAATGAAGCCTTCGAGCAGCTGAAGGTGTTGTTAACCACTGCCCTGGTGTTGGCTCAACCGGACATTGAAAAGCCTTTTGATGTGTATTGTGATGCATCAGGCAGTGGACTCGGATGTATCCTAATGCAAGAGGGCCGAGTCAAACCTTACGCTTCACGACAATTACGCCGGCATGAGGAGAACTATCCAACTCATGATTTGGAACTAGTTGCAGTCGTTCATGCCCTAAAGATTTGGCGTCATTATCTGCTGGGAAATACTTGTCATTTATATACAGATCATAAAAGTCTGAAATATATTTTTACCCAGTCAGAACTGAATATGAGACAACGAAGATGGCTTGAGCTAATTAAAGATTATGATTTGGAAATCCATTATCGCCTAGGAAAAGCCAATGTGGTGGCAGATGCATTGAGTCACAAAGCTTCCTGTCATTGTCTTACAGTAAGGACATCTGACACCACCCTATGTCAAGAAATGGAAAAGTTGAACCTGGGTATGATACAACACAAAACTTTGACACAGCTGAAGCTTGAGTCAATTCTTCTACAAAGAATTATTGATGCCCAAAGAACCGACCAGGGTATGAAGCATATTCATGAGAAAATAGAAGCCGACAAAGCAAATTGCTTCAGAAAAGATGATCAAGGAATAATATGGTTTAAAAATCGCATAGTAGTGCCAAAAGATGTGGAAGTCCGCCAACAAATTCTGAACGAAGCTCATCTTAATCGATATTCCATTCATCTGGGGAGTACTAAGATGTATCAAGACTTAAAGCAACATTATTGGTGGACAAAAATGAATATTGAAATCGCACACTATGTGGCAAGATGTGACACCTATAGACGTGTCAAGGCAGTGCATATGAAGACCGCTAGACCATTACAATCCTTGCCCACCCCAACTTGGATATGGGAAGATATTAGTATGGATTTCATTGTGGGATTGCCCAAGACAGCCAAAGGCTTTGACTCTATTTTGGTCATAATTGATGGACTTACAAAAATTGCTCATTTTCTTCCCATCAAGACAAAATATCTAGTGGTCGCATACGCGGAACTTTATATTGCCCGTATTCTCAGTTTACATGGAGTTCCAAAAACGAGTGTCGGACCGGAGACCACAATTTGTATCCAAGTTTTGGGAAGAGCTACACAAGTCCTTGGGTACTAAATTGCTCCATAGTTCGGCTTATCATCCTCAGACAAGTGGGCAAACTGAGAGAGTAAATCAAATCCTTGAAGATATGCTACATGCATGTGTTCTGAAGTTTCCACAAATATGGGATGATTGTCTGCCATTGGCAGAATTTTCTTATAATAATAGCTATCAAGAAAGCATTAAGATGGCACCGTTTGAAGCACTGTACGGGCGACGATTTCAAACACCCTTAAATTGGTCTGAACCAGGAGAACGGTGGTTTTTAGGCCTGACTTGGTTAAAGAAACAGAGGGAAAAGTTCAACGGGTAAGACACAACTTGAAAGAGGCTCAAGCTCGGTAGAAAAATTATGCGGATAAACGACGCCGACCTTTGGTCTTTCAAGTTAATGATCATGTATACTTGAAAGTATCACCGATGAAGGGTGTGAACCGTTTCAGGGTAAAAGGAAAATTGGCACCCCGATATATTGGCACGTTTCCTATTCTTGAGCGATACGGACCAGTGGCGTACAGACTTCAACTACCTGAATCCTTATCTACAGTGCATAATGTGTTCCATGTATCTCAATTTAAGAAGTGCCTTCGAATTCCTGATCGAACCATCGATGTGGTGGATGTTGCCTTGGAACCAGATTTGACTTATTCAGAACATCCCATTCGAGTTTTGGATCAGAAGGATAGGATCACCTGAAAAAGAACCCTCAAATTTTATAAGCTATAATGGAACCAGCATAGTGAAGATGAAGCTACCTCGGAGACTCAAGACTTCTTGAAGAACAATTTTCCTAGGTTTTTAGCTTCATGTAACTTGTAAGATTTGTGTTTCCGATTGTAAAGTTGGAATAAACCCCATACCACCCCCTGCCCTGTAAGATAAATAAGGAAATAAAGATGTGACGTGTTTCCTTTTCCATTACTTACCCTAGGACCTTAAATCTCGGGACGAGATTCTTTTATGGGGGAAAGGATGTAACACCCCTAGTGTTACTAGCACTAAAACTTGAGCATAACATCATATGCATTGACATTTCATATTTCTTGTACACCTAGAATGCATTCACTAGGTAAAATTTCAAAACAAGTTGTGATGTGGTGACTTGAAGTGTACTTAACTGTAGGGTAGGGTACTTAACCCTGGGATTAGGGCATGTGGATAATAGTAAGCCAAAGTTAGTAAAATCTCAAAAGTCATTGGAAATATTCAAAAGAGATCATGAGTGATGAATTTGAGTGGCACAAAAACCCTAGAGTGCTCAAACCCCTAGAAAACCCTAATTTGTACCCTAGGGGGTGAATTCAAATTCTATACACTTTTGGACCAAAATGCAAATATCAAAGTGATATAACATAAAAAACTAAGTAACTTTTACATTGGAGGATTTTCAAGTACTGTGGAGAAATTTGGACTTATTTGCAAAAAGTCCCATGAACACCATGTGGCTAACTCTGAATTTCAGTGGAATTAGGTCACCTTTGGAGCTTTGTATCTCTTGATTCATGAAGATTTTGCTCTAAGTCAATACATCAATCTTGTAGAGCTATAATAGGAGTACAACTTTGCTTAAGTGACTAAGAACTAATGTTGTATGAAAATGGGAAATAATTGGGTCTGATGTTGGGCTGTCAGTCATCAGTGAAGACTGAATTTTGAGAAATAGTGAAATCGGATGAACTTGGAGATTGAATTGTGAGGGAATTAGTGGAGGTTTGAGAAATATATTTGTACCAAAGTTGTAGCTGGTACATTAGACAACAACTTTGCTGCAGGTGAATGAGGGAGTTGCCACACAAAAATTGGAGAACCAAGCTCTTTAACCTGCTATGTCAGGCGCACTGAAGAAGTTTCCAATGGTACAGTAACAAAAAGATCTTCAGGTGCAATGCACCTCGCCGCTGGTGACCCCTGCGCCCGGATTCATGTCGGCGATGTGATTCGCATCCTATGGCGCCGGATAACGACCTGGGGTAAAAGATCTTTGGCAAGGGATGAAGCGGAGGCACTATGGCCGCTCTGTCACCGCACCCACTTGTGCCGCGACGTGGCCGCACGGCCGTCGCCGCAATGATCACCGTTAGCCTAGGCACGCCACGCTACTGGCCTTGTTACCACGTCGCAGTAGGTCGCTGAAGATAGCCCCTCTATCGCTGGGGACTTAGCACAGTGAATGCCACGTTGAGCGGCCTCCGGTGACTCCTCCCCTTTCTTACCGCCAGCTCTTCTCTGCCCAAATTTGTCATACTAGCGATCGCTCTCTATAAATTGAGCGCTCATCATGCTCCGTTAGCTTGTTACGTGCCCAGTGCATCGCTCCTCACCTCCAATCGCCCACCATAGCTCCTCAATTTGCGTTTTCCCCCAATTTGGTTTTCCACGCCGCCGTGAGCTTTTCACCGTGGCCAGCCATCTACAGGTTAGTTCAAGCTTCTCTGCTTGATGTTCTAGCACCCCATGAGTCTCATGTTGCTCGTAGACTTGATTGATTGAACTAGACCACACTGAATCACCAAGAACACCTCGGTTTATCTCCGGTATTCACCGTCGTCGTGGGCAAACGAACTGTGGGCCAGATTCGTGCAATTTATGGAGGGATTAGGGCCTCCAGGGGTAGGATTAGGTGTCGATCGAGTTAGGGCACCGGTCGTTGCGCATCTCGACCGGTACAAGTTTGCCGGAGGGCATGCTCGTCGCCGTTCACCGCCGTGGACTTGGCGCGGTAAGGAAATAGAAGTATGGGGGCCTTCGTGCAAATGTTAGAGACACAAGTAAATAGTGGAAAGGATTCTTTACAGGTTTTTCGAATAGACGAGGTCCTCTGTGCAAAGTCCCCAGCGCGGGCGTGTTTCCCCATTCGTGGGTTGGCTTGGGCTGGTTTGAGCCGGTCACTATTCATTCTTTTCCTTTTTCTTTTTCTCCTAGGCTTAGGAAATTTATAAGAAATTCTAGAAAATGATAAATTATGGGACCAATTTTACTACACTCCTAAATTCCTCTAGTATTTAATAAAAATAGTTCCAAGATTTTTAGTCCCAACCATGAATTATTTAGCAATTAAGGATGCCTAAATCTAGTCTTTTAGAATTTTAGAATTAAATTAGTAGCTCCAAAAATCATAAAAGTTTTTGGGTAAGTTTAATATGATAATTAAAACCTTTGGGTAAAGTTTGGCATGCTTTGGACATTGTTTGATCCCAAACCCAAGAAACTAGCCTTCTAGAGTTCAAATACCTAACCCTAATACAGTACTAAACTAGTAAATTATAGTAGCTAGTGGGCACCGTGAAGGAAAGTTATATTCAAGACACAACTTAATGTGTTCCTACTATAACTGCATATTCATAGCATCACATGAGCATTCATGTATATGTATTATTATGTATAGAAAACGAAGAAGTGATTGTCGAAGAAGAAATTGCCCCACAAGCTGAAATTCCACCTGTCGAGAACAGTTTCTACTTTGATATTTGTGGAATAGATCCCAAGTCTCCTACAACACAAGGCAAGCCCCGGTGCATTTACCCCTTTCCTTGTTGTTTTAAACTCTTTATCACTTGAAATGATGCATTAGGTGATAGGAGTTGGGTGATAAACAATTGTTGCATTTCCTTCCTTGGAACTGTTTACCATTCCTTGATACCTATTTTACTTAAAAGTTTTCTGATGCTTAGTCTTGCCTTAGAAAGCAAAATGATTTGTTTTAAACAAAGATGATGCTTCAGATGTGATGGGTAGTTTCAAAAGAAAAGACTTGATGGTGAATCCATCATGGCCATGATGGGTTCAACATCTGAAAAGATGTACCTCTGCCAGGTACCAAACTTTGGGTTTTAAATAATAAAGCTGAGACCGGGCGGGGGACTTGCACAAGAAGGAAGTCTCGGTGTAGTGTCTCCATCTGAGTCAATTAAGGACCATACCTGTTGATCACTTGTTCTCAAATGCTATGAGTTAAGAACAAGGCAACACAAATGTTAATGGTTAAAGACCTTCGTCCTCCAAAGCATTATCTCCCTTAGGATGTAATGATCTTTAGACGAAGGGTATGAAGGACAAACCTTCATCATCTTAGTATGTAATAATAAAAATCAGGAACATATAAGACATATAAAGAACATGAATGATAATATCAAATCATTAGATTATCCATATTCTCATTATATGATCATGAACAAACATTGATAATATTGAATTACATTTGTACCTTCGGCTTAACAGAAGGTAAGAATCCAAGAGTGACGTGCGAGTGATTACAAGTCAGCGTGAACAGTACGGTGTTACTGTTCATCTATTTATAGGCACAGGACGCAGCCTGTGTAAAATTACATCCATGTCCTTAACACTATTAACTAAAGGGTAATCTGACGAGGATTAAGCAGTCTTTTCCTCTTTAGGTCGGTTCCATTCTCCATCACCGTCGTTGTGCTAAGCCGAAGCTTCTTCATCCACAGCTTCGGAACTGATTCATCCTTCTTCCAGATTGCTCCTTTCATACCATGCACAGCTTCATCCCAAGACCAAAGGTTCCTGTGACAATATATTATAGTGGAAAGTATGTTAGTCGTGTTTTTGAGGACCTTCGGAAGACGAAGGCCCCCAACAGTACCGATGTAGGCTTGATGATTGAGGAACTTTTAACTGGCCACATGCCTCGTCATGGGTAAGCTTTGCCTCGGGCAGACCAATACCAGAAAGGCCAACACGCAATGGGTGGAGAGATGGTGAGAGTAGCGTGTACCCTCCGTTGCAAGAGGCTAGACGGTGGTGTATCTGTGCTCTCGGTTGGCGTGAACCCGGTCTGGCCTTGAGAAACCCAGTGGCGAGTTGACATATGCAAGGGTTAAGTGCTACATATGTCGTGTGGTTGGAGATCCCTAGCTCGGTATTAATCGATTCAGATCGCCATTACTTCTCGGACATGAAGACATGGTCACTGCCCTACACGTAGCAATCCAGTAAAGTAAAAGGGTGATAAGAGACGGCCAGTATAGGCCAAGTGCTTGAACAAGGATAGAAAGAACTCTAGATGCAGGTAACTTTACTTAACCTGACAATAAAACTGAATTTTTAAGGATCCACTATTAGTAAGTATTTCTGCAAACAAAGTCTTTGATGCTTGATCAGCTCTACCTTGAATCCCAAAAAGCCAGCATATCCTTGAGAGTCTTTTTCCTTTGTCGGGTAAGACTTGCGAAAGTACACTCCGTACTCAGGGTTTTCGAACCCATGTTGTTATAGGTGGGGAAACATCGGAATTTTGCTGTTTTTGTTCAAAGGTGGTACCGAAGGAGGAGCCAAATCTGTGATCGTGTGTGCGGGAGGATGCTTGCATCCCAGTTTGAAAACACTAAACTTTTGTGCGGGAGGGTGTTTTGCCTCCCTTGTTTGTAATAATACTTTATGCACTCATAGCACCCGGTACTGTAATAATACTCTTTCCCTCTATATTTTATGAATGTAAATTAAGTTATTGTAATCTGTTTCCGCTTATTCTTTCCTCCGATGTGATGTAATGTCTGCATGATGGGTGAAGCGCTCTTGGGCGGTATGATGTTGATACAGAATACCGAACTTGTTGAGTGATTATGTGCATCTACATGGTTGTCCTAGGTCCTTAGGACAAGGACATCTATAGGTGGGCCTAATACCTTGGGAGGTTCTGCCACAGACCAGATCTGGCCATTGGATTAGATTTGGATGGCATAGATTCATTTGATGTTTAAACAAACCGATACGCCACATGGGCCCCTAGATTTAGATCCAATGACCCACAACCTCTCTAAGAATCAACCATCCGATTCAAATGACCGGCCCAGATCTAAACAAACGAACATGTACTCTTATTATAATCCATGCCGTTCGTGCAGATCCGGCGTTGGTTTAACGCGTCGAAACGATACCTATTATCTAATATCAGCCATCCCTTTTCAATCCAACGGGTGAGCGCCCTCGTCTCCAGCCAGTCACCCGATGAGGCAGCGCCGCCCGACTTGCGGTGGCGCGTTGCCGGAGAACACGTGATCTTTGTCTCGAGAGCATGATTCCCCACCACGGCGCATGCTACTCGATGAGAATCAAGTGTAAAACTCGGTCGGGGCCACGAACCGGTGATTGTTGATGACACGTAGCCCACAACGAAGTTGGATTCGCGGCACAACAAGAGCTCCGTCAAGGAATTTCGGTGACACCGGTGCAAAATCCCCAGCCCGATAGGATGTATGGATCCCCGACGATTATACGAACCCCGCCAGACCCGCACACAGGCTCCCGAGCGGCGACCCGTCGTACGGTGACAGAAGCAGAACACGACGACGCGAAAATTCGCCCCGCGGTGATATGGGACACAATTGCGTGCCTATGATGGGGCGTGAGGGTAAGGGAAAGAGAGGGTCGCGTTCAGAGCTCCCTTATAACGACCAAGGCGAGGTGGAGGAGGGTCGGTCAGCTATTCCCAGGAGAGCCGCCGCGCAATCCGTGCACTTCTTTTGCAACGGCGAGCGGCGAGTTGACAGGTGGGGTCACTTTGCCAGCGGCAGACCAGCAGAAGCGTGCGTGGACTCAGCGAAAGGAACGGGTGCAGGAGTGGCCGACTTTGGGGGCCCACCTATTGGCGCAAATTTCCCACGGCCAGAGTGTGCGTAGGACGCGAACACGTAAGGCCCACACTACAGTGGCACAAGGGGTTTGGGCTGCGCGATGACAGTGGCCGAAGCGGGCCGAATTTCCCCGTGCGGCTTAGTTAGGCTAGAATTCTCCTTTTCTTTTACTATATTTGAATTTTCCTTTACAAATTTGAATTTTGTATTCAATTTCTAAATTTTTCCTAAGTTTCCACAACATAAGTACACGAACAAAAAAAATACCGGCATGATACAATCTTTTATTTAATTATTTATTTCTTATTATTATTATTATTTATTGTTATTATGTATTTAAGGGATCCATCCACATTAATTGCTACTTCATATATCTATGTGTATGTGCTCAAGGAAAGGGCAATGTAGGTAATGCACATCCAGAACTTCTATCTCCTTTATTTATTACAAATTGGGAACTACATCATTTACATCGCATTGTGGTTTATTATAAATTTTGATCTATTATTACTCTGGTTTGGTATATACTTACATTTAGTATCTGCTAATAAAATTTGACCAACTTATTAAAAGAAATGCACAGCTTTAAACCATTATTTATGATCAGCCTTACACTTCACATGAACTCCCACCTTTGGTGAGTTCATGCACATTATTCCCCACAACTTGTTGAGCTATGATCTTTTGTGAGCTCACTCTTGCGATATATATGTCACACCCGGATTTAAGGGATAAAGCCGGGGGCATCTCATATATGCGCCAAAGAAGACATCACATATAATAAGATCTGCTTGGGACTGTGGGTTGATAATGAGGAAACAGAGGGGCTCTTTTGTAAAGCTGTCGGCCGAAGGGGTATCTAGGTTTTCGGCCGTAGGATTAGATCTGGATGGCCCTGATTAAACCAGCACCGCGAGGAATTAATGTGCGGTCCCAAGCGCTCGGATCTTGATTCTATGGTCCAAACGAATCCAGCATCGACCCGAGCTCCCCATCCTACGATCAACGATCTACGTCTATCATTAGCCCAGGCCGAATCATTTTCACCGCATCTAATCTACGTCGTTCAATCGGGATCTGACGACGCTCGTGATTCTCCCCAACCCCGACCCGAGACGGCGGCAAAGACCACGGTGCACGGCGGAGCCATCACCAGTGCCCGCAATACTCGCTCCTGCACAATGAAACTCAACCCCGAAGCGTTCTACGCGATGCGGGAATGAATGTGATTCTTGGGAAAAGGTTCTCACCACGAAGTAGGCGTTGTCGTGCACGTTCTCGAAGTAAGGCGGACGGATGGCTCGGTCTTTGCTCCGACGAGGAATTCCTGTCGCCCCGACGTCCGATCCTCCTCGACGCGCCCGCGAGCAACACCACCAAGCTCCCGCGATGCCCACCAACCCGGATCCGAATCACCAGCGACTTAGACACCTGGTTGGCCACACGACGCCCCAATCCACACTCTCTCTCCCTATGGTGTCGAGCTCACGGCGCGCACGGACCGGTGAAGAGAGCGGCAAAGTGCTAAGGGTTAGAGAATAGGGTTGCGGCGACCTTAAACCCACCCGAGACGGGCGATGTGGGGGGGTCGTGGCTGGATATGCGCGAACGGCCCGAGGTCTTCGGTTCGCCCCCACCATGCGCGGAGCTCCGTTGCAAGGGATGCACCTGACCGCGTGGGCCCATCGGCAGAGGAAGCGAGAATGCACCAGCGACGACAGTTGACGCGTGAGTCGAGCGAAGGAAACGGGGAGGCTGGCAGCGGGCCCGCCCTGTCGGCGCACGCAGGAGATAAAGGCCACGCGGGATTAGAGGGAAAATGGGCCGCTAGAGTGGATGTGGCCCAACACGAGTTTCATCTTTTTCTTTTCTTTTTCTTTTTCTGTTTTCTCTTTTAATTTCTTGAGATCTCAAATTTGAAATTCAAATTTTTGTTGTGAGTTTCATATATACACGAACTCAAATAATGGTCTAAAATAGTTTCTTTATTTATTTATATATATTTATTTATTTATTTTTTCTCATTTGTATAGTGCTTTCTTCTCTTTTCTAAAATTCTAATATTTCCTTTCTATTTCAAAGTTCCCACTTCAAATTCAATTCAAATTCAATCTCCCATTTTGAACTTCAACTTTTCAAGTGTCGAAATAGTTCCTAATATAAAATCTACTGTTTACAATATTATTTTTCTATTCTTTTCCTTATCATTTATTTATGAAAGGAGTAAATGGTTTCATTAATAATTCCTTTTCATTCTCTTTTGATTTACAATTTTAAGATTCAAATCCAAGATAAAGTTTAGGAATTCAAATTTTGAATACATACTCAAAATCAATTGTGAAGCAATAGATATATATTTATTTTAATTGATTTATTTGATTGGTCGATGTTTGGAATATGAAAACCACTCATATTGTTTTCTTTCTTTTTAGAAAAATAGTATTTTGAAGGTGGGATAAGAAGTAAAAGTTACTTCAACATTAAATATTCATGTAAATAAATGCTTATGGTGCACCTTTTAATGTTATGCATCATCGTTTAGTTGAATAGAAAACTTTTTCTATTACTCCTTTTCTAAAATAGCTATTGGTTTTTAAAATTTAGTTCTCAATTTTCAACTCTTAAGTATAATTTGAGATATTTAAATTTACTATTTTATTTCTTCATATATTTATTTTATTATTATTATTATTATTTTCTTATATCAATTTTAGGCCTTACAAATCCTACCCCCTTAACAGAAATCTCGTCCTCGAGATTTGTAAGGAAAGGGGTATATAACCATGTTACCTCAAAACATATGCACAAACAAAATCTCAGCATGATGCATACTCTATTAGCAACACATGGGGTCAATTAGACCTTATTATTCCTCCTAAAACAGTAAAATACTAACTACTAACTAAAGTAACATTTAACTAAAATAGTAATATATATATATATTTATGTAGCTTGGTGGAGCCAGTGGTGGTGGTGGAGGTAGTGGGTGTTGTTGTTGTTGTCTTTCCAACCGTGCTTGCCTTATTTCTTGACGTATCTCCAGCCGGTCCTGACGTATTTCTTGGCGTTCTTGCCTTATCTGATTTTGCATTTCGGTAACTATGTTTGCCATTTGTTGTATTACCATCATTTGGGCAGCAACCACTTGATCGATTCCAACCAGTGGAGGATCTGGAGGATTCATTTCTGTTTGTTGTTGCCTGATAATCTTTCCTTCCTGGTATTGACCATGAGAGTTAGAAGCATATGGTAGGATAGCTTTGCAATGAAAAGTACTTGGTAAGCAGAATGAATAGGCCAGTAGTTGGTTATGATCTAAAGATTCTTTAACATGGCTTAATCTTTGTTTTATACCAAGCTTGGGATAACTAGTCGTATAAGGTGAATATCCAAGGGTAGGATCGAATTTGTCAAGATAAGATAGTCTACATGATGTAGGTTAAAAGTTTGTTTGATGTTAGGTGAGGATAGATAGATTATACCATTCATCATGACTCTATGGGTTGGGTTAACTCTTTCGCTCATGGTTGAGTTGGTCAAATGTACTAAGTTAAGTTAATACCTAGCTAGTAGGGTCTAATCTCTTCTACTAGTATCACTAATTTGTTTAAGTAGACCACATTAGATTAGATCATACTAGATTAGATCACATTAGAATATCATTTAGTTAAGCATATCAAGCTGACTTTATCTTTATGCAGTTCTAGTATATTTTTTTCTAAGTGGAACTTCCAACATATATTTTTTTATACACCCAAAATTTTCATGCCATTAGCAGGTGTGGCATAGAAAACAAGGGTACATCAGGTTTTAACTATTAGGTGAGTGTTGACATAGAATGAGTGTACTATGGCATAATCGAGCTTCCTTTAGGGGTCTAGCTTGATTCCTATTCTTCTTTAATGAGATTGATCTCTTCTTTCTTGAGCTTGGGTGTCACCCTTCGGGTTTGGGACAAGAGGTCAAGATAGATCTGTAGGTAGCAGATGGGTAGAGGGTTTAGTAGGTAGCTATATGCTAGATGGGATTAGTTTTGTAACCTACTTTTGTAGGTCAAGTTATTAGGTAGGGTCAGGTTGATCTAAGATCTCAAACTTGTTTATAGGAGCAGGGTCTAATGTGTTTCCTCAGCATTAGTTAATCATGTTTGAGTGACTCACATTAGGTTTGATCATAATAGATTAGATAAGATCGGGTATGACTAGAATGGACTAGTTTAGGTTAGATAGATCTACTAGGGTAGAATAAATAATATTAGGGTATGTTATAATCTTTTGAGATAGGATGGATTATATGGTGTAGGTAAGTTAGAATCTCTGTTAGGTTAAAATAGAGGGGTTATGCAACCATCGGATGGTTAAGGTAGTTGCATGAGGCCGAGTGGGTCAGTCATTCTTAACTTAGTGTAGAATGAATTAAGTTAAAAAAATATTTTATAGGAGTAGAGTCTAATCTATTTCATCAGTATTAACCTTCCGGTTAAGTAACTTTCATTAGATTAGCTTCAACTTAAGGTTTAGCCTTCATTAGGTTAGATTAATCTATCACATTAGATCAGATCTAAGTTATATTTGTGTGACTAGATTAGACTAGACAAGATCTCTTTATTTTGGATTAGATCCTGGTTGTTACTTTAGGATGAGATAAGTAAAGTTGTTAGGATAAGACGAATCTGTCAAGGTAAGATGAATCTATTAAGATAAGAGAGAATCTTTTAAGCTAAGATGGATCTATTAAGACAAGAGAGAGTCTTTTAAGATAAGATAGATCCATTACGCGGATATATTCTAGTGGGGGTATTCTTAGTTGGTCTAGTTTATCTTATAAACAATTTATGAGGATAAGATATTTTTTCTTTCTTAACATAAGATGAACCTATTAGGATAAGATAAAATATTTTTCTTTTTTTCTCAACTTAAAGGATTCTATCTAACATAGATACACTTTAATGGAGGATAATCTAGCTTGTTTAGTTATCTTATGAATTCTATTTATGCCTATATGTATATGCATATGTAATTGTGGACATTACTCCACAACTCATCACACTCAATCAAAGATCCAAACCAGACAAATATCATAAGAACAAACACTCAAGCGTATAGATACCTAAAAAATAGTTTTGTTTTTGTTCTTTTAAGAGTAGGTCTCCTATTACTAAAGGTCACTTTAGGCACAAGATTTCAAAGTGTGAAATCCACATTTGTCTTTAGAAGGAAAAAGGTAAGAATAATCAGAGTAAAGCAGAATTAGATGAGAAAAGAATAAGATAAGTTTAGAAAGAATCTGAGTAGCAGAGGTAACTAAGTATTGGTTGTCCAGTTCTATCTAGGCTTCGTCCTACAGTCAACATTCCTCTGCTACCACTTCTGTCACACCCGGATTTAAGGGATAAAGCCGGGTGCATCTCATATATGCGCCAAATAAGACAACACATATAATAACAGAGTGTATAGAAATAAATGTCACAATATCATCAGATTACTTATTACATAAAGGAAGTCTTACAAAATAAAAGATAAATATAAAACGAACTAAAGTTCATCCTTGGCGCCATAAAGTCAACTGGGAGACGCCACCTAGATTAAGTCGAACTCCTCGTTGTGTGGCTCCTCTTGAACCACGTGTTCTTCTCCTATGGTGGTGTGAGACAGCAATGGTGAGCTCACACATGTTCATCGCTCAACAAGTTGTGGAGAATAATGTGTATGAACTCACCAAAGGTGGGAGTTCATGTGATGTGTAAGGCTGATCAACAATAGGGGTTAAAGCTGAGCATTGCTTTAATAAGTTGGTCAAATTTTATTAGCAGTTACTAAATGTAAGTAAATACCAAACCATAATAAGAATAGAACAAAATTAATAAATAATCCCATGCAATGCAAATGACAAATTGAATTTAGTTCCATAATTTAATCATGCGAGAGTCATGAGCTGCTCATGACCGTGAGCTCGGCTAGTATACCAGTTTTACACTCTGCAGAGGATGTTCCCTGTACCCACAAGTCATGTTACCCATCTGCCAAGGGGTCATGAATCCCATACATCTCTACCAAGGAAGCGAGACAGGGTAACACTATGAGGCCTTTACAAAGTTCCACTAGCTTCCGAAAACCCGCTACAGTTTATGGGAAGAGCACTTGCAAGAATCCCTCGTTGGATTGCCATCACAGCAAAATCAACCCGAGAACCTCCCTGCATGCAACTCCCCTACTGCCCTTGCCCCTTTCGGGTAAGGTAGTCTTCCACTAGCTTTCCTAATTAGTCAGCCAATGGCGTCCCATTCCACCCTTGTGGTGGCACGTGTTTCTCAAGTTAAGCTCCATGTTCCAATTAAAGATAATGATCTTGACATGAACATAAATAACATAACAGAATAATTGGAACATGGATATAATGAAATATTAACCCAAAACCATATAAAGCAATAACAAAACTACCCAAATAGTTCAAGGGTAAACAAGGTAAAAGGATAACCAGACTAGGGTGACCTATTGGGTCCCATCAAAATTAAACCTATGCATGAATAAATGATAATAAAGAACATTATTGGGTAATAAAAGTGGTCAAGGGCACAACTTGTCTGGGACTTGAGATTCCAGGTACCAGGATGATTCTTCAAATCCTCGTGACCTCACTGCTAGTCGTAGCAATACAAACAAACTTGGTATAGACAAAATTAAATCACACCAAACATAAGAACAAACTGTATAATAATGATCTACGTGTTGCTACGAGATCGTGGAATCGTGAACTACTAAATTCGGAGCTACGGTCATCAAGTTATGATGTGATTAAATGATTAAAACTAGGTTCTATGTTTATTTTATAATCCTAGAGAAAAGATAACCTAAAGTAGTAATTAATTCAACTTTAATCTAAATTATAAATTGACCATAGATCATATTTTAGTAGATTATAATGATAAGCAGATTAACAAGACTAACCAACATAAGTTAAATAAAAGTCTAGTTATAAAAGAATGAAACATGGTACAATAAATGTTGTTATTGCATAGTAAATATTTATATGAGACTAACGCAACTAGAACGAGTCAATTCGGAATTAAAACGAAGGAGTTGTGAATTTGCGAAGTTCGTGTGTGCTTGCTACAAAATCAATTGAGTAATCAATTCTAGTATAGATTTTATGTTAAAACAGTGTTACCAAGTAGTAGGCAATATTGGTACAAAATTATGGGAACTGGAATGGACTAAAAAGAATTTAATATGAATTTTCTATAAATTAAATGGGTTTCTGCAATTATTTTTATATTCAAAAATCAATTTCTAATTGAATTTAGTTGTTTTTCTGTTCCTCGGTACTGCGCGCAATAATACAAAGAACTGTAGGGTGCCATACAAAAATTCCAGGGCCTCAGTGTAAGGTTCTTTCAACTGCTTGGGACTGCGGGTTGATACTGAGGAAACAGAGGGGCTCTTTTGTAAAGCTGTCGGCCGAAGGGGTATCTAGGGTTTTCGGCCGTAGGATTAGATCTGGACGGCCCTGATTAAACCAGCACCGTGAGGAATTAATGTGCGGTCCCAGGCGCTTGGATCCTGATCCTATGGTCCAAACGAATCCAGCATCGACCCGAGCTCCCCATCCTACGATCAACGATCTACGACTATCATTAGCATAGGCCGAATCGTTTTCATCGCATCTAATCTACGCCGTTCAATTGGGATCTGACGGCGCTCGTGATTCTCCTCAACCCCGACCCGAGACGGCGGCGCCGCCCACGGTGCACGGCGGAGCCATCACCGGTGCCCGCAATACTCGTCCCTACACAATGAAACTCAACCCCGAAGCGTTCTACGCGATGCGGGAATGAATGCGATTCTTGGGAAAAGGCTGTCACCACGAAGTAGGCATTACCTTGCGCGTTCTCGGAGTAAGGCGGATGGATGGCTCGGTCTTTGCTCCGACGAGGAATTCCTGTCGCCCCGACGTTCGATCCTCCTCGACGCACCCGCGAGCAACACCACCAAGCTCCCGCGATGCCCACCGACCAGGATCCGAATCACCAGTGACTTAGACACCCGGTTGGCCACACGGCGCCCCAATTCCACTCTCTCTCCCTACGGTGTCGAGCTCACGGCGTGCACGGACCGATGAAGAGGGCGCGAAGTGCTAAGGGTAAGAGAATAGGATTGTGGCCGCCTTAAATCCACCCGAGACGGGCGACGTGGGGGGGGTCGTGGCTGGATATGCGCGAATGGCCTGAGGTATTCGGTTCGCCCCCGCCATGCGTGGAGCTCCGTTGCAAGGGATGCACCTGACCGTGTGGGCCCATTGGACAGAGGAAGCGGGAATGCACTAGCGACAACAGTTGACGCATGAGTCGAGCGAAGGAAACGGGGAGGCTGACAGCGGGCCCGCCCTGTCGGCGCACGCAGGAGATAAAGGGCACGCGGGATTAGAGGGAAAATGGGCCGCCAAAGTGGATGTGGCCCAACACGAGTTTCATCTTTTTCTTTTCTTTTTGTTTTTCTGTTTTCTCTTTTAATTTCTTTAGATCTCAAATTTGAAATTCGAATTTTTGTTGTGAGTTTCACATATACACAAACTCAAATACTGGTCTAAAATAGTTTCTTTATTTATATATTTATTTTTTTCTCATTTGTATAGTGCTTTCTTCTCTTTTCTAAAATTCTAAAATTTCCTTTCTATTTCGAAGTTCCCACTTCAAATTCAATTCAAATTCGAACTCCCATTTTGAACTTCAACTTTTCAAGTGTCGAAATAATTCCTAATATAAAATCTACTGTTTACAATGTTATTTTTCTATTCTTTTCCTTATCATTTATTTAAGAAAGGAGTAAATGGTTTCATTAATAATTCCCTTTCATTCTCTTTTGATTTACAATTTTAAGATTCAAATCCAAGATAAAGTTTAGGAATTCAAATTTTTAATACATACTCAAAATCAATTGTGAAGCAATAGATATATATTTATTTTAATTGATTTTTTTGTTTGGTAGATGTTTGGAATATGAAAACCACTCATATTGTTTTCTTTCTTTTGAGAAAAATAGTAATTTGAAGGTTGGATAAGAAGTCAAAGTTACTTCAACATTAAATATTCATGTAAATAAATGCTTATGGTGCACCTTTTAATGTTATGCATCGTCGTTTAGTTGAATAGAAAACTTTTTCTATTACTCCTTTTCTAAAATAGCTCTTGGTTTTTAAGATTCAGTTCTCAATTTTCAACTCTCAAGTATAATTTGAGATATCTGAATTTACTATTTTATTTCTTCATATATTTATTTTATTACAATTTTTTTCTTATACCAATTTTGGGCCTTACAATATAAACCCCCCACAGGTGAAGAGCAGGTGGTCCAAGAGGAGCCCTACAACGAGGAATATGAGCTTTTCAAGTTGGCGTCTCCGAATCAACTTGATGGCGCCGAGGAATAATTATTTTGTTCGTTTATGGTTATCATCTATTTTTGTAAGACTTCTGCTATGTAATTATGATACTTGTGACATTTATCTCTATACACTTTATCATTATATGTGATGTTCTTCTTTAGCGCACATATGAGACGCACCTGGCTTTATCCCTTAAATCCGGGTGTGACAGTACCCCTAATTATCACCCCCGACAGTAGCCCCTGAGCCTTCTAAGAAAGTACTTTGGTACATATTTGGAGGCTCTGCTGCCTGCTCGTGTGCGTGTCGTATTTTCTTGAGGAGTAGGACGTTTTCGATGGGTGCGTGCGAGCGCACCCATCGGGTGTAGTCCCGAGGCCCTGAAGGAGTAGTTGACTCCTTCGGGGGCTTTTACTCTTGATAGTTTCAATTTGATCTTCGGTCGATCTGTTAGAACCTTCAGTGTGGTTTGCGAAGGCAGCCCTCGAGACTTTGCGTGGGGCAAGAGGTTGATCGAGGGGTGTCTCGACTTTTGGTGCATACGCCCCTTCGTTGCTTCTCCACGAGGAGGAAGGGGGGAATGCGTCATGCAACCCTCGATGGGCGGCGAGCAGGACGTTTCCATTGAGCTGTTATCGGGTAATCCGAGTGGGGGTCCGAGCTCCTTTCGATAAGGGTCAGATAGCGGTCCGGAGACACGCCCAAAAGATACATGTGGGTGATTCGCCTGGTCCAGAACCCGTTTGATGGGGTTTGAGGGCTCGATGCCTCCCTACGATGGGACACCGCCACGAATTGCTCCCGAGGGTCTCGGATATGTCTTAAAGTACCTCGGGTCGCAACTGTAGCGTGCAGTCGACAGATCTCAGATGGACGCCAGAGATCGAGTTGGGCGGCGTCGCTGCGGGTAGCCTAGCAACCTTGCCTGAGCTCGCCATCACATCTCAGGTGTCAATCTGAGATCTGATGGCCTGGCTTCAATTAAACCCGATCTGATCCCAGCCGTCCGATGGCGATCTGGTCGCTCGGATCCGCCCCCTCACCCGCAGCCTACAGCTAGGTCCGACCGGTCAGTCTACCTCATCCTAAGGTCGCTGACTTCATTGGCCCGCTTGTCAGCCCGTGCTCGCACCCACGCGCTCGCTCAGATTAATAGTGGTCGTTGATCTGTGATCGAGCGATCGAGATCAGCTGATACCTCTTCGAGTGGTAGTTTTGTTAAAAAGACCCTCGGCTTTCTAGGAATCAACCCGCCGTCCCGAGTTTTCGCGCGCAGGCCCCTGTGATTTTGCAGAAAAGCCCCTAACCTTTTAGTTAAATGCAGAATTTGACCTAGTTTTGTATTTTGAATTCCAAAACTTGTTTATTTCATATCTTTTGCATATGAACTCCGAATTGAGTGATTCAAATTGCAAAATGTTCATAAAATTATTCTCTATCTGTTTAAATTATAATCATTCAATGTCTGCATGTAGTAATTTTATGCCTAGGCTATATGTGCATGTAGAGTAATGGTTCATTTATTAAAAAGGGAAACCCCTAATGATAATTAAATGATTAACTTTGTGAGTTTAATATCATATGAACTCATCCATGGTATAATTTTAGTAATTCATTAATATAAATGAATTTAAGTTATGTGATCCCTGAGATATGTAGTACTTTGAGAATCACGAACCTCTAGGTGTATTAGTCCACCCGAACCTAAGTTTACCTCTCGTGTTTATACTGTTGTTTCGAGGTTGTGTTCACTAGATTGTACATGTTTGGTGTATTGTTTCATCGTCTTTATCCAAATGTATTGAATGCATGATCGCTTTGTTTAGACAACGAGCAACTCGTGGTTCCTGTGTGTGTTGCCGAAGATCTTCCTGAGCAGCAACCTGGTGAAGGCAAGTGTCCTCTGACACATTATGTCCTACTTACTTTATAATTCACTGTCCCGCATTACTTTATTGAAACCTAAGGATTGACTAGTCTGTATTTACCTTGTCCTTGTTTACCTTTTGGGTTATTATATTTAGCTTTATGCCATTGCTTTACTTTAATCAACGAACATGATGCGAATATCTATGATACGATGATGTTATCTTGATGATGATCTTGTGATACTTTAGGGGACTCAGGTTGTTTACTGAGTACCTCTCCATAAGGACCTGTTCGTTGAGTGACCACTCGAGATAACAGTACAAACATGAGGGTGGAATGGGATGCCCTTAGCTGATTAATTAGAGGAAATTGAGGTGTAGTCGGCTTCGCCATAGGGCCGTCAAAGGGGTCTAGGCACAGTACTTGCTCTGCCGAGGCTGGTTGCTGAGGTTCTTCCGATTTTGGTTTTGTTAGTCACCCTTCCTATGGGGAGAAGTACTATGATTATCAAACTGAAGAAACCTAACGGGCGACTATGATCTCTAGGGAATCTTTGTAAAAGCTACGTAGTGAGACCCTGCCATGTCACCTTGGAAGTGATCAATGGGGAGTCATGATCCCCAGGCAGAACGGGAATCACGACTCGTGGGTAAAGTGTGCAACCTCTATAGAGTGTTAGAAACTGGTATATCAGTCGTGCTCACGGTTAAGAGCAGCCTTGGGATGCTCTTTGATTAGAAGAACTCTAGATACTTTATGGTGATGGTTACTGATGATGAATATAACTGTGGTTTCTGGTATTTCCTCTTGGAGGGAGTACTTTCGGGTAATAACTGGGTTTATTACTAAAACTTGGCTTACTACTAGTAATAAATACTTGACCAACTAAAAACAACTGCTTTAACCTTAACTCCACATACAACTAGTCCACTTTAGCCAAACGGGACATTTGCTGAGTACGTTGATGTGTACTCACCCTTGCTTTAAAAAACACCCCACCCTAGGTTGTCCCCACTGTAATCAGTGCTCAGGAGGAGATGCAGGCAACATGGAGGACTTTGAGGAGTTCTGGGATTATGATGAGTTCTAGTTGTGTTACTGGCAAAACCCCAGTCAGCTGCCTGTGAAGGCCTTATCTGCTACGTTTCGTATTCCACACTTTGATCACGTTTATGACTATGTTATGTTAATGACTCTATGGATGTCTTGGACATCTTGATGTAATAAAGTACCTTTTCCGCTATTATTTTGAGCAATGTGTGATGATGTCCAATTATGTAATCGTTGTGTACGTGTGTTTCTTATCCTGACACGTACATGGTTCGCATTCGGTGTGCCTTCCAAAACCGGGTGTGACATAAGTGGTATCAAAGCCTTGCTGACTGTAGGACCGCTAACCTAGACTAGAATGGTCGTCCTGAGGACTATAGACCCTTATTCTCACCTTGATCTTTGATGTCACTTCAAAAGTTGGTCATCTTGACCAATTCTATGTTATATTACTATCTATGTACTCAACTTACAAATTTTTTTATCTCACTTTGCTTTTGGTTTACTTGCTGGTCATATAGTTCTATTCTCACTCTTGTGCTTACGATGTCTTTTGTAGATGACCCGTCTTAGATGCACTGCACGTAAGTCAGTGATCCCTTTCTTTCCCTCTCGCCTTGCGGAGCGCCCACTGTGTCGCACGGTGACAGGTCAGTTGAGCCACTTGGAGAGACTGCACCGCCGCCTGCACAAGGAGCAGGAGCAGCATGACTCTTTCCCCTCGCCTCAGCAGGAGGTGGAGTCTGGGAGACAGCCCTCCCCTGCACCTCAGTTATAGATGGCCAATAAGCGCGAGGCCCGTGACCCTGGCACGGTCCGCTGTTTGGGCCCGACCTGAGCCCAGCACGGCCTGGTTCTATGTGGACCTAGGCCAGCCCGGCACGAATAAGCGGGCTGGGCCCAGACAGGAAACTAAGCACAGTGGGCTGGCTCGACACGACCCATTACCTCTAAGCCTGTAAAGCCTGCTTTTTTGCACTAAACCGTGCTTACCGACCTGCTTAGCCCATTTTTTGGCACGCTTTTCCGTGCTTATCGGCTCGGCCTGTTTAGGCCCGCTGCGGTCCATGCTCGAATAGGAAAACGAGCCCGTGGGTTTAAATGGCCCGACCTGATTTTCTAACCATGCCTGGCAAGCCGAGCCCAAAACGGGCCAGGCTTCACCGAGCCCAAAACGGGCCAGGCTTCACCGGGCCCGGGCTGGGCAGCCCATTTGGCCATCTCTAGCCTCAGCCAGAGATGCTGCCTGCACCAACATAGGGCATCCCGGTTGCTGGAGGAGACCCTGACGGAGACAGAGACGACGACGACGGTGGCAGTTCGAGCCACATCATGGAGCTCTCGGAGGAGCAGGAGATGGAAGGATGAATCGCCCGACCCATCACTCGTGACGCCGCCCACGGTTGTCATTTTCACGATGCTCTCGACACCTTGCTGCGTCGAGCCTTTGACCGACACACTTGGTCCATCGAGTATAGTTGTGTAGTCTACCAGCATCGTCGCGGGTTATACCCAGACCAGTGGGAGGCTACTTGCTTGGTGTGCCGTCCGGATGATGATCTCTAGGGTGCAAAGGCCTTCTCAGAGCACTATTCTATCACTAAGAGGGACACTGCAGAGGCAGCCATGCAGGATGCTGCACGGCGTGCGCTTTCACGGTACTGATCGTTGTTCAACGGGGTAGCTGACAGCCTCGACCTGAAATACTACCCTCACCGTTCGACTGGCAGTGCCAGAGGTGTGAATGTCTCACCCTTTGGTGAGGGCAATCCTAAATTGAGCAGCATGGTCAACCTGGTCGTCGTGCTCAACACCGAGCTAGACCTCGCCCTTGACGAGTTGGGCAAGGCTCGGGCGGAGATAGCAGAACTGCATGCTGAGCGTGCTGAGTGCGCAGAGCGCTACCATCAGGAGGATGGTTCCCCCGCTCCTATCGGGATTCAGCACCCTTACCGCTCGCCGCCCCATGGTCATTATGCTTATGGCACCCCTGACTGCAGGACCCATATAGATTTGGAGCAATAGATTGATAGAGTCAGAGTCTGTAATAATGTTTAATTCAGTGTCTTAGTCTTAGTTAGTCTTAGTTAATTTTAGTTTGCTTATCATATGTTTTGATGCTTGTCGTGATGAACTCGTGATGAAGTTGGATCTTTGTAATGATTGTCACTAAGGTGTGGGCATCCCCTGCAACTTGGTATAGTTATTAATAAAGTTAGTCATTTAGTTGGGCAATCTTTTATTTCCACTTTCCTCTTTATCTGAGAAGCTGTGTTTGGTCGTGTTGAGAGTCAGTGAAGATGCTCATTTGTTCAGTGCTATGAAGAATTCTATACATCTTTTCTTATGCTGAAAGATTGCAGAGTCAGATCTGATGTGTGTATGCTTTCTACAGATGTCTGATAACAGGCGCAGAGGTGGAAGGTGTGCTCAGTAGGAGCAGCAGGTACCCCAAGATGAGGCACCCCAGCGCCAGTTGCCACCACCATCCCCAATGACAATTGAACAGATGTTTCTGATGCAGACCCAGGCAGTCCAAGCGATTGGCCAGACTCTAGCAGCTATGCAATAGGTGCAGCAACAACCCCCACCTCAACCTCATATGCAAGTGCAGATGCCGCAGATGCCCAGGGACAAGCGTGCGGAGTTCATTAGGGGTCATCCCACTGTCTTTGCCCATTCTGCAGACCCCATGGACACCGAAGACTGGTTGCACACAGTGGAGCGGGAGCTACATAACGCTCAGTGCAACAATCGTGAGAAGGTTCTGTATGGTCCTCATCTGCTAAGGGGAGCAGCTCAGTCCTGGTGGGAGTCCTACCTCGCCACCCATGTGTAAGGTCCAAAATTGGTATACGACAAAAAATGATAATAATAATAATAATAATAATAATAATAATAAATATATAAATAAATAAAATATCAAATTCCGAAATCTCAAATTATACTTGAGTATTGAAAATCGAGGACTGAATTTTGGAAACCAAGAATTATATTAGAAAAGAAGTAGTAGAAAGGTTTTCAATTCAACTAAATGGCTATTCATTTCATTAAATGATGCACTATAGGCATTTTATACTTATGAATATGTGGTGAAACATTTTAATAAAGAGTCATAATTTAAACTTGGGACCTCAAGGTATAAATGAAAATAAATAAGAAAATAGGAAAGGGAAAAATACTACACCAAAATAAAGAGAATAAAATATGTAATTAAATAAAAGCCTCCCATACTGGAGTACTCAATGGGTATGTTTAAAATGGGTATAAATTTATAGTTAAATTCGAATTCAAATTTGGATTTACAAAATGAATAAAAGAGAAACCAGAAAAAGAAAAGAATAAAGAAAAAAAGAAAGAAAACCGGTTGGGACCAATGTGCTCCATGCGACCCATCTAACTCTCCCCCGCGCGGCCTAGCCAGTTGCCACCGAGCCCAACTCAATTCCGCTGGTCCTGCTACAACGGTGTGCCGACGAGTGGGGTCCGCCCGTCAATCATGCGGCACGCGCTCTTCTACACCTGGGTCGTTGACACACGGGACCACATCGTCAGACCTTCTTCTTCCTGTAATAAGTCAACAGGCGAACCGGGAGGTTAGCTCCGCGTAGATCGGGTTGCTGACCCAGCCGACTCAGTCATTGGCCCTCACTTCCATATAATCCACCTCCACCTCTCTGTTCTAGCCCCACGAAGCCAATGCAGCCACGAAGTTGAGTTGAGAACCACCAAGATGCCCTGTGTTGCGGGACAAAGGGGAGAGGCTCCGCACCACGCTCCTTCACCGCCGGGCACCAGGGTTGGGATGGGGATCTTCGTCGTGCCGTGCTGCAGATTACCTGTGGCTCTGCAAACAACACTGGGGTCCTCGGCGCCGTGAATTTTTCGACGGCATTGGACACCGCGGGATTGTTGAATAATTAGACAAATTCCAGATTAAATTCCGAATATAAATCATGACCAATTCAAAAGAACTGAAGTAGAGAGTCAAATCAGATGATGTTAACTGATTAGACATACCGATAGATGGCGTGCACCGGAATCAGCAGGGTCGACGACGTCGTAGCAGCGAAATCAGCAGGGTCAACGAGGTCAGAAGATCACGAGCAGTCGCGTGAAGACGCTTCCCAAAAACCTTATTCGCCCTCTCCTGGTGCAGGATCTAGAAGACGAAGGGTTCTGGAGACCTGCTCTCCTAATCGCAGATGCACGTATGTGGTCGGGATGAAGGGAACTGGAAGGCGGTTCAACTATGAAGAGAGGCGAAAGCGAAATCGGGATGAATTGGATGCTGGCTGCCAGGCTCTTTTTATAGGGCCGAGTCCGCGACCAGATAGCTACCTTTGATCTTATCCGCCCGCGAAAATCTCGCGTTCAGTTAAGATTTTATAGCGATCGGTTAGGATTCTAAACATAATAGCCAAGTAACCAAAAATTCAAACAGCAAAAGGAAGTCGCGCCCCCGCAAAGCGAGGGGCCGGATTTCGGCGGACCATTCACGCGCATGTCGTGCGCCCGCGCCCCGCCCCGGCCAGGCCAGGCCAGGCCAGGCGAGCGAGCGCGCGCGCGCGTGTGGCTCTCCACACTCTCTCCTCTCATCCATGACTTGGTGAGTGAGTGTGGCTTCCATATTTAAGCTAGCTCTACTCCACTAGAACTAGCAATATGGTGCTATTGGTTCCACCTATTCCCTAGCCATACACTTATATGGGCTTTTGAGATTTTCCTGGGATTTATTTTATTTTCTCAATTTGGGCCTAGCCCATAAATCCTAACAATCCCCCACCAGATCTCAAATGCCCATCTATAGTTTTCGCCACTGTTCACTACTGTTTAATATACTCGTTTTTCAGTAGAGACTGTTAAGTTGAACTTCCGCCTAGAACTCCAAGCTACACCAACCCACAACTTGGACAATGGACTATGCCTTGAATTGCAAGTTTTGCGTGAATGGGTTTCACTTGAAGTCATGAACAGTACTTGGCTACCAGTAGTCCCCTTCTCGGATGGAGCATATACGTCGTACTCCAAGGTCTCTTCATGAGTTTACTAGAGATCACCTAGATCTCATAGACTACGACGTTAGACAATCTAACTCATATAGGTGTGTTCTTTCAAGAATGTTCTGCAGGACAACATCTTTGCTAATACAAGCCAATAGAACACATTAAGGCACAAAGCCAACCTGCCTTACAACATTTGAGAGTATTGCATCTTTTCTTAGAGAGGGTCAAAGGTTACTCTCCTCAGTTAACCAATGGCTTGTTCTTCCTAGGACCTAATTCACGGGATCTCCGATTACATAGACTAGGTTTCCACCATGGCAACTTTATTCGGGTCTCATACCCATCTCTCTCGATGCGACTTCTATCACATTACGTGGTAGTCCCTTGGTAAAAGGATCTGCCAGATTTTTATCTGTTGAAATATAAGTCACACTTATAACTCTAGAGCTTCTCAACTTTCTGACAGACTTCAATCGTCTTTTGACATGTCTTGATGACTTCCCATTATCCTTAGAACTCGTCACTTTAGCAATCACTGTCTGATTGTCACAGTTCATAAGGATAGCTGGTATTGGTTTCTCAACCACCGGCAAGTCCATCAAGAGTTCACGCAACCATTCTGCCTCAACGGTTGCTTTGTCAAGTGCAGCTAGCTCGGCTTCCATGGTTGACCTCGTCAAAATGGTCTGCTTGCATGACCTCCATGATACCGCACCTCCACCAATAGTAAAGACAAAACCACTGGTGGCATAAAGCTCGTCTGCATCAGATATCCAGTTCGAATCACTATATCCTTCAAGTACTGCATGCTGACCAGAATAGTGAATTCCATAACTCATTGTACCTTGCAAGTAGCGCATAACCCACTCAAGTGCATGCCAATGATCAGTCCCGGGGTTTGACATGAACCTACTCAATTTGCTCACAACAAACGCGATATCGGGCCTTGTTGCACCAGCAAGATACATGAGTGAACCGACAATCTGAGAGTATCTCAATTGGTCTAAACCAATTCTCTTGTTCTTTCGCAGTGTCACACTGGGATCATAAGGTGTTGGAGAAGGTTTGCACTCAGAGAAGCCAAATCGCTTCAAAACCTTTTCAACATAGTGAGATTGCGAGAGAGTAATCCCACCATCTGCTTTAATCAACTTGATGTTTAGAATCACATCAGCTTCTCCCAGATCTTTCATATCAAAACTCTTTGATAGAAAAGACTTGACTTCATTGATCACATCAATGTTTGTGCCAAATATCAATATATCATCAACATATAAGCACAATATAACTCCTTCGCCCCCACCACAGCGATAATATACACACCTGTCTGCCTCATTAATGGCAAAGCCTACAGACATTAGAGTCGTGTCAAACTTCTCATGCCACTGCTTTGGTGCTTGCTTCAGACCATACAAAGATTTCAATAACTTGCACACCTTGCTTTCTTGACCCTTTACTACAAATCCATCAGGCTGTTCCATATAGATTTCCTCGTCTATCTCTCCATTAAGAAAAGTTGTCTTTACATCCATCTGATGAACAAGGAGACCATACGAGGCAGCCAAGGAAAGTAGTACTCGAATAGTAGTCATTCTAGCAACAGGTGAGTAAGTATCAAAGAAGTCTTCTCCTTCTTTTTGAGTATAGCCTTTAGCCGCAAGCCTAGCCTTGTACTTCTCAATTGTACCATTAGGCTTGAGCTTCTTCTTAAACACCCACTTACAACCCACAGGTTTGCATCCATAGGGTCGATCAGTGACTTCCCACGTACCATTTGAAAGAATGGAGTCCATCTCATTATGAACTGCTTCTTTCCAATCATCTGCATCTGGAGATGCAAATGCTTCTGCAATGGTAGTAGGAATATCGTCCACAAGGTACACAATGAAATCATCACCAAAGGATTTTTCAACCCTTTGTCTCTTGCTCCTTTTAGGAGCATCATTGTCATCCTCATCTAGGACAATTTCATGTGGCTGTTCAAAACTCTCAATAGGTGTACTATGTTCAGAAGTTATCTTAGAAGAGTATCTAGAATTGCTATGAATGTCTTTCATTGGAAATATATTTTCAAAGAAAGTAGCATCACATGGTTCCATAATAGTATCAACATACACATCAGGAACTTCAGATTTAACTACTAAAAATCTATATGCTATGCTACACGAAGCATATCCAAGAAAGACACAATCCACTGTCTTTGGACCAAGCTTGCGCTTTTTATTAATTGGTACATTGACTTTCACCATGCACCCCCAAGTGCGCAAGTATGAAAGTGATGGTTTTCTCCCAACCCACTTCTCATAAGGGGTTTTCTCTTCTTTGCCCATAGGAATTCTATTCAGAACATGACATGAAGTCAGGACTGCCTCCCCCACCATGCCTTAGATAAACCACAAGTGTCTAACATGGCATTCACCAGATCAGTCAACGTACGGTTTTTCCTTTCAGCAATCCCGTTTGATTTGGGTGAATAGGGAGGTGTCCTCTCATGAATAATGCCATGTTCTGCACAGAAATCATCAAAGACTTTGGGAAAGAATTCACCACCATGATCTGATCTAAGACGTTTGATCTTTCTCTCTAGTTGGTTTTCAACTTCAGCCTTATAGATTTTAAAGTAGTCTAAAGCCTCATCTTTAGTTTTTAGCAAGTATACATAGAAAAATCTAGACGCATCATCAATCAATGTCATGAAGTATCTCTTGCCACCCTTTGTCAACACACCATTCATCTCACAAAGATCAGAATGTATGAGTTCTAGAGGTGCCAGGTGTCTCTGCTCAGCAGCCTTGTGAGGCTTTCGAAGTTGCTTCGACTGCACACAACTATGGCACTTAGAACCTTTGACTATGGTGATATTCGGAATTAAACTCATGGTTGCAAGCCGAGACATAGAGCCAAAATTAATATGACACAAACGAGAATGCCAAATACTCGCAAGATCATCAACATTAGCGCAAATATGGTTCACAGACTTATTATTGAAATCTAACAGAGAAAAACGGAACAAGCCTCCGCAATCATAGCCTTTACCAATAAATTGTCCAGACTTAGACACAACTAATTTATTGGACTCCAAAACTACCTTGAACCCATCTCTACATAGAAGGGTTCCGCTAACGAGAAGCACACGATCTTTCCCGAAGTAAACTTCAAATCCACCGTTCCAGTGCCATGAACAGAAGCATGTGACCCATTCCCCATTAGGACGGAAGAATCCCGGGCACCTTGATAAGAAGAGAACAAGTTAATGTCAGAACACACATGAACATTAGCACCAGTATCAAGCCACCAACTAGGTGATTGAAATAGTGAGAAGATGAAAGGTAAGTTACCATACCCTTTGTCTTCCTCATTGCTAGCGACCACTGTGTTGACATTGCCCTTTTTGCCACGGCGATCCGCTCGATCAGGGCAATCCTTGGCAAAATGACCCGCCTCGCCACATGTGAAACATGTCAGTTCAACCTTGTTCTTCTTCTTCTTCAAGTTGGTAGTTTTGTTGGGCTTGTTAGATTTTGGCTTTCCTTTGCCCTTGTTGTGGTTCCTTTGAACCATGTTGGCGCTGGAGTGGCCCTCGCCTCCTTTAGATCCCGTGTCCTTAGCCCGAGCTTTCTCCTCAACATCTAGAGACGCTATCAGATTTTCAACTGATATCTCCAGTGGCGAAGTTCCTCCATGTAGAAGGCAACTTTGCAATAATGCATCCAGCCACAAATCGGTCAGGAAGGACTATCTTAAGGTGGTCGAGCTCCTTGGCTATACACTTTATTTCATAAGCTTGCTCTACAATAGAGCGATTATCAGCCATCTTATAATCATGAAAGCTCTCCATGATATACAGGTCACTGCCAGCATCTGATGCACCATACTTAGTAGTAAGTGCATCCCACAACACTTTCCCGTCTGTGTGCTGAATATTCGCATCAACCAGACGGTCAACAAGGGCGCAAAGAACGGCTCCCGTAAAGATAGTATTGGCATGGTCGTACTCTTTCTCCTGTTCAGGAGTTAGTGGACCCTCAGGTTTGCCTTTACTAACATGGAAGACATCCATAGCAGTAAGCCAGAGCATGGCCTTGACTTGCCATCTCTTAAAGTGCATACCATTGAACTTTTCTGGCTTCAGCGCGTCGGCAAAAGCAGCCATATAAAAACTAGGAAATTGTCTACAATAAGGTTTTTGGATTGTTGAATAATTAGACAAATTCCAGATTAAATTCCGAATATAAATCATGACCAAATCATAAGAACTGAAGTAGAGAGTCAAATCAGATGATGCGTACTGATTAGACATACTGATAGATGGCGCGCACCGGAATCAGCAGGGTCGACGACGTCGTAGCAGCGAAATCAGCAGGGTCGACGAGGTCAGAAGATCACGAGCAGTCGCATGAAGAAGCTTCCCAAAAACCTTATTCGCCCTCTTCCGGTGCAGGATCTAGAAGACAAAGGGTTCTGGAGACCTGCTCTCCTGATCGCAGATGCACGTCTGCGGTCGGGATGAAGGGAACTGGAAGGCGGCTCAGCTATGAAGAGAGGCGAAAGCGAAACTGAGATGAATTGGATGTTGGCTGCCAGGCGCCTTTTATAGGGCCGAGTCCACGACCAGATAGCTACCGTTCAGTTTAGATTTTATAGCGATCGGTTAGGATCCTAAACTTAACAGCCAAGTAACCAAAAATTCAAACAGCAAAAGGAAGCCGTGCCCCCGCAAGGCGAGGGGCCGGATTTCGGCGGACCATTCACGTGCATGTCGTGCGCCCGTGCCCTTCGCCCCGCCCCAGCCCGGCCAGGCGAGGCGAGGCGAGCGCGCGCGCGTGTGGCTCTCCACACTCTCTCCTCTCATCCATGACTTGGTGAGTGAGTGTGGCTTCCATATTTAAGCTAGCTCTACTCCACTAGAACTAGCAATATGGTGCTATTGGTTCCACCTATTCCCTAGCCATTCACTTATATGGGCTTTTGAGATTTTCCTGGGATTTATTTGATTTTCTCAATTTGGGCCTAGCCCATAAATCCTAACAGGGATCCGCCTCCGCCTCCCGCCGCGGTCAAGACCTTTGGCGTCGTAGTGTCTAGTGAGAACTCTTCCCCCCTAATAGTTGTGGCCTACGCTTCATGATTCGTATGGTGGGATTGGGATTCGAGGGATAGCATAACGTCAATTTCTCGCCGATGTTGGGTTGCGGCCGCGGTGCCGCTGCGCCCGTGCTCAGTCCTCCTTTTCGCCTTCGACGATGGCATGCGCCCATCGGTGTGTTCGCCTCGTTCCCCGTGACATGGGTGGGTGGATCGATCGGAGTCTGGGGCATCGGGGTGCTTGAATGAGATTCCGCCAGCAATGGCCTCCGCCATGACTTGTTTCGGCGCCACCGTTAGTGCCGCCTGGGGTAGAAGATGGGTCGGTTGCCGTTGGATCTTTGGCATGTGGCTGTGATTAGAGGACTATGTAACCATTCGCGAGACCAAATCCGGGTCGTTAATTAGGGATCGTGAGGCAGAGATCAGATCCCGCGTTAATAGAATCCTCACCGTAGATTACTGATCCTATGGCTCACGTGCTGTAACGCCCTGAATTTGGGGGTAGAATTTTTCCTTCTTTTCACTCACCAAATTCGGGCGTTACTCTCTTTTCTCTTTCCGTCTCGCTCCTTCTTCCCAATTTCAAACCAGTATAGTGACGGGTGTCTGTGTCATGTATAAACAAAACCTAAGTGTCATGAGTTTTGCATCATGCCGAAGCGCAGTTCTTTGTCTGATGTCGCGTGTTCGTCTCGTCCCATTTCAGATTTCGGTTCGCAATTGGATTCCGTTTAGTGGTCGTGCGTGTCGTGGGTTTCGATCTGCATTGTGGCCCAGCCCGGCCCGGTCCGGCCTGCGCGCCCCTGGCACCCCCTGCCCTCCCCATGCGCGCGCCCCTCCCTCCCCCTGATCCATTTGTCTCATTTGATTTCTCCCGCGCAGTAACCTCCGTCTCCCTCTCCCTCTTCCACCTCTCTCTCTCTCCCCGCGGTGCCCTAGGGTTTGGAGTCGAGATCACCGGAATTTGGATCCTCGGAGGTGAGTTTTTCCCCTCCCCTTCTCTTCTCTCTCTCCTCCCCCTCCACTTCTTCTCCCCCCCGCGCGGCCTCCCTGCCCGCGCCCGCGCCCACGCCGCCCCCTCGGCCCCCACGCCCGCGCCGCCCTTGTCCTGCGCCCTGCGCGCCGCCCCCTTGGCCCGACCCTGCGCTCGGCGAGCCCTCCCCACGCCGCGCCCTCCCCGGCCCCGGCGAGCCCTCCCCGCGCCACACCCTCCCCGACCCTCGCCGAGCCCCGCCCCCCGGCGAGCTCGGCCGCCCGCGCCCCCAGAAAGCCCTCCCCGCGCCGCACCCTCCCCGGCCCCGGCGAGCCCCTCCCGGCGAGCGCCCTCCCCGGCGCCCGGCGAGCGCCCTCCCCCCGGCGAGCCCCTCCCCGGGGACCCGAGCCCCTGCCCCGGCGAGCCCGTGCGCCCCCACGCCCTAGTCGCGCGCTGGCGGCCGCGCCGCACGCCCCGCGTCCCGCGCCTCGGCCCCGCGCGCCGGTGGCCGCGCCCCGGTCCCCGCGCCGCGCCCTCAGCCGTGCCCTCGGCTGCACCCTCGCACGCCCCTGCCTGAGTCTGTGCCCCAGCCTCGCGCCCCGCGAGCCTGCACGGTTCGCGTGCCTTCGGCACGCACAGCGTGCTCTCGCGCGTGCGACCGTAGTCGCACTGCGCTTAACCCCGTTTTAATCTATCTTAATTGTTGTTTAGTCGATGTGCTACGTCATGCGCTTCGTCGCGCGACGGTTCATTCTAAATTCGTCTTTTTTAATGTGCTGCGTCGCGCATTTCGTGGCGCGACGATTCTTTTATTTTATATTTATTAAATTGTTGTGTTGCGCGCTTCGTCGCGCGACGATTTGCTTAAATGCAGTTCAGTTGGCGTAAGCCGTCGTGCGTTTCGTCGAGTAACGCTTAACGCTTACCTATAATTAATGCAAGAATCTCGTTGCGCGCTCTGTCGCGCGGCGAGTCGTTTACTTCTCAATTCAATCTAAATGTTGTGTTGTACGTCTCGCCGTGCGACCACTCCCTTTCATTCATATTTATCTATTTATAATGATTAAATGTGGAACTTGACTTTACTTTATTCTAAACACAGTGTCCAAATTAATGCCCTTCTATTAAGCGAGTGGTTTAATTTATAATTATGTAACGTGATAGCTTCTCGGCCATAGACCCGACTGTCTTTTCCTCTTTCTCTCTCTTAACCATAATTACGAGCCCCGCGTGGAACGTCTATTTATTTATTGCATTCCATTGTATGGTGTACTGTTCTTTTGTATTAAATGTGTGGAATGTATGTGTGAACTCGTATATAGAACGATCTGGTTGAAGAGCCCGAGGAATTCACAGGAGAAGCCCCTGAGCAGCAGCTGGTTGGTGGAGGCAAGTGTCCCTTGACCTATCTTTGTCCTATACATTTTATAATTCACTCCCCGCATTTACACAGTTATACCTAAGGATTAACTAGCTTTTGTTATCCATGTCCTTGTTTACCTATTTAAGTTGGATTATTATTGTTTAGCTTTATGCTATTGCTCAACTCTAACCAATGAACAAGATGAGATTTATCAATGATACGTTGTTTCCCTTCTTTATTATGATGTTATACTTGTGTCATTCAAGGGGGCTCGAGCGGTTTCTCGAGTTCCTCTCCGTAAGGACCTGTTCGTTGGATGACCGCCCGGGAAAATAGTGCAACCATGAGGGTGGAATGGGATGCCCTTAGCTGAATAATTAGAGGAACCAGGGTGTAGTTCGCTTAGCCGTCATGCCGTTAATGGGGCTCGGCGTATGCGGCTCGCTCTGCCATGTTGGTTCGCCCCTTGGGGAGGAGTGCGGTGCATTTAGGAAACCTAATGGGCGGCTACGGCCCTGCGGAATCTTTGTAAAGGCTACGTAGTGATACCCTGCTGGGTCACCTTGGTAGTGATCAATGGAGAGTCATGATCTCCGGGCAGAAAGGGAATCACGGCTTGTGGGTAAAGTGCGCAACCTCTGCAGAGTGTATGAAAACTGATATATCAGCCGTGCTTGCGGTTATGAGCGGCCAAGGGAGCTCCATTAATTAGTGGTACTTGATCAGAGATGTTCGGATTACAGGTGGCAATGAGAATGATGGTTTTGGTATTGACTCTGGTGATGGTAAGTGGTATTCTTTCCGTTTGGAAAGGGTACGTTTGGGTTAATAACATGGGTGAAATCTAAAACTTGGCTTTCTCTACTAGTAATAATAATCTAACCAACTAAAAGCAACTGCTTGACTTACCCCCCACATAAACTAGTCCACTACAGACAAACAGGACACTTGCTGAGTATGTTGATGTGTACTCACCCTTGCTCTACACACCAAACCCCCCCCATCCCCAGGTTGTCAGCATTGCAACCAGTGCTCAGGATAAGATGAAGCCATGGAAGGAGACTTCTAGGAGTTCCAAGATTACGATGAGTTCTAGGTGTGGGTTAGCGGCAACCCCTAGTCGGCTGCCGGTGAAGGCCGCGTGTATCTACGCTTTTTTCCGCACTTTAATTATTGTAAAGACTATGTGGATGTCTCAGACATATGATGTAATCGACTATTATTCCCCTTTTATATTACGATTTGAGCACTATGTGATGATGTCCAGTTATGTAACTGCTGTGTACGTGAATTGCTGATCCAGGCACGTACATGGTTCGCATTCGGTTTGCCTTCTAAAACCGGGTGTGACATAGGTGGTATCAAAGCCGTGCTGACTGTAGGACCGCTAACCTAGAGTAGACTGGTCGTTCTAAGGATTATAGACCCTTATTCTCACCTTGACTTTGGTATCCCTTCAAAAGTTGGTCGTATCGACCAAACCTATGTTCTACTATATATTATACCTTGCTAAAAATCTTTTTGTTTATTCTAATTCCTCATTTATTCATGGTTTACTTGCTGGTCATACTAGTTTTGTTCTCACTTTTATGCTTGCGGTGTCTTTTGTAGATGGCTCGTCTTAGACACACTGCATGGAAGTCTGTCATCCCCTTCTTACCCTCCCGTCTCGCGGAGCGTCCGCTTTGTCGTCCAGTGACCAGTCAGTCCAGCCACTTGGAGAGGCTACACCACCGCCTGCATGAGGAGCAGGAACATTGACGACAGGAGCAGGAGCAGCAGGGCTCCTCTTTCTCGCTCCAGCAGGAGATAGAGTCTGTGAGGAGCTACTCCCCTGTGCTCTCGCTGGAGGCACCCCCTGCACCACCACTGAGCGCCCCAGCCCCTAGAGTAGCTTCTGGAAGAGACCTAGACAACGGAGGTGGTGACAGCAGCTCGAGCCACAACACCGACCTTTCCGCCGACCAGGAGTTGGAAGGATGGGTTGCTCGACCCATCACTCGCGACGCTGCTCGCGGGTGTCACTTCCATGATGCGCTCGACACCCTGCTACGTCGGGCACTTGACTGACGTACTTGGTCCATCGAGTATCGCTGTGTGGTCTTCCAGCATAGTCGCGGGGTCTACCCGAACCGCTGTGAGGCGACCTGCTTGGTGCGCCGTCCGGAGAACAGTCTCTGGGGTGCTGAGATCTGCTCAGAGCACTATTCCATCTCTGAGCGGGACTCAGCTGAGGCGGCCATGCAAGATGCCGCACGGCATGCGCTTTCGCACTACTGCTCAGTGCTCGATGGGGTAGCTGACGGTCTCAACCTGAAGTATTACCCCCGCCATCCATCTAGCAGCACAGGAGGCGTGATTGTCTCACCTGTTGGTGAGGACAGTCCTAGGTTGAGCAGCACAGTCAACCTAGCCGCCGTGCTAAACATGGAGCTGGACCATGCACTAGATGAGCTGAGTAGGGCTCATGCTGAGATCGCCCAGCTGCGGGCTGAGCGCGCGGAGCGTCGTCACCTGGATGATGGCTCCCCCGCTCCCACCGGGACTCAGCACCCGTACCGCTCACCTCGGCATGGATACCAGTCTTATGGCAACCCCGACTGCAAGACTAGGATAAATTTAGAACCATAGATCGTCAGAGTCGGATCTTGTAATTAATACGAAAATATATACATAGAAGCTATAGTCTTAGCGTTAGTCTTGCTTTTAGTTAGTCTTAGTTAATCAGGGTAGTTTGCTTATTCTGTGCATTTATGTTTGTCATGATGAACTATGTTTGATTTGGATCTTTGTAATGACTCTCACCAGAGTGTGGGAATCCCCTGCATTTTGGTTTACCTGTTAGATGTTAATGAAGTTAGTTATCTAGTTGGGAAACCTTTCACTCCACTTTCCTCTTTATTTGAGAAGCTGTGTTGGTCTGTGTTGGAGATCAGTGAAGATGCTCATTTGTTCAGTGTTGTGGAGAATTATATACTCTTTTCTTATGCTGCAAGATTTGCAAGATCGGTTCTGATGTGTGATTGCATTCTGCAGATGTCAGAAAACAGGCGCAGAGGAGGAAGGCGTGCTCAGTAGGAGCAGGCAGTCCCACAGGATGAGGCACCCCAGCAACAGCAACTGCCACCCCCGCCCCCAATGTCCATCAAGCAGATGTTCCTGATGCAGACTCAGGCAGTTCATACCATCGGTCAGACTCTGGCCGCCATTCAGCAGCAGCAGCCACCACCTCAGCCTCAGATGCCTTAGATGCCCAGGGACAAGCGTGCTGAATTCATGAGAGGACATCCCCCAACGTTCGCTCACTCTTCTGACCCCATGGATGCTGAAGACTGGTTGCGCACTGTGGAGCGAGAGTTGCATACCGCTCAGTGTGATGATAGGGAGAAAGTTCTGTATGGTCCCCTTCTGTTGAGAGGAGCAGCTCAGTCTTGGTGGGAGTCTTATCTCGCCACCCATGCCAACCCCGACACCATCACTTGGGAAGAGTTTAGAGGTAGCTTTCGTCAGTACCATGTTCCTGCAGGTCTGATGACAGTGAAGAAGGAGGAGTTCCTGGCACTCAAGCAAGGGTCATTGTCGGTTAGTGAGTACCGGGACAAGTTTCTGCAACTGTCTCGCTATGCTCTTGAAGATGTCAACACCGACGCCAAGAGACAGTATCGTTTCTTGAGAGGCTTAGTCGACCCTCTTCAGTATCAGCTGATGAATCATACCTTTCCGACATTTCAGCACCTGATTGACAGAGCAAGGCCATTGGGTGATGCAATGCCCGAAGAAGGCAGCCCAGCAGCAGTCAGGCCCCAATGCCCCAGCAAAGCAGAATGTGTCTCAGCCTGGAGTAGGCAACCGCTCTCAGCCACGCTACAACCATGGGAGACTGAACCACTTGGAGGCTGAAGAAGTTCAGGAGACCCTCGGCATGATAGTAGGTATGTTTCCAGTCGACTCCCATATTGCAGAAGTGTTATTTGATACTGGAGCAACGCATTCATTCATTACTGCATCATGGGTAGAAGCACATAATCTTCCAATTACTACCATGTCAACCCCCATTCAAATTGACTCATCCGGTGGTAGAATTCGAGCCGATAGCATTTTCTTGAATGTAAGTGTGGAAATAAGGGGATAACGTTTCCCGCTAACCTCATAGTAATGGGTACTCAGGGAATAGATGTCATCCTAGGGATGAACTAGCTAGATAAGTATCAGGCAGTTATCAGCTGTGATAAGAGGACAATCAAGTTGGTGTCCCCACTAGGAGAGGAAGTGGTGACCGAGTTAGTCCCACCTGAGCCAAAGAAAGGAGGTTGTTATCAGATGGCTGTTGATAGCAGTGAAGCAGACCCAATGATGATTATCAAGGTTGTGTCTGAGTTCCTAGATGTGTTTCCAAAGGACATACCAGGTATGCCACCAGAGCGAAAAGTTGAGTTTGACATAGAGCTTCTTCCTGGAACCGCCCCATCTTTAAAAGAGCTTACAGAGTATCTGGACCAGAGTTGGTTGAGCTCAAGAAGCAGATTGATGAGCTGTCAGAGAAAGGTTACATTCGGCCAAGCACCTCGCCTTGGGCTACCCCTGTCTTATTCTTGGAAAAGAAAGATGGCACTAAAAGAATGTGTATTGATTATCGAGCTCTGAATGAGGTCACAATCAAGAACAAGTACCCCTTGCCCAGAATAGAAGATATGTTCGACCAGTTGAGAGGAGCCAGCGTGTTTTCAAATATAGATCTGAGGTCAGGTTATCATCAACTCAGGATCCGACCCTCAGACATTCCGAAGACGACATTCATTACCAAGTACGGGTTGTATGAGTTCACTGTGATGTCTTTCGGTCTAACAAATGCACCGACCTTCTTTATGAATCTGATGAACAGTGTATTCATGGATTATCTCGACAAGTTTGTGGTGGTATTCATTGATGACATTTTGATATATTCTCAAAGCGAAGCAGAGCATGCAGATCATTTGAGGATGGTATTGCAGAGATTGCGAGAGCACCAACTGTATGCAAAGTTGAGCAAGTGTGAGTTCTGGATCAGTGAAGTCCTGTTCTTGGGTCACATAATCAACAAAGAAGGATTGGTTGTGGATCTAAAGAAAGTGGTAGACATTCTGAACTGGAAAGCGCCAACAGATGCCCGAGGAATCAAGAGCTTCATTGGGATGGCCGGATATTATCGGCGATTCATTGAAGGGTTCTCGAAGATCGCGAAACCAATGACAGCTTTGCTAGGCAACAAAGTTGAGTTCAAGTGGACCCAGAAATGCCAAGAAGCCTTTGAAGCGCTGAAAGAGAAGTTGACTACAGCGCCTGTCTTAGTCTTGCCTGACGTGCACAAGCCCTTCTCGGTGTATTGCGATGCTTGTTACACCGGTTTGGGATGCGTGTTGATGCAGAAGGGAAGAGTTGTGGCTTACTCGTCCCGACAGCTGAAGGTTCATGAGAAGATCAGTGAGATCCGGCAACTGACTCTGGAAGGCAAAGACAAAGATTTTCAGGAAGATGTAGAAGGTGTGATATGGTTCAAGGACCGCTTGTGTGTTCCCAATGTCCAGTCTATTCGGGAGTTGATTCTCAATGAAGCTCATGAGACAGCTTATTCTATACACCCTGGAAGTGAGAAGATGTATCAGGATCTGAAGAAGAAATTCTGGTGGTACGGAATGAAGAGGGAAATCGCAGAGCATGTGGCTATGTGTGATAGTTGTCGAAGGATCAAGGCAGAGCATCAAAGGCCAGTTGGATTGTTGCAACCGTTGCAAATTCCTCAGTGGAAATGGGATAAAATCGGTATGGATTTCATAGTCGGATTGCCTCGCACTTGAGCCGGCTACGATTCCATTTGGGTAGTGGTGGGCTGTGATGGAACCTCCCAAGTCATTAGGCCCACCTACAGTTGTCCTTGTCCAACGGACCTCAGACAACCTTGTAGGTGCCCCTGAATCACTTGACAAGTTCGGTATGTGCTTTTCTTACCTTTCCCAAGAGCGTTTCACCTGTCACGCACACATTACAAACATCGGAGATACGCGAATGCGGAAGCAATTACATGAACTTACCTTTATTTTAAAAGTAAGACAAAGTTATATATTATAGACCAGGATATAGCCTATGAGTGCAGAGTAATATTATTACACAAGGGAGGCAAAAACCCCTCCCAATAAGTATTAAACACAAGTTTCTATGGAGGAACCCTTCCTCCTGCAGCTTTACTCTTGGTTTTCTTCTTTTGAGACCACCTTGGAACAGAAACAACAAAAGTTTGTTGCTTCCTCACCTAAAAACAATAGGGAATAAAACCCTGAGTATGGAATTACTCAGCAAGACTTACCCGACTAAAGAAAAGACTCTCAAGGGTATGCTGGTTATAATGGAGTCAAGGTAAGGTTTCTCAATAATCAAAGACTCTGTTTTGCAGAAATGCTTAGTAAAAATGGATCCTTAAAAATCCAATTTTATTGTTAGGTTAGGTAACATTACCTGCATCTAGAGTTCTTTCTACCCTAAATCAATCACTTGACCTGCACTAGCCAATTTCTTAACAATCCCTTCATCTTTACTGGAGTTCTACATATAGGGCAGTGACCAAGTCTTCATAACCGCGAAGGTACGGCGATCCGAATCGATTATACTCAGCTGAGGATCTCCAATCACATGACATATGTAGCACTTAACCCTTGCATATGTCAACTTGCCACCGGGGTTCTTAAGACCAGATCAGGTTCACGCTAACCGAGAGCACAGATACACCATCATCCAGCCTCTTGCCATGGAGGGTACACGCTACTCTCGCCATCTCTCCACTCCCATTGCGCTTGTATCTTATTCTGGTATTAGTCTGCCCGAAGCAAAGCTTACCCATGACGAGGCATGTGACCAGTTAAAGGGTCCTCGGTCATCAAGCCTACATCGACACGATCCTTAATCGACTCAGACGGAGACACTACACCGAGACTCGTTCTCGTGCAAGTCACCCGCCCGGTCTCAGCTTAATAATTTCAACCCAAAGTTTGGTACCTGGCAGAGGTACATCATTTTTGATGTTGAACCCATCAAGGCCTTGATGGATCCATCATCCAGTTTTATTTTTGAAAACATCCCACCCACTTTTGCCACAACATCTTTTGTAAAAACAAAACCTTTTGTTTTTCTAAAGCAAGGCTAAGCATCAAAAATCTTTTGTAAAACAGGGATTTCAAGGAAGGTAATCAAATCCAAGGAAGGTAATGCAGGAATTGTTTTAGCAATCAACTCCTATCACCTAATGCAATAAGCAAGTGAGAAAGATTTTTAAAACACAAGGAGGTGGCAAATGCACCGGGGCTTGCCTTCGTTTATAGGTGAGTCAGGCTCGGATCCGCAGATGTCAAAGTAAACACAATTTCCTGCCTAATGTTCCGCAGGTGGTGGTGGTGCAGTCTTCTCTTCTTCTACCTCAACTTCTTCCTCGTTTTCTAAATATAACCATATATATATATATATATATATATATATATATATATATACAAAAGAATGAATGCTATGTAATGCTCATGAGAGTGCAAAGATAATAAGAGTTTATTATCTAAAGTCTTGAATACAAATTTCCTTCACGGAACTCCGAGAACTTAGGGTTTCCGGAGTCAGTAAAGGAATTCAAAGGGCAGGGGGTAGGGTTTTGGGTTCTAGTTATCAAACAAGGTCCAATTCATACCAAACTATACCCAAGGTTTCTAAATATTATATAAGGGTCATCTAAAAAGTTTGGGGATTTTTGGAATTATTATTTATTTTCTAAAAATCTAGAAGCAAGGTCTAAGGCTGTTTTAAATACTCTATAATTTCCATCTTGGATTAAAAATCCTAAAATTATTTTTATTAAATTCTATGGAAAATTAGGAATCTAGCAAAATTGGTTTTACATTTTTGGGATTTTTTCTACAATTTTCTAGAATTTATTTGGCTCTAGAAGAAAAAGAAAAAGAAAAACTTGTAACAGTATTGGACCGAATCTAGCCCAGGTCGGCCCAACAACAGCAGATGCGCGCCTGTGGCGACTTTGTAAAAAGACCCACGACATTCTGGATAATCTGAAATGAGCACTAGCACTGTTTTCGGGAGTCGCTGACAGTTTGCAGAACCCCCCCCCCACTTTCTAATTCTTCACAACTTGAGGCCCACGACGACGACGAGCGCGGCAGAGCTCCGACGAGATCGTAGACCGGCCGAATGGGGCAAGGACTGGCGCTAATCTCTGGTTTAACCCTAATTCTAGCCCTGAGGAGTGTTTCCCCTCATTAAATTTCATGAACGGCTATCCCAATGTCTCTGGCCACGGTGACAGGGCGGACAACCCAAAGAACAACATGTTCCTGGTGATTCATGGCGGTCCAGTTCAATTGAAGGGGTCGAGGAGCTTGAGGAGGGCCTAGGGACGCTAGAACAAGCGACGGAGAAACTTGAACTAACCTGAGTTAAGCTAGCCGCGGCGAGGTGTTCTTCGCGGTGTATTCGAACCGGTTTGGGGGAAGTGTAAAATTCGAGCTCGCTGGTGATCGGCTGGGGGCAATACTGGGTGGCTGGATGTGTGATGACCTTGCGGAGCTTGTGGTGGCTTCAATTTATAGGGAGCGACAGCGGTGGCCGGGAATTTCAGTGGTGACGCGCGGCGGTCGGAGGAGGGGGAGTTTACTGGCACGCGTGAATTTGTGTCCTATCTCGTGGTAGTCACTCTGGCGATCAACGAGGAGCTAAAGTAAGTCACGGCGATGCGGTGGAGATGCTTAGACACGCGGCGCAAGGCCAAAAGGCGGCGGTCGTTGTCATATTTATCGGATTCCGCCACGGTGAGCTTGGTACGGCGACCGGAGTTGTTTACTGGTCGGAACTTATCCCCTGCGGCATAACCCGAACGTTATCTGATCCACCTGAGCACGAATCAAGACGCCAGTGACCCGAATCGCGGCGGAGATCGTCGACGGCGTGTTGAGCTGGCGTCCTGATCCACTCATACTCTGTACCATGGCGAATTGCATTCAGCCGGTCTGATAGAGCAGGTTTGTCGTTGATTTACTCCCGATTCTGTGTAGTGACCGGACCAGCTCTCTGTACCAAAGTTATAGCTTAATAACCCAGCTTTAACTTTGTTACATGGTGCACTCACAAAAGGTCACAGGATCTTACCCAAAATCGAACACTAAGTTCATCCAATCTCACTGTCACTGGAAAATTCAGACTTAAAATGACCTGACACCCCGACTTTGGGTCTGATTATCTCCAATTTCTTCATAACAACTATGCTTACACTCTTAAACAAAGTTGTTCTCCTTTGATATGTTTACAAATTTGATGTGGTGACCTAGGGTAAATTCTCACTAATTTGGAAGATACAAGGGCTCAAAGTTGAATCAATCACACTGAAATTCAGACTTCATCAAAAGGGTCAAGTGTGGCTCTTTTGCACATAAGTCCAAATCTCAAGTTTTGGATTGCAAATCTTCATGATTGTGAACCATATGACTTAGGATACCTCATTGCCATGGTTTTTGCACTTTAGTCCAAAAGTGGACTAATTTTGCACTTAACACCCTAGGGTTTGGATTTAGGGTTTCCAGGGTCCTTTTTAGGGTTTTTGGTATTTCAAGGGTGTGAATGTAATGTAAGTCCCTTCTTAGTAACATTTTATGACTATTTTTCTTAAGCTTTAGGGTTTTCTCCATTTGGGTGTTTCTTTACCCCTAAGATCCCTATTTAAGGTTAAGTATCCTACACTAGGGTCTTATTTGCAAAATGCCATAACAATACAACTTGTTTGAAATTTCTACCTAGTGAATGCATCCTTGGTGTATCAAACATATGAAATGCTAATGTTGATGATGTCATGCTCAAGTTTTAGTAACAGTAACACCAGGGGTGTTACATCCTTTCCCCCATAAAAGAATCTCGTCCCGAGATTAAAAGTCCTAGGGTAAGTAATGGAAAAGGAAACACGTCATACTTTATTTCCTTATTTCTAGTACAAAGCAGGGGTGGTTTGGGGATTTACTCCTTTATTACAGCAACTATACATACTTTACAAATTACATGAGGCTAAAAAGCTTGGGAAATTCTTTTCTAAAAAGTCCCGAGTTTCCCATGTAGCCTCATCTTCTGAATGCTGGTTCCACAGTATCTTGTAAAACTTGAGAGTTTTTCTCCGGGTAACCCTGTCCTTTTGATCCAAGACTCGAATAGGGTGCTCAGAATATGTCAAGTCTGGTTCCAGGACAACATCTGTCACTTCAATGGTTCGATCGGGAACCCGAAGACACTTCTTCAATTGTGACACGTGGAACACATTATGTACAGCAGACAAGGTTTCGGGTAGTTGAAGTCGGTATGCCACTGGTCCACACTGCTCAAGTATAGGGAAAGGACCAATGTACCGGGGTGCAAGTTTCCCTTTAATCCCGAAACGTGATACCCCCTTCATCTGGGAGACCTTCAGATAAACATAATCTCCGACCAGAAAATACAAGGGCATTCGTCGTTTGTTTGCATAACTTTTCTGACGAGCTTAAGCTTTCTTCAAATGATGAATGATTGTCTGAACCTTTTCTTCGGTCTCTTTCACCATATCAGGCCTGAAGAAAAATCTTTCACCAGGTTCAGACCAATTTAGCGGAGTACGACATCGTCGTCCATATAAAGCTTCAAAGGGTGCCATCTTGATGCTTTCTTGATAGCTATTATTATATGAGAACTCTGCTAAAGGTAAACATTCATCCCATTTCTGTGGAAACTCCAGAACACATGCCCGCAACATATCTTCAAGTATCTGATAGACCCTCTCAGTCTGCCCACTTGTTTGAGGATGATAGGCCGAACAGTGGAGCAATTTGGTACCCAGGGATTTATGAAGTTCTTCCTAGAATTTGGATACAAATTGAGGTCCACGATCCGACACTATAGTCTTCGGAACCCTGTGCAAACTGAGAATGCGAGCAATGTACAGTTCCGCATAGGTGATGACGGGATATTTTACTTTGACTGGAAGGAAGTGGGCGATCTTTGTAAGTCGATCAATGATAACCCAAATGGAGTCAAAGCCTTTTGCTATTCTGGGTAATCCCACAATGAAGTCCATACTTATATCTTCCCATTTCCATGTTGGTATTGGTAAAGATTGTAATGGACCTACAGTCTTCATATGTATGGCCTTGACACGTTTGCATGTGTCACACCCTGCCACATAGCGTGCGATTTCAATTTTCATCTTCGTCCACCAATAATGTTGTTTCAGATCTTGATACATCTTAGTGCTTCCGGGATGAATAGGATAGCGACTAAGATGTGCTTCATCTAAAATTTGCTGGCGGAGCTCTTCATTCTTCGGCACAACTATGCGGTTGTTGAACCATACAATGCCTTGATCATCCTTCCTGAAACATTTGGCTTTTCCGGCCTCTATTTTCTCATGGATGTGTTTCATACCCTCATTATCCTTTTGAGCATCCATTATCCTTTGTAAAAGGACTGACTCAAGCTTTAGTTGACTTAAGGCTCCTTGTTGGATCATTCCCAGGTTTAACTTCACCATCTCCTGGCATAGTGTATTGTCAGAGGTCTTCACCGTAAGACAGTGACAGGAAACCTTACGGCTAAGTGCATATGCCACTACATTGGCCTTGAATGGGTGATAATAAATTTCCAATTCATAGTCCTTAATAAGCTCAAGCCATCGCCTTTGTCTCATGTTCAACTCTGACTGGGTGAAGATATACTTCAAGCTTTTATGATCTATATAAATGTGACAGATATTACCCAGCAGATAATGACGCCAGATCTTTAGGGCATGGACCACTGCAGCTAGCTCCAGATCATGAGTGGGATAATGCTCCTCATGCCGGCACAACTGCCTTGAAGCATACGCTATTACTCGGCCTTCTTGCATTAATACACAGCCGAGACCACTGCCTGATGCGTCACAATACACATCAAATGGCTTACTAATGTCCGGTTGAGCCCATACCGGAGCAGTGGTTAATAATATCTTCAATTTCTCAAAGGCTTAATTACATTCTGAAGACCAATTGAATTTAGTATCATTCTTCAATAGACTTGTGATTGGCTTCACAAGCCTAGAAAAATCTGGTATAAATCGGCGGTAATAGCCAGCTAGTCCCAGGAAACTTCGGACTTGATGAACAGTGGTTGGGGGTTTCCACTCCAAAATATCCTTACCTTGCTGGGATCTACCACAATCCCTTTGGCAGATAACACATGTCCCAGAAATTGAATTTCTTCCAGCCAAAACGCGCATTTACTAAACTTGGCATATAACTGATGTTCTCTCAAGCGCGTTAATACAATCCGTAAGTGTTGAGCATGCTCCTCTTCATTCTTGGAATATATTAAGATATCATCTATGAAGACCACCACAAATTTGTCCAACTCGGGCATGAATACCGAGTTCATCAGATAAGTGAAGTGGGCAGGAGCATTCGTCAGTCCGAAAGACATTACCAAGTATTCAAATAAACCATACCGCGTAGTGAATGCGGTCTTTGGTATATCCTCGGGCCGAATATGGATCTGATGATAGCCCGATCTAAGATCAATCTTGGAGAATACCCTCGCTCTGGACAGTTGATCAAATATAATGTCAATCCGTGGAAGAGGGTACTTGTTCTTGATAGTGACCTCATTCAGGGGTCGATAATCCATGCACATCCGTAATGTTTGATCCTTCTTCTTGACGAATATGGCTGGACAACCCCATGGTGACGAGCTTGGCTGGATGAATCCCTTTTCTAGTAAATCTTGCAATTGGGTTTTAAGTTCTGCCAGCTCATTGGGAGACATTCGGTACGATCTTCTAGAAATGGGAGCCGTACCGGGCTTCAACTCAATTACAAACTCTACATCTCTTTCAGGTGGTAACCCAGGCAATTCTTCTGGAAAGACATCTGGGAACTCACTTACTATCGGAATATCCTTGATCTCCGGTATAATGGCTTCATATATTCTGCCAGTAGTTTTAGCTGGAATGGGGATAGACAAAAGAATTTCCTCTTGATTATGACTCAACCTGATGGTTCTCTGATCAGTGTTGAGGGTTGCTTTATGTTGGGCCAACCAATTCATGCCCAAAATCACATCTATGTCTTGGCCTTTCAGAACAATCATATTAGTAGGAAAGTCCCGTCCGACCAATATTACGGGCACATGGAAAGCCACTTCCTTAGTAAAGAGTTGTCCCCCAGGCGAATGTATTTTAAACCCTTCCCTTGATTCATGGTATGGAATGCAATGTTGCTCCACAAATTTCTTGCTGATGAATGTATGTGAAGCACCAGAATCAAAGAGAATAAGTGCGGGATGATTGGCCACAAGGAACATACCCATCATTACCGGTTTGCCGTCCGGTGTGGTGGCCACTTGAGTGTAATAAATTCGTCCCGTCTTCTTTATATTCTTGCCCGCATTTCCCTTAGCTTGAGAAGAATTCCCAGTACCTTGTTGATTGTTTGAGCGATTCTGCTTCGGGTAGGGGCAATCCTTAATAAAATGCCTAGGTTTTCCGCAATTGAAGCATCCTGTTGACGAACTGGGAAGGGCAGGGAATCGAGTGCCAGGGGCACCGACTGACTTGTTGTAGTGGGGGTAGCATTGGGACGGATGAACACTAGTTGTTTGAATGGGAAGGAGGGTGGGCGTGTTGAAGAACGACCCTGATTAAAAGGCCGGATAACTAACCGTTGCCTTTTCTCAGGGCCCTGATTAGGCCTGTTACCTCCAAAACCCTTGGACTTTCCAGAACATGTATATTTAGATTCAACTGCCAGCGCTATGCTGACAGCCCTTCCGTATGTGAGGTCGATGCAGGTATCCATTTTCCTTTGCATCCAATCATTTAGACCCCTCATGAAACAATTCTTCTTCTTTATGTCGGTGTTGACTTGGTCAATTGCATACTGGGATAGGTGATTAAATTTATTGAGATACTGGGTGACAGTATCTCCGCCTTGCTTCAACTTCATGAATTCCTCCTGTTTCATGTGGAGTTCCCCTTCCAGTATGTAATGCTCTCTAAAGGCCAGCTTAAATTCATCCCAGGTTACTTGATGACCAGCCGGTTGTACGGCCACAAAGTTTCCCCACCACGTGCTGGCAGGGCCACGCAATTGCTGAGCTGCGAACAGGGGCTTCTGAGTTTCGGAACATCGAAGAAGTCCAAATTTTTGATCAATGACGCGGATCCATTCATCCGCCTCTAAAGGGTCTTCCGCCTTGACGAACAACGGAGGGCGCGTTTCGGAGAAATCCAAATAAGATGTCTCATGGGGGCCTTGCGGATAGCCCCGCCCGCCTTGTTGTTGTAGTTGCTGACCTGCCATCTCCCGTAGGAAATGGGTATTATCTACTGTAGCGTTTACCAAGGCAGCGATGGCCTCGGCAAGTGTCGGGGGTACTGGAGGTGGGTTTGGTGTTGCCTCCCTCCCACGGGAGGTACTAGCCCCATCCTGAGCACGAGTCCAGGAAGGCATCTATGGAAACAAACATTTGAAAACAATATAATATGCCAAAGAAAACCATCCATTTTACATTACTAAAAAGAGTAATGTTACATACTCGAATTTTACAACAACATTACACTACCTAATATACATCACTATTATTGCTACTATTACACTATACTACTCCTGCTTCATGTTGCTCCTGGTGGCCTCATTGTCGGGCGTAGGAGACCACTCATCGACCAACTTCATAGAGGGAGGGGGCCTGAAAAGGTCCAATTCGCCACCAAAAGCTTCTCTCGCTACATGAGAAGGTCCGGCTTCTGTCCCGACAGGATCCGCAAGTACACTGGGGTGCAATTGTGAATACAGTACATGAACTTCTTCATGTAGAGTATTGTAATAAGCCTACAGGTCATCAATGGCCGAGCTAAGCTCTTCTACTCGGGCTCGAGCTTTTGCCTCCTTAGCCCAGGCAAGCGAACGAGATTGAACCACCCAGTCGAGCGCTAAATCTCGATCCGCGAGCTGATCTCGCAGGCGGCGGACGTCGCTTCTCAATTCATTGATTCTGTCGCCATCCGCGACCCATATGTCAATCCTGCGTTGGAGTTCTGTTTGAAGCTGATTAACTTTTGCTTCAAGATCCCCGATCGGATCATTACTCCCACTACTGCTATCCTCGTGCCTTGGGGAAGTTGATGACGTGGCACACCAATTGGACCATTATGCTTGCGCGCAGTTCCCCTCATGCGCGGTGCCATTTTTCTAAGGGGGAAAATTTTATTAGCATAGTTCTTAGCATGATGCTTGTGTAATTACAGAATCAACCTTAGTTGATTCACACCTTCTATATGTTGCACTTTCACTATCTGGTCTTTAAGATAAACTCTTCAGAAATACTTAGGTAAGAAGGGAAGAGATTTTCTAGATAAGTCTTTAGGAAATCCTTTTGAAGATGCTTCATAATATCTGCAGAGAAGGGCTTCGCTCCGATACCAGCTGTGACGGAACCTCCCAAGTCATTAGGCCCACCTACAGTTGTCCTTGTCCAACGGACCTCAGACAACCCTGTAGGTGCCCCTGAATCACTTGACAAGATCGGTATCTGCTTTTCTTACCTTTCCCAAGAGCGTTTCACCTGTCACGCAGACATTACAAACATCGGAGATACGCGAATGCGGAAGCAATTACATGAACTTACCTTTATTTTAAAAGTAAGACAAAGTTATATATTACAGACCAGGATATAGCCTATGAGTGTAGAGTAATATTATTACACACCAAGGGAGGCAAAAACCCCTCCCAATAAGTATTAAACACAAGTTTCTATGGAGGAACCCTTCCTCCCGCAGCTTTACTCTTGGTTTTCTTCTTTTGAGACCACCTTGGAACAGAAACAACAAAAGTTTGTTGCTTCCTCACCTAAAAAAAATAGGGAATAAAACCCTGAGTATGGAATTACTCAGCAAGACTTACCCAACTAAAGAAAAGACTCTCAAGGGTATGCTGGTTATAAGGGAGTCAAGGTAAGGTTTCTCAATAATCAAAGACTCTGTTTTGCAGAAATGCTTACTAAAAATGGATCCTTAAAAATCCAATTTTATTGTCAGGTTAGGTAACATTACCTGCATCTAGAGTTCTTTCTACCCTAAATCAATCACTTGACCTGCACTAGCCAATTTTTTAACAATCCCTTCATCTTTACTGGAGTTCTACGTATAGGGCAGTGACCAAGTCTTCATAACCGCGAAGTTACGGCGATCCGAATCGATTATACTCAGCTGAGGATCTCCAATCACACGACATATGTAGCACTTAATCCTTGCATATGTCAGCTCACCACCGGGGTTCTTAAGACCAGATCAGGTTCACGCCAACCGAGAGCACAGATACACCACCGTCCAGCCTCTTGCCATGGATGGTACACACTACTCTCGCCATCTCTCCACTCCCATTGCGTGGTATCTTGTTCTGGTATTAGTCTGCCCGAGGCAAAGCTCACCCATGACGAGGCATGTGACCAGTTAAAGGGTCCTCGGTCATCAAGCCTACATCGACACGGTCCTTAATCGACTCAGACGGAGACACTACACCGAGACTCGCTTCTCGTGCAAGTCACCCGCCCGGTCTCAGCTTAATCATTTCAACACAAAGTTTGGTACCTGGCAGACGTACATCTTTTCCGATGTTGAACCCATCAAGGCCTTGATGGATCCATCATCCAGTTTTATTTTTGAAAACATCCCACCCACTTTTGCCACAACATCTTTTGTAAAAACAAAACCTTTTGTTTTTCTAAAGCAAGGCTAAGCATCAAAAATCTTTTGTAAAACAGGGATTTCAAGGAAGGTAATCAAATCCAAGGAAGGTAATGCAGGAATTGTTTTAGCAATCAACTCCTATCACCTAATGCATCAAGCAAGTGAGAAAGATTTTTAAAACACAAGGAGGTGGCAAATGCACCGGGGCTTGCCTTCGTTTATAGGTGAGTCAGGCTCGGATCCGCAAATGTCAAAGTAAAAACAATTTCCTGCCTGATGTTCCGCAGGTCGTGGTGGTGCAGTCTTCTCTTCTTCTACCTCAACTTCTTCCTTGTTTTCTAAATATAACCATATATATATATATAGTATTTAGAGCCCTGGGCTCTCTCTAACTAATGGAAGCCCCGACCAGGTGCGCTGACTGCACCGTACCGACCAGGCGCGCACGCTTTTTTGGCTGACTGTACCACCTAGTTACGTCAATTATAACTACGCGTTATGCTCAATCTTGTTACGTTTTACACACTTTTGGTGTGCGCATGTTTCGCGGCATCCCGGCCCAGAAAAGATCGTGTCCCCGCAATCTGGGCAGCTTACGTCTATCGGGCCCACGAATCAAGGAACCGAGCACTCATTTTTTCAGCTCATCTCTCCCGTAACTCTCGCAGCGGCCGAACCCTAGCGTCTGCGTCCTTGCCCAGCCGCCGGCCACCACCTCCATCCTCGCCCAGATCCGTCTGCGTCCTCGCCCCCTCTGAACTCGCCCAGCCGCCGGGCACCGGTGATGCGTCCGCGTCCTTGCCCCCTCCGGGCTTGCCCAGCCGCCGGGCACAGGCGACCCGTTTGCACCCTCGCCCCCTCCGGACTCGCCCAGCCGCCGACAACCAGCGATCCATCCACGCCCTCGCCCGCTCCGGACCACGCCCGCGCCGCCTCCGCGCCCTACGAACTACCCGTCACGGGCCCGTACAACATTTCTGTCTTCCTCGAGAAGGGCTTCCTCTCCATCCCCGGGTTCATCCTCGCCGGCGACAACCTCATCGCCAAGTGCCCCTCCTGGTTCTGGTGCATTCTTTACTCATCTCGCCCTGCTCTTGTGATTTTTATTCCTAAATACGTCTTTTATGCTAATTTGAATGTGTTATTATGCTCAATTACCAGATCTCATGTACGCTCCGCATTATAAACACGTAGACCACCAGTTCTATATCATTTTTATGTTCTTTTGGTAAATACGTAGATCCAAGTTATATTTCCCCTAAATAAACTGGACAAACCTAGGAGCAACTACATGATTTATATAAAAAAGATATAGGCACCCCAATTCTGTATCGGCTATAACTCTGATTTGGGTAGTCTGTGTGTACATCCACACTTTCAATCAGCTCAGTTGTCGCGACCCTCTGTCAGTTATGATAATGTGTTTTGAAGATGCTTGAATGGTTTCTTGGTTTTCTGGAATCGGAATAATTGTTCAAACTTTTATTAGCATGGTGTAACCTAATTTGATCAATTTTGAGGAATTATTGCCTCTCCTAATAGACTTTTGCATCTTTCATGTATGTGTACAGGTTCAATTATCAATACTATTTTTAGTTGTGATCGTCAGTGCCGTATGCTATAGTAGATAGACTTTTACCAATTACTACTATTTATGATCACTGCCTGATTCTAATTTTCTAAACATTTCTTTGCTGGAATTTGAGAGGGCCTTCATTGATTTCTATAACTCAATATTGCATAAAAATGAAACCGTTTTTCAAGTAATTGGATGGAGAGGGGCTTATATCCATATGCATCTGTTTGTTTGCATAGTCTAAAATTGAAGTGAACTTAGGTAAGCAGGAGATTCAGTGTAGCATGGCTTTAGATTAAGGATTCAGATGAAAAGAGAGCTGAGTTTTAATGTAGCAGGGTGTGTATATTTGCACCTTTTCGTCGTAATCTGATCTTCTAACTCAAGAGATTTTTCTTTTGGTAATCTGATCTTCTAACTCAAGTGTGCATTCAGTTTAGACTATAGGTTATGTTAGTCATAACAAGCTAGAAAAGATGATCATATTAACAAGGAAAGATCATATTAACAGTTCATGTTACGTTTGCAGATATGGACGTCGATGGTTTTCTCCACATTAGGAAAGCTGGAAGAGCCTTTTGAACTCACTTTTTTGCTAACAATGGTGTTACGGTGGAACATAGTTTTGCGTGTATGTACCAACAACTAAAATGTAAACACGACATTATCATAGTTGAGTACAGGAACAATTATCTCTTATATCTTATTGTAAAATCTAAAACAATTCTCCTGTAGATGGTTAGCTTGCATTTTACGCCACAATTACCTCAGATCACTTCTTGTTGTATTTACTCCAATTTACGATATTTCTTGATGCATTTTATGACAACCTCGTGCGCAGAGAGGTATATTCGGTCTACATTCGTTATTATGAAACAGATGAATGATTTACGCTAAAATTCATACTCATTTACGTTGTTTTGGTTCACGTTTTACGCATAAATCCGTCCGAGCCAAAACACGCGTACGTCCGGTGACGCGTGATTTTCGCGCCGTAAATTTCGGCTCCATTCGCCATTACGAAACAGATATACGATTTACGCTAACATTCGTACTAATTTATGATGTTTAGGTTCACGTTTACGCTAAAATCCATTCGAGCCAGAACCTGCGCACTCGGCCGCACATAATTTTCACGCCGTAATCTCGGGACCTATTTGTTGTTACGAAACAGATAAATGATTTACGCTAAATTTCGTATTAATTTACGTTGTTTTAGCTCACGTTTTACGCTGGAATCCGCCCGAGCTAGAACCCGTGCACGATCGGCTGCACACAATTTTCATGCCGTAATTTTAGGCTTCATTTGCTGTTACAAAACATATATAAGATTTACGCTAAATTATGTACTCATTTACGCTGTTTTAGCTCACGGTTTACGCTGGAATCGACCCGAGCAAGGACCCTCGCACGATAGGTTGCGCGTGATTTTCACGCCGTAATTTTAGGCCCCGTTTGCTGTTACAAAACAGAAATAGGATTTACGCTAAATTTCGAACTCATTTACGCTGTTTTAGCTCACGGTTTACGCCGGAATCCGCCCGAGCCAGAACCAGAACCACATACTGCATGATTTATGCTGTCAAGTACATGTCATTATGCAGTTGTAAACGCTGTCCACAGTGTCATATTCATTCCACGTGTTTCTTGCGTCAAAATATTCCTTTATGCATGGTTTACGCATCTTTATCCATATATATGCATTCGTATATTGCCTTACGCGCTTATCGTCCTGGATTCCTGGCTGTTGACTGCATGGCTGCGCGGGTGCTGGGTTGACCGCGTCCTGGCTGGGGCTTCCATTAGTAGAGGAAGCCCAGGGCTTCCATTACCTCTTCCCTATATATATATATATAAAAGAATGAATGCCATGTAATGCTCATGAGAGTGCAAAGATAATAAGAGTTTATTATCTAAAGTCTTGAATACAAATTTCCTTCACGGAACTCCGAGAACTTAGGGTTTCCAGAGTCAGTAAAGGAATTCAAAGGGCAGGGGGTAGGGTTTTGGGTTCTAGTTATCAAACAAGGTCCAATTCATACCAAACTATACCTAAGGTTTCTAAATATTATATAAGGGTCATCTAAAAATTTTGGGGATTTTTAGAATTATTATTTATTCTAAAAATCCAGAAGCAAGGTCTTAGACTGTTTTAAATACTCTATAATTTCCATCTTGGATTAAAAATCCTAAAATTATTTTTATTAAATTCTATGGAAAATTAGGAATCTAGCAAAATTGGTTTTACATTTTTGGAATTTTTCTACAATTTTCTAGAATTTATTTGGCTCTGGAAGAAAAAGAAAAAGAAAAACTTGTAACAGTATTGGACCGAATCTAGCCCAGGTCGGCCCAACAACAGCAGATACGCGCCCCCGCGCGCGCCTGCGGTGACTTTGTAAAAAGACCCACGACATTCTGGATAATCTGAAATGAGCACTAGCACTGTTTTCGGGAGTCGCTGACAGTTTGCAGAACCCCCCCCCCCCACTTTCTAATTCTTCACAACTTGAGGCCCACGACGACGACGAGCGCGGCAGAGCTCCGACGAGATCGTAGACCGGCCGAATGGGGCAAGGACTGGCGCTAATCTCTGGTTTAACCCTAATTCTAGCCCTGAGGAGTGTTTCCCCTCATTAAATTTCATGAACGGCTATCCCAATGTCTCTGGCCACGGTGACAGCGCAGACAACCCAAAGAACAACATGTTCCCGGTGATTCATGGCGGCCTAGTTCAATTGAAGGGGTCGAGGAGCTTGAGGAGGGCCTAGGGTCGCTAGAACAAGCGACAGAGAAACTTGAACTGACCTGAGTTGAGCTGGCCGCGGCCAGGTGTTCTTCACGGTGTATTCGAACCGGTTTGGGGGAAGTGTAAAATTCAAGCTCGCTGGTGATCGGCTGGGGGCAATACTGAGTGGCTGGATGTGTGATGACCTTGCGGAGCTTACGGTGGCTTCAATTTATAGGGAGCGACAGCGGTGGCCTGGAATTTCAGTGGTGACACGCGGCGGTCGGAGGAGGGGGAGTTTACTAGCGCGCGTGAATTCGTGTCCTATGCCATGGCAGTCACTCTGGCGATCAACGGGGAGCTAAAGTAAGTCACGGCGATGCGGTGGAGATGCTTAGACACGCGGCGCAAGGCCGAAAGGCGGCGGTCATCGTCATATTTATCGGATTCCGCCGCGGTGAGCTTGGTACGGCGGCCGGAGTTGTTTACTGGTCGGAACTTATCCCCTGCGGCGTAACCCGAACGTTATCTGATCCACCCGAGCACGAATCAAGACGCCGACGACCCGAATCGCAGCGGAGATCGTCAGTGGCGTGTTGAGCTGGTGTCCTGATCCACTCAGACACTATACCATGGTGAATTGCATTCAGTCGGTCTGACAGAGCAGGTCACAGGATCTTACCCAAAATCGAACACTAAGTTCATCCAATCTCACTGTCACTGGAAAATTCAGACTTAAAATGACCTGACAGCCCGACTTTGGGTCTGATTATCTCCAATTTCTTTACAACAACTATGCTTACACTCTTAAACAAAGTTGTTCTCCTTTGATAGGTTTACAAATTTGATGTGGTGACCTAGGGTAAATTCTCAGTAATTTGGAAGATACAAGGGCTCAAAGTTGAATCAATCACACTGAAATTCAGACTTCATCAAAAGGGTCAAGTGTGGCTCTTTTGCACATAAGTTCAAATCTCAAGTTTTGGATTGCAAATCTTCATGATTGTGAACCATATGACTTAGGATACCTTATTGCCATGGTTTTTGCACTTTAGTCCAAAAGTGGACTAATTTTGCACTTAACCCCCTAGGGTTTGGATTTAGGGTTTTCCAGGGTTTTCTCCATTTGGGTGTTGCTTTACCCCTCAGATCCCTATTTAAGGTTAAGTATCCTACACTAGGGTCTTAGTTGCAAAATGCCATAACAATACAACTTGTTTGAAATTTATACCTAGTGAATGCATCCTAGGTGTATCAAACATATGAAATGCGAATGGTGATGATGTCATGCTCAAGTTTTAGTAACAGTAACACCAGGGGTGTTACATGGACCGCTTAACCAAGTCAGCCCACTTCATACCAGTCAAGACCAACTACAGCAGTGCAGTGTTGGCAGAGTTGTACATGTCTCGGATCGTTTATCTTCATGGCGTGCCAAAGAAGATAGTGTCAGACAGAGGAACGAAGTTCACCTCTCATTTCTGGTAGCAGTTGCGTGAAGCCTTGGGTACAAATCTGAATTTCAGTTCAGCCTATCATCCGCAGATAGATGGTCAGACCGAAAGAACTAATCAAATACTTGAAGACATGTTGAGAGCCTGTGCGTTGCAAGATCAGTCCGGATGGGACAAGAGGTTGCCTTATGCAGAGTTCTCCTAAAACAACAGTTACCAGGCCAGCTTGAAGATGTCACCATTTCAGGCGCTCTATGGGAGGAGTTGTAGAACTCCTTTGCAATGGGATCAGCCTAGAGAAAAGCAAGTGTTCGGGCCAGACATTCTGCTTGAAGCTGAAGAGAACATCAAGATGGTCTGGGAGAATTTGAAGATAGCGCAATCAAGGCAGCGAAGCTATGCAGACACAAGAAGAAGAGATCTGAGTTTCGAAGTTGGAGATTTTGTCTATCTGAAAGTGTCACCGATTAGAGGAGTTAGAAGATTCAGAGTCAAAGGCAAGCTAGCACCCCGCTACATTGGTGCGTATCGGATTCTCGCAAGGCGTGGAGAAGTGGCTTATCAACTCAGTTTGCCAGAAGGTTTGTCCGCAGTGCATGATGTCTTTCATGTGTCTCAGTTGAAGAAGTGTCTCCGTGTGCCAGAAGAGCAGTTGCCAGTAGAAGGTCTGGAGGTCCAGGAGGACTTGACCTACATAGAGAAGCTAGCGCAGATTCTTGAGATTGCAGACAAAGTCACCCGAAGAAAGACTATCAGAATGTGCAAAGTCAGTTGGAGTCACCACTCTGAGGAAGAAGCAACCTGGGAGCGTGAAGATGATCTGATGGCTAAATACCCTGAGCTCTTTGCTAGCCAACCTTGAATCTCGAGGCGATATTCTTTTAAGGGGGATAGGTTTGTAACGTCCTGAATTTGGGGGTAGAATTTTTCCTTCTTTTCACTCACCAAATTCGGGCGTTACTCTCTTTTCTCTTCCCGTCTCGCTCCTTCTTCCCAATTTCAAACTAGTATAGTGACGAGTGTCCATGTCATGTATAAACAAAACCTAAGTGTCATGAGTGTTGCATCATGCCGAAGCGCATTTCTTTGTCTGATGTCACGTGTTTGTCTCATCCCGTTTCGGATTTCGGTTCACGATTGGATTCCGTTTAGTGGTCGTGCGTGTCGTGGGTTTCGATCTGCATTGTGGCCCAGCCCGGCCCGGTCCGGCCCGCGTGCCCCTGGCGCCCCCTGCCCTCCCCATGCGCACGCCCCCTCCCTCCCCCTGATCCATTTGTCTCATTTGATTTTTCCCGCGTAGTAACCTCCCTCTCCCTCTTCCACCTCTCTCTCTCCCCGTGGTGCCTTAGGGTTTGGAGTCGAGATCGCCGGAATTTGGATCCCCGGAGGTGAGTTTTCCCCCTCCCCTTCTTCTCCCCCCCCCACGCGGCCTCCCTGCCCGCGCCCGCGTCGCCCTCGGCCCGCGCCCGCGTCGCCCTCGGCCCGCGCCCGCGTCGCCCTCGGCCCGCGCCCTGCGCGCCACCCTCGGCCACGCCCCGCGCCGCCCCCTCGGCCCGACCCCGTGCCCGGTGAGCGCCCTCGCCCCGGCGAGCCCTCCCCGCGCCGCGCCCTCCCCGACCCCCGGCGAGCTCGGCCGCCCGCGCCCCTCCCCTCCCCGCACGCTCGCGCACCCGGCGAGCCCTCCCCGTGCCGTGCCCTCCCTGGCCCCAGCGAGCCCCTCCCCACGCTGCACCCTCCCTGGCGCCCGGTGAGCCCCTCCCCGGCGGCCCGAGCCCCGCCCCGGCGAGCCCGCCCGCCCCCGCGCCCTAGCCGCGTGCCCCGCGTCCCGCGCCGGTGGCCGCGCCCCGGTCCCCGCGCCGCGCCCTCGGTCGTGTCCTCGGCTGCACCCTCGCACGCCCCTGCCTGAGCCCGTGCCCCGGCCTCGCACCCCGCGAGCCTGCACGGTTCGCGTCCCTTCGGCACGCGCAGCGTGCTCTCGCGCATGCGACCGTAGTCGCACGGCGCTTAACCTCGTTTTAATCTATCTTAATTGTTGTTTAGTCGATGTGCTGCGTCGCGCACTTCGCTGCGCGACGGTTCATTCTAAATTCATCTTTATTAACGTGCTGCGTCGCGCGCTTCGTCGCACGACGATTCTTTTATTTTATATTTATTAAAGTGCTGCGTTGCGCGCTTCGTCGCACGATGATTCGCTTAAATGCAGTTCAGTTGGCGTAAGCCATCGTGCGTTTCGTCGCGCAACGCTTAACGCTTACCTATAATTAATGCAAGAATCTCGTTGCGCGCTTTGTCGCGCGGCGAGTTGTTTACTTCTCAGTTCAATCTAAATGTTGTGTCGTACGTCTCGCCGTGCGACCACTCCCTTTCATTCATCTTTATCTATTTATAATGATTAAATGTGGAACTTGACTTTACTTTATGCTAAATGCAGTGTCAAAATTAATGCCCTTCTATTAAGCGAGTGGTTTAATTTATAATTATGTAACGTGATCGCTTCTCGGCCGTAAACCCGACTGTCTTTTCCTCTTTCTCTCTCTTAACCATAATTGCGAGCCCCGCGTGGAACGTCTGTTTATTTATTGCATTCCATTGTATGGTGTACTGTTCTTTTGTATTAAATGTGTGGAATGTATGTGTGAACTCGTATAGAGAACGATCCGGTTGAAGAGCCCGAGGAACTCACAGGAGAAGCCCCTGAGCAGTAGCTGGTTGGTGGAGGCAAGTGTCCCTTGACCTATCTTTGTCCTATACATTCTATAATTCACTCCCCACATTTACACAGTTATACCTAAGGATTGACTAGCTTTTGTTATCCATGTCCTTGTTTACCAATTTGGGTTGGATTATTATTATTTAGCTTTATGCTATTGCTCAACTCTAACCAATGAACAAGATGAGATTTATCAATGATACGTTGTTTCCCTTCTTTATTATGATGTTATACTTGTGTCATTCAAGGGGGCTCGAGTAGTTTCTCGAGTGCCTCTCCGTAAGGACCTGTTCGTTGGATGACCGCTCGGGAAAACAGTGCAACCATGAGGGTGGAATGGGATGCCCTTAGCTGAATAATTAGAGGAACCAGGGTGTAGTTCGCTTAGCCGTCGTGCCGTTAATGGGGCTCGGTGTATGCGGCTCGCTCTGCCAAGTTGGTTTGCCCCTTGGGAGGAGTGCAGTGCATTTAGGAAACCTAACAGGCGGCTATAGCCCCGGGGAATCTTTGTAAAGGCTACGTAGTGATACCCTGTTGGGTCACCTTGGTAGTGATCAATGGAGAGTCATGATCTCCGGACAGAAAGGGAATCACGGCTTGTGGGTAAAGTGTGCAACCTCTGCAGAGTGTATGAAAACTGATATATCAGTCATGCTCGCGGTTATGAGCGGCCAAGGGAGCTCCATTGATTAGTGGTACTTGATCAGAGATGTTTGGATTACAGGTGGCAATGAGAATGATGGTTTTGGTATTGACTCTGGTGATGGTAAGTGGTATTCTTTCCGTTTGGAAAGGGTACATTTGGGTTAATAACGTGGGTTAAATCTAAAACTTGGCTTTCTCTACTAGTAATAATAATTTGACCAACTAAAAGAAACTGCTTGACTTACCCCCCACATAAAGGTAGTCCACTACAGCCAAACAGGACACTTGCTGAGTATGTTGATGTGTACTCACCCTTGCTCTACACACCAAACCCCCATCCCCAGGTTGTCAGCATTGCAACCACTACTCAGGAGAAGATGAAGCCGTGGAAGGAGACTTCCAGGAGTTCCAAGATTACGATGAGTTCTAGGTGTGGGTTAGCGGCAACCCCCAGTCGGCTGCCTGTGAAGGCCGCGTGTATCTACGTTTCTTTTCCGCACTTTGATTATTGTAAAGACTATGTGGATGTCTCAGACATATGATGTAATCGACTATTATTCCCCTTTTATATTATGATTTGAGCACTGTGTGATGATGTCCAGTTATGTAACTGCTGTGTACGTGAATTGCTTATCCGGGCACGTACATGGTTCGCATTCGGTTTGCCTTCTAAAACCGGGTGTGACACGTGCCTGCGGGGGCTCAGATCTAATCCTGACCGATGGATCTAATCTGATCGGTTCAGACGCGCCCGTACCCCTTCGCCCGAGAACATTTACTAAAGAGCCCCTAGGATCTTTATTATTCAACCCACAGTCCACAACAGAGGAGTTCTGAGTCTGCGTAAAATTTATGGTTTAGCCCCCGTAACTCTCTAGTAATTGGCGCTCAGTCCAGATATTTGATTTAACAGGGAAACTAATTGGGAAATTGATTTTTAATGTAAAAACAAATCTCTAGAACTTGTTTAATTCATATAAAATTCATATTAAGTCCAAATTGATCCATTCAAGTTCCTGTAATTTTGTTTTAATATTGTTTATCACTTAGTAGCACTATTTTAACATGAAACTCATATTAAATTGGATCACCTAATTAATTTTGTATCAAGCACATACAGACTTCAGAAAATCATAACTAATTTATTTTAACTCTATTTCAAGTTGTGTTAGCCTCGTATAGATATTTACTACGCAGTAGCCTTATTGATTATATGATATCCCATACTTTTATAATTAAGTAACTAATTGGATCAATCTATGTTTATTGGATTAACTTTTCTAATATTAATATAAAATTATGATCTTATGATTATAATTTGATTAAAATATAGTATTTAGTAAAGTTATAAATAAGATTAAAGATGAATTGATTATTTCATTAGATTATCTTTATAAAATGAACTCAAGACCTAGTTTTAATTGCTTCATCACATAGATCTCTCGTAAATCACAACTCAGTAACCGTAACTCTGATCTTAGTGATTCTCATTCCCACGATCTCGTAGCGACGCGTAGATCATTATTATGCAGTTTGTTCTTATGTTTGGTGTGATGTTAATTTTGTCTTTACCATGTTTGTTTGTATTGCTATGACTAGCAGTGAGGTCATTAGGATCTGAAGAATCATCCTGGTGCCTGGAATCTCAAGTGCCAGGCAAGTTGTGCCCTTGACCACATTTATTACCCAATAATGTTCTTTAATATCACTTATTCATGCATAGGTTTAATTTTGATGGGACCCAATAGGTCACCCTATTCTGATTATCTTTTACCTTGTTTACCCCTGAATCACTTGGGTAGTTTGCTATTTCTTTATATGGTTTTAGGTTAATATTTCTTTATATCCATGTTCCAATTATTCTGTTATGTTATTTATGTTCATGTCAAGACCATTATATTTTTAATTGGAACATGGAGCTTAACTTGAGAAACACGTGCCACCATAAGGGTGGAATGGGACGCCCTTGGCTGACTAATTAGGAAAGCTAGTGGAAGACTACCTTACCCGAAAGGGGCAAGGGCAGTAGGGGAGTTGCATGTAGGGAGATTCTCGGGTTGATTTTGCTGCAATGGCGGTCAGACGAGGGATTCTTGCAAGTGCTCTTCCCATAAACTGTAGCGGGTTTTCAAAAGCTAGTGGAACTTTGTAAAGGCCTCGTAGTGTTACCCTACCTCGCTTCCTTGGTAGAGGTGTATGGGATTCATGACCCCTTGGCAGATGGGTAACATGACTTGTGGGTACAGGGTACAACCTCTGCAGAGTGTAAAACTGGTATACTAGCCGAGCTCACGGTCATGAGCAGCTCAGGACTCTCGCATGATTAATCTATGGAACTAAATTCAATTTGTCATTTGCATTGCATGGTATTTATTATTAATTTTTTTCTATTATTCTTATTATGGTTTGGTATTTACCTACATTTAGTAACCACTAATAAAATTTGACCAACTTATTAAAAGCAATGCTCAGCTTTAACCCCTATTGTTGATCAGCCTTACACATCACATGAACTCCCACCTTTGGTGAGTTCATGCACATTATCCCCCACAACTTATTTAGCGATGAACATGTGTGAGCTCACCCTTACTGTCTCACACCCCCACAGGAGAAGAATAGGTGGTTCAAGAGGAGGCACACATCGAGGAGTTCGACTTGATCTAGGTGGTGTCTCCTAGTTGATTTTATGGCACCAAGGATGGACTTTAGTTTGATTTATATTTATCTTTTATTTTGTAAGACTTCCGCTATGTAATAAGTACTCTGATTATATTGTGACATTTATCTCTATACACTCTGTTATTATATTTGTTGTCTTCTTTGGCTCATATATGAGATGCACCTGGCTTTGTCCCTTAAATCCGGGTGTGACACCATGCCAGCCCTGAAGCCATCACCTGGCAGGAGTTCAGAGACAACTTCCATCATTACCACATGCCTGAAGGGTTGATGATAGTAAGGAAGGAGGAATTTCTGGCATTTAAGCAAGGTCCCCTATCTGTCAGTGAGTACGGGGACAAGTTTCTGTAGCTATCTCGTTATGCACCCGAGGACGTCAATACAAATGCTAAGAGGAAGTACAGGTTTCTCAGAGGTTTGGTTGACCCCTTCATTACCAACTGATTAACCATACCTTCCCTACCTTTCAACATCTGATTGATAGAGCCATAATGACTAAGAGGAAGCGTCGGGAGATGGAAGACCGGAAGCGCAAGATCGGTGGACCGCAGGCTAGGAGCAGCAACCGTCCCCGTTTCTTAGGCATCCCACCCCAGCAGTTCAAGCAGAATCACCCGCATGGACACCAGCATCAGCATCAGCGTTAGCACCAGCAGCAGAATCATAGGCAGTTCCCTCAGCAATAGTAGCAATACCGCTAGAAGAACCAGGCACCTTGCCTTCCTGTTCTAGCAACCAACCAGAACAACTAGGCGGCGCCAGCGCAAGGAGGAGGCCGTGGATGTTTCCATTGTGGGGAACAAGGTCACTGGATGAATCATTGTCTGAAGGAAGTAGCTCAGCAGCAGCCAGCTACCAACACCTCAGCAAGACAAGGAGCACCACAGCAAGCACTAGGAGGCTATGGCCAGACCTACAACCGTGGAAAGGTGAATGTAAGTGCAATCAACCCTAAGTGAGGGTTTTGGTGATTTAATGACAAAACAAATAAGGGTACTAACAAGTTTGCTCCCAGTATATGTTTAGAATGTATAGGAACTAAAGGAAGCATCAAGGACAAAAGAAACACATATGCAGTTCCCTTGAAAAGGCTCCATGCGACGGACGTATAAAACTTTATGTATATCTTGAGTCGCATGATGTAATTCTTCCTTAGTAGTTTCTACATAGGTAATGGTGTTTGCTATAGCTCAAGCCTTCAAATTCAAAAGCTATTTTTGAAAACCAAAAATCTCTTCAAAGTCTATGGTTGACCGTGGTTAGGTTTGAGAAACTGAGAGTGTTCTTGTTGAAAAGCTATTGAACTTCTTTAGCTGCAGTTGAGCTTTTTCAGCTGAACTAAACTTCAGCTGAGTTGAGCTTCTTCAGCTGCAGTTGAGCTTTTTTAGTTGAGCTGAACTTCAGCTGAGTTAAACTTCTTCAACTGTAGTTGAGCTTTTTCAACTACAGTTAAGCTTTCTCAACTCTAGCTGAACTTCAACTTCAACCGCGAACCTCTTTGACCATACACCAGTTGAACTTGCCTCCGGGCAGTTGAACTAGGGTTTTCTCTCCTAAACTCTCTGGTCAAGACCAGTTGAACTGGTCCTAAGGGGAGTTCAACTGGTCTCGAACCCCTCTGACCTCTGACCAACAGTCTGCTAGTCAGACTGGCAAACAGGTCGACAGAGTCGTCAGGGGCAATTCAACCGCACCCACAGGGCGGTTAAACCGGTTTTGTCAACTTGGTGAGACTACGCGTCAATTCGCTAGTTAGTCTGACAGTCAGACTGGCAGACAGTCCGCCAAACCTGTTGGGGTGGTTCAACCGCCCCTAGGGCGGTTCAACTAGTTTTTGACGAGGTTCTGGTTCAAATGGCTAGTTTTTGAGACGTGACTATAAATAGAACCCTTCACCTCTCTCTTAAATGTTGCTGGTCACACCTCATTCATTGCTCACCTAACTTGAGACAAAAGCACTCCCCTCTCTCTCTCACACACACACACTCAAATCTTGCTCTAGATTCAACGTGATTGAAGGAGCCCTTTGGTGTGAGGTTTGTGCTTGTGCTCACGAATTTGGTTTTCCTCTCCCATCTCATTCTAAGTTCTTGAGCTTGTTGCAAACACCTCTTGTGTGTTTTTGGAGTTCTTGAAACCCTAGGTTTCAAGGCAATTTGAGGTTACTTGGGAGTCTCCAAGTTTGTGGATGACCCCAAGAAGTTTGTAATCCCCGCTCTTGTGAGCAACATTTGAGATAAGGAATCCCTTGACCTTGGTGGTCGGGTTTTGGAGGATTAGGGTTGAAAAAGACCCGGCCCTTTGTGGGCTCCTCAATGGGGAGTAGGACACCTTTGTGGTGTCGCTGAACCTCGGGATAAATCTTGTGTCTTGTGTTCTTGCTTGCTTTATGATTGAGATCTTTTGTTAGCAAGATAGACATATAGATTTTCTCGCCATGTAGACCTTGTGGTGAAATAGCTCTCATATCTTCATCCTCCACACTTTGATTATTAGTTATATTGTTCTTCTAGAAAGGATTCACAACACATATTTTTGCTTAGTTCATAGTCTAGAGTTTCCAACAGTTGGATTGGTTCAGAGTGGTTCAACTTGCCCGTGTAGCAGTTGAACTGGCCTGCACCAGTTGAACTGTAGATTTAACAATCTTTCGAAGTCTGTTGTGAAAATTTTTAGATTAGCCTATTCACCCGCCTCTAGGCTACTTTCAATTGGTATCAGAGCTTTGTGCCTCGTTTTATGCTTAACCGCATGACAAAATGATCATGTCTACTCAAAGGGACCATGTGGATCCTCTTCTCGAGGAAATTCCTACCACTTCCACTGGTGAGGAAATGGACCCCAAGGTCCTCGACCTCGCTATGAAGATTGCCGAGAAAATTTTCGTCAAAATGAAAGAGGAAGATGCAAAGAAAAGGGTCGAAGAAGAAGAATCAAGAAGAAAGGCCGAAGAAGACAAAGGAAAGGAAAAAAATTGAATACAATGATGATTTGGTAGAACTTTTGGTGTCAAGGGTGATGAGCAAGGTATGTCTCACCATCGAAGGATCATCTACCAAAAGTAAAGGTAACGAATTCAATAAAGTTCAATTTGATTATTCTAGAAACTTTATTCCCAACTTCTCTTCTGCCCCACTTGGACAGTTACCAACACTTAGTGAGTTGAACTATGACGAGTGGGCCGATAAGATGAAGTCACATTTAATCGGTGTACATCCTAGTCTTTGGGAGATTGTTAATATATGTATAACAAGCCCGCCCAAGGAGAAGAGATGACACTGGAAATAATGCAAGAAGTGCATCGCAATGCTCAAGCCATGAGCATAATAAAAGGTAACCTCTGTCCAGAAGAGTACAGGAAAGTCCCAGGAAGAGAATACACTCGTGACATTTGGAACATTCTAAAAATGTCACACGAAGGAGACCCCAAAGCTAAGAGACATAGAATTGAAGCTTTGGAGAGTGAACTTGCACGATACGATTGGACCAAGGGTGAGTCACTCCAATCACTCTTTGATGGCTAATGGTGTTGGTCAACAAAATAAGAGTGCTAGGGAGTGAAGATTGGAGTGACTCCAAGGTCACTAGGCTTTTCATGAGAGCCTATAAAGAAAAGGACAAAATTCTAGCAAGGATGATAAGAGACCATGATGATTATGAGGAGATGACTCATCATCAACTATTTGCCAAGATTCAACAACATGAGTCCGAAGAAGCCCCAATCAAGACTTGAGATTCTCATGCCTTGATTTCAAATGAACAAGATTCTTCCAAGAAGAGCAGAGACCACAAGTCAAAGAAAGTGGTCAAAACATCAAGTGATGAAGAAAGTTCAAGTGATGAAGATACAACTATGTTCATCAAAACTTGTAAGAAGTTTGTAAGGAAAAATGATAAGTATCAACGGAGAGGAAAGAAGAGGGCATGTTATGAATGTGGCCAAACCGGTCATTTCATAGCGGATTGTCCAAATAAAAAGGAACAAGAAGCTAAGAAGGACTACAAAAAGGATAAGTTCAAGAAGATAGGCAAGAACAAGGGATACTTCAAGAAGAAGTATGGCCAAGCCCACATTGGTGAAGAATGGAACTCCAACGAAGAGAGTTCTAGCTCCGGAGAAGAGTAAGAGGTGGCAAACATCGCCATCCAATCTACCTCAACCTTGCAACTCTTCACCAACCTCCACGACTACTCCTACACTCCTACTTGCCTCATGGCAAAAGGAGATAAGGTACATTTATTTAATGTTGATTTTACAGATGATGATGATGAACAACTTGCAATGAAAAATAAAATGATTAAAGAATTTGGTTTAAACAGATATAATGTAATCACCAAATTAATGGAGAAGCTATATAAAAGAAAAGCAACTCTTGATGCTCAAGAAGACTTACTCATCCTTGAAATAAACCTAGAGCTTCAAGGGTTGCTATCCAATAAGGATGAAATGCTCGAAGTTTTGACTAAGGAAATGTCCTTAGTAAAAATAACTATAGAGGATAATAATAAAGAAATTGCCATTGCTAAAACCTCTATAGTTAGTCTTGCAAATGAAAAAGAAGCACTTGAATCAAGCCTATTAAGCTTGACGGCTCAAAATCAAGAACTACAAGTGCAACTTGAAACATGCAAGAACTTCACCAATTCATCCTTAGTGGTAGAGTCCAAAGCTAGCTCCTCTAACTATAATACTTGCAAACATTGTTCAAAATATCATGCTTCTTGTTGCTTGACTAACAATGCAAGGAAGAACAACTCAAAGGTTGAAGTCAAGAAAATATTGAAGAAATGTTCTAGCAATGATGGGTCCAAGAAAGTTGAACCCAAGTACAAATCCTTAAAGCCCAACAATGGGAAAAAGGGGCTTGGGTACAACTCTCATAAGGTGAACCCTAGCATAGAGCATAAAGGTTGGAGATCCCCTAAGTTCATAGAAGGGACTACCCTATATGATGCCTTGGGGAGGATCCATTCTTCAAACGACGAGTCAACTCGAGTTAAGGTGAACTTGAGTAACACAAAGGACAAAATGAAGAATGTTGTCACCACAAATGAAGAGAAATCTAAAGTTCCTATCTCCCACTCCTACCTTTGTGATTACATGTTAACATGGGATTTAGGAAAATTAGTAGTGAAATATGTTGGTGCCTACACAAAGAGAAAGGTTATGAAAAGGAGTGTGTGGGTACCCAAGGCCATAACTAACACTGCAGGACCCAATTCAATTTGGGTACCTAGAAGCATAGCATAAACTTGTTTTGCACGTCTACTCCTCCGGTGGATCAAGCTGGGTGCTTGACAGTGGATGTACAAATCATATGACCGGGGAGAACTACATGTTTCACTCCTTGCAACTAACTCATGATGCACAAGAAATTGTGTTTGGAGATAGTGGCAAGAGTGAAGTAATTGGTATTGGTAATATCCCCATCTCTGACCATCAGTCACTCTCAAATGTTTTGTTAGTTAATTCATTAAGTTATAACCTGATGTCTGTTTCACAACTTTGTGGAATGGGTTATGATTGCCTGTTACTGATGTTGATGTGAAGATCCTTAGAAGGGAGAATTCCTCTGTTGCTTTTGCAGGTCGCTTGAAGGGAAAACTCTATCTTGTTGATTTCACAACAAGTAGGGTAACACCTGAGACTTGTTTAGTGGCAAAATCCGACAAGGGTAGGCTTTGGCATCGCCGGCTAGCTCATGTTGGCATGAGGAATTTTGCCAAGCTTCACAAGGATAATCACATCATTGGACTAACAAATGTTATGTTTGAGAAAGATAGCTTATGTGGCATGAAAGGATCACGATGCCCAAGAGGGGGGTGAATTGGGCTTTTTCTAAAAATCAACAACAATTAAACCCTAAACAAGAGCCCAACTTCACCCAACTACTAGCAATAAGAGAATACTACTAGAAAGACAACAATACTAAGACATTACTTCAACTACTTGCTAAACAATTAAATAAGGTAAAATGCTTGAATTAAATGTGAAATGTAAAGCAAGGTTTAGAAGACTCCTCCATTTTTTCTGAGGTATCGAAGAGTCGGCACTCTTCCCTAGTCCTCGTTGGAGCACCCGCGCAAGGGTATCGCTCCCCCTTGGTCCTCGCAAGAAACAAGTGCTCACTATGAGATGATCCTTTGCCAGTCCGGCGCGGTGGATCCCTCACGACCGCTTACAATCTCGAGCCGGGTCACCAACAAATCCTCCAAGGTGATCACCGTGCTCCTAACGCCACCAAGCTGTCTAGGTGATGCCGATCACCAAGAGTAACAAGCCATAGACATTCACTTGACCAAGAGAAGCCTAATGCATGCGATGTGTGCTCTAGGTGGCTCTCACTAGCACTAATGAGGTTCTAATGCGGGATGAAGATTTTCTAATCACCTCACTATGCTTTGTGGTGCTTGCAATGCTCTAGCAATGTATGGTCATCAATGTGGGCAACAAGACATTCAATATGGTGGGTGGAGGGGGTATAAATAGCCCCACCCACCAAACTAGCTGTTGATAGGGTTTCCTCCGCATGGGCGCACCAGAAAGTCTGGTGCGCCACCGGTGCGCCAACGGTCAACTCCAACGGCTAGTTCTGACAGCTAGCCGTTGGGCTGATGGCACACCGGATAGTGAACAGTTCCTGTCCGGTGAACACCAGACAGTCTGGTGTGGCGGCTAAAATTCATTCTCTGAACTCGATGTTCTCGGGTTTTTCTCGGAGGCGAAGCTCTGCTCCCGGGCCTGACTGGCCCCACTGTCAGGGGGCGCACCGGACAGTCCGGTGCACCTAAGACAGAAACCCTAACTTCTTTTTCATTCTAATTTTCGAATCCGTTTTTGTTCTAACTCGTGAGTGTGTTATAGAGTGACACCTAGCACTAGATGTGAGTTGGAATATGCACCAACACTACACTAGAACTATCTTGGTCAAACTACTCATCTACAACCCCTCTTTATAGTACGTGTTGGGGGCCTTCGTCTTCCGAAGGTCCTCAAAAACATGACTAACATGCTTTGGGATGAAGGTGTACATGGTTTGAAAGGCGCAACCTGGAAGAAGGATGAGCCAGTTCCGAAGCTGTGGACGAAGGAGCTTCGGCTTAGCGTAAAGACGACGATGGAGAATGAAACCGACTCAAAAGGGAAAAGACAGCTTAGCCCTCGACAGCTCACTTTTTAGCTAATAGTAAATGTCAGGGACATAAATGTAATTTTACCCAGGCTGCGTCCTGTGCCTATAGATGAACAGTAACACCGTACTGTTCACGCTGACTTGTATTCACTCGCACGTCACTCTTGGATTCTTACCTTCTGTCAAGCTGAAGGTACAAATGTAATTTAATATCATTAATGTTTGTTCACGATCATGTAATGAGAATATAGATTATCTAACAATTTGATATGATTATTCATAATCTTTATATGTCCCATATGTTTCTGCTTTTCATTACATATTGAGATGATGAAGGTTTGTCCTTCATAACCTTCGTCTGAAGATCATTATATCCTAAGGAAGATAATGCTTCGAAGGACGAAGGTCTTTAACCATTAATATTTGTGTTGCCTTGTTCTTAACTCATAGCATTTGAGAACAAGTGACCAACAGTACGGCTAAAATAAAATAGAAGACCTAACTCTATACCGAGTGTCCATAACTCCTTTGACACTCGGAATACGAAGACCTTCATCGTTTGATTCGTCATTTCAGGCGTCGCTTCAAGTTCTCATCTCAGGGATTGTTTTCACCGTTGTAGTACAACTTTCTGTAACGCGGCCTAACTTACCATTTGCTCTACAAAACACACGTTAGTCACATATAATATTACGTTTTCATTAATCACTAAAACCAACCAGGGGCCTAGATGCTTTCAATCTCCCCCTTTTTGGTGATTGATGACAACCCTACAAGAGTGTGAGAGTAGTTTGTTTGTATTTCTGTCAATAGAGAAGATGGTTAGTTATACTCAATAATTTTTACAAAAGAGGCGTGTAAAATAATAATAAGTAAAGGGGCATACACGACATAAGTTTCTTTTTCATATAAGAATGAAATGAAATCGATGAACAAAAACTGAATGACTGGTAATAACATCTTAGGTGAAAACACAATACACACACAATCAATAATAAACATCGAGAGCATATCATAGAGTTTATGAGTTAAGTGTCATACAAAAGTGGAGCTAGTATAGAGAGAATCAAGCAAATATATTACATCAAAATAAAAAAGGCACTCTCAACTAACTCCCTAACTCCCCCTAGCTCTCACAACTCTCATATCTGTCACAACCCAACCAAGTTATCGGGCCCACGTACACCAATCCTTGCCATCAAGGCCTCAGATAGATATGTAAGTGAATCAGATAACTTACTCGGGGTGCCAAGTTTCGATGAACTCGTTCATTTCCTAGGACCATTCACTCATAGTTGCAAATATTACAATAACCAGACATGAACATAAACTTTAAACATAAGAGTTGAGCGGAAGACTTTACAATAAGATAATATACATTAGCAAACCTTTAAGTTTACAAACCAAGAAGTGTATATTATTACATGCCCGGGGTAGGTTCAAGTGCTAACTTATTACAACACCTGGGAAGAAACCCTCTTCCCGTAGCACACACATAATAAACATAAGTAAAAGTCTCCAGTATGAGTTTAATAGAACTCAAAGGTGCTAATAGTCTCTCCTACAACAACAATGGGAATAAAACCCTGAGTACGCAATTACTCAGCAAGACTTACCCGACTAAAGAAAAGACTCTCAAGGGTATGCTGGTTTGTTGGGAATCAAGGTAAATCTTATCAAATTTCAAAGACTCATTTTTGCAAAAAAGCTTACTAGTAGTGGATCCTTATGCCAAACATTTACTTCACAAGTAAAGTACTTTTCCTGAATCTAGATTTGCGTAATCTAAAGCATTCACTTGTCCTACAATAGCTTCATTTTTGCATTTTTAGTTTCAGTTGTTATCTACGATGCAGGGCAGTGATCCAGTCTTCATATCCGAGAAGTAACGACGATTCGAATCGATTAATACCCAGTTGGGGATCTCCATCCACACGACAAATGTAGCACTTAACCCTTGCATATGTCAACTCTCACCCGGGTTTCTCAAGACCAGAATGGGTCCCGGCCAACCGAGAGCTCAGTACCCCACCATCCAGCCTCTTGCCAGGTGGATACACGATACTCTCGCCATCTCCCCACTCCCATTGCGGGCCGGCCTTTCTGGTATTGGTCCAGCCGAGGCTAAGCTTACCCATGACGAGGCATGTGGCCAGTTAAAAGGTCCTAGATCAGTAAGCCTACTTTTGTTGCGGTCCTTAAACGACACAGACATGCGACCTTTCTTGCTCAACGTCTGGTCTCAATTTAAACTATTTCTCAAAACTTGGTACTTGTGAGAGATACCCTGTTGAAATGGTGAAGTCATCAAGGCCTTTGATACCTTCATCATTTCAGTTCCTTTTTCTTTGTAAAAACATGATTCATAGATCAAAACATTTTTTCCTGGTCTATGAGCATACTAAGCACATCTAGCTTTTCAAATCAGGTATCAAGGATGATAATCAATAATTCAAGGAAGTTATGCAACAAGGGTTTAACCATTCAACTCCTACCACCTAATGCAGCATATAAGTGATGAAAGTTTTAAAACAACAAGGAAGTGGCAAATGCACCGGGGCTTGCCTTAGTGAGGAGGAGAGTCAGGCTCTTCTACTAGGATATTGCAGTTGGCAGCAAATCCTACTGGAGCACCTTCGGAAAGACCTTTAGGAACACCTTCAGTTGGAGAAACCTTAGTTTGAGGAGTTGGCTCCTCTTCCACTTCCACTTCAAATTCTTCTTCTAAGTGCTCTACAAGTCAATTCGAGTATATGAATGCTCATGTAATGATATGCTATGCAAACTCTAGCTTAGGGAGATGTGGAAAGCTTAAATACTTTTAAATAAGCATATAGTGATTATATACATAGTTCTAGGTTATATATCTTTATCAAAAGGGATCAAATTAATACTTCTTTAGAAATTCAGAGAACTATATATGTTCTAGTTGGTCAATTTGTTGTTTAACACTATGTATAATTCAGGTTTGATCTAACCCTAAATTAGTATGAAAGTTTAGGGTTTTAAAGACTTATACTAAGCTAGTTTTTGGTTCTCTGGGTAAATCAACTCCAAACAGACTCAAATTTTTACCAAGAGCTATCCTAAGGGTATATAATTTCTTCACAAATATTTATGATTTTCGGACCTATGGTTATATTTCTAAAATTCTTTTAAGCTTCTTAAGGGTATTTCAAAATGACTAAGAATTTACTTGTTGCTGCAAAAATCCTAAGAATAAATTTAATGGGAACTACCTAATTTTGGGACACTACAAAATTGGTTTGGTAATTTTTTCAGTTTTCTATAAATTATGATGAATTTTGTAACCTACTACCAAAAAAAAGAAAATTACCCCTCGTAGGCCTAGTTTGGGTACTCTTGGATTGAAGTGGTTTGGAGGGATTGAAGAGTGTTTAAATCCCCAATAGATCAAAAACTCTCCCAATACATCTCAATCCACTTCAATCCGTCTCATTCCTAGAGTACCCAAACCAAGCCGTACTGGGGTCGAAATCCTAAGCTCAGCCCACGGGTAACAGGAATACGGCCCCGCGCCCGCCCCGAGATTTTTTTGCGTTGAGGCCCCTAGCGCCTAGATAAAACTCAACCGCGCCCAGTCTACTTTTCACCATGTCACAAACCTTCACACTTAAACCCCTCTCCTTCCTCATATTCATACTTTCTCGGCCACGACTCCGGTTGAGCCAGCGCCGGCAAGCCTACGACGGTTCCTTGCTGGAGATCTTGTCCGACCAGGGCAGGGACAACCTCGTGCTCCCCATCATGGGGCAAACACGCCCACGTATCCAAACGCCCATAAATGCCCATATGTTTCCCCGACCGTGAGTTCGACATAAACCAAGGTCTGGTGAGCTCGGATCGTCCACTACGACATGGTAGAGCTAAAGTTTAAGGGTCGGAGAGCATCGTTGATGGACAGATAAACTAAGGCGGGTGCTACCTTAAGCAGAGGGCTACTGTGGAGACCGGGCGACATCGGGGTGAACCGTGGCGGTGTCTCGAGACGTCGAACACGCATTTCGGACAAACCACAACAGTAGTGTTCAAAAAAATGCCACGGTGAGCATCACGGGTATACCAGGAACACATAACATAGAGTGATCGAGCGAATTATACCCCAGAGAAATCTAGCCACGGTGAGTTGAAGAAAAAAAATCGGTGTGGTGACCACCCTTTAGAGCAACTCGAGTTGAACCTTTGCAGTGAGGCCAGAGAACTGGGGAGGGGTTGAGAGCTTAACCTAGGTGCGGGGGATGGGTTATCCACGAGGGAGAGGCTATGGGATCGACATGACACAGTGGAGGATGGTTTGTTGGGTTCAACACACTTTGGCAAGACACACACAAAATGAACTTGTTGTGCTTCACTGGGACATTTAACAGCACTAAACTAGAGCCTACATACTTCACACATCCACTGCATGGTCACCACGCAAGGTGAAAGCATAGGGGAAGGGTCCAACACATCTTCACTCCATAAATGACAACAAAACAAAAGTGAATACACTACACCAAAATAGTAAACTTCCTAGAGCCTAAACCCTAGGAAGTTAGGCCTAAACTCTAGGAAGTTAGCGAAACTCTCGGAAGTTAAGCCATCCCGTCGGAAGTTTGGCTCTCGAAAATTTTTTGTCGGAAGTTAGCTTAACTTCCTAGAGGGCTCTAGGAAGTTAACTAACTTCCTACGGCTTAATAAACCTCTCGGAAGTTAGTAGATTCTCGGAAGTTAGTAGTTTCACGCCGTCAGCGCCATCAGCTGACTAACTTCCTACGAGTAACTTCCTACGGCTTACTGTAGCCCCTAGGAAGTTAGCTGGCTAACTTCCTACGGCTTATTGTAGCCCCTAGGAAGTTAGCTGGCTAACTTCCTACAGCTTACTGTAGCCCCTAGGAAGTTAGCTGGCTAACTTCATACGGCTTACTGTAGCCTCTAGGAAGTTAATTTGACCAGCATTACAAATGCTGTTTATATTTTACACCACATTCCAGAAAATAACAAATATATCAACAGCTATATAGCACAATATATTATCGCATAAAACATCTCACACACAATCACATAACAATATTTAAATCCATAGTCTCATCAATTATTACATCACAAAAGTCTCATCCATAGTCTTATCATCACAAAAGTCTCACACATATCATCATCCAGAGACAATATCTCATCCATAGTCATAATAAAAGTCTCAAGTATCAGAATGCAATAACATGGAAGCTCACGGTCGTCGATCACCATCGAAACCTCCACTATTCAAGAGGGTTTCGACAAAGTCTAACCCATCCTCTTGTTCATGCGTCGGCAAGGTAGCTGGAGGGGTCTAATATACATGTACAAATGACATTTGTTGAGTTACATCATAATATAACTAACAACAACTAAATGATGATAAATATGCATACCTGATGTTCGGTAGATGGAGATGTAGGTACAGGTGGAGGTGAAGACCAAGGATAATGAACGGGAGGTGGTGGGGGGGGGCACCGGGACGTGTATCCCTTGGGCCTGTGCTAGTTGCTACAAATTTGTCGAACTCATTCACATCAGCGTTTTAAATCAATACATATCTTAAAGTGAAAGCTATTATCTTTTGAACTTACTTGTATGAGTGTTTGTTGTTGCTGAATCTGTGTAGCATAATAATCATGTTGCACAGCTTGTTGCTTCAAGTAATCCTGATGTCGCCTAAGTTCTTCTCGCAGTTGCTCCACTTCTGCTGGATCTTGAGTGGAGCGACGGGAGCTACGAGCAGCAGACTTCGATGAACCTCCACGCTGAACCCTAACCTGGCTCGAGTCGATGACGTTAGCAAACATTGTGTACCTACAAAACAAGTAACATCACGACAGGATTAAGAATACATGTATTGCACTCAACCAATGAAACAATATAAGATATGTAGAGTCCTCACCTTCCATGAGCTTTTCCACCACTTGCATACACAGCCTGAGGATCAATAGGTGAGGTCCTCCAGTCATAGTCTGGTCCGTGCTGACTAGTCATCGCCTCGCCATATGCAGCCTCATACAAAAGAACAATGCAATCTTACATACAAAAATCCATATAAACAGAACCTACCAAACATTTCCAAACACTCACCACATGATCTGTTGCCTTTTGGCTGCACAACACATCTGGATTTGCAGGATCTGGTCCTCTGTGCCCCCTAAGGTATATTTGAACATCACTGGGCACTGCACCAGTGCTAGCTTCCTGTATGTACATTTGACAAACACTATAACCAGAAATTACAGCAAGTCAACTACAATCAACGAAAATGGCTTAAACTATACTTACCATTCGTTTTGCCAAACGAAAGTGATCATCACCTCCGTACCTGTGATACGACTCGGTTCCACGATTGGAACTGTGTCGCACAGACTTTGCCTTGAATTCAGCCGAAGCCCAGTAACGACATAACGCATGCCAAGCAGCATCATTGGCAGCTATCCATGGAATCGAATGCTGCATGAACACAATTCATTTATAAGTAACTGTAATATCTAGAAGCAATGGAAATTTTTTCAACACAAGCAAAAACATCCATTACCTCAAGATATTGTTGCTCAGTCATATCGAGTCCATACTGTGTCGCCTCGTTCTTACTCTCTAGACGTCGCCCTTCACTACCAAACATGGCTTGACTAATCACCTGGATTCGAGCATAGTACATCAAATCCCCAACAACACTTGCCGCATTCCTATGGAACACAGAGTGTGCGTGTTCCGTATGAGTATCTCCTTCAGGCAACTTGTAATGTTTCTAAAAAAGAAGCATAGTCAAAATCAATAATATGATAGCTTAACAAAAAATTACAACTTGCCGCATTCCTATCGAGATTACAACTTAACAAAAAAATTTAACATACCCAGAAGTCGTGCCAAACTGCAGCTTGTGCATTCCCATGTTGCGCATTTATTGCAAGGGCATATTGATCCCATCTTGTGACAGGGACCTCCTTACCATCCTCTATTACCAATCCAGGCCATTTCATACGACATATGTTGCCCAACACTTTCTTTACTTGCCTTCGACGACCTGTGCCAGTGAAACTACTATCCACCCAAGCCCTAACAGCACAAGAACAATTGTCAAATACAAAATGTATTCACGTAATAGTGTAAGACATAAGAACAAAGCAAGGATACTCTTACCCATCTCCAGTTGGTATTATCTCAACCCTATCAACTGGTTCTTTAGGAGGGGGGACCCAACTAGTTCTCCGCGGCTTCCGGACCCGTGAAGACCCTCCAACTCCCCCACTTCCAAAACCACAAGCTTCTCCTTCCCTTGATCCACTAGCTCCCCCAACTCCTGACCCTCCATCTCTTGGCCATCCACTTGCATCCTCAGGCCATTCACGCCATCCACTATGGCTATCATGTCCAAAACCACTAGTATCATGGCATCCCCACCCTGTCTCCGCCTCCTCTGTCTCTACCTCATCATAATCTCCCACCTGTCTCCCCTCCTCTGTCTCTACCTCATCATCATCTCCCACCTGTCTCCCCTCCTCTGTCTCTACCTCATCATCAACATTTCCCACGTGTCTCCCCTCCTCTGTCTCTACCCCATCTTCAGACTCATCCTACAAACATTACATTGCATTGCAAAACAAATATTATATTAATAATTTAGTTATACGAACTCATACAAATATTACATTGCAAAACAAATATCGGTTACCTCATTCCTCTGAACGCCAACTGTCTGACCCTGCAACTCTGGAACATGCTCCAACAAAGCTCTACGCCTACAAGAGCTGGAACTAGTGCCCTTAAACACTAAGTCCTCCTTTCTCATAACATAGGACGCTCTCTTCGCAAGTCCCTTAGTGAACCGCTTCACCTTTTTAGACATCCTGTAATTAGAACAAAATCACATTAGTAAATGAGGATAATGTAAATGAAAATAAAGTAAATGAACATAATGTATTGAAAACAATAATAAATACATAATTACTTTTTAATCGTATTCGAAATCAGGATCAAATTGTTTCCTTCGATTCGATGTTTTCTTCTTTGACTTTCGTTTCCTTTTGTTAGGACTTACTACATCTTCCGAATCTCCCACTAAGGATTCTGGCAAAACCTCAGTATCTATATTAAAATTGGTTGGGAGTTCATCTTCTTGATAAATTTCTTCAACTTCTGTCTCAAACCATTCACCCTTGTTGTGTAACCGTTCACGAGGATTAACTTTGTACACTACCCACGTGGCTTCCAGCTTTGTACATGGATATGGTATGTAGTACACTTGGTCAACTTGGTGAGCAAGAACAAATTTGCTACATGCATTTGTTTTGAGCTTATGTTTGACTTCTACCATGCCAAATTGGTTCATGCATTTGTTTTGAGCAAGGATGGAAACTTTTGTGTGTTCATGCAATGGTTCTTCTGCAGCCTTAAGGAGGTCAAAGAACTTTTTAACATCTGGAGGTAGCTCCTTACTATGTGGTGGAAACACAAAATCAGGATCCTCCCTTAAATCTTGAAGCATCTCTTCCATTCTATCATATTTCACGTCATCATTGTTGTGGGCTTCAAACACATTTTCACAGGGCAACTCCTCGCCGTGATACACCCAGACTTCATAGTTAGGCATGTAGCCATATTTGCAAAGGTGCCCCGACAGAGTTCTCTTGTCTTAGCATCTACAAACCCGACACATACTACATGGACATCGCACATCCATGCCTCTTGACAAAGCAAAAGCACGATCAATAAAATTCTCTGTCTTTCTTATCCACTCCATCGAGGGATGATTCATACGCCAACCTTCATACATCCATCGACGGTCCTCACCCACCATATTTGATGCTAAAATAAAATAACACGTGATTTATAAATTTTCACGATAAGCTTAATTAACCTAACTATATGCAGCGGTTAGCCACCATATTATTAATCAAACATAAACTTAATTTTAGCCATAACATACAAGATTAATTTTAGCCATAACATACAAGATTAATTTTCATCGAAGGTCCTCACCCACCATATTATTAATCAAACATAAACTTAATTTTAGCCATAACATACAAGATTAATTTTAGCCATAACATACAAGATTAATTTTCATCGAAGGTCCTCACCCACCATATTATTAATCAAACATAAACTTAATTTTAGCCATAACATACAAGATTAATTTTAGCCATAACATACAAGATTAATTTTAGCCATAACATACAAGATTAATTTTCATCGAAGGTCCTCACCCATCATATTATTAATCAAACATAAACTTAATTTTAGCCATAACATACAAGATTAATTTTAGCCATAACATACAAGATTAATTTTCATCGAAGGTCCTCACCCACCATATTATTAATTAAACATAAACTTAATTTTAGCCATAACATACAAGATTAATTTTAGCCATAACATACAAGATTAATTTTAGCCATAACATACAAGATTAATTTTCATCGAAGGTCCTCACCCATCATATTATTAATCAAACATAAACTTAATTTTATCCATAACATACAAGATTAATTTTAGCCATAACATACAAGATTAATTTTAACCATAACATACAAGATTAATTTTCATCGAAGGTCCTCACCCACCATATTATTAATCAAACATAAACTTAATTTTAGCCATAACATACAAGAGTTTAGCATAGCTAAACTATATGCAGCGGTTAGCCAATCAAGTTAATTAACCTAACTACCTACGGCATTATTTGAGTAAACTCTCGGAAGTTAGCACATTGAATAAAAAAATAAAAAACGTATAAACACGGTACCTGACGGTTGCAGCGGGTGCGGATCGATGATTTGGGTCGGGAACGTCCACGGCGGGGTCGGTGGCTGCGCAGCGGGCGCCGACGAGCGGGGTCGACGGGGGCGGGGCGGCCGTGCGCACGAATGCCAGGCACTACCGGGGGAGGGCGCTGCCGGGGCGGGCTCCTCGTGGACGGGCGCTGCCGGGGGTGGGAGAGACGGTCGCGGGGTGGGAGCTGTCGGGGGCGGGCGCTGCCGGAGCGAGCTCCTCGTGGGCGGACGCAGGCGGGCGGCGAGTCCTCGAGGCCGGGACGGCGGCCGCGGTTGGGAGAGCCCTTGCGGCGGCGGCTCCTCGCGGGCAGGACGGCGGGCGCTGCTGTCGGGGCCGGACCGGCGGGCGCGGCCGGGGCGGGCGGCGACAGGGCAGGGGCGGCGCGAAGGAGAATGGCGCGCGGGCGTCTGAGAATGAGTAGATATTTTGTGAAAGGTGAGAGAAGAGGGATGTAAAAGCTAAAAACATAACTTCCTAGAGTAAAGCCGTAGGAAGTTAGGTAACTTCCTAGAGTTTATGCTTTGCCTCTAGGAAGTTAATTAACTTCCTACAGCCGGCTGTAGGAAGTTAGATTTTCGTTTGACCGGTCAACAGATGAATCCTAACTTCCTAGAGGAGGCCGTAGGAAGTTAGCTGGGCAGCTAACTTCCTAGAGCCAGCCGTAGGAAGTTATGTTTTCGGTGACTGGTCAACAGCTCAAAGCTAACTTCATAGAGGAGGCCGTAGGAAGTTATTTGGGCAGCTAACTTCCTAGAGCCAGCCGTAGGAAGTTAGCTATTCTACTGGCTTGTGAACGGATGAAACCTAACTTCCTAGAAGAGGCCGTAGGAAGTTAACTGGGCAGCTAACTTCCTAGAGCCAGCCGTAGGAAGTTATGTTTTCGGTTGACTGGTCAACAGCTCAAAGCTAACTTCCTAGAGGAGGTCGTAGGAAGTTATTTGGGCAGCTAACTTCCTAGAGCCAGCCGTAGAAAGTTAGCTATTCTACTGGCTTGTGAACGGATGAAACCTAACTTCCTAGAGGAGGCCGTAGGAAGTTAACTGGGCAGCTAACTTCCTAGAGCCAGCCGTAGAAAGTTAGCTATTCTATTGGCTTGTGAACGGATGAAACCTTACTTCCTAGAAAGTTATGTATTTCCTACGGTTTTATATAAAAGCTGTAGGAAGTTAAAAAACCGTAGGAAGTGTATGATTTTGGTGTAGTGATAGCTGAGTCACCATGTAGATAGGATTTACACCCCCACACTTTGTAACACCCCAGGTGTTACCATGGCCATGGCACCTCCATGCACTAATGACTGTGATCACATGTGGAAGAAACTTGAGAAGAAGAGCATAAAACCCTAGGGACCATGTATTAGCCAAGAATGTTAATGACCAAAAGCATTACCCAAGCCTTTGTGCAAACATCACCTTGGGCAAAAGAGGATTAAATCCTAGACCCCTCTTAAGCCCCTAACTCCTAAAACCTTGGTTGAAGGGGGGGGGGAAGTTAAGCAAATGTGCAAATCATGATTTAACCTTTGGCCAAGGTTAAGTAACATATTAACCTACAAAATATAGAGAGGAAACATTGTAAAAAGATCCCTTAAAGAACCCCAAATCCATTCCTTAAGTGGAGAGAGAGCTAGAGCTCTCTAATTCCCTCTAAGTCAAATTCTACACCTAATCTAAAGATCCATCGTGTTCACTTAGTAGATGGCACCAAAACCACCTAAGTTGTATACCAAAAATGTGGCGTACCACCCAAGGCAACCCCTGGAAAAAGTTGAAACCGAGCCCTAGACGTTTGACATGATTTTGGCATGGCTTTTGTCACGAGGTGGGCAGAGGGACAAGCCAGATTTGGCGTCCGCATATCTCCCTACCTAGGGCATATCTACCATGGGGACTCACACTTAAGAGGTAGCCCTAGGTGCCAGGATGAGACCTGCGCCGGATTTTTGTCAAGATTCGCACGCTAGCGATCTCGGTGAGCTGTTGAACACTTCCACGTGTTCGACGCGCTCTGAGCGTGCCAGAGCACGCCCGCGCCTGACCCCGTGTGCCCCACGCCGCGCTGAGCCGCGCCCATGTCCCCTGCTCGCGCTCGCGCCTATAAAGTCCCCTCAGGCGTCGACCGTACTCCCCCGCGCCCGCTCGACCTCACCGGAGCCCGAAACCACCGACGTTTGCCCCGCGCACGGCGTGCCCGCGGCCACCCAAGCCCCTGCCACCGTAGACCGACCAACAGAGCCCTTCCCAGCCACGCCCGACCCTCAGAATAGACCGTGCATGCCTCGGTGAAGCTCCCCGAGCAAGGAATCGGACTTTGCTTCGCCGAAGAAGCCAGTCCACGGTCGTCGGACTTCGCCCGACCACCTGTGAACGTAGACTGGGTAAATCTCTGCCCCATTCTTCGATTCCTTGTGCACCTCGCCTCTACGTCACCCTGTGGAGCTCATCGTGCCATTTGATTGAACTAGATCGCCGTGGTTTAGCCGGAACACCCGCCGCCGACGAGATCACCTGCTTGCGCACGTGGACCGGCCGATTCCGGCCACCACCGTCGTCAAGCCGTACACCGCTGTCACCGCCAGGACCTCCAGAAGCCAACCCCGCCCCTCGGCGGCCCTCTCTCACTGCCGGTAAGCCGCGCCGCCCTTTTCTTTCCCGTGGGTACTGTTTGCATTAGGGGAAGGACCTCGGGGAAGAAGAAGGAAAGGTGGGGGGATTTTTGAACTGTCAGTGACTCAGGGGAATAGTGGCGCAAGGGTAGAAATGAGTGGATTGATTTGGAATAAACCCAGGGTCCTCAGAGTAAACTGGTTTTCCAGGAAAACCTTTTAATATTTCTAATTTAAATGCAAACATAGCTTGTAAAATTCATAACTTCAGTTTTATTCAACCAAATTGGATCAAACCAATTTTGCCTGATTCAAAATAATGTGAACTACTTAGGAAAAATACAAAACCCCCCTTAGTATTGCAAAAGAATTTAAAGTTTAGATTTAAATATTGATTTGACCAAAGCTAAACCATAAAAGGAAAAATAGTTACACTGTTAGACTGAGGTTAAGAAAAATCAGAGAAGTACTTAATCACTCCCTAATCTGTTTAAAAATAGTAAACCCCTCTGTACACCCAGTTAAGGTAGAGTTTACCATTTAAATCCTTTTTAGCCTAAAGTTAGAGAAAATATTAATGGAGGCTTAAATAAAAAACCAGGGAGCACCCACATTTTTGTTAGTTTACTTATTCAGTATAGTTCACTAGAAATATTTATTATACCCTTGTTTAGTATAGAATAAAGGAGATACCTTTTATTTTAAGGAAACAAGGAAAACTTAGAAAAACCCTAAAAAATAACCCCAAGGAGAAAACACCCCAAACCTTGGGATAAATAATGTTTTGTTATTAAGAACATAGGAAAAATATGAAATCTGTTGTTTGATATTTTTCAAATAACAAGATAGTAGTAAGTGCCTTTTTGACATAAAACTTTAGAAATCCACAACTAAATATACAGTAGGCCTTTTTCTGCGATCTTTAACACAGAGGCCTAATATTACCTAGGTATTTGGACAAAAATACAAATTGGTGCAGAAACCCCAATTAAATCACAGCTATAGTGTAAAATGTCTTTAATTTTGCACCAGTAGTATCTGAATCAGCTTTCACCTCAAATTTATTGGACAAACTACAATGACCAATAGTAACCCACTGTAAGATTTTCAAAATTTTTGGAATAGGTTGAACTACTGTTGTAGTTCAACCTCACCCTTGAATTCCTAAATAGAAAATGAAAAAGGAAAGGTGGGGGGGATTTTTGAACTGTCAGTGACTCAGGGGAATAGTGGCGCAAGGGTAGAAATGAGTGGATTGATTTGGAATAAACCCAGGGTCCTCGGTGTAAACTGGTTTTCCAGGAAAACCTTTTAATATTTCTAATTTAAATGCAAACAGAGCTTGTAAAATTCATAACTTCAGTTTTATTCAACCAAATTGGATCAAACCAATTTTGCTTGATTCAAAATAATGTGAACTACTTATGAAAAATACAAAACCCCCTTAGTATTGCAAAAGAATTTAAAGTTTAGATTTAAATATTGATTTGACCAAAAGCTAAACCATAAAAGGAAAAATAGTTACACTGTTAGACTGAGGTTAAAAATCAGAGAAGTACTTAATCACTCCCTAATCTGTTTAAAAATAGTTAACCCCTCCTTTTTAGCCTAAAGTTAGAGAAAATATTAATGGAGGCTTAAATAAAGAACCAGGGATCACCCACATTTTTGTTAGTTTACTTATTCAGTATAGTTCACTAGAAAAATTTATTATACCCTTGTTTAGTATAGAATAAAGGAGATACCTTTTATTTTAAGGAAACAAGGAAAACTTAGAAAAACCCTAAAAAATAACCCCAAGGAGAAAACACCCCAAACCTTGGGATAACTAATGTTTTGTTATTAAGAACATAGGAAAAATATGAAATCTGTTGTTTGACATTTTTCAAATAACAAGATAGTAGTAAGTGCCTTTTTGACATAAAACTTTAGAAATCCACAACTAAATATCCAGTAGGCCTTTTTCTGTGATCTTTAACACAGAGGCCTAATATTACCTAGGTATTTGGACAAAAATACAAATTGGTGCAGAAACCCCAATTAAATCACAGCTATAGTGTAAAATGTCTTTAAGAACTTATTCTTATTAATTTTGCACCAGTAGTATCTGAATCAGCTTTCACCTCAAATTTATAAGACAAACTACAATGACCAATAGTAACCCACTGTAAAATTTTCAAAATTTTTGGAATAGGTTGAACCACTGTTGTAGTTCAACCCCACCCTTGAATTCCTAAATAGAAAATAAAAAGGAAATTAATAATGGGGAGTAATGTCAATTCAACCCAACCAGCAAAATCCCTCAATTGTCTACTAAAACATCTAAGGGAAATCCAAGTTCAATTCACTATGCTTATCCCTGGGCAAAACCCAAACCTAAAATAGATAAGCATAAACCACTAAAGAGCCACATATGGCCAGGAAACCCTAAGTTACCAAACTAACTTAGTTTTCTTTCACTTAGCTTAATGTTTACCAAATCCTACATAATCATGGCATGCATATTCTTATTCATTGCATTCGATAGATTGCAACCTCGCTGACGGAGAGTACGTCCTCATGCCGGAGCAAGGAGATGCTCAGGAGGTAGCCCCGGATCCAGCACCAGAGCCTGCACCAGAGGATCTGCCTGCCCCAGCCTTGGAAGACAAGCCCCGGTTTATGCATAACCAAGTATATTATGCTATTTTACTGCACTTAATATTTGTAGGCTTGTATTGTGCACTTAAGTGTAGGAGTTGTTGAAACCCTAGTTGCATGATCTCAGGAATCCTATTGAGATGAATACTAGTATGCTAGGTCGATTAGCTGCTTTGCTAATTAGGGATCTCGGTAGAAGTCGAGTGATTTTTCTAGCACTCGCGCGAGGTCAGGACATTGATTGTACCCACTTTCATGTCATATCAATGATTGGGCTGTGGACACGGATCCATGGGGATGCGTGGTCTACGAGATGAAATTGGAATAAGGATTAACGTGTGGATACCTATGTCAAGCGTTTGAATGTACTAAACATATGCCGAGAAATATGGTAAATCGGTAAGCCTAGTACCTGATTGAACCTGCCCGCAGACATATCCCCTCACGCGACCTGAGACGTGGTCTCCCATTCCGGTTATGGTGGGTACAAGTGCGGTCACTGCACGACGGCAGTCGGGGTCAGTGAGGCATTGTACGCCAAGGCGGTGAGCCCTGATATGTTGCCAGGGAATCGATGGGGACGGATGATGTGTGTGGGGACGGAGTGCCTCGCCACGTCGTGTGTTTAGGTTTACCTTGCAAGGATAAAAACTCGATTCGAATCGTCTGCTTCTTGCAGCTAATGAGACTGCTTGATCCATTGTACTGCATTGAGTAACAAGTGGAAATGTGAGGATGTGACAAAAGATGTTGATTGCTAAATTTGCTTGATACTATGGATGAGTAGATAGTACACATCTAGTCTTAAGAGAGACACACTAAAACTTGACAAAGCTAAAACTTGATTTATAAACTCAGCTAGTGCTTTTGGCAACCAAACCCCACAGCCAAACAGCTGCATGTCTAGAGGTAGAGGAGTAGACTCCTCACACCGGGTAAGTCTAGCTGAGTATTAGTATACTCAGCCTTGCTTGTGGCATAATTTTTACAGGTTCTCTAGAGGACATGGTTGCTGGAGTGACTTGGCTGTCCATCTTGCCACCGGGTTGGACAGTCGAGTGGGACCCTACCTCGGCCGAGGAGGAGCATGAGGAGTGATGGGACAGGCTTCCCCATCTCTCTGTTTATTTACCGTTAGTTTCATTCCGCTGCACTTCGAACAATGATGACTACTTTTGCAAAAACTCCGATGATGATGTAATAAATTTAACACTCCTTAATGTATGGTTTTATGCTTTATTGTATTTGCTCTGTGACTCACCATCGAGTGAGATTGTGGTACTTGATCCTGTCAGTGGCCTCGTCGGACTAGATCCGAGGGATTGACGGGTTATTCCCATTTAAGTGTGGTCTAGCCTCTAAGGCGGGACTTAGGTACTTAAGTCGGAATAATTCGGGCAGTTCCGCCACACACTTATCCACGGTGTGGTAAAACTGTGACATATAAATTCCCCCCCTTTTTCACACCAGTCCCCTTTAACATACCACACCTAGAACTCCCTAGAAGAACCAATGGATGGGGACACCTCTGATATTTTTGTACTGCACCAAAACTGCTCTGAACTTCTTCAGTCTTCTGCAGAGTCAGGTTCATCCCTCTCTTTCTCCAATTTCTTTATAAGGACAGAGCTACCTCTCCACATCAAACTTACTCACAAAATATTGGTTTTTAAATTTGCTGTAAACTTCTAGGATCGATACTGCACAGATCTCAATTTATACTACTCCAAAGTAAGGCATATCTCACTGGAGCCATAATTTCAGTTATTTAAAATAAACTCTGAACACACAGACTGATAGGGTGACTTTGAGGACATTGTACTCCTTATTTTGCATAGTACTTGTTGGTCACTTTTTCTTAAATGCTGTGAGTTAAGAACAAGGCAACACAATTGTTAATCATTAAGGACCTTCGTCCTTCGAAGCATTATCTCCTCACGGATAAAATGCCTTTCAGATTAAGGTTGAGAAGGACATACCTTCTTCATATTAATACAAGGATAAGAATGTGAAGGAATAAATGTGATAACCATATCTTAATTCATTTGTTCTTGCATTTCATAAAACATAAATAAATATCAACGATGCTAATATTACAATGATACCTTTGGCTTGCTCGAAGGTGAGGAGGCGAGAAAGTGATTACCATCCAGCGTGAACAGTACGGTGTTACTGTTCATCTATATATAGGCACGGGACACAGCCCGGGTGAAAATACATTTCATCTTTAGGCCCCTTTTTCTACCAATTCCATGTGGATCTAGGATAAGGTGAGTTAATCAAGTTTGCACATCTGGTGTAGCTATATAGATTTGATATAGTGATTATCCTCAAAACATCCATAGATCAAGAGTTATAAAGGTCCGAATACAGCTAGTTGCTAACATTTTTAGGAATCCAAACCCTAGCTCAAAACTACTTGTGAGCTTTTCTCCACCTTTTGCTATAAAACTTGAAAATCTCTACACATGAAAATTGTTTGGTATAGAAAACTCTATAAGTTTGATATTTTGACTTTTGGCAAAATATGAACAGGTTACAAATTTCACTTTTGGGGAAAAACTAGAGTTTTTCTGTTGAACTCCTTGCTTAAAACTAAAAACATCATCATACTTAGAGTTTTCTTAAGCCTAGTAAATGCACTCTAGATTCATTAAAATCACAGAGATGCCAATGCACATGATGCTATGCCAAGTTTTAGTTTTAGTAACACCAGGGGTGTTACATCCTTTCCCCCTAAAAATAAATCTCGTCTCGAGATTAAAGCCCAAGGCTAAGTAGTGGAAAAGCAAACGCGTCACAATCTCAGTTCCTTATTTCTATTACAAGGCAGGGGGTGGGTGCCACGGGTGGTTTACATTAGAGATAAATTACAAGGAACTTAGAAGCTGCATGATTCTAAAAACTTAGGAAATTGACTATTTAGGAAATCTTCGGATTCCCATGTAGCTTCATCTTCAGAATGCTTATTCCATTGCATTTTGTAGAATTTGATAGTCTTTCTACGGGTAACTCTTTCTTGTTGATCTACAATCTTGTTAGGGTGCTCGAAATAAGTTAAATCTGGTTCCAGATTAACATCAGAAACTTCTACCACTTTGTCAGGTACTTGAAGGCATTTCTTTAGTTGGGATACGTGGAATACATTATGTATGGTCGAAAGATATTCAGGAAGTTTTACTTTCTAAGCCACGGATCCACACTATGCTAGTATTTCAAAAGGACCAACATATCGCGGTGCCAGCTTTCCCTTGATGCCAAAACGAGTTACTCCTTTCATGGGTGAAACTTTTAGATACACAAAATCGCCAACTTGGAAATACAAGGGTCGTCTTCTCTTATCTGCATAACGTTTGTGACGATGTTGTGCTATCTTCAAACGCTGTTGGATAAGTTTCACTTTCTCTTTCGCCTCCTTTACTAGATCTGGCCCAAAGAAGTATCGTTCACCGGCCCTTGACCAGTTCAGTGGAGTCCTGCACCGCTGACCATAAAGAGCCTCAAACGGCGCCATCTTGATACTCTCTTGGTAACTATTGTTGTAGGAGAATTCAGCCAATGGCAAGCACTCATCCCATTTTTCCAAATAGGCTAATACACATGCTCGCAACATATCTTCTAGGATTTGATTCACTCTTTTAGTTTGTCCGCTGGTTTGGGGATGATAGGCTAAACTATGAATTAATTTTGTACCAAGAGATTTATGCAGTCCTTCCCAGAATTTGGCCACAAATTAGGGACCACGATTGGAGATGATCGTCTTCGGCACACCATGCAAGCTCAGAATGCCTGCCATGTATAATTTAGCGTAGGAAACCACGGAATCTCTAGTCTTTACTAGTAGAAAATTTGCAACCTTTGTAAACGGTCCACAATCACCCAAATAGAATCATAACCCTGGATGTTTTGGGTAATCCTACGATGAAATCCATACTGATATCCTCCCATTTCCCTTCTAAAATAGGCAACGATTGCAATGGTCCAGCAGGCTTCAGATGTACAACCTTTACTCGTTGACATACATCACATTTAGCAACATAACGAGCAATTTCTATTTTCATCTTTGTCCACCAGAATCGCGATTTCAAGTCTTGATACATCTTATTACTCCCAGGATGAATAGAATACCGGGAAGTATGAGATTCATCAAGTATCTGTTGCCTCAACGTCGGAATCTTTGGGACTACTAGCCGATTCTTAAACCAAAGAATACCTTTGTCATCAAGTTGGAAACACGTAGTGGGATCCACTACCATACGTGCTTTAATATGAGCTATTCCGGCATCAGTCTTTTGAGCTTCCACAATTTGATTAACTAGGGTTGATTCCAACTGTAGATTGGCTAGTAGGGTTGGTTGAAACATACTCAGATTTAGTCATTCCATTTCTTGACAGATTGTAGTTTTGAACATACTAACTGACAAATGACTTAAATGCTCCTTGCGACTGAGCGCATCCGCGACCACATTTGCCTTCCCAGGATGATAATGTACTTCTAGATCATAATCCTTGATTAGTTCAAGTCATCTTCGTTGTCTCATATTTAACTCAGCTTGAGTGAAAATGTACTTGAGACTTTTGTGATCAGTATAAATATGGCAAGTATTGCCCAGAAGATAATGATTTCAGATCTTCAAAGCATGAACCACTGCGGCAAGCTCTAGATCATGAGTAGGATAGTGTTCTTCATGTCCCTTCAACTACCATGAAGCATATGCTATTACACAGCCATCTTGCATTAATACACATCTGATGCCCGTACCTGAAGCATCACAATAGACATCAAAGGACTTCTCAATGTTAGGTTGGGCCAACACTGGTGCCGTGGTTAGCAATTTCTTTAGCATCTCAAAAGCTTCATTACATTCTGGTGTCCAATTAAACTTCACATTGTTCTTCAATAGTTCGGTAATAGGCTTAGAGATTTTTGAAAAATCAGGAATGAACCGACAATAGTATCCATCCATACCCAGAAAACTTTGAACAAGATGAACCATGGTAGGCGACTTCCATTCTAAAATATCCTTCACTTTACCAGGATCCACGACTACTCCTTCAGCTGATAAAATATGACCAAGAAATGGAACTTGATCTAACCAAAACTCGCACTTGCTGAATTTGGCATACAACTTGTGTTCTCGAAGTCGAGTAAGCACCACCCCATGAGCGGCATGTTCTTCCTCACTCTTGGAATAAATCAGGATGTCATCGATAAAAACACTACGAACTTATCCAACTCAGGCATAAACATCGAGTTCATTAAATATGTGAAATGGGCAGGAGCATTAGTAAGTCCAAATGACATAACCAAATACTTATACAACCCATATCATGTCGTGAAAGCCGTCTTCGGAATATCCTCTGGTCGAACCCGAATTTGATGATAGCCTGAACGGAGATCAATCTTTGAAAATACCTTTGCCCCAACAAGCTGGTCAAACAAAAGATCTATTCGTGGTATTGGATATTTGTTATTGATAGTTACCTCATTTAGGGGCCTATAATCGACACACATCCTTAAAGTTTGATCCTTCTTTTTCACAAAAATCGCAGGGCAGACCCATGGTGAGGAACTGGGTCGAATAAACCCTTTTCTAGCAAATCTTGCAATTGAGTCTTCAACTCTGCCAGTTCATTTGGGGGCATTCTATATGATCTCTAAGAAATAGGAGTTGTACCAGGCTTCAGCTCAATAGAAAATTCCACATCACGTTCTGGCGGCAAACCTGGAAATTCTTCTGGAAACACATCCAGAAATTCTCGCACCACTGGGATATTGGCTAACTCTTCGATTACCACACTATAGGCCCTTCCTGGAACTTCTTTTAAAGAGGACAACTGAATTTTCAACTGGCTTTCTCCTAACACTGTATTTATCTTAATAGTCTATTTTCTCGTGTCAATAATGGCTTCATGTTGAGCTAGCCAATTCATACCTAAGATTACATCTATGTCTTGGCCCTTCAGCACTATCATATTGGTGGGGTAGGTAGACCCACCCAATTCTACTGGCACATGAAATGCTACTTCCTTAATACCTAACTTTCCCCCAGGAGATTTTACGATAACCCCCATATTTGTTTCTTGAATTGGAACATCATGATCCACAGCAAAAGTTCTACTAATGAATGTATGGGATGCACTAGTATCAAAAAGTACTTTAGCAAAATGATGGGCAACAAGGAACGTACCCATCAGCACTAGATTCCCTTCTGGAGTCACATCAACTTGAGTATAGAACACTCACCCAGTTTTCCTATTGTCCTTCCCTTTTGCATTGTTGTCAGGAGTATTCTTGTTCTGATTTTGAGAGTTGTTTCCTGCTGGTCTCTAGAAACTGGAGTTATTTTGGCGGGGGTAGGGACAATCTTTAATAAAATGTCCTGCTTTTCCATAGTTGTAGCAAGGATATTTGGTGCCAGTGGGAGCAGGCAAGCGGGGAACTTGACTATTTGTGGGTATGGATTGGCGTTGCATATTTGTGGGGCGGATGTAGATACGAGTTTTAGCAAGATAAGTAGCTGGGCGATAGGGGGTGTTGGTAGAGCCAGTTGTTCTGATTATTACCTTTTGATGCTTTATTGGGTCCAGAAAAGATCCAGCTCTTGATCCTTTCCACATTCTTTTAGCATTTTGGTGCACCCGCCCCTTGTATTCTACTGCAATCGCCACACTGACTGATCTGTTAAATGTCAGGTCATAACATGTAGCCATTTTCTTCTGCAGCTTAAAACTCAGACCCTTCATGAAGCAATCTCGCTTTTTAACATCGGTGTTCACATGGTCAACAACATATTGAGACAAGTGATTGAACTTTCCGAGATATTGCATTAACGTGTCAGGACCCTGTTTTAGCCTAAAAAATTCCTCTAGTTCATTTGCTAGGCTCCATCAGGAATATAATGTGCTCTAAAAGCTTCATTAAATTCAGTCCAAGTAACTTGATGTCCTGCTGGTTGGACGGCCACAAAGTTTGCCCACCAAGTCCTGGCGGGACCATGAAGTAACTGAGCCGCAAACTGAGGCTTCTGCATGAGACCCGAACTTTTGCTCCACCACCCAAAGCCATTCATCAGCTTCAAGTGGCTCCTCAGCCTTTATAAAAGTGGGAGGTCGAGTCTCCATGAATTCCATATAAGAAGCATTCCTGGCATTGTTTGGAGGTACCGGGGCCCCATGTTGATTCTGGAGCACTTAACGCAGCACACGTGCATTGTCAGCCGTCGCATTCACCAGCGTGGCAATCGCATCAGCCAGTGTCGGAGGAATTGGTGGCAGTGGAGGATTAGGATATGCTTCCGCACCACTATGAGAGGTGCCAGCCACATCAAATAATTGAATATGCTTAGGCATCTGAAATAAAGCAGAACTCATAAATGCGTGTCCATACCCAGGAATATATTACAAAAGCGGAATACATGATCCTTAGTGGCTACAATACCAAAATTTCTAGACTACTACTGGTACTAATATTACAACAGAGGATACACCCATAGACCTAGTGCCCATTTTATTCCTCTGCGTCAATGTCTATCTCTAACACACTACTACCCCCTGGAGAACAACCAGCTGGTGCAACCATAGGAGCTACTTCTTCCTCTAGGTCTGCATCAGGCTCACCCCCATCAGCTAACACAACACCACCCCCTGCCTCTGCAGCTCCTGGTGCGTCATCGGGGTGCAGCTGGTAGTAAAGTTGGTGAACTTCCTCATGCAGCTCATTGGAGTAATCCTCCAGATCGTTGTAAGCTAGGACCAAATCCTGGAAATGGCCCCTCAGATGATTCTCACAGCCAAAAGTTTCCTCCCTGGATCGCATTGTCGTGGCCAGTTGTTCCTTCTGCTCAGCTAACTCCTTCTGAAGTTGCTTCTTTTTTGCCAGCAGCTCAAGAATATGAGCTGCATCAAGGCACCACTCATTGAAGGACACATTTACATTCTGCTATAACTACTCCACCTGCGACTGGGGTGCACGACGGCCACTGTCTACCTCCACTTGCAACAGAGGTGTACGACTACTACTGCCGGTCTCCACTGTACAGGAGGCCAGCTGATGCTTTGGCACGTGTCGCGGTCCAACACGCATGCGGGGCATCTACTTAGGGGCAGCCATTCTGAATTTTGAAGGAATAAAGATGAAAGAAAAGATCAAAGGATTAGTAAGAATACTTGGAAACCCACATATATATTCTGATAACTATATAGCTTTAGGGGGAAACCTTTGTTAAAGGAGTGAATGTTATGATGCATGCTTCGTTTCTTATTCGCCTCTCAACTACTGCCAACATATTTGGTTATCACGCTTTATGGCGGTGGCAATCCTACTCACTCCGAAGTTCACTAGCCGTAATCTTCTAAGGTTTTGTTAATGTACCTGCAGAAGATTCTATTCCAGCCTAAGTTGTGGGTTAGTGGTTAGTACCTCAAACTAAGCCACCTATTAGTCCTTAACTTACTATAGTACTAACTGCACTTTTACTACCAGGCATGTAATCCTAGTTTAGATTTTTCCAAAGATTCATTTGAACTCAATTTCCTTTAAAGATATGTTCTGACGATTATTCTATTACTTGCAAAAATGTGTGAAGGGCTCCGATACCAGCTGTCACAACCCAACCAAGTTATCGGGCCCACGTACACCAATCCTTGCCATCAAGGGCTCGGATAGATATGTAAGTGAATCAGATAACTTACTCGGGGTGCCGAGTTTCGATGAACTCGTTCATTTCCAAGGACCATTCACTCATAGTTGCAAATATTACAATAACCAGACATGAACATAAACTTTAAACACACGAGTTGAGTGGAAGACTTTACAATAAGATAATATACATTAGCAAACCTTTAAGTTTACAAACCAAGAAGTGTATATTAATATATGCCCAGGGTAGGTTCAAGTGCTAACTTATTACAACACCTAGGAAGAAACACTCTTCCTGCAGCACACACATAATAAACATAAGTAAAAGTCTCAAGTATGAGTTTAACAAAACTCAAAGGTGTTTATAGTCTCTCCTGCAGCAACAATGGGAATAAAACCGTGAGTACGCAATTACTCAACAAGACTTACCCGACTAAAGAAAAGACTCTTAAGGGTATGCTGGTTTGTTAGGAATCAAGGTAAAGTTTATCAAATTTCAAAGACTCATTTTTGCAGAAAAGCTTACTAGTATTGGATCCTTATGCCAAACCTTTACTTCACAAGCTAAGTACTTTTCCTGAATCTAGATTTGCCTAATCTAGAGCATCCATATGTCCTACACTAGCTTCATTTTTGCATCTTTAGCTTCACTTGTTATCTACGATGCAGGGCAGTGATCCAGTCTTCATATCCGAGAAGTAACAGTGATCCGAATCGATTAATACCCAGCTGGGGATCTCTAACCACACGACATATGTAGCACTTAACCCTTGCATATGTCAACTCGCACCCGGGTTTCTCAAAACCAGAACGGGTCCCCGTTAACCGAGAGCTCAGTACCCCACCATCCAGCCTCTTGCCAGGTGGATACACAATACTCTCGCCATCTCTCCACTCCCATTGCGGGCCGGCCTTTCTAGTATTGGTCCAGCCGAGGCTAAGCTTACCCATGATGAGGCATGTGGCTAGTTAAAAGGTCCTAGATCAGCAAACCTACTTTCATTGTAGTCCTTAAACGACACAAACGGGCGACCTTTCCTGCTCAACGTCCTGTCTCAATTTAAACTATTTCTCAAAACTTGGTACCTGTCAGAGATACCCTGCTGAAATGGTGAAGTCATCAAGGCCTTTGATACCTTCATCATTTCAGTTCCTTTTTTCTTTGTAAAAACATGATTCATAGATCAAAACATTTGTTCCTGGTCTATGAGCATACTAAGCACATCTAGCTTTTCAAATCAGGTATCACGGATGATAATTGTTGGGGGCCTTCCTCCTCTAAAGGTCCTCAAAAATGTAACTGACCATATGTCTTCAGCATGACATAGATTATTGCAGGAGGCTTCAGCTTCGGAATAGAGATCTTCTTCTGTGAAAAGAGTAAAGGTGTAACCCAAAGGTGACAAAAATGGGCGACAAAGCTACAGTCAAGGGACTTCGGCTCAGGTTCATGACGAAGATCAAATACAATAGTGACCTAAAAAGGATAAAGACTATTTAATCCTTAATGCTTCGTATTATAATTGTAGATGGATGACAAGGACATAAATGTACTTTTAACAGGGCTGCGTACCGTGCCTATAAATAGATGAACAGTAGCACCGTACTGTTCACGCTGGATTGTAATCACTCTCCAGCATCTTCACCTTCGAGCAAGCCGAAGGTATCAATGTAATATTGATTATGTTAATATTCACTCATGTTTCGTGGGATGTAAATATAGATGAATCAATAAGATACAATTATTGTCTACATCCTGTTGCATTCTTATCCATATAATAAATGATAAAGGTATATCCTTCTTGATCTTCATCTGATGAGTATTGTACCCATGAGGAGATAATACTTCGGAAGACCAAGGTCTGTTATAATTAACAATTGTGTTGCCTTGTTCTTGACTCACAACATTTGAGAACAAGTGACAAACATTGGCACCCACCTTCGGTGAACTCACTTCCACAACCTTCGGCAAGAATTCACCTTCGTCATGCCGCCGAAGAAGGCAACAGTGCCAGGGGCTGCCCTGCAACCAATGGACACAAATCAGGATGCACTCTCCCTGCGAGAGGCCAGGAGCTAGAAGAGAAAGGCCACTAGCCCAACGCTTCATGAGGAGCAGCTTGACCAGGAGATCAGGGATTTAGAAGCAATCCACCAGCAAGTATAGAGGAAAAGAAAAAAAATGCTTCGGCTGGTCGACCTTCAGAAGAAGATTGATGAAGCAGCTGAGGAGATGTGTCATCTCACTCAAGATGACCAAGACCGAAGGCCCCAACACATGGAGCTTCGTCAAGAAAACCCAATCAACGAAGATGAATGGTACGACGACTTTCATCACTGTAACTTTGCTTTCAATGATGCTTCTCCTCTAGCAGCAGAATTGCAGGCTACCTCGTGGCCACCATCCTACAAGCCACCTCAGTTACCCATGTATGATGGGCATTCGGATCCAAAGCAGTTTTTGATGAGCTATGAGGCAACAATATCCTCATATGGGGGCAACACTGCTGTCATGGTGAAGTCCTTTGTCATGGCAGTCAGAAGCGTGGCTCAGACATGGTATTCCTCTCTTCAGCTAAGGACAATTACATCACGGCAAAAGCTGAAGGACATGCTAGTCACCAGCTTCTAGGGCTTTTAGATGAAGCCAGTCACTGCTCAGGCTCTGTTTCAATGCACCCAAGACCATGAGGAGTACCTGAAGGCATATGTCTGAAGATTCCTGCGTTTGAGAGCTCAAGAGCGTACAATCCCCAATGAAATTGTTATTGAGGCCATGATCAAGGTGCTTCGGCTAGGACCTATAGCCCAATATTTTGCAAGGAAGCCACCATAGACCTTGGAGAAACTCCTTCAGAAGATGGATGAGTACATCCGGACTGATAATGATTTCCGCCAAAGAAGGGAGAAAGCATATAGGTATTCTGAAATGACTAGGGGCTTTAGAGGAAGACTTCATCCTAGGCATGTAAGGACAATCCACAATCCCAATGCCAACGACGAAAGGGCCAACAATGCTCAGAGCAGTCACCACAGCTCACAGTCTTCGGGCATGTAGCAAACCTCTTACAGACCACCAGCTCCGAGAGGCATAGGGGGAGAAGCTTCAGTGGAGGAAGGTATGGTAATCAGCCCAGGAAATTGTTCTACCTTTTTGTGGCAAGGACAAGGGACACACGACAAGGACGTGCCAGGTCACGATCCAAAAGCAAAAGGAAATTGCTGAAGCCGAGGCACGACAGAATTAGCCGAAGCAGGTCCTACATACTGCTTTGTGCTACTCTCCATATATCCCGGAATATGTAGGCAATCAACAGCCTACGACTTCTGCTGCTTCAGCAAGTCACTCTCAAGCTTCCTGGGCTCAATTACCACCACCCCACCACTGGCGCCTGCCCCAAGTCATGATTAGCAACCAGAAGGGCATCTTCGGCCTCAGCAACAACGTGACCTTCGGGAGCAGTATGAAGCTTAATAGTACTGTGCTTGATTCCAGGCATATCTACTGAAGATGACACAATATTTTGGCCAAAAGAAAGCCCTGATTTGTTCTATTTCTACTCATTTTGCTTTTATATTTCCTTCACAAAAGACAATACAAGAAGGTTTAACCTTCAGCTCAATGTAGTAAACTTGTGGTTACACCATCGAGTGTGACAAAACCAAGTTCCAAAGCTCCAAAGTCATTCATAAGGGAGCGTAAAGTAAGTTCCGAAGCTCAAAAGTCGTTCCTAAGGGAATGCGGAGCTAAGATACCTCCTAAGTAAAAGGTGAAGAAGCTCCAAAGTCGTTCCTAAGGGGATGCAGAGCTTAAATACCACCTAAATTAAAGGTGAAGAAGCTCCAAAGTTGTTCCTAAGGGGATGCAGAGCTTAGCTCCAAAGTCGTTCCTAAGGGGATGCAGAGCTCATATACCACCTTAGAAAAGGGTGAAAAGACTCCAAAGTCGTTCCCAAGGGGATGCAGAGTCTGGGTTTATATCCGTGTGCTTTCTTACTTTCGGCGCAAATAACATTCCACATCATACGATCATATCATATCGCATAGCATCGCATCATACATCATTTTGCATCACCAAAAAGGTGTAGGGCAACAAAGGAGAGTTGCTCTTTCGAAAGAATTGATTGGATTATGAAAAGAAATACTACAACACAAGTCATGCCTTCGGTAGATATATACTCCTACACGAAGTAAATCTTCGTCAGCAATGGCATAATGAGAATATTTTTTCTTTGCGACACATGAAAAGAAGGGAAGGTGTTTTTTCGCCAATGGCTCAAAAACGGTACGTACGAAGGTTTCATGCATCACAAAGAAATATATTACATTAATATACATACAAAAACTTGATGTTTGTTTCTTACAAAAGACGACAACCATACACAAGCATTACACTTTCAAGCATACAAAAATCTAGTCTTCCTTCAGCACTTTTTCAGCAGCTTCATTTAGCAGTCTGTCGACGGCTTCGTCAATAGCTTCATTAGCGATTCTTATTATGTCTAATGTTTTCTTCATGGTCGGGTCAGCTTCAGGATTATACGGCTCCGGTGGTGGTGAAAGTTCAGCTGCAATAAAGCATATGTTGGTTAATTCCAAAGTTCAAAACAAACTCTGAAGCTGAATCTCAGTAAAAGTACCTATAAACCTTGCGCGCTCAGCAGCTTCTTCAGCTCGCTTAGCTTCTTCTTGAGCATCGTGAGATTCTTTTTCATTTTTTCTAATCGCTTCATTAGCCATCTCACGACCGCCCTTCATCCACACATCGGAGTAGAATCTACCGCCCAACGTAGAGGCCTCAGTCGAAGGGTCCTAAGTGTCTTCCATCGAGAAAACAAATTTCGGCTGAGCTGCAGCCTTAACATGCTCACAATTGGCTTTCTCTAAGGTCGTCGCGACCCTCGTGCGCCAGCGAATGTGCAGAAGTATCCTCGATCACTTAAGATTTCGTCAAAGGCTTCGACTTCTCCGCTGATCCATTGGACGACACCATCGGGGTCACCACAGATAAATTTCTGCTCGGAAGAATATGCTCCCACCTTTGCAAAACTGTGCTCCAGAGTTTTGGCGCATTCCAAGGATATCTCGAAGCATCTTTCTTTGGAGTCGCGGAGCTCTTAGACATTCTTTTGTACCCTTAGCCTTTCAATTTCGCTTATCTCGTGCTTCGCATTTGCAACTTCAAATTTTTCATTCAGTTCCGCAAGCTTCTTCTTCAAATCTTCAAATTTTGCCTTGTGAGCTTCGACTTGTGCACTAAGTTTGGCTTCGCTAGTTTTCAGCCTGTCCACTAAGGAAAACAATATCTTATCCTTCTCGAGAGCTTCATTCCTTAGTGAAATGACTTCTGTCCGAAGATTCCCAAGAGCTATCTGACAGCTCTCGTCTTCTACTTTCTTTTGGGCTTTTAAAGCCTTACTTAGAATTAAGCCCTAGTAATAAAAATATATGAGAACATAACGATAGCAAGAAAAGTTACAAATATAGTTTATTTTACAATAAAAGTATATATACCTTCAAGCTATTATAAGCAAGGCTATCTGCAAGATCATCCTTTGACATTGCAGATAGGCCGAGTTCAAGCTTCGGGTACCCAATGTTCTTCATCATTTCCCGGCAGACAGAGATCTCTTTATTGTCTAGTAGGCAATAGAGAAAATCATCCTCATCATTGCCGCTATACACCAAGGATCCTTGGGGATACTTTAGATCCTTGGTGTATTGCTTTGTTTCGACAATCTGCTCCTCCGATAATTTTTCTCCGAAGCATGTCGCACAATAAACTCTAGCTCTTCGGCAGGTGCTTTGGGAGCAGGAGACTTGGACTTCTTAAGGGCACCTTCTTCCAAGATTAGTGGTGCAGTCTCTGAAGGCCTTGCTTCGGCAAAAACTGATGGTCTAGCCTCAAAAACAACTTGTCGTGCCAGCTTCGTCAGATTTCTTTAAAATTTCTCCTTCTATACTAGACGATTCAGTAGAAGCAGGGTTGATGCCTTTACAGATTCCATGACAGCGTCTAGCATGCTGTCCATTCTCCTCCTCCTTGGAGTTGTTGTAGGGATCCTTGATGCCTTCAGTAATTCCGTCTCGTGCGATGGACTTAGGGCCTTCAGCTGCTCTGCCGCCTTCTTCAGTTTTGGCTCTTCAACCGGTCCTGTCTTAGTTTCGACAGACACAAAGCGAATTGGCTCAGATATAGAAGCAGACCCTTCAATTAGCTTCGACACTTCGGCCATTTCAATGCGCTTGGGCCGATGCATCAAAACTTTGACCTTCTTTGACCTCGGTGCGCTAGAAGTCACTGAAGTAGCAGTCTTTCTTTTCTTTCCTTGCTTCCGCGAAGGATAACAGTAGTCTGGATATACAAATCCAATGACATCGAATACCCTGTTCAGCTTCTTTTTACCTCGAGCTCTGAAGGTAGTTGTCATGGCGTCATCTTCAGCCTTCAAATATGCCCCAAGCAATTCATCACTAGTTGCTTCAATGGCATCCAACCAGTCATCATTAGGTTCATCAAATTGGCTCATGTACTTGAAGGTATACTTCAGGTAAACTAAACCACCTTGGCTAGAGCCAGCAGCAGTCTCATTCGGCATTTCCCACCCATCCGCAAGTGGCCACACTCTGTAAGCGATGTGCTCCTGCACCAAGTCCCTTGTGCATATGTAGGTACACACCGTATTGAAAGCTGACTGGCATGTCTGTATATCATTCCCAAGGGCAGTGGCTGGCCTCCTAATGCCGAAGCGAGATCATATAGGACGTTGAATATTCCCCTTAATATATCCTCCCTTTCACTCAGGTCATTCTTCACATAAAACCACTCCTGCATCCAAGAGCCTGGCCACCTCTTCTGAAATGTGGGAACCGGGTAACTTGCCTCAGATCGAGGCACAAAGCTGTAACAACCAAAGTTGTTGTGATATTGTTCCTTTCCTGTAGCCTTTGTCTCATAAGACAGCTCATGAATGTTGCAGAAACATTTTGCATCTAGTTCCAGTCCTTGGCTCCTCATGGCCCATATAAAGATCCCCACCTTGATGATAGCTTCGGGAGTAAGTTGATGAAGGTAAATTTCAAAGGTTTTCAGGACTTCGACCAGCAATTTATCCAGAGGGAACCGAAGCCCTGCCTTCACGAAGCTTCTGTAAACTACCACTTCGTCAACCTCGGGCAGAGGGACATTATTCTCCCCTCCAGCCCTCACAATCGAGATATCACGAAAGTACCTCCCCCTCATTGCATCAATCTTCCCTTGCTTAATAGTTGATTTCCCGAAGACAACATGGCTTGGTCTCCAGGGCCAGTCTTTGGCATCTTCATTCCCACTTTCTACATCGAAACTTTCACTATCACTGGAGTCTTCAAATATCCCAACCAGCATCTCGTTTGCAATCTTCTCTGTGTTAGTTTTTTCCATAGCTTCATACAACCCGGATAGCGCCGGGTCAATAATCTTCTTCTCATCAGCCATTAAGTCAATGGTTGTTGAAATGCCGAAGCTTGAAATCCAATTAAACTCGACAAAGCAAGAAAGTTTAAAAAGACGAGCATAGTGCAAGCAATTGAAATGGCAAAAGAAATGCTTACAATACAAGCTCCTATTTGTATGTCCAGAGCCCCACAATTTGATGGATCCCGCAGGTCAGTGTCATTCGCTATTCTAGCGAAGGGAAGGTGTTTTTCGGACCTTCGGCTAAAGGCCTTCGTTCACGTCGTAGTCTAAATTTGTTACAAAGAAACAAATCAATACTGCAAGGGGCTACTGTTGGGGGCCTTCCTCCTCTAAAGGTCCTTAAAAACGTAACTGACCATATGTCTTCAACATGACATAGATTATTGCAGGAGGCTTCAGCTTCGGAATAGAGATCTTCTTCTGTGACAAGAGTAAAGGTGTAACTCGAAGGTGAAAAAATGGGTGACAAAGCTATAGTCAAGGGACTTCGGCTCGGGTTGATGACGAAGATCAAATACAACAGTGACCTAAAAAGGATAAAGACTATTTAGTACTTAATGCTTCGTATTATAATTGTAGACGGATGACAAGGACATAAATGTACTTTTACCCGGGCTGCGTCCCGTGCCTATAAATAGATGAACAGTAGCACCGTACTGTTCACGCTGGATTGTAATCACTCTCCCACATCTTCACCTTCGAGCAAGTCGAAGGTATCAATGTAATATTGATTATGTTAATATTCATACATGTTTCGTGGGATGTAAATATAGATGAATCAACAAGATACAATTATTGTCTACATCCTGTTGCATTCTTATCCATATAATAAATGATCAAGGTATATCCTTCTTGACCTTTGTCTGATGAGTATTATACCCATGAGGAGATAATACTTCAGAAGACGAAGGTCTGTTATAATTAACAATTGTGTTGCCTTGTTCTTGACTCACAACATTTGAGAACAAGTGACCAACAATAATCAATAATTCAAGGAAGTTATGCAGCAAGGGTTTAATCGTTCAACTCCTACCATATAATGCAGCATATAAGTGACAAGTTTTAAAACAACAAGGAAGTGGCAAATGCACCGGGGCTTGCCTTAGTGAGGAGGAGAGTCAGACACTTCTACTAGGATATTGCAGTTGGTAGCAAATCCTACTCGAGCACCTTCGGAAAGACCTTCAAGAACACCTTCAGTTGGAGAAACCTTAGATTGAGGAGTTGGCTCCTCTTCCACTTCCACTTCAAATTCTTCTTCTAAGTGCTCTACAAGTCAATTCGTGTATATGAATGCTCATGTAATGATATGCTATGCAAACTCTTGCTTAGGGAGATGTGAAAAGCTTAAATACTTTTAAATAAGCATATAGTGATATTACACATAGTTCTAGGTTGTATAGTATTTATCAAAAGGGATCAAATTAATCTTTCTTTAGAAATTCAGAGAACTATATATGTTCTAGTTGGTAAATTTGTTGTCTAACACTATGTATAATTCAGGTTTGATCTAACCCTAAATTAGTATCAAAGTTTAGGGTTTTAAAGACTTATGCTTAACAAGTTTCTGGTTATGTGGGTAAATCAACTCCAAACAGGCTCAAATTTTTACCAGGAGATATTCTAAGGGTATATAATTTCTTCACAAATTTTTATGATTTTTGGACCTATGGTTTTATTTATAAAATCATTTTAATTTTCTTAGGGGTATTTCAAAATGACTAAGAATTTACTTGTTGCTGCAAAAATCCTAATAATAAATTTAATAGGTACTACCTAATTTTGTGGATGCTACAAAATTGGTTTGGTAATTTTTGCAGTTTTCTATAAATTATGATAAATTTTGTAACCTGCTAACAAAAACAAAAATAAAATTACCCCTCGTAATGGGCCGAAACCCTAAGCTCGGCCCATGGGTTACAGGAATACGACCCCGCGCCCGTGTTGGGATTTTTTTTTTTGCGTTGAGGCCACTTGCGCCAAGATAAAACTCAACCGCGCCGAGTCTACTATTCATCGTGTCACAGACCTTCACACTTAAACCCCTCTCCTTCCTCATATTCATACTTTCTCGGCCATGACTCTGGTTGAGCCAGCGCCGGCGAGCCTACGGCGATTCCTTGCCGGAGATGTTCTCCGACCAGGGCATGGACATCCTCGCGCTCCCCAACATGGGCCAAACACGCCCACGTATCCAAATGCCTAGAAATGCCCATATGTTTCCCCGACCACGAGCTCGACATAAACCAAGGTCTGGTGAGCTCGGACCGTCCACTACGACAGATAAACTAACGCGGGTGCTACCTTAAGCAGAGGGCTACTGTGGAGACCGGGCGACGTCGGGGTGAACCGTGGCGACGTCCCGAGACATCGAACACGCGTTCCAGACAAACCACAACAGTAGTGTTCAAAAAAATGCCACAGTGAGTGTTGAGCACCGTTTTGAGCTGGCAGACGGTCCAGCCCTGAGGCCGAACGGTCCGCGGTCCGGACAGTCCGCGCCTGTGGGCCGGACGGTCCGCGCATGCGCAGAATAGATTAGGGTTCCGAGTTTTGTGCTATATTTGTTAGCTATATTCGCGGAATTAGCTCGGAATCCGGTCGTGTAAAGGGTCCAGCCCCCCTCCTCTATAAAAAGAGAGGTCTACGGCCGATTTGTAATCATCAATCGAATCAATACAACTTCTATTTCGCATTTTATCCTAGGAGTAGTTCTAGTCTAGTTTAGGTTTAGCCTCTCAATCCCCAAATTCTTCGCCTCTCTTCGACTCTACGCCGATTAGAGGAGTCTAGGTCGGCCGGCCCGTGCCTAGACAACCCCTAGGATCTCTCCTCCCCGACAGGGTCCCTCCCGGGAGCGAGATCCAGGCCGCTGCCGGCGACTTCCGCCGCCCCTGCGCACGCGCGGACCGTCCGGCCCCCAGGGCGCGGACCGTCCGGTCGTCAGGCAGAGGACCCGAGCCCTGCGCCAGGTCGCGGACCGTCCGGCCCCAGGTCGCGGACCGTCCGCGCCTGACCAGAGAGCACCGCCGCCGGTTCTTCTTGAGTATTTGGCGCTCCGAAAAAGCATCAACATACTTTTTGGCGACTCCGATGGGGAAGACAAGTACAGTGTCATCAAATCGGCCCTCAATGGCCGGTTCAAGGGATAGCTCTGATATTTCCCCAAGCAACATTATAGAGCCGACTTGGGACACATTGCCAGCTGACGAACAACTCCAGTTCGAGGAGCATAAGGAGCAGATGATCCAGGAGGCAAAATCGAGGTTCTTGGCCAACTTCAAAGTGGACAGGAACAACAAAGTCGTCCGACATCGGGCGACAGATCCGACTTCACTGCGACCCACGCCAGACATCCCCAATGTAAGTAATACAAATGAGCTGCAATCTCTTAAGAATTATGTAGATGAACAGCGTGAACAAATGCAAAATATCATAGGGGATATGCAAAACGACTATAGGAGATTAGCGCGTGCATTTGACAAATCTAGCATTGCAAATTTTCCATCACACGAGGTAGAATTAGGGGGTAACACGTGTAATACATCGGCTGTAGGTTGTCACGACTAGTCACAACCCCTTTATGGGATGCCGATGGACACGTACCCTGAGCAACCGCAAATCGACAGCAAAACAGCCGATCTGCACATGTCCGGACCGTCCGCACGTGAGCGAGGACCGTCCGGGCCAGCCATGGCCGGGCCCATTTTTAATGAAGTACCCAGACACGCACCCGAGCCACCACATATGACGCAGAACCCAAACTACCCAGTCGGACGGTCCGCATATAACCACGGACGGTCCGCATATAACCACGGACGGTCCGGGTACGTATCCGCACAGTCCGCGCATGAGACTTTTGAGGAGGATTATTACCTGAATCCTCGCCCATCCCAGCAACACTTCCCATCACACTATGCAATGCACCAGCCCATTAATTTAGGATCCAGAGCCCAGGAAAGCTTTCCGACCCCACCTAGAAGGCCGGAAAGAAACGATCAAACCTATGAGCCGTATAGGGCAAATGGAAATGCACCACGTAGCTCAAACCAATGGGGGGAAAGACAATATACTAACATAAAACCAACCCCACCTATGTTTGACCAGAGAGCCGGTGGTCTTGAACCGGCTGCCATCGATATAGTGAGGGAAGAAATAGCTGGGGCGTTCCGAGATAAGCTCGGAGTAAGCATGGTCCCTGGGGGGGAAATCATATCGGAAACCTTATGACAGCCGATTTGATCACCACCCGTACCCACAGGGAACTAGAATACCTGAATTCGCAAAATTTTCGGGTGATCAAGGGAAAAACACGCGCGAACATATAGGCCAGTTCTTAGCACAATTGGGAGAATTGGCCGACACAGAGGCATTTCGCGTGCGTTTATTTTCATTATCTCTAACAGGAACCGCGTTTGCATTGTATGACACTTTACCTCCTAATTCCATCTCATCATGGGGGGATCTAGAACAAAAATTTCATGATCATTTTTTCTCCAGTGACTATGAGTTGGATTTGGTAGATTTAGTGTCATTGCGACAGACAAAAGATGAATCGGTTAATGACTACATCCAGAGATTTTGAGATACAAGAAACCGATGCTTTCAAATTCATTTAGCAGAAAAACAGCTAGTAGGATTAGCCTTTAATGGTCTACGATATTATTTAAAAGAAAGATTAGAAGGCATCCAATTTTTTACACTAGCACAGTTACACCAAAGAGCTTTGGCTTGCGAAAGCCGGAGCAAAGAAACTGCTAAAACAATGCGTCACAACGTACATATAGTAGAATGCGACCAAAGTAGCTCAGATGACGAATCAGCAGAAGTGTGTGCTGCTGAAATGGTTTGGCCAAAACAGGCCAAATCTTCGGCTTGTTCCTCCTTACAGCCGGTTCAAAAGAAACGGCAAGAGGAGGTTAAGTTTACGTTTAATGTTGGTAAGTGTGATAAAATATTTGACGAATTACTCAGAAATGGCAATATTAAAATAAATCACACTGTTCCATCCGCCGACGAGCTAAAACGTCGTGCGTACTGCAAGTGGCATAACTCATTTTCTCATGCCACTAATGATTGTAATGTATTTCGGCGACAGATTCAATCGGCCATTAATGAAGGACGATTGAAATTTCAGGAAATGCAGGTGGATACGGAGCCCTTTCCGATGAACATGATTGACTTCGAGGGCAAGAAAGTCCTGGTTCGGCCAACTACAGCCGATAAAGGCAAAGGCAAAGAAACAATCATCGGCAATGCTAAAAAAGCCGATGGGGATTATAAAGTTTCTTGCAGGAAAGTGGTGGCCGAGAAGACTCCCGATGGAGGGGAAACCCTGAAGGTGACCATCACAGCCTCTAGCACTGGGGGGCAAGCGTAGACAGGGAGACAGTTGCGGGAACCCATGCTACGCATCGCGGACAGTCCGCCATCCAGACGCGGACGGTCCGACGCTTCTCCAGACGGTCCGGAGGACTCCATCGGACGATCCGGCCATGCTCAGAACTCGCAGCGACCACGTAACTTCAAACCACGACGACCAGAGATAGGTACGTGGAAAACAAATACATTTAAAGCAGCTGGTCGGCTGATCAAGCCTGGCTCGACCTTCAATCAATTGTTGTCTAAATACGTGAAAAAGAAGGTCGGCCCCAGTGACCAGCCAGCAAAGCGACCCCGCTCACCAATTCATGAGCAACGTCAGGTCAGGCCGATTGGATCACCCCACCATTCGGAAGAAATGAAAGGTCATACTGTACAATTGAGACCTAACATTCCGACATGGACACCTCCACCCCCTTATCCGTCTATGCCATATCCATACACATACCTACCTCCACCATATGTCCCAAATCAAATGTGGGGCATGCCACCATATCCATTTGGGATGCAACAGTACCCCGCCTGGGGGGCACCCCAAACATCTGTTTTTGACAGGTTGGCGCCACCAGTACAAGACCGATTGAACACCGCTCAATCCGGCCACCAGGCACAGACCCAACAAGATTGCCGGACTACTCGGCCTCCAAGGCCGACCAATTCGGCAGGGGGGCATATGCCTGCGGCAGCTGGAAGAATGACAAAAAAGGACATTATCAAAATAGGTACAGCAGATGTCGTTATACAAAAAGAAAGTGAAGGGCCAATGATTTTTGGTGAATCGACCAATACAACCAAAAAAGAAGATACGACTACCATCAAAACAGCCGATCCAAAATACTCCATGCCTCGATGGTGCCCAGCGGGATTAACACGGTCCCAAAAGAGAAAATTACAGCGCCTAAGAGCAAAGGAGAGCCAGGAGAAAGAGGCGGAAAAGATATTCAATGACACACATCCACAGTACCCGCCATCGCAAAAGAAATGGAGACCAAAGGCCGTTGAGGAAAAACAAACGGCCACAAAAATAGAAAATCAAATAATACTTGTGCAGCACCCTGCAGGTATGGCAGATAGCCCGGCCAGCAAGGCTGGACAATCTGCACCAGGCGTGGACCGTCCGGCCTCTGCGCGCGGACCGTCCGTCCTTCACCAGGAGGCCTCTGGACAACCTGCACCAGGTGCGGACCGTTCGGCCCCCGCGCGCGGACCGTCCGCCATTCACAAGGAAGCCTCCGACGACACGTCAGCATCAATGGAAGAGGACGACCTACTAGGACCTGGTCGACTACGAAGCTTCTCCAGAACGCCCAGGTATGGATGTGAATGTTATTACATTTTCCTCCGATTGTACTATTATCGACGACGATGAACCTGTTGTTGCCCAGTTTGATTTTGGTCCTAAAGAAGCCGCCTTTACTAAACCAAAGGAATCGGTAAATCATTTAAAGCCGCTCTTCGTGCGTGGCCACATTGATGGGATACCGATTGCTAAGATGTTGGTAGATGGAGGGGCGGCTGTAAATCTAATGCCTTATTCATTGTACAGAAAATTAGGTAAACAAGATGACGAACTTGTCAAAACCAACATGACCCTCAGCGATGTTGGAACTGATAGTTCGATCAAAGCCAGGGGAGTCACGTCCGTTGAATTAACCATCGGGACTAAGACCCTTGCTGCTGCATTCTTCGTCGCTGATGTAGAAGGAAATTACAGTTTAATCCTAGGCAGAGATTGGATTCACGCCAATCAATGTATACCTTCTACATTACATCAAATGCTAATACAATGGGTAGGCGATGACATAGAACAAGTACATGCTGATGTATCGGCCTGCATCGCTGTGGCCGATGCCCCTATACTCTGGACTTATGAGACTGCTACATGTCTCACAGGAGTAGATTTTTCTGATTATCAATTCATAAGTATAGATAAGAAAGGTTTCATTCCTGTAATGCTAGAGCCAATGGAGAATCGGCTGAATCCTAAATAAAGTTTAAATGATGAATACACACAAAGTTCATGAGTCTCTGGTCACGGACAGTACGGCTTCCAAGGTCGGATGGTCTGGTCTTTCACAAAAGGGTTCGGACTTTAAGACCGAACATATATCACAGCAAAAGGACAGTATTACGGATGATCCGGTCCCCGAGACCGGAAAGTCCGCCGTCACACAAAGATCATCTAATTCCTCTGTGGGGAACATGATAGAGGAATTCGGGGATCTTGATAAACTAGGACATGGGTTTACATCGGCCGATCCTTTGGAGGAGATTGACATAGGAGATGGTAAAACTCCAAGGCCGACTTTTGTAAACAAGACCCTGGAGACCGATCCTAGAGATGAGATGATCGGTCTATTGAAGGAATATTCAGATTGCTTTGCTTGGAATTACACTGAGATGCCTGGATTGAGCCGAGAGATCGTAGATCATCGGCTGCCTATTAAATCTGGTTTCAGACCTTTCAAGCAAAGAGCTAGAACATTTCGTCCAGATCTTCTCCCACGCATCAAGGACGAAATCCACCGGCTGCTAGAAGCTGATTTTATCAGACCTTGCAGATACGCAGAGTGGGTCTCCAATATTGTGCCGGTGGAGAAGGAGTCAGGTAAGCTTAGAGTATGCATTGATTTTTGCAATTTAAATATAGCAACTCCTAAAGACGAATATCCCATGCCCATAGCCGACACATTAACCAATAATGCATCAGGAAATAGAATTATTAGCTTCCTTGATGGTAATGCCGGATATAATCAGATTTTCATGGCCGAAGAAGATGCGTCTAAAACGACCTTTATATGTCCAGGCTTCATTGGTTTATTTGAGTGGGTTGTCATGACATTTGGTCTGAAAAATGCTGGTGCTACTTATCAGAGGGCTATGAATTTGATCTTCCATGAATTGTTAGGAAACACTGTGGAGGTTTACATTGATGATATTGTAGTCAAATCGATTGAGTTTAGTTCTCATATAGCTGATTTGCGCAAAGCCTTTGATAAAATGCGTCGGTATGGTTTGAAAATGAACCCACGTAAATGTGCTTTTGGAGTGTCGGCTGGTAAGTTATTAGGATTTGTCATACATGAACATGGTATAGAGATAGACCCTGACCGAATCAAATCTATTCAGAATGTGAGACCTCCGACCTGTAAGGTCGAGGTACAGAAGTTTCTCGGCAAGGTGAATTATTTACGAAGGTTTATTTCTAACCTAGCCAGGAAGATTGATGCGTTCACCCCTATTCTTTGGCTTAAGAATGATGCCGAATTCGCTTGGGAGGCAGAACAGCAAGAAGCATTTGATCTCATCAAAAAATACTTATCTTCGACTCCTGTATTAAAAGCACCACGAGCAGGAGTACCATTCCGATTATACATTGCAGCTGAGGATAAGGTCATTGGGGCTGTTCTGACACAAGAAACTGATGGGAAGGAGCATGTGGTGACATATCTGAGCCGAAGGTTGGTGGATGCTGAAACAAGGTACACTTTTATTGAGAAGTTATGCTTATGCTTGTTTTATGCATGCATCAAATGTAGATGTTATTTACTGTCTAGTCATTGCACTGTTTCTGGTCAAGCCGATGTGATCAAATACATGTTGCATAACCCAATTATGAGTGGTAGAATTGGTAAGTGGGCTTATGCACTCATAGAATATGACTTGGCCTATGAACCATTGAAATCTATGAAAGGCCAAGTCGTAGCGGATTTCATTGTAGAACATCGGGTTAATAATATTCATGAACTAGACATGTCATACCTCACTATTACTCCTTGGACTTTATATTTTGATGGATTGGTTTGCAATGAAGGGCAAGGAATTGGCATTGTGCTTGTTTCACCAAGTAATGTCTCCTTTGACTTCTCTAGCCGATTGAAAACTTATTGCACTAACAATCAAGCCAAATATGAAGCACTTTTGTTCGGTTTAGAACTTTTAAATGGTATGGGAGTAAAACATGTAAAAGCATTTGGTGATTCTCAGCTAGTCGTCCAACAGGTGTTAGAAGAATATCAATGTTTTGATGGTACTCTAATTAGTTACCTTGAGAATGTTGGAGCATAATCCATTCTTTTGACGAATTCAGTATTCGGCATATCTCTAGAGTTGAGAATCATAGAGCTAACGATTTGGCACAAGATGCATCAGGTTATCGGATAAAGAGAAGGAAATTTCACAAAACTGAAAATCTGATAACCAGTGCAGAGCCAAATTCCTAGGTCGCAGACCGTCCGCGTGATGACGCCGGACCGTCCGGGGTTACCAGAAATGTTCTCTTAATTGATTCGGCTGACAATGAAGCCGATGCAAGTGATTGGAGGACACATACTTAATTATTTACGAAATCCCAATATCAGGACAGATAAGAACATTCGGCGAACAGCTTTCAAGTATGTTTTGATGAGTGATGAACTTTACTGCCGAACAGTCAATGATGTCCTGCTTAAGTGCTTGGGCCCAGATGATGCTATATTAGCCATGACTGAAGTACATGAAGGAATTTGTGGTACTCATCAATCAGCTCCAAAGATGAAGTGGTTGTTGCGAAGGTCTGGTTTTTATTGGCCTAGTATGATAGCTGATTGTTTCAAGTACTACAAGGGTTGCCAAGTGTGTCAAAAATTCGGCGACCTACAGTTGGTCCCTGCAGCCGAATTACATCCTATCATCAAGCCTTGGCCGTTCAGAGGATGGGGATTAGACTTTATTGGAGAAATTCATCCTTCATCATCAAAGGGGCATCAGTTTGTGTTAGTTGCCACTGACTATTTCACCAAATGGACTGAAGTCGTTGCTCTAAAGAACATGACGCACAAGGAGGTAATTGAGTTCATAACTGAGCATATTATTCATAGATTCGGCATTCCCCAGACCGTGACTACAGATCAAGGTACTTCTTTTATGTCAAAGGAGGTACGTGAATTTGCTGAATTATACAGAATTAAGCTGCTTAATTCATCTCCATATTATGCTCAGGCCAATGGACAGGCCGAGTCTAGTAATAGGACACTGATTAATTTGATAAAAAAGAAGATATCTGATAATCCTAAACATCGGCATAAGATTTTGTCTGAAGCTTTATGGGCTCATAGAATATCTAAACATAGGGCTACTAAAGTATCTCCTTTTGAGCTTGTCTATGGGCAGGAAGCAGTGTTGCCTGTGGAAATAAGTTTGAATGCTGTCAAGTTTGCCAGACAAAATGATCTAACTGCTACTGATTATTATAATTCAATGATGGATAATATTGATGAGGTGACCGACAAGAGGATGATAGCTTTGGGAGCAATAGAAAAGGACAAGATCATGGTAGCCGGGGCCTACAACAAGAAGGTCAAAGCAAAATCATTTCAAGTAGGGGATCTGGTGTGGAAGACCATTCTGCCTCTAAGGAATAAAGACCGGAAGTTCGGGAAATGGTCGCCAAGCTGGGAGGGTCCTTATAAAGTAAAACAGGTGATGTCTGGCAACGCCTATTTGCTACAAACATTACAAGGCAAGGATTTGCCTAAGGCTTTGAATGGGCTTTTCCTCAAACAGTACCATCCTAGTATGTGGCAAGATGCCTAAGAGAACCGATGTAATCACATCGAGTTAGTTGCTTTTGGTTTGCTCAGCTCCACCAAAAGGCAGGGGGCATATGTTGAGCACGTTTTGAGCTGGCGAACGGTCCGGCCCTGAGGCCGGACGGTCCGCGGTCTGGACAGTCTGCGCCTGTGGGCCGGACGGTCCGCGCATGCACAGAATAGATTAGGGTTCCGAGTTTTGTGCTATGTTTGTTAGCTATATTCGCGGAATTAGCTCGGAATCCGGTCGTGTAAAGGGTCCAGCCCCCCTCCTCTATAAAAAGAGAGGTCTACGGCCGATTTGTAATCATCAATCGAATCAATACAACTTCTATTTCGCATTTTATCCTAGGAGTAGTTCTAGTCTAGTTTAGGTTTAGCCTCTCGATCCCCAAATTCTTCGCCTCTCTTCGACTCTACGACGATTAGAGGAGTCTAGGTCGGCCGACCCGAGCCTAGACAACCCCTAGGATCTCTCCTCCCCGACGGGGTCCCTCCCGGGAGCGAGATCCAGGCCGCCACCGGTGACTTTCGCCGTCCCTGCGCACGCGTGGACCATTTGGCCCCCAGGGCGCAGACCGTCCGGTCGTCAGGCAGAGGACCCGAGCCCTGCGCTAGGTCGCGGACCGTCCGACCCCAGGCCGCGGACCGTCCGCACCTGACCAGAGAGCACCGCCGCCGGTTCTTCTTGAGTATTTGGCGCTCCGAAAAAGCGTCAACAGTGAGCATCACGGGTATACCAGGAACACAAAACATAGAGTGATCGAGCGAGTTATACCCTGGAGAAATTTGGCCATGGTGAGTTGAAGAAAAAAGTTGGTGTGGTCACCACCCTTTAGAGCAACTCGAGTTGAATCCTTTGCAGTGAGGCCAAAGAACTGGGGAGGGGTTGAGAGCTTAACCTAGGTGCAGGGGATGGGTTATCCACGAGGGAGAGGCTATGGGATCGAGATGACACAGTGGAGGATGGTTTGTTGGGTTCAACACACTATGACAAGGCACACACAAAATGAACTTGTTGTGCTTCACTGGGACATTTAACAGCACTAAACCAGAGCCTACATACTTCACACACCACTGCATGGTCACCACGCAAGGTGAAAGCACAGGGGAAGGGTCCAACACATCTTCATTGCATGAATGACAGCAGAACAAAAGTGAACAGCTGAGTCACCATGTAGATAGGATTTGTTGGGACCATGCTTCGTCGCCGAAGGTCCTGCAAAAAGAAACAGCTTCAGCTGAAGTTGCTTGAACATGATGCCGAAAATACCGTTCACGAAGCTTCGGAACTACAGCATATCCGAAGACGAAGGATCGAACCGACTTAAAGATAAAATGACCTTTTAGCCTTCAATAGTCTGAGTCATTGTTGTAAACTTTTATGAGGGGCATAATTGTAATTCTTCATGAGCTGTGTCCTGCGCCTATAAATAGTGAAAAGTATTCCTTTACTGTTCACGCATTCCTGTAAATTGCTAACGCATAACTCGGGAATTATTGCTTGTCAAGGCAAAGGTATAAATGCATTTAAACATTGTATTCAAACATCTTAAATTCACATAATAATGTATGTGAATAAGATCATTTGTTTTTCAATACATTTATCTTTAATGTTTCATGTTTTAACTTTATGTTATCTTTATAAGTTTAATTACGAAGGTGAAACCTTCGTAATACTATGTTCGTGACCTTCGTCTGAAGTTCATTAAATCCTTATGGAGATAATGTTTCGGCGGACGAAGGGCATTGATATTTAATATTTTATGTTGCCTTGTTCTTAATTCATAGCATTTGAGAGCAAGTCCCTAACAGGATTTACACCCCCACACTTATCCACGGTGTGGTAAAACTGTGACAGATAAATTCCCCCCTTTTCACACCAGTCCCCTTTAACATACCACACCCAGAACTCCCTACAAGAGCAGTGGATGGGGACACCTCTGATATTTTCGGACTGCACCAAAACTGCTGTGAACTTCTTCAGTCTTCTGCAGAGTCAGGTTCATCCCTCTATTTCTCCAATTTCTTTATAAGGACAGAGCTACCTCTCCACATCAAACTTACTCACAAAATATTAGTATTTAACTTTGCTGTAAACTTCTAGGATCAATACTGCAAAGATATCAATTTATACTACTCCAAAGTGAGGCACATCTCACTCGAGCCATAATTTCAGTTATCTGAAATAAACTCTGGACGCACAGACTGACATAGTGACTTTGAGGACATTGTACTCCTTATTTTGCATAGTACCAGACCAACCTCTTTTAAGCAAACCCCAAAGTTAGATCAATCACACAAATATCAGAGTGCTGAAATGGGGCTAAGTCTGAATCCAGATTTGAAAACTTTGAATCTTTAGACCACTGTTACTGCCAGTTTCATATGGCTTTATGGGTAGGATCTTTTAGCAAACTTGCAGACTAGCATGTGTTCTTCTACTTTGTTACAATACTCATAGCCCATAACTATATGGATCAGCTATTAAGGAGCTTCCAAAACTGCTTCAGATTACCAAATCAGCAAGGCTGAAATGCCTAAGTCTGAATTTTTTCGGACTAAACATTTCATCTTTAGGCCCCTTTTTCTACCAATTCCATGTGGATCTAGGGTAAGGTGAGTTCATCAAGTTTGCACACCTGGTGTAGCTCTACACATTTGATATAGTGATTATCCTCAAAACATCCATAGATCAAGAGTTATAAGGGTCTAAATGCAGCTAGTTGCTAACATTTTTAGGAATCCAACCCCTAGGTCAAAACTACTTGTGAGCTTTTCTCCACCTTTTGCTATAAAACTTGGAAATCTCTACACATAAAAATTGTTTGGTATAGAAAACTCTATAATTTTGATATCTTGACTTTTGGCAAAATTTGACCAGATTACAAATTTCACTTCTGCGAAAAAACTGCAGTTTTATCAATTGAACTCCCTGCTTACAACTAATCACATCATCATACTTAGAGTTTTCTTAAGCCTAGTAAATGCACTCTAGATTCATTAAAATCACAGAGATGCTAATGCACATAATCCTATGCCAAGTTTTAGTTTTAGTAACACCAGGGGTGTTACAATATCTCTCCCCCTTTGGCGTCAAACACCAAAAGGGTTACCCGAACCTACACACTAGAGGAGGAAGGAGGTGGCGAGGGTGCATCCGCGCGGTCGAGGTAGAAGCGCAAATGCAAGCTGAGGATCGGAGTCAGTCTCGGATCTAGGATCTATAGTAGAAACTGGAGCTGGTACTGACTCCGACAGAGGCTGCGATGCAAGATTCGCCGGAGCTGATGCAGTCACGGACACCGCCACAGCAGCAGTGGTAACGACAGGCGCTGGTGGCACTGACGGTTCTGATGACCAGCGACGAGAAGTCTAGAGTGACCGGCCGGAGCGGAGAAGGACCAAAAGGAGGAAGCGGGGGTCCTGCCTGAAGAGCTGGTACAACAGTTGCCTGAAGAGATGGAGGAGAGGCAGACTGAACTGGTGGGAGCTAAACACCGGTGTGCTGAAGGATATGAGTCATAAACGCTTGGTGCTCGGCCCTGTCTGCCAAAAGCTGCTGCTGCAGAGTGTCCTAACGGTCCTGAATTGATTGAAACATGGAGAGCATCCGTTTGGACATCTGCTGCTGGATGGCTGCCTGTCGAGCCTGCTCTGCTGCCAGATGAGCCTGCTGCTGCGTAAGAGACTGAAGAATCACGGCTAGAGCAAGGTCAATAGCAGGTGAGGCACATGAGCAGCACTAGAACTACCCGCCTCGTGATCATGTGAGCGAGGTGGCACAGGAGGTGGCAGCAGGATCCCAAGGTCGTCGTCATCATCTGAAGAGGTGTCAGCAACTGTACCCTGGGTCTTGAACTGTGTAAAGGTCTCATCCTCAGCCCGAACATCTGATACTGGATCTGGCACAGGGACTGGGTCCTCAAGGGCTGGACGATACGAACCAAACTAGAGGCGAGAGGCCTCGAGGGTGCCCTGAAACTAAGGAGGCCTAATGTGACAGAACCTCCCAAGTCATTAGGCCCACCTAAAGTTGTCCTTGTCCAACGGACCTCAGACAACCTTGCAGGTGCACCTGATCACTTGACAAGTTCGGTATCTGAATTCCTTACCTTGCCTAAGAGCGTTTCACCCGTCACGCAGATATTACAATACATCAGAGGTACGAAAATGCGGAAGCAGTTACAATAACTTACTTTATTTTAAAGCAAGAAAGCGTGGTATTATTATAGACCAGAGCAAAATATAAGTGTGCTAGGCAAAATATAAAAGTCCAGTTTTATTAGCATGTTAAGTCATTACCTGAGTTCTAGGGTATTTTCTACCCTAGTTCAATCACTTGACCTATACTAGCCAATTTCTTAACAACCCTTCTTCTTCACTGGCATGCTACGTGTAGGGCAGTGACCAAGTCTTCATGTTCGCGAAGTTACGGCGATTCGAATCGATTATACTCAGCTGAGGATCTCCAATCACACGACATATGTAGCACTTAACCATTGCATATGTCAACTCGCCACAGGGGTTCTTATGACTAGATCATGTTCATGCCAACCAAGAGCACAGATACACCACCGTCCAGCCTCTTGCCAGGAGGGTACACACTACTCTCGCCATCTCTCCACTCCCATTGCGTGTTATCTTATTCTGGTATTAGTCTGCCCGAGGCAAAGCTTACCCATGATGAGGCATGTGACCAGTTAAAGGGTCCTCGACCATCAAGCCTACATCGAGAAGGTCCTTAATCGACTCAGACGGAGACACTACACCGAGACTCTCTCCTCGTGCAAGTCACTCGCCCGGTCTCAGCTTTATCATTTCAGGCCCAAAGTTTGGTACCTGACAGAGGTACATCTTTTCCGATGTTGAACCCATCATGGTCATTGTTGGCACTTACTCTCCTGGGCAAGTTGATCCAACGGGGGAGTGGAAAGGATGCAAGTAAGGTTTAACTCGAGATGGCAATTGCTCTGTTAATCCAGCCTCTCAAGGGCACTGTACGGGGGTATTTATAGGTGTCCGAGCGCCCAACGTCCCGATGCAAGGACGTTTATGCCCTCAGGCACCTGGATTATCCCCAGAATATTCCCATAAGGGAGGGTTACAGACTGTCATTACAGAAAAGCTATTACAAATTAGGCCCGTAACACGCTTGTCCATGCGCGGCCTGTTACAATGGGCCAAATTCCACGTGGGCCTCCAGGTCGGGTGAGGACGTGGGATGGAGAGACTTCGTCGTGGGCCTTCGTCTTGCAGTGAAGAAGACAAAGGGTGGGCCGCGCCGGTCATCTTGCCTCCGTTGGTGCAGTGAGTTGACGAAGGCCTGGAGCGAAGGGTAGCGTCTTCGCCTTCGCCCCAACATTTGCCCTCTGAGGGACCAGTTTGATTGAATCATCTGGTGCCGAAGACGTCACTAGATGGTGGAGACGCTGCCCTCGCTCGAAGTGGTTCCACGGGGGTTTTTGATGTGACCGTTGACGGACGTGGTACTGTTGGACTGCGGGCTTCCCGAAGCGTCGCGCCCTGTGTATAAAAAGGGGGGCATCGCGGCTCAAGCCCTCTTATCTTTCTGTGCGTCGCAAAACCCTAGCATTTCAAAACCGGTCGCCCGCTCGCCTGCCCTCCTTGCTCCTGTTCATCGGAGATCTGGCCCGTGTCAAGCAGACCGCGCGCCACCGCCGACGGTACGTAGCCATGTCGTCTTCTTCTTCATCCGCTGCGAATACGTCGTTGGGCGAATCGTCGTCCAAGGGTACCTTCAGTGATTTGGCGGCGGTGGAGCTACACCCGGGCCACACGGTGGAATTCGGTGTTTCGAGGATCTCCTTGGTTCGCGTGCAAGACATGCAGCAGTTGGGGTATTTTGGGAATGGAGTTGGACGAGTTCTGAGGGTGGAAGAGATTCCTGAGCCGGAGGGTGAAATGGTTGTGTTTGAGGCATTTTTTACTACCGGCCTTCGGTTACCTGCGCATCGTTTTGTGGTGGAGGTGTTGCGGAGGTATGACGTGCAGATCCATCAACTAACACATAATGTCGTGGTGGCCCTGGCAAAGTATGTCTAGGCAGTGACCTCGTATGGCGGTCAGCCCTCTGTAGAGGTCTTCGCCAAGAATTATTGTTTGCACTGGCAGAAGAGAAAAATTGGAAGCAAGATTGCACAGTTTGGATCATGCACCTTTACGCCGAGGACTGGGAAGACTTCGGTGGAAGTTGTGGAGCTAGTTCCCTGCGCCCGCAACAAGTGGGGCAACTGGTATGATTATTGGTTTTATGTGGCTGGAGGCGAAGTCGAAGACCTCCCAGGACTTTCGGCGGCCGTGATGTGCTCCCACTGCTATGTGGCGTTCCCGCCGTTTGAAGTGGCGGAGGATGATAGTGACGAAGGGGCGCTTTGTTATGCTGCCTGCATGAGTAGCGGGCGCGATTTAGTTGAGGAATTCATCGGTTATGAAGTGTGGCCCTTGGTGCATGGCTGGGCGTTGGGCGAAGTATGCCCTCGCCAGATGCCCTCCCTGGGCGAGCAGCAAGTGCGAAGTCCGGTCTTTGCGTTGGATCTGCGTGGCCGGGATCTAGCCGCATTCGTGCGTGAAGTGGAAGACGGGGCTGTGCGGATTGTGGGGCGTTATGTGCCGAAGACGGAGGCTCTGCGGAGTTAGGATATCCGTGGATCCAACGTTCGCCTGAATAGGGTCTTCGAGTTGAATCGTTTGCCATACGGCGGCTATCCCGGGGATGATGCTGTCGTGGCCGTCGACCGCCGCGGGAAGAAACCAGTGGCCGTGACTGAGGAAGGCCCTTCGCAGGAGGCTGCCCCAGGCACTAAGAACAGAAAAATAGGTATTGTAGTGGGGGGCTGGGGTCTCTGATAGTTTTGCTATGGAGTTGATGGGGACGTGTGTGGCCCCTGGGGGAAGGATGTCTTCGCCTGAGCTCCGGGAGTCTTCGACGCGAATGCTGAAGGTTACCGGTGGTCGATGGCCAAAGAACGTTCTGATCCCCCGCGCAGTTGGCGAAGACATATTTACGTCCCGTGTGGCTCGTGACTTGAAGATTTTTCCTTACGGACGGAATATTGCTGTTGTTGTATCAGAAGTGATGGAGAAGGATCATCAAGACGCTGCGCAGAAGCGCCGGACGATCGTTAGGATCGGGGATCCTTTCCGCGAGGCAAAGAAGGCGTGGGGGGGCGCGAAGTCTGCCGCCCCCGGCAGTAGCAAGCTAGCGCCGGCTGCAAAGTCGGCCGCTCCTGGGCCCAGGAAGTCTTCGGCGGGTGCAAAGGCAGTCGCTTCTGGCGTGGGCAAACCACCCTCGGGCGAGCCTGTGAAGGGGCGAAGGTTGCCTTCGCCGCCGCGTACTGACGAGGCGGCGGCGCGTGTTGCCGACTTCGACACAGACATCTGCGTGGGTGATTATCTTGGTGGTAAGTTTTTTTAGAGACTAGGTCTTAACCAAGATCATGGTGTGTAAAGCCCTAAAATTCGTATAAAGTAAAATTAATAAAATAAATAAATACATGTATTTTTCATGAAAGTGTTTTTGGAATTATTTAATTTCTTTTTTGTGCATACTCACTTAAGAGAAGTAAAGTAGTCAAATAGCAAATAAATAAATATAGAAATATGCATCTCATGTTGAGGTTCTTATAATTGTGTATTTGTGTTCACGAGACAAGTTTAAGTTTAAAATAATAATAATAATAATAATAAAATAAATAAATAAACAAATATATTGATTTTAGTAATTTGGGAATTTTGAACCTTGGGAAATAATTAAGATCCTTGTTTTTTATAATAAATCGATGTTATTAAAATTAATTAAGTAATCAATAAACAAATAAAGAAAAGTACATCTCTTGTTGATGATGTGGTTATGATGCATGTCAATGAAAACATAAATGTGATCTCAAATTATAAATGAAAATGTAAAATAGAAAATGGGGAAATAAATTGTAATAGTCATTATGACTTCCAGAATTTGACAATAGAAGGAGCATAAATAATAATATTAATAGGATTTATAATCACGTTGGTATTATATCGGAGATTAGACATTTGAAAAATTCAAATCAGAAATCTAAAATTAGTTTGAATATTGGAAACTTAATATAGAAAAAAAGAAAGGAGAAACAGAAAACCCCACTTAGGCCGAATTACACCGGCCCAGCTTATCCCGCTCCCCCTTTTTTTCATTTCGCGTGGCCTGAAGACCACTGTGCCGCTGCTGCCAACCCCTATGGCCCGCACGGCCCACTACTTGACGCACGCAGCCCAACCCACACAGACGCGCGCGCCTGGTCAGATGCCTGACTGACGCCTGGGTCCCACTTGAAAGTTTGCCTTCTTCCTCGTGAACGGATCTGAACAAATCGCGCGGAGCTCCGTATGTGACCGCTGCCGCACAACAGCACCTGCGAAATAGGCGGAGAATCCATCGCTGTGATCGTCTCTTGGTGGTTGGCGCGGATCTCGCTGAAGCTCTCAACGTCGTGCATATATATGTATCCTAGAATCTCCCCTCATCCACCCGTGTTGGCGAATTCTGCTCGTCGAGCAAGCGCCATGGGTCCACCGCGGGTGCTCCTGCGCAGGGGTAGCCCTGCTCCTACTCCTCTGCCCAACGCCGGTGTTCTCCTCGGCTCGGGCCCCTCACCTCCTCTACCATCGCGCTCGGCGCTCGCCATGCCCTCACCCCCAGCCGCCTAAGCTCGTGCGCGTCCTTGCCATACCCTCCCGGTGCGCCGTCGTGCTCGGATGGGAAGATGGCAACGGTCTTCATGGTACTCGGTGCCCACTGCCCTTCAAGCTCGAGTTATCGTCAGCCGTCGTTCGGAAGTCATGGTGTGCCTTGTTCGTCAGAAATTGGATCCGCACCACCGCGATGTGGATGTGTGTCGTGGCAAACCTCCGCCACATCGCCAACTCAGGTAAAAATCAGGCCGCGGTAATCGCCTATCTCTCCAGTTCTCGTCGCCCTGGTCAACCGTGTGTTGGGAGTCTCGGACCGCCGGGCAGGACATCGCCGGGGTGGGCTGCGCGGCTCGGCTCTTTTACGTCGCCGCTCTGGTGGTTGAAAGGAAGAAGAACGCCGTGGTCCGTTGGATTGAGATGGATGGCTAAGATGAGAAGATGCGGATACCCCTTCATGTTTTGAGTCCCAGCCATTGACGCGAGATCGGATGGGTCCGTGTTGATCTCAGTCAAATAAAATCCAGACCGTTGATGTTGATCGGAGGGGCACGGTTGAGAGCCGGTTCAGGGTCTGATCTTAACCGCGGGTGTGTGATCGGACGGCTGATCCTCGCCGATACCCCTTCAGTCATGCTAAATTGCTAAAGAGACCCTGCCTTATTTCAAAATTAACCCGTGATCCTTTCTTAGGAGTAGCTGAGTCTTGAGGAGTTTTACAAATCAAACCCTGACCTTCTCTGTATTAGTGCGCCCAGTCCTGAGAGTTAGAAAATCCAGTAAAATTAATTAAAAATGATTTTTAATGAGAAAATAAATGCTAGAAACTTGTATAATTCATAGAAAATTCATATTAAATCCTTTTGGGTCCATTCCAGTGGCATTAATTTTGTATCAATATTATCTACCAACTAGTAACATTGTTTAGCCATGAAACTTGAATTAAAATTGTTCATTCGAATTAATCTGTTCTAAGTGCTTAATAACTTCAGAAATTCATAACTAAATAACTATAACTCCAAAATTAATGATTCATGTTCCTATGATCTTATTTTAAAATTTAGATTATTAATATATATTTTGTACTTATGTCTGGTGTGATGATAATTTTGCCTATACCATGTTTGCGTGTATTGCTACGTTTAGCGAGAGGTCACGAGTTACCTGAAGATCATCCTGGTACCTGGAATCTCAAGTATCAGGTAAGTTGTGCCCTTGATCACTTCCTTTTACACAGTCATGTTCTTATTAATCATAATGATCTGCATAGGTTAATTTTGATGGGACCTAATAGGTTACCCTAGATTTGACTATCTTTATACCTTGTTTCACCACTGGTTTTACTACTAATTTTTTTGGGTAGTACATGCTATTGCTTTATGTGGTTTTGGGTATAGAGATATTTATTACTCATGATTACACTTTTTATTATATGTTATTATTTACTGTTCATGATAAGATCATTATGTTAATGAGAACATGGAGAACCACCCGGGAAAACAGTGCTACCACAAGGGTTTAATGGGACGCCCTTGGCTGATTAACTAGGAAAGCTAGTGGATGACTACCTTACCCGAAAGGGGCAAGGGTAGTAGGGGAGTGGTCAGTGTAGGGAGGTCCTTGATTGATTTTGCTGCGATGGCGGTCAGGCGAGGGACTCCTGCACTGGAGCTTCCTATAACTGTAGCGGGTTTTCTGAAGCTAGTGAAACTTTGTAAAGGCCTCGTAGTGTTACCCTGCCTCGCCTCCTCGGTAGAGGTGTATGGGATTGGCTGTCTCTTGGCAGATGGGTAACATGACTTGTGGGTAAAGATGCGCAACCTCTGCAGAGTGTAAAACTGGTATACTAGCCGTGCTCACGGTCATGAGCAGCTCGGACACTCACATGATTAATTTATTGAACTAAATTCAATTTGTCATATGCATTGCATCGCAGGTGATGTTGTTACTTTTGTTCTACTGCTTAATTGGGTTGGTATTTACTTATACTTAGTAACTGCTAATAAAATTTTAACCAACTTTAAAAGCAATGCTCAGCTCTAACCATCCTCTTTGGTAAGCCTTACACTTCACATGAGCTCCCACCTTTGGCGAGTTCATGCACATTATTCCCCACAACTTGTTGAGCGATGAACGTATGTGAGCTCACTCTTGCTGTCTCACACCCCCCCACACAGGTCAAGAACAGGTACCACAGGATGAGGCGCATGAAGGATGCTGTGACGAGTTCATGAGAGGTCGAGGTCGTCGTCTCTCAGTCAACTTTGGGTTGCTGGACCGTTGTCTCCTTATAATGTAATTATTCATTTATTTTGTATAGAACTTCAATTATATAGTAATGATGTGACATTCGATCCTGTGCCATGATTCATCATATGTGTGAGACTTGGTCCCAGCACACCTGGTGTTTATGTTCGCGCCCGGGTCTTGGTGCCCCGAAACCCGGGTGTGACAGAAGTGGTATCAAAGGAATGTTGATTGTAGGACGAAACCTAGATATAACTAGACAACCCTTACTTAACTTTGCTACTCTCATATTTTCTAAACTCTTCTTGATCTTTTCTCATCTATTTCCTCTTTACTCTGATTAATCTTACCTTTTTCCTTCTAAAGACAAACTTGGAATTCACACTTTGAAATCCTGTGCTTAAAGTGACTTTTAGTAATAGGAGACCTACTCTTAGGAACAAAAACAAAACTATTATTTTTTTGTATCTATATACTTGAATGCTTGTTCTTATGATATTTGTCTGATTTGGATCTTTGATTGAGTGTGATGGGTTGTGGATCAATGTCCACAATTACATCTGCATATATATCTAGACATAAAAAAATACTTATAAAAATAACTAGACAAACTAGATTATCCCTCATTAAAGTATCTAGCCTAACAATATTCATCTCATCTTAAAATATCCGTATTCTACACCCATAGATCCATCTTATCTCAAAAGATTCTACCTTATCTTTATGGATTCATCATGCCCTAATTAGCATATTTATCCCACTCTAGAATAACAACCATGATCTAATCCAAAGTAATTAGATATTATCTAGTCTTATCTAGTTATACCAATCTAATCTAGATCCCATCTAATCTAATATGGTCCAATCTAAAGTGAATTACTTAACAGACTAGTTAATACTAGTGAAATAGATTATACCCTGCTGGCCATGTTTTAACTTAAATTAGTACATCAGACCAAACCACCCATGAACAGATAACTTACCAGCATATTCATGGTGACCATCCATCCCATCCTAGATGTTGCCATAATACACTTATCTTATGCCACCAACCTGTTAACCATCTGTCCTTACCTACAAGTTATCCTAACTACATGCCCCTAATTCGGATAAAGACTTCAAGAACAAAGATCGAAGATGATCGACCTCATCAAATCAAGCAAGGATAAGATTCAAGATAGATCTTCAAAGGAATCAGGATTCACAATCTTGGATAGAGTCTTTCCTAGCCCTACCCTTTCTTAACCAAACCTATCTATGCTCTAAAGACATCTTCTATCCTACATAATAAAGTGGACATACATATATATACCCATGCTCTCCTAATCACCCACTATTGACTAAAAAAATGAGACTATGAATTTTTGAACCAATTATAGACGAACAGCTGACCAATCCTTGTGTGTCCCTTTTCTCACAAATCTCGAGGGCGAGATTTCTGTTCAGGGGGGTAGGATTTGTAAAGCCCTAAAATTCGTATAAAGTAAAAATAATAAAATAAATAAATACATGTATTTTTCATGAAAGTGTTTTTGGAATTATTTAATTTCTTTTTTGTGCATACTCACTTAAGAGAAGTAAAGTAGTCAAATAGCAAATAAATAAATATAGAAATATGCATCTCATGCTGAGGTTCTTATAATTGTGTATTTCTGTTCGCGAGACAAGTTTAAGTTTAAAATAATAATAATAAAATAAATAAACAAATATATTGATTTTAGTAATTTGGGAATTTTGAACCTTGGGAAATTATTAAGATCCTTGTTTTTTTATAATCAATCGATGTCATTAAAATTAATTAAGTAATCAATAAACAAATAAAGAAAAGTACATCTCTTGTTGATGATGTGGTTATGATGCATGTCAATGAAAACATAAATGTGATCTCAAATTATAAATGAAAATGTAAAATAGAAAATGAGGAAATAAATTGTAATAGTCATTATGAATTCCAGAATTTGACAATAGAAGGAGCATAAATAATAATATTAATAGGATTTATAATCACGTTGGTATTATATCGGAGATTAGACATTTGAAAAATTCAAATCAGAAATCTGAAATTAGTTTGAATATTGGAAACTTAATATAGAAAAAAAAGAAAGGAGAAACAGAAAACCCCACTTGGGCCGAATTACACCGGCCCAGCTTATCCCGCTCCCCCCTTTTTTCATTTCGCGTGGCGAGAAGACCACTGTGTCGCTACTGCCAACCCCTGTGGCCCGCACGACCCACTACTTGACGCACGCAGCCCAACCCACACAGATGCGCGCGCCTGGTCAGGTGCCTGACTAACGCCTGGGTCCCACTTGAAAGTTTGCCTTCTTCCTCGTGAACGGATCTGAACAAATCGCGCGGAGATCCGTATGTGACTGCTGCCGCACAACAGCCCCCGCGAAATATGTGGAGAATCCATCGCTGTGATTGTCTCTTGGTGGTTTGCGTGGATCTCGTTGAAGCTCTCGACGTCGTGCATATATACGTATCCTAGAATCTCCCCTCATCCACCCGTCTTGGCGAATTCTGCTCCTCGAGCAAGTGCCATGGGTCCGCCGTGGGTGCTCCTGCGCGGGGGTAGCCCTGCTCCTACTCCTCTGCCCAACGCCGGTGTTCTCCTCGGCTCGGGCCCCTCACCTCCTCTACCATGGCGCTCGGCGCTCGCCATGCCCTCACCCCCATCCGCCTAAGCTCGTGCGCGTCCCTGCCACACCCTCCCGGTGCGCCGTCGTGCTCGGATGAGAAGATGGCGACGGTCTTCACGGTACTCGGTGCCCACTGCCCTTCAAGCTTGAGTTGTCGTCAGCTGTCGTTCGGAAGTCATGGTGTGCCCGTGTTTGTCAGAAATTGGATCCGCACCATCACGATGTGGATGTGTGCCGTGGCAAACCTCCGCCACAGCGCCAGCTCAGGTAAAAATCAGGCCGCGGTAATCGCCTAGCTCTCCAGTTCTCGTCGCCCTGGTCAACCGTGTGTTGGGAGTCTCGGACCGCCGGGCAGGACATCGCCGGGGTGGGCTGCACGGCTCGGCTCTTTTACGCCGCCGCTCTGGTGGTTGAAAGGAAGAAGAACATCGTGGTCCGTTGGATTGAGATGGACGACTAAGATTAGAAGATGAGGATACCCGACGCGAGATTGGACAGGTCTGTGTTGATCTCAGTCAAATAAAATCTAGACCGTTGATGTTGATCGGAGGGGCGCAGTTGAGAGTCGGTTCAGGGTCTAATCTCAACCGCGGGTGTGTGATCGGACGGCTGATCCTCGCCGATACCCCTTCGGTCATGCTAAATTGCTAAAGAGACCCTGCCTTATTTCGAAATTAACCTGCGATCCTTTCTTAGGTGTAGCTGAGTCTTGAGGAGTTTTACAAATCAAACCCCGACCTTCTCTGTATTAGTGCGCCCAGTCCTGAGAGTTAGAAAATCTTGTAAAAGTAATTAGAAAATGATTTTTAATGAGAAAATAAATGCTAGAAACTTGTATAATTCATAGAAAATTCATATTAAATCCTTTTGGGTCCATTCCAGTGGCATTAATTTTGTATCAATATTATCTATCAACTAGTAACACTGTTTAGCCACGAAACTTGAATTAAAATTGTTCATTCGACATAATCTGTTCTAGGTGGTTAATAACTTCAGAAATTCATAACTAAATAACTATAACTCCAAAATTAATGATTATTGTTCCTATGATCTTATTTTAAAATTTATATTATTAATATATATTTTGTACTTATGTCTGGTGTGATGATAATTTTGCCTATACCATGTTTGCCTGTATTGCTACGTTTAGCGAGAGGTCACGAGTCACCTGAAGATCATCCTGGTACCTGGAATCTCAAATCTCACGCAAGTTGTGCCCTTGATCACTTCCCTTTACCCAGTCATGTTCTTATTAATCATAATGATCTGCATAGATTAATTTTGATGGGACCCAATAGGTTACCCTAGATTTGACTATCTTTATACCTTGTTTCACCACTGGTTTTACTACTAATTTTTTTGGGTAGTACATGCTATTGCTTTATATGGTTTTGGGTATAGAGATATTTATTACTCATGATTACACTTTTTATTATCTGTTATTATTTAATGTTCACGATAAGATCATTATGTTAATGAGAACATGGAGAACCACCCAAGAAAACAGTGCTACCACAAGGGTTTAATAGGACGCCCTTGGCTGATTAACTAGGAAAGCTAGTGGATGACTACCTTACCCGAAAGGGGCAAGGGCACTAGGGGAGTGGTCAGTGTAGGGAGGTCCTTGGTTGATTTTGCTGCGATGGCGGTCAGGCGAGGGACTCCAGCACTGGAGCTTCCTATAACTGTAGCAGGTTTTCTGAAGCTAGTGGAACTTTGTAAAGGCCTCGTAGTGTTACCCTGCCTCGCCTCCTCGGTAGAGGTGTATGGGATTGGCCGTCTCTTGGCAGATGGGTAACATGACTTGTGGGTAAAGATGTGCAATCTCTGCAGAGTGTAAAACTGGTATACTAGCCGTGCTCACGGTCATGAGTAGCTCGGACACTCACATGATTAATTTATGGAACTAAATTCAATTTGCCATATGCGTTGCATCGCAGGTGATGTTGTTACTTTTGTTCTACTGCTTAATTGGGTTGGTATTTACTTATACTTAGTAACTGCTAATAAAATTTTGACCAACTTTAAAAGCAATGCTCAGCTCTAACCATCCTCTTTGGTAAGCCTTACACTTCACATGAGCTCCCACCTTTGGCGAGTTCATGCACATTATTCCCCACAACTTGTTAAGCGATGAACGTATGTGAGCTCACTCTTGCTGTCTCACACCCCCCCACAGGTCAAGAATAGGTACCATAGGATGAGGCACATGAAGGATGCTGTGACGAGTTCGTGAGAGGTCTAGGTCGTCGTCTCTCAGTCAACTTTGGGTTGCTGTACCGTTGTCTCCTTATAATGTAATTATTCATTTATTTTGTATAGAACTCCAATTATATAGTAATGATGTGACATTCGATCCTGTGCCATGATTCATCATATGTGTGAGACTTGGTCCCAGCACACCTGGTGTTTATGTTCGCGCCCGGGTCTTGGTGCCCCGAAACCCGGGTGTGACATGGTGCAGGGTCGGATATGGGGCAACTGGCTGTTGTCCCGACTCCGGTGGTGGCCACTTCACCGACGGTGGTGGTTGGTGCGAAGGGTGCTTCGCAGGACCCGTGGTCCGCCTTCTGTGCGAGCGGCGCGATTCCGTCGGCCACCACCGCTAAGGATGTGGCGGGCTCTGTGTCCCATTAGCTGAGGCATGCGTCGCAGCAGCTGAAGCATGTGAGTCGTGTTGGGCTTCGATAGTTCATTGTTTTTATGTGATTGCGAATCTCATTGTTTTTTGTGACAGGCGGTCGACTTCGCCGACCATGTTGTGTCGGGTGCTTTGACTTCAGAGCTTGCTGCCGAAGTCGAGCGTCTTCGAGCGCAGCATGTGGACGCTGTCCGGGAGAAGTCGGCTGTGGAAAGCAAAAGTTGTAGGCTGACGAAGAGGTTGGCCGCTGCGGAGGCCGAGAAGGGGGATCTCCGGCGGTAGTTGGTGGAGGAGAGGAGGGACGCGAACAAGGCCATTGCCGACGCGCAGGCTGCTCAAGCCGATGCTAAGCTTGCGCGGGCGGAGGCCTGTCTCGCCCGCCAACGCGCCGAGGAGCTAGAGGCGCGACTCGGCAGCCTACGCAACCACGTGGATAAAGTCGAGGCCTCGACGCGCACGGAGGTTGAACGGACCCATGCGCAGCTCGTGGATGCGTACCGGGAGCTGGGTACGCGGACCGCCGCCTTCGAAGCGCCCAGCCAAGAGGTGGGCCTCCGCTTCCTTGTGTGGCTGCAGGAGGAGCTGGGGGTGCTGCCGACAATCGTGACGGGCCTCATGTCCTTCGCCTCCCTCGTCACCTGCGAGGGGGCCGTGAATGCTTTGTCCCACGAGGGGTGCAGGCATTTCGAGGTCTTCGACCAGTCGGACGAAGGCTTCGAACGCGAAATCTTCTAGGTCGAGGACCCGGTGCTTAAGCGGTCGGCGGGCGCGCTCTTCGAAAGGATGTGGGGTCCTCACGGCCGAGAGACGGTCCGGGAGAGGTCCGACCGGGCAATGGATCAAGTAAGGTCATACTTTGTGTGGTTATATGTGTGGGTGTGTGGTTTTTGCTGAATGACTGTTATTGCTATAGATGGCGCATGACGAGGATGTGGAGGACCTTGACGATCTAGACAGCACGCTGCCCGAGGGCACGCTGCCAGAGGCCTCGGGGGTGGAGCTGGTGCCACCGCCCGATGCGAGCGAGGGCCCCTCGGCAACCCCCGCACCGACTGGAGCTGGAGAAGACCCCGCGCCAGCCCCTGCGCCGGCGGGTGAGGACGCCCCGAAGGCGGTGGTTGAACCAGCTGCCAAAGACCCCGCGGCGGTGGCCGGGTCTTCGCAGGTGGTGGAATAGGGGCTAGGGATTATAAGTGTAAACTTTTGTCTGTGTGATACTGAATCTCGGTTGCTACGTAGGTTCTGAAGTTTGGGCCTGTGCAAGCAACCGCTACTGTCAATACTGATTTTGCGGCGGAGACTTCGACCGTAGTGCCTGCCGATGATAGTTGGTTTGGTTCTGTGTCTGAATGTTTTGAGTCTGATGGTGAATCTGAGAGCTCTTTTCCATGGACGGAGGAGTCCTCGGATGAAGGCTTGGATTATTTTGTTGCGTTGGATGTAGCTGTGGCGGAGACTTCGCCGCGTGTGGAGGGTGCTGGGGATGTTCCTGGTGCGAGTACTGGGTGTAGGTGGCGAAGGGTGGTGGGAAGACATAGTGTGGGTGAATTTTCATGAAGTGGCAGGCACCGTCGTATGGGGATGGAGCGTGGCCGTCTCCGAGTAGACCGGGTTGGAAAACGAGAATTGTTGTCTTCACCGGTTGGGGCGGGCATAGGCGAGGGGGATTTGCGGAAGCTTTTTGAGGGAGAGGAGCTGAGGATAATGCTATTTAATTATAGGGAGATGGGTATTATCCCTAAGGTCGAGCCAATGTAATGTGTGATGCCCTCGCCGTGTGTATGTAATTGTAATTTGTATGGTGATGTGGCCTGTTGGCCGTATTCGTACGGCTGTGTTGGTCCGGCTGCGCCCATGGGCGACTTTGTGCGTAGTATCTTTTTAAAAAGAGGCCTCGATTAATGCTATTCCGGCTGCACCCTTAGGCGACTTTTGCGCGGAGTGTCTTTTGAATAGAAGACTTGGATTATCGCGCTTGTGCTGTTCCGGCTGCACCCTTAGGCGACTTTTGCACGGAGTGTCTTTTAAATAAAAGACTTCAGTTAGCGCACTTGTTGTGCTATTCCGGCTGCACCCTTAGGTGACTTTTGCACGGAGTGTCTTTTTTAAATAAAAGACTTCGATTAACGCACTTGTTGTGTTATTCCGGCTGCACCCTTAGGCGACTTTTGCATGGAGTGTCTTTTTTAAATAAAAGACTTCGATTAACGCACTTGTTGTGCTATTCCGGCTGCACCCTTAGGCAACTTTTGCGTGGAGTGTCGCACGCGAGGGTAGTCTGCGCTGCCTCTCATGGTGACTTCTGAGTGGTCGAATGCTGAAGACCATCGGTGCAGTCTTTTTTGACATGTTGTGTCTTAGTTTTTGCAGGGGATTTTTGCAGGTATATTACATGGCTCCGCCTCGTTAAAAACCTCACCCCCCCCCGAGAGGAAAAGAGTGCGGGCCGGAATAATACTGTTTGATGGATTACAAGGGCACGTGGGCCCTGAGGGTTTAAACAAAAAATTTGTGGAGATTGTCAATATTCCAGGAATGCTCTAGGTCTTCGCTGGATGGCGTTGTTAGCCTGTACGTGTTGGGGTCGCCTTTGACTTGATGATGAATGGGCCATCCCACTTTGGCTCCAGCTTGCCCCATGACTCTGTCCGGGTGGTTCAGACGAGTACGAGATCCCCTTCGTTGAATTCTCTTGGGACGACTGCATGGTCGCGCCAGGCCTTCGTTTGAGCTTGGTATTTGTTGAGGACCTGCAGGGCGAAGACGCGGTCTCCGTCGATGAGGTCTTTGGAGGTTGATTCATCTACGTCGGAGACGGCTGATGCGCTTGTGCGAGGTGACCCATGTTTTATTTCCTGCGGGGTCATGGCCTCCGATCTATATAGCAGACAAAAAGGAGTGAATCCAGTTGCCAAGCATTCGGTCGTGTTTAGTGCCCAGATTACTTCAGGTAGTTGGTCGCCCCACGTGCCCTTCCTGTCGTCGAGAAGCCTTTTCTTGACGGCAGTGAAAATCTTGCCGTTGGCGCGCTCGACGACGCCGTTAGATTGCGGGTGGTATACCAAGGTGAAGGCAAGCTTAGTGTCGATGGAGAAGCAGAAGTCCCTGAAGTCCTGGCTTTCAAACTATTTGCCATTGTCGACACTGAGCTCGGACGGGACTCCGAATCGGCAAACAATGTTTTGCCAGAAGAATTTCTGGGCAGTCTTCGACGTTATTGTGGATACTGCCCTTGCCTCGATCCACTTGGTAAAATATTCGACAGCGACGAAGGTGAACTTGAGGTTCCCTTGAGCCATGGGTAGTGGCTCGACAATATCCAGCCCCTAGAGTTGAAGTGGCCATGTGTGGGCAATCAGCTTGGTGAGCTGCGAAGGGTTGCCCAAGTGGGGAGAGAACTTCTGGCTAGCTTCGCACGACCTCGTGACTTGATTCACGGCGCAGATTATAGCAGGCCAGTAGAACCCTTGGCAGATCACCTTGGCAGCGAGGGCCCTAGGCCGCGAGTGAGAGCCAGAAGTTCCGCTGTGGACTTCGCGCAGGAGCTAGATGCCTTCAGTTTCGGTGACGCATTTAAGCATGGGTTGACTGACCCCCTTCTTGTATATCTAACCCTCAATAAGTGCAAAGTCCTGACTTTGGTGCTTGAGGCGCTTGGCCTCGTTGACGTCACTTGGATGGTAATATCCTTGCAGGTATAGGGTTATTAGGGCCCGCCAATCCTCGGTCATGATGAGGTTGACGATGCGATGGCCCTCGGCGTCGTTGGTTATTTGTAGACCCTTTGGACAGCGGATGGCTGGCGTGCCGATGACGTGGTAGAACACGTCGGAGGGCAAGGCTTCGCCTCTGGCCGCTGCCTTGGCCAATGCGTCGGCCTCTTCGTTCCTGGCGCGGTCCACATGCTGCAAGGTGAAGCCCTTGAATTGTCTCTCAAGACTACGAACGGTCGTGAGATACTGCATGAGTGCGGGATCTTTTGCTGAATATTTTTTTTCGACCTGGCCGGCAACCACTTTGGAATCTGTCTTGATTATGCAGGTGGTGACCCCAAGCGCTCTTAGCTTGCGAAGACCCAGGATGACATCTTCGTATTCTGCTACGTTGTTGGTGCATCTGTTGGACTCCAAAGCAAAGCTGAGGCGTGCTGCATATCTATGTTTGACTCCTGTGGGTGACGTGATGACTGCAGCTGCACCTGCCCCCGCATGGCACCATGTGCCGTCGTAGTGGATGGTCCACACTTTCTCTGTAGGCTCGTCCTGTTGCGTTATTGGCCCTGTCCAGTCAACAATGAAGTATGCCAGGACCTGCGACTTGATTGCTGTCCTGGGTTCGAAGGTGATATGGTAGCCGGAGAGCTCGGCTTCCCATTTGGCGATCCGGACAGACGCCTCCGGGTTGCGGAACAGTTCTCCCAGTCCCCTGTCCGAGGTGACCCGCACCTTGAATGCTTCAAAGTAGTGGCGCAGCTTTTGCGATGCCATGACGATGGTGTAGGAGATTTTTTCCAACTCGGTCATGTTGCACTTGGAGGCTGTGAGGACCTCAGAGACATAGTAGACTGGACACTGCCGGGTCGTGCCCTCTCTGTCTTGCTCTTGTACTAGGGTTGCGCTGACTGCATATGGCGAGGCGACGATGTAGAGCAGCAGAGGCAGCGAAGGGTCTGGACTAGTGAGAATGGCCAAGTCTGACAGGTGCTGCTTGAGTGATGCGAAGGCTGCTGCTTGTTCTGGTCCCCATGCGAAGTCTTTCACGCCACGTAGTGTCTTGAGGAAAGGTAGACTCCGCTCGGCGGACCTGGAGATGAATCTGTTCAGAGCGGCTAATCTACATGTCAGACGCTGGACGTCCCTGGTTGACTGCGGGGGTGTCATGTTGATGATTGCCTGAATCTTGGTCGGGTTGGCCTCGATCCCGCGGTGCGACACCAGGTAGCCCAGTATCTTCCCCTGGCGTACACCAAAGACACACTTCTCGGGGTTGAGGCGAAGTCATGCGTCCCTCATGTTGGCGAACGTCTCTGCGAGGTCGGCCAGGTGATCCTCCTTATTTTTGCTGGTGACGACGATGTCGTCCACATACATGAAAATGTTCCGGCCTACTTGGCTCTCGAGCACCGTCTTGGTGAGGCGAGAGAAGGTTGACCCAGCGTTCTTGAGTCCCTCCGGCATCCTGATGAAGCAGTACGTGTTGAAGGGTGTGATGAAACTGGTACTGGCCTTGTCTTCCTCCTTCATGTATATTTGGTGGTAGCTGAAGAAGCAGTCGAGAAGTGACATGACTTCGCATCCGGCTGCACTATCGACTATCTTGTCGATCCGTGGCAGCGGCAAAATTATCCTTGGGGCAGGGCTTATTGAGGCTAGTGAAATCGATGCACATCCGCCACTTGCCGCTTTTCTTTTGCACCATGACGACGTTGGCGAGCCACGTAGGGTAGGCAACTGGTTTGATGAAATTGACCTCAAGCAGGCGGTGTACTTCGGCTTTGGCGGCTTCTATTTTTTCATCAGACATTTTGCGCAACCGCTGCTTCTTTGGGCGCACCGAAGGGTCGATGCCCAGACTATGCTCGATGATGGTGCGACTGACTCCGACCAGGTCGAGGGCAGACCAGGCGAAGACGTCCTTATTTCTGGAGAGACAGGAGATGAGTTTCTCCTCGTCTTGCGAAGTCAGGTCTTCGCTTATGATGACTGTTTGCTTAGGCGTCGCCGGATCAAGGGGAACTGTCTTTGTTCCGTCGTTGCTCTGCAGTTGTGCCTTCTCATGTTCGTTAGCGGCTAGGCGGGTAGCCTCGGAGACTTCGCGCTGCGTCGTAAGGAAGTGTACGTTCCGTTGACCTGGAACGAAGTCTCTCTCAATGTTACGCGTAGTCTGCTGGTTACCGTAAACTGTTATTGCGCCTTGAGGACCCAAAATTTTCATGCAGAGGTATAATCCATGAATGGCCGCTTCAAATTTATTGATAGAGCCCCGACCCATTATGGCGTTGTAGGGGTAGACCATGTCAACAATGTCGAAGGTGATCTGTTTGCTTGGCGCATTGGGTGCGACGCCGAAGGACAAGGGTAGCTCTATCTTGCCCACAGGGAAGGTGCCCTTGCCGCTGAAGCCATATAGGGGATTGTCCGAGGGCTTGAGTAAGCTGTGGCTAATGCCCATGCGGTCGAAGGCATGGAGGAAAATAATGTCCGCCTGGCTGCCGTTGTCAACGAGGACTTTGTGTAGGTCACAGCCTGCCACACTACAGTTGATTACCATGGCGTCGATGTGGGGTGTGCTGCGCAGATCGACATCTCTGGCATCGAAGGTTAGTGGCACATGTGACCACTTCGTTTGCACGACTGGGCCGGTGATGGCGACGTGGTTGACGCTTTGGTAGTGATCCCTCTTTTGTCGTTTCGTGTCGAAGTCGACGTCGGACCCTCCGGTGATCATGTGAATGACTCAGCGATACGGCTGATCGGCGAAGTCTTCTTGTTTTGGTGCTTGGGGGTGATTTTGGTGGTGTAAGTTTGGTTGATGCGGAGGTGGGAGTGGGGGTGGTACGACTTGTACCTCCTGGTGGTGCGGATATGCGTGGTTGGGTAGATGCTGGGCGTGGCCGTGGTTGTATGGTTGTGGGTGGTGGTGTTGATATGTGTGCGCGACAACTCTTTGGTTGTCGGCGGGTTGTGCTTGAGACATCCTGTCCCTGGTGGCCTTCGTTTCATGGCAATCCCTTGTTGGGTGCGCGCAGTCTTCGCCGTGAAACAGGAAGTAATATCTGCGTGGTTGCTGCGCCCGTCCCCGGCCGCGCGTGCCATTGCCGTGGCCCTGGGGGGATAATCTTGACGACTAGCGGCCTCGCCAGCGGGGTGCTGGTTGGCTATGTTGTGCACCTGCTGCTCACTGCGGTTGTCCTGACCGGAATCTGACCGCGAAGGCCTTGTCCAGGTTCGGCTGGACTGCGGAGGGTCCTTGGGCTTCCTCTGAGACTCGGCCTTGCACTAATGGAGCTCTTCGGATCTGGCATACTTCTCAAACAACTGATAGATCTCTTGGAGGTTTTTGGGTGGGTCCCTAATGCAGTGACTGTATAGAACACCAGCCCAAAGGCCACTAATGGTGTAGTGTATGGCAATTTGGTCGTCGACCGAAGGCAGCTGTGACTTCAGAGTTAGGAACTTGCGGTAGTACTCCTGTAGGGTTTCCTTCTCTTGATGTTTGCAGAGCGACAACTCGGCCAAGGCATTGGTGTCTGGGCGGTACCCTTGGAAGTTAAGCAGAAACTTGTCTCGGAGACTTCGCCAGGAGTCGATGGAGAATGGGGGCAACCTGGTGTACCAGGTCAAGGCCGGACCTTCGAGGGCGATGATGAAGGACTTGGCCATTGTGGCGTCGTCCCCTCCGGATGATGCGACGACGACTTGATAGCTCATGATGTATTGTGCTGGGTGGGTGCTGCCGTTGTATTTGGGGTAGGTCCCAACCTTGAAGTTGGTGGGTCATGGTGATACTTGGAGTTGCAGCGCCAGGGGGCTTCGCTCATCAAGGTAGTTGATGCCTTGGAAAGCTACGACATGCGGGATGAAGGGTCCGCGTTCGGGAGCGAATAAGTCTCCAGCTGGCACATGTTGCTGGGGGGCGGGCCATTTTGCAAATCGTGTTGTCCTTTGTGCTGCATGAGCGCAATCTCCTGCTCGAGCTCCCAAGCCCTCTGCTCCTCGTCTCGTATCATCTGGCGCACCTTGGCTTGCGCAGAGACACGTTGGCGCTTGGCCTTGAGGATTTCTTTCTGCTTTTGGAGGTTGCGGTTCTTGATGCGCAGGGCCCGTAGCTGTAGATGTTCTTCTACTGAAATGCCAATGACTTCGCCGTCCTCTGTTGCGTCCTCGCCCTCTAGTGGAGCGAAGCCTGGGGGTTGTTCTTGTGGTTGTCCTCCGGAGCTGCAGGTGCAGAGGGTGCCTTCGGGAGTGGGTTGATCGTTGCGCTGTCTCTTGCTGAGTGCATCATCTTCGCAGGCTTCTTGGTGGGTGTTGTCTGCGAGGGCCTTGCCCTTTTTCTCGGCTAGCAGTGCTGCCTTTGCTGCTTCGTCGACGGATGGGGCTGCCTTCGAGCTAGCTCTCTTGGGTGCCATCGCGGGTGGTTTGTTCGTAGCATGAACGGTGGGTGCCAAATGTTGGCACTTGCTCTCCTAGGCAAGTTGATCCAACGGGGGAGTGGAATGGATGCAAGTAAGGTTTAACTTGAGATGGCAATTGCTCTGTTAATCCAGCCTCTCAAAGGCAATGTACGGGGGTATTTATAGGTGTCCGAGCGCCCAACGTCCCGATGCAAGGACATTTATGCCCTCAGGAACCTGGATTATCCCTAGAATATTCCCATAAGGGAGGGTTACAGACTTTCATTACAAAAAAGCTATTACAAATCAGGCCCGTAACACGCTTGTCCAGCGGCCTGTTACAATGGGCTGAATCCCACGTGGGCCTCCAGGTCGGGTGAGGACGTGGAATGGAGAGACTTCGTCGTGGGCCTTCGTCTTGCAGTCAAGAGGACGAAGGGTGGGCTGCGCTGGTCATCTTGCCTCCGTTGGTGCAGCGAGTTGACGAAGGCCTGGAGCGAAGGGTAGCGTCTTCGCCTTCGCCCCAACAGCCATGATGGATCCACCATCAAGTTTTGTTTTTGAAAACATCCCACCCACTTTGAAGCATCATCTTTTTGTGAAAACAAAACATTTTGTTTTCTAGAGCAAAGCTAAGCATAAGAAAAACCTTTTTGTAAATCAGGGATTAAGGAGAAGTAATCAAATCGAAGGAAGGAAATGCAGCAACTGGTGTAGCACACAACTCCTATCACCTAATGCATCAAGTAAGTGAGAAAGATTTCAAAATAACAAGGGGGTGGCAAATGCACCGGGGCTTGCCATGTGTGATAGGTGAATCAGGCTCTGCTCCACAGATATCAAAGTAAAAGCAGTTTCCTGCCTAAGGTTCTTCAGGTGGTGGTGGTGTAGTCCTCGCTTCTTCAACCTCTATTTCCTCCTCGTTCTCTAGATATAGCCATATATAATCATGAATGCTCATGTAATGCTCATGAAAATGCAAAGATAATAAAAGTTTATTATCTAATGTCTTGAATATAACTTTTCTTTAAGGATATCCGGGAAATTAGGGTTTTCGGAGTCTATAGTGAAGTTCATAGGGCAGGGGGCTAGGGTTTTGGGTTCTAAGTACCAAACATGGTCCAAAGTATACCAAATTTTACCCAAGGCTTCTAAATAAGATTTAAAGTTTACTTAAAAAGTATGGTGAATTTTGGAATTATTAATTATTCTCTAAAATTCCAGAAGTATGGATTTTGGAATTTTAAATGCCCCAAAACTCTCTATTGGAACTAAAAATTATGAAACTATTTTTATTAAATACTATAGAAAATTAGGATTCTAGCAAAATTGGTTTGGTATTTTTAGCATTTTTCTACAATTTTCTAGAAATTCTTTAACCCTGGCAGAAAAAGAAAAGGAAAAACAATGAATAGTGTTGGGCTGAATTCAGCCCAACCGGCCTACAGAAGGGGAGAACCCACGCGCGCCCGCGGGGCGGTTTTACACCGAAGCACTCAGGGGTTTGAATATCTAAGGAAGAATCATGCGCACTATTTAACTGGGTCACTGACATTTGCGAATAAGCCCTTGCACTTCTATCTCTTCACAGCTCGCAGTCCACGACGACGAACAGCGCTGGGCCGAGCTCCGGTGAGCTTGTACCGGCCGGATCCCACAACGACCAGTGCTCTCGTGCAACAGACACCAAATTGGACCCTCTTAATCATTTCCCCTCACTCAATTTCACCAATGACGCTCTACTTCAACTGGTCCACGGAGACAGCGTGAACAATTGGATGAGTGAATGCGTTTTCGGTGATCTAGGGCCTCCTAGCTTAATCGGATGGGTCAGCGAGTATCAGGAGCAAGTAAGGGTGCTAAAACAAGAGGATAGCGGACATGAATGGACCTGAAACTCATTGGCCACGGCGAGGTCACACCGCTCGGTGTTCTTGGTTGATTTGGGGGAAATCCCAAATTGGGGAGCTCTAGTGGATGATCTGAGGTGAGGGTTGGTTTACTGGGTGCACAATTACTTAGCGAAGTATGAGGGGGCGGCAATTTATAGGCTCCCTCAGTGGTGGCATCCAATTTTGCGAAGACGCGCTGGCGACCGGAGAGGAGGAAGGTTACTAGCGTGCAAGCTTAGTGGCTTTCACCATGGCGGCTCCCCAGCGATCACCGGGCATGCAAGACGTGATTCATTGTGACATGGTACAATGCTTTAGCATGTGGCACACAGCGGTAAGCGGCCAACGGCGGCGAGGTCTATCCTGACCGATCGACGAGCAAGTGGGCACGGTGAGCTTAGCCGTGACTGAGCCCGAGTCGATCTAGGCGCCAAGATCTTTACTCGCCCACGGTTATCCGCAAGTCACAACGCACGAATCACAGCGGCCGGCGTGAATCGTGGCGCGGAGGTCGCCGGCGACGAGCTACCATGTGCTGTCGTTCTAATCCAAACACTGTACCATGGGATTGTTCTTCAGTCAGCCTGATATCCCATGTTTGGGGCGAATTTCCTCCTGATTTTACATGGCAACAAGACCATTGTTCTGTAGCAAAGTTGTAGCCTAATAGACCAGTTCCAACTTTGCTACATTGTGCACCCACAAAAAGTCTTAGGATCTTGCTTAAAATTGAGCCCTAAGTTCATCCAATCCCATTGTCAGTCTGAATTCAGGCTTAGGGTAGTCTGACATCCCAAGTTTGAGCTCATTTTACTCCAAATTTTTCATGTGACCAGGACTTAATCCCTATAGCAAAGTTATTCCCCTTACATAGCTCTACAAATTTGATGTGCTGACCCTAGGCAAATTCTTAATATTTTTGGATCTACAGAGCCCTAAAGTCAGCTCTATTTCACTGTTTTCTGACTTACCCCTTGGAGCACTAGGGTGGCCTTTTTGCAAATAAGCCCAAAACTCATGGTTTAATTTGCAGATCCTCTCACATGTGAACTGTATGAGGTAAGGTACCCTAATTCCATGATTTTTGCACTTAGTTCCAAAATGTGCACACTTTTTACAGATAACCCCTTAGGGTTTCAGTCCAGGGTTTTTCAGGGGCCTATTTAGGGTTTCTGGTACTTCTAGGGTTTGGATATCCCTTAAGTTCATTAATGGTGATAATTTATGATCATTATTAATAAGTTTTGAAGTTTTCTCTTATTTAGGCTTTGTTTACTCTTCTAAGCCCAGTTTAGGGTTAAGAAATGTATCCTAGGGTTTTACCCATGACATGCCACCTCAATACAACTTTGTTTGAAATTTTTGCCTATTGAATGCACTATAAGTGTGACAAACACATGACATGCCAATGCTTATGATGTTATGCTCAAGTTTTACTGGCAGTAACACCAGGGGTGTTACATCCTCCCCCCATAAAAGAATCTCGTCCCGAGATTAAAAGTCTAGGGCAAGTAATGGAAAAGGAAACGTGTCATATTTTTATTTCCTTATTTTTGGTACAAGGCAAGGGTGGTATGGGGTTCATTCCTCTATTACAGAAAATGTACATATCTTACAATTTGCCTGAAGCTAAAAAGCCTGGGAAATTCTTATCTAAAAAGTCTTGAGTTTCCCAAGTAGCTTCATCTTTCGTGTGTTGGTTCCATTGTATCTTATAAAACTTGAGAGTTCTCCTTCAGGTAACCCCGTCCTTTTGATCCAAGACTCGAATAGGATGTTCAGAATATGTCAAGTCTGGTTCTAAGGCGACATCTGTCACTTCAATAGTTCGATCTGGAATCCGAAGACACTTCTTCAATTGAGACACGTGGAACACATTATGTACAACTGACAAGGTTTCGGGTAACTAGAGTCCGTATGCCACTGGTCCATATCTTTCAAGGATAGGAAAAGGACCAATGTACCGGGGTGCAAGCTTCCCCTTTTCCCCGAAACGTGATACACCCTTCATTGGTGAAACTTTCAGGTAGACATAATCTTCAACTTGAAAGTGCAAGGGTTGACGTCGCTTGTCTGCATAACTCTTCTGCTGAGCTTGGGCTTCTTTCAAATTATGAATTATTCGTTGAACTTTCTCTTCTGTTTCCTTTACCATATCAGGCTTGAAGAAACTTCTTTCACCTGGTTCAGACCAGTTTAACGGAGTACGACATCGTCGTCCGTACAAAGCTTCAAAGGGTGCCATTTTGATGCTCTCTTGATAGCTATTATTGTACGAGACTCCAGAACATAGGCTCGCAACATGTCTTCAAGTATCTGATTTACCCTTTCAGTCTGACCACTAGTTTGGGGATGATAGGCCGAACTGTGGAGCAATTTAGTACCCAAGGATTTGTGAAGTTCTTCCCAGAATTTGGATACGAATTGAGGTCCATGATCCGACACTATGGTCTTCGGAACACCATGCAAACTGAGAATGCGAGCAATGTACAGTTCCGCATATGCAATTACTGGATACTTTACTTTGACTAGGAGGAAGTGGGCAATCTTTGTAAGTCGATCAATGATAACCCAGATGGAATCATACCCTTTTGCTGTCCTGGGTAACCCCACAATGAAGTCCATACTAATATCCTCCCATTTCCGTGTTGGTATAGGTAGGGACTGCAATGGACCAACTATCTTCATATGTATGGCCTTGACACGTCTGCAAGTGTCACATCTGGCCACATAGCGTGCGATTTCAATCTTAATCTTTGTCCACCAATAATGTTGTTTTAGATCATGATACATCTTAGTGCTTCCGGGATGAATAGAATAGCGACTAAGATGTGCTTCATCTAAAATTTGCTGGCGGATCTCATCATTATTCGGCACAACTATGCAGTTGTTAAACCATACAACACCTTGATCATCTCTTCTGAAGCAGTTGGCTTTACTGGCCTCTATTTTCTCATGAATGTGTTTCATATCCTCATCTTTTCTTTGTGCGTCAATTATTCTTTGCAGGAGGACTGACTCAAGCTTTAAGTGATTTAATGTTCCATATTGAATCATTCCCAGGTTCAACTTCTCCATTTCTTGGCATAACGTAATGTCAGAAGTCTTCATTGTAAGACAATGACAGAAAGCCTTGCGACTTAACGCATCTACCACTACATTAGCCTTGCCTGGGTGATAATGAATCTCTAATTCATAATCTTTAATCAGCTCAAGCCATCTCCTCTGCCTCGTATTCAACTCTGACTGGGTAAAGATGTACTTTAAGCTTTTATGATCTATATAAATATGACAGATATTTTCCATCAGATAATGACGCCATATTTTTAGGGCATGAACCATAGCAGCTAACTCCAGGTCATGAGTTGGATAATGTTCTTCATGCCGGCGCAACTGCCTTGAAGCGTAGGCTATCACTCGACCTTCTTGCATTAGAACACAGCCTAGACCACTGCCTGATGCGTCACAATACACATCAAAGGGCTTTTCAATGTCCGGTTGAGCTAATACCGGAGCAGTGGTCAATAATACTTTCAGCTGCTCAAAAGCTTCACTACATCTTGAAGACCAATTAAATTTAGTATCATTCTTCAATAAACTTGTGATTGGTTTCACAAGCTTGGAAAAATCTGGAATAAATTGGCGATAATAACCAGCCAGTCCAAGGAAACTTCGGACTTGATGTATAGGTTGGGGGTTTCCACTCCAAAATATCCTTGACCTTGCTGGGATCAACCGCAATCCCATTAGCAGATAATACGTGTCCCAAAAATTGGATCTCCTCCAGCCAGAATGCGCACTTACTGAACTTAGCATATATTTGGTGCTCCCTTAAGCGCGTTAATACGATCCACAAATGTCGAGCATGCTCCTCTTCATTCTTAGAATATATCAAGATATCATCAATGAATACCACCACGAATTTATCCAACTCGGGCATGAATACCGAGTTCATAAGATATGTGAAGTGGGCAGGGGCATTTGTTAGTCCGAAAGACATGACCAGATATTCAAATAATCCATACCGCGTAGTGAATGCGGTCTTGGGTATATCTTCGGGTCGGATACGGATCTGATGGTAACCCGACCTGAGGTCAATCTTGGAAAATACCCGAGCTCCGGTAAGTTGATCAAATAGGATGTCAATCCGGGGAAGAGGGTACTTATTCTTGATTGTGACCTCATTAAGGGGTCTATAATCCATGCACATCCGAAGTGTTTGGTCCTTCTTCTTGACAAAGATGGCTGGACAACCCCAAGGTGATGAGCTTGGTCGGATGAATCCCTTTTCTAGTAGATCTTGTAATTGGGTCTTGAGTTCTGCCAACTCGTTCGGAGGCATTCGGTACGACCTTCTAGAAATAGGAGCCATACCGGGCTTCAACTCAATCACAAATTCTACATCTCTTTCTGGAGGCAATCCAGGCAGATCTTCCGGGAAGACGTCCGGGAATTCACATACTACCGGAATATCTTGGATTTCCGGTATGATGGCTTCATATACTCCACGAATTGGTTTAGCTAGAATAGCTACAGGGATGGACAAGAGAACCTCTTCTTGGCCATAACTCAACCTCATGGTTCTCAGATCAGTGTTGAGGATAGCTTTATGTTGGGCTAACCAATTCATGCCCAGAATTACATCTATATCTTGGCCTTTCAGAACAATCATGTTTGTAGGGAAGTTCCGTTCAGCCAATGTTACAGGCACATGGAAAGCCACTTCCTTAGTGAATATTTGACCCCCAGGCGAATGAATTATAAACCCTTCCCTTGATTCATTGTATGGAATGCAATGTTGCTCCACAAACTTCTTGCTTATGAATGTATGTGAAGCGCCAGAATCAAAAAGAATTACTGCAGGGTGATTGGCCACGAGAAACGTACCCATCATAACCGGTTCTCCTTCCGGTGTCATGGCCACTTGTATATAATAAATCCGCCCAGTTTTCTTCATATTTTTGCTTGCTGTATTATTCACCGCATTTCCCCTGCCTTGGGCGGAACTCCCTGAACTCTGTTGATTATTTGATCTGTTCTGCTTTAGGTATGGACAGTCCTTGATAAAATGTCCGGACTTTCCACAATTAAAGCAGCCTGTTGAGGAGCTTGGGAGGGCAGGGAAACGAGTACCAGGGGCACTCGGCTGATTGGTTGAGGTGGGGGCAGTAGCAGGACGGATAAAGACAGGTTGTTTGAAAGGGTAGGAGGGTGGACGTGGTGAAGAACGATTCTGATTAAAAGGTCGGATCACCAACCTTTGCCTCTTCTCAGGCCCCTGGTTGGGCCTGTCGCCTCCATAGCCCTTCGATTTTCCTGGGCCTGCATATTTGGCTTCGACTGCTAGTGTCGTGCTGACAGCCCTACTATAAGATAGGTCGAGGCAGGTGGCCATTTTTCGTTGTAGCCGGTCATTAAGACCTCTCATGAAGCAATTTCTCTTCTTTAGATCAGTGTTGACTTGATCGGTAGCATACTGGGACAAGTGGTTGAATTTGTTGAGATACTGTGTGACAGTATCTCCACCTTGCTTGAGCTTCATAAATTCTTCCTGTTTCATACGGAGCACCCCTTCAGGAATATAGTGCTCCCGAAAAGCTAGTTTGAATTCGTCCCAGGTAATTTGATGACCAGCAGGCTGGATAGCCACATAATTTCCCCACCAGGTGCTGGCAGGGCCTCGCAACTGCTGTGCCGCAAATAAGGGCTTTTGAGTCTCCATGCTTCAGAGAAGCCCAAACTTTTGTTCGATAACCCGGATCCACTCATCTGCTTCAAGAGGATCTTCAGCCTTGACAAATAACAGGGGACACGTTTCTGAGAAATCCAGATATGAAGTTTCGCAGGGTCCTTGCGGATACGCTCGCCCGCCTTGCTGTTGTATTTGTTGTCCCGCCATTTCCCGTAGAAAGCGGGTGTTGTCGGCTGTTGCATTGACTAAGGCAGCGATAGCCTCAGCCAAGGTAGGGGGTACTGGTGGCGGGTTAGGAGTAGTCTCCCTCCCACGGGAGGTTCCCGCACCATTCTGTCCACGAGTCCTGGACGACATCTGAGGCAAAGAACATTTAGAAAATATATTATGCCAAAGCAAACCATCCATTTTACATTACTTAAAAAGGTAATGATATAGACTCGAATTTACAACAGGATCACATTACCTATTATACATTAACACTATTTCTATACTACACTACTCTAGCTTCTTATCACTTTTGGTAGCTTCGCTGTCGGGTGTAGGAGACCATTCGTCAACCAGATTCATTGAAGGAGGGGGCCTGAAAAGGTCCAGTTCCCCACCAAGGGCTTCACCCGCTGCTCCAGAAGGTCCGGCTCCCATTCTGATAGGATCTGCGGGTATGTTAGGGTGCAGTTGCGAATACAATACATGAACCTCCTCATGTAGTGTATTATAGTACACCTGCAAGTTGTCCACGGAATGCTAAGCTCCTCCATGCGGGCTCGAGCTTTGGCTTCCTGGGCCCAAGCAAGTGAACGTGAGTTAACAGCCCAATCGAGCGCTAAATCTCGTTCAGCAAGTTGGTCTTGCAGGTGGCGGATGTCAGTTCTTAGCTCGTTTATTCGCTGACCATCCTCGACCCATACATCATTTCTGTGACGGAGCTCCGTTCGAAGCTGTTCTACTTGAGCTTCCAGATCTCCGATAGGATCATTGCTACCACTACTACTGTCCTCATGCCTTGGAGCTAGTTGATGGCGAGGTACGCCAATTGGTCCGGTAGACTTGCGCGCAGTTTTTCTTGTGCACGGCGGCATATCTCCATAAGGGGAAAATCTTATTAGTATAGTTTTTAACATGATGCATGCATAATTACAGAATCAACCTTAGTTGATTCAGAACCTTCTATACATTGCACTCTACTACCTGGTCTTTAAAATAAGTACTTCAGAAGGCAGTTAGATAAGAAGGAAAGAAATTTTCTGAGGTAAGTCCTTGAAAATTACTTTTGAAAATGTCTCATAACATCTGCAGAGATGGGCTTTGCTCCGACACCAGCTGTGACAGAATCTCCCAAGTCATTAGGCCCACCTACAGTTGTCCTTGTCCAACGGACCTCAGACAACCCTGCAGGTGCACCTGATCACTTGACAAGTTCAGTATCTAAATTTCTTACCTTGCCCAAGAGCGTTTCACCCGTCATGCAGATATTACAATACATCGGAGGTACGAAAATGCGGAAGCAGTTACAATAACTTACTTTATTTTAAAGCAAGAAAGCGTGGTATTATTACAGACGAGAGCAAAATATAAGAGTGCTGAGTAATATTATTACATAACCTAGGAAGCAAAAACCCCTCCTGATAAACAGTAAAAATTTTTCTTAACGGAGGACCCTTCCTCCCACAGCTTTAGTCTTGATTTTCTTCTTTGGGCACCACCTTGGAATAGAAGCAACAAAAGTTTGCTGTTGCTTCACCTAAAACAACATGGGACAAAGCCCTGAGTACGAAATGTACTTTCGCAAGTCTTACCCGTCAAAATAAAATACTCTCAAGGATACGCTGGCCTTTGGGGATCAAGGTATGACTTTTCCATAATCAATGACTCTGTTTGCAGAAATGCTTACTAATAATGGATCCTTAAAAGTCCAGTTTTATTAGCAAGTTAAGTCATTACCTGAGTTCTAGGGTTCTTTCTACCCTAGTTCAATCACTTGATCTATACTAGCCAATTTCTTAACAACCCTTCTTCTTCACTGGCATGCTACGTGTAGGGCAGTGACCAAGTCTTCATGTCCGCGAAATTACGACAATCCGAATCGATTATACTCAGCTGAGGATCTCCAATCACACGACATATGTAGCACTTAACCCTTGCATATGTCAACTCGCCACCGCGGTTCTTAAGACCAGATCAGGTTCATGCCAACCGAGAGCATAGATACACCACCGTCTAGCCTCTTGCCACGGAGGGTACACGCTACTCTCGGCATCTCTCCACTCCGATTGCGTGTTATCTTATTCTAGTATTAGTCTGCCCGAGGCAAAGCTTACCCATGATGAGGCATGCGACCAGTTAAAGGGTCCTCGATCATCAAGCCTACATCGAGAAGGTCCTTAATCGACACAGACGGAGACACTACACCGAGACTCTCTCCTCGTGCAAGTCACCCGCCCGGTCACAGCTTTATCATTTCAAGCCCAAAGTTTGGTACCTGGTAGAGGTACATCTTTTCTGATATTGAACCCATCATGGCCATGATGGATCCACCATCAAGTTTTGTTTTTGAAAACATCCCACCCAATTTGAAGGATCATCTTTTTGTGAAAACAAAACATTTTGTTTTCTAGAGCAAAGCTAAGCATAAGAAAAACCTTTTTGTAAATTAGGGATTAAGGAGAAGTAATCAAATCGAAGGAAGGAAATGCAGCAACTGGTTTAGCACACAACTCCTATCACCTAATGCATCAAGTAAGTGAGAAAGATTTCAAAATAACAAGGGGGTGGCAAATGCACCGGGGCTTGCCATGTGTGATAGGTGAATCAGGCTCTGCTCCACAGATATCAAAGTAAAAGCAGTTTCCTGCCTAAGGTTCTTCAGGTGGTGGTGGTGTAGTCCTCGCTTCTTCAACCTCTATTTCCTCCTCGTTCTCTAGATATAGCCATATATAATCATGAATGCTCATGTAATGCTCATGAAAATGCAAAGATAATAAAAGTTTATTATCTAATGTCTTGAATATAACTTTTCTTCAAGGATCTCCGGGAAATTAGGGTTTTCAGAGTCTATAGTGAAGTTCATAGGGCAGGGGGCTAGGGTTTTGGGTTCTAAGTACCAAACATGGTCCAAAGTATACCAAATTTTACCCAAGGCTTCTAAATAAGATTTAACGTTTACTTAAAAACTATGGTGAATTTTGGAATTATTAATTATTCTCTAAAATTCCAGAAGTATGGATTTTGGAATTTTAAATGCCCCAAAACTCTCTATTGGAACTAAAAATTATGAAACTATTTTTCTTAAATACTATAGAAAATTAGGATTCTAGCAAAATTGGTTTGGTATTTTTAGCATTTTTCTACAATTTTCTAGAAATTCTTTAACCCTGGTAGAAAAAGAAAAGGAAAAACAATGAATAGTGTTGGGCTGAATTCAGCCCAACCGGCCTATAGAAGGGGAGAACCCACGCGCGCCCGTGGGGCGGTTTTACACCGAAGCACTCAGGGGTTTGAATATCTAAGGAAGAATCATGCGCACTATTTAACTGGGTCACTGACATTTGCGAATAAGCCCTTGCACTTCTATCTCTTCACAGCTCGCAGTCCACGACGACGAACAGCGCTGGGCCGAGCTCCGGTGAGCTTGTACCGGCCGGATCCCACAACGACCAGTGCTCCCGTGCAACAGACACCAAATTGGACCCCTCTATCCTGACCGGCCGGATCCCACAACGACCAGTGACGTGGTACAATGCTTTAGCATGTGGCACATAGCGGTAAGCGGCCAACGGCGGCGAGGTCTATCCTGACCGATCGACGAGCAAGTGGGCACTGTGAGCTTAGCCGTGATCGAGCCCGAGTCGATCTAGGCGCCAAGATCTTTACTCGCCCACGGTTATCCGCAAGTCACAACGCACGAATCACAGCGGCCGGCGTGAATCGAGGCGCGGAGGTCGCAGGCGACGAGCTACCATGTGCTGTCGTTCTAATCCAAACATTGTACCATGGGATTGTTCTTCAGTCAGCCTGATATCCCATGTTTGGGGCGAATTTCCTCCTGATTTTACATGGCAACAAGACCATTGTTCTGTAGCAAAGTTGTAGCCTAATAGACCAGTTCCAACTTTGCTACATTGTGCACCCACAAAAAGTCATAGGATCTTGCTTAAAATTGAGCCCTAAGTTCATCCAATCCCACTGTCAGTCTGAATTCAGGCTTAGGGTAGTCTGACATCCCAAGTTTGAGCTCATTTTACTCCAAATTTTTCATGTGACCAGGACTTAATCCCTATAGCAAAGTTATTCCCCTTACATAGCTCTACAAATTTGATGTGCTGACCCTAGGCAAATTCTTAATATTTTTGGATCTACAGAGCCCTAAAGTCAGCTCTATTTCACTGTTTTCTGACTTACCCCTTGGAGCACTAGGGTGGCCTTTTTGCAAATAAGCCCAAAACTCATGGTTTAATTTGCAGATCCTCTCACATGTGAACTGTATGAGGTAAGGTACCCTAATTCCATGATTTTTGCACTTAGGTCCAAAATGTGCACACTTTTTACAGATAACCCCTTAGGGTTTCAGTCCAGGGTTTTTCAGGGGCCTATTTAGGGTTTCTTGTACTTCTAGGGTTTGGATATCCCTTAGGTTCATTAATGGTGATATTTTATGATCATTATTAATAAGTTTTGAAGGTTTCTCTTGTTTAGGCTTTGTTTACTCTTCTAAGCCCAGTTTAGGGTTAAGTACTGTATCCTATGGTGGTTTTACCCATGACATGTCACCTCAATACAACTTTGTTTTAAATTTTTGCCTATTGAATGCACTCTAAGTGTGACAAACACATGACATGCCAATGCTTATGATGTTATTCTCAAGTTTTAGTGGCAGTAACACCAGGGGTGTTACACCTGATCAGCTGCGCGAAGATGTGACAGAGATAGTGTGCATACGGCAGCTGACGGCGAGCACAAAGACCATACAAGACTGCCTCCTCGATCTCACAAATAAGGAAGTCAACCACGTCAAACTCTGAGTGTGAGATCAAGGCACCAAGTAGCCATAGCTGAATATGTGTGGTGGCCTCTCTGTATCCCATCCTGGGTAGCAGTGTCCGTCTCATCAGCTCATATAAGTACTTCGCTGCAGGAGTGAAGTCAGCTGGAGAGCGTCGTGACCCATCTGTGAAAGGAGGTTCGAACAGGGTCGTGATGTGAGCTGTGGTTGGTGCAACTCCGCCGTGAGGGTGACGAGGAGGATCCGAGGTGCTGTAGCACAAACTGTGGAGCCGAGTTAACGACTCTGGAAATCCAAAGAGCTGGCGAATCTGGCTGGCATGCAAACTGACATCCTCTCTCTCGAAGTGGAATCACATCCACTGATGATCATGATCAATCCACATTGTAGCATAAAACACTCTGACCCACTCCTCAATATATCTGCCACTCGCGGTCAATAGAGAAAGCAGTCCTGGCAGATAAGAGAGATGAACTTCTGAATCGGCACCGGCTGCGAGCAGAAAAGGAGATAAATCCAATAGCCGGTGCACTCGCAAAGCGATCTGTGCTGATAGCTGTGCCCGAAATAAGAACTCGTGAGTCCTGGTACTGAAGAGAGGCACCGCTGCAGGATCCCTCTGAACAGACAACCAGGACTCCACGGGTACGTGTCTGAACCAACGTACCCGGGTTGCAGTGGCACGCTGAAGGTCGAGGAGATGGGGAACAGTAGCTAGGGGTCGCACCTCAGTCTGGTCACGCTCCCTGAAGCGAGGTGGTGGAATGGGCGCAGCGGAAATAGGAGCGGAAGGGGGAACAATGGAAGCTGGAGTGGTGGAGGTGGTGGGTATAGCGGAAGTGGTGGAGGGCGCTGGAGCGACACAAGCTGGTGAAGTGGGAGGTGGAGTAGACACTGTGGTGGAAGGTGTGGAGGGAGCAGTGGAGCAAGGCCGAGATGCGAGGCGACGAACTCTGTAGGCTATCTGATCAGAAGAAATCTGCAACTATCCTCCTCGCTCTGCCTGCTCTGCTGATGCTGCCGCTGCAAGTGCTGCACGAGCGGCTCTGTCCATACAGCGCTTCTTCCGGCCCTCGTGCCGCTCAAGGTAAATCGTCTTCCCCTTGATCTGCCTGAAGGGGCGAGGAGGGTCCTCGTCGTCTCCTCCCCCTGGCGCTGAGACATTCTTCGTCTGCACCATCCTGACCTGAGTGCTGCATGAGTGAGTGAAAAGCTAAGCAAGAGTAGACAGAGGCTGATAAAATCATAAATGAAGTGATAGCTACCTGAAAACCTCACGAGAGAGAGAGAATCTAGGCAGAACAGGAGACGGGCACGGAGGCAGGTGAGACCACTGAAATGACAGAAGAGGTGAGCATGTATTAGTCACATAGTCATAAGTATACGAAATGTGAATAAATACATACACAGAGAGTGAAGACACAAAAAACGAGTGATTTGGAGAACCAAGGGTCAAACGACGCGAGAACGACGTTTGAACGATGAATAATGCCATAGAAGGTTTGAAATTGAAGATAGGGCATGAAATGACTTGGAATTGAGCCAATACTTCACGAGTAGGTATATATGAGTGCATATGAGTGAAGTGTGCGCTTGGTTTGAAATTTGGCGGAGAAAATGAATTTGTGGCACTCGGCTCAGAAACAATCGCTATAAATGGGAAACAGTGGTAAATCGATGTCTGGGATATCGGATTGGCGTGAAATTTTGCGAAAGTGTTACTAGAGGTGGCATGAAGGTGCTAGAAAAATCTGGGGTTGATTTGAGAAAAATTGAGTGGTTAGGGCATTTCACCGAGCACTTGGCGTGCGGGTAATAGGAGTGAGGGTGAAATGGCTATTAGACAAGATGAAACCCTCCCTAGGGAGCTCAAGACCTGTAGGGCAATTCAATGAAGCACTAGGCACACACATAATCACTTGAATTCACATATTTGACAATATTTGGAGTTTGCTCAAGGGGTGGAAAGGATAGAGCTTTACTGCAGATTTGAGGAACAGAGAGGAGGGGGAAAGACAGAGGAGGAGCTCACCAGGTGGATGATGAGAGAGGAGTACTATAGTGGACCACGGCCGGAGCTCCTCAACGGTGATCGCCGGCAGTGAGGAAAGGAAAGGGCAGTCGCTAGAGAGCGAGAGCAGTGAGCTGGAGAAAGAGAACAGACGCCTGGGCTCGGGCTCAGGAGGAGAAAGCCTTTTCAAAATGGGTTATGGGCACACCGGATAGTCTACAGTGCATGTCCGGTGCACACCGGACATTGCACAATAGCTGTTCGGTGGACCACTGGACAGAGAGGCACAAAACTAGATCTGCACGCTCCCAGCCGGTGCAGCTGACATTGCATAGTGTAGTGTTCGGTGCACACCGGATTGTCCGGTGAGCCCAGACAAAGGGAATTTTGAAACTTTCTAGGAAATTTTGAACCAAACCAAATCCCAACTTATAAGCACACAAAAGAACACCTATTGGGACAGGTATTGGTACCCTCACATATTCTCTCATATTTTAGAGAAAGTAGGCAAAAGGTGAGATTTGCATTGCGGCTTTGCACTAGGGATTTCATGAATGAATTGAGTTTTGAATACTCCCCCTAAGTGCAGTACCACATGCATATCTCAAGAACCAACCATTGCATAGTAAATGAAATTTTAATTACCAAAAAGCTTAAATGCTAAGACTTGTCAAGTTTAAGCTCGAGTTAAGCTTTTTCACTCGCTTTGTTGGCGGTTATCTTAACTAGGTTAGATAAGCCCTAGATGCAATACAAGAAATTTAAATATGCAATGCAGGCTTGACAACACCATTTTGAGATTTAAGTAAAATTTCTGAGATCAAGAATATTTAGCTCATTTCTCAACATACAAAAGCGGGTTTTATCTAGTGGCTTTGTGAAAATGTCCGCTAATTGATCTTCCGATCTCACTCCTAAAATAATATCTCCTTTAGCAACATGATCTCTAAGGAAGTGATGATGGATATCAATGTGCTTGGTGCGAGAGTGTTGTACAGGATTATTAGCAATTTTAACAGCACTCTCATTGTCACACAACAATGGTATCTTTTCTAGAACTACACCATACTCTAGAAGAGTTTGTTTCATATAAAGAATTTGTGTGCAACAAGCACCCGCGACAATGTATTCCGCTTTGGCGGTTGACAAGGCAACACTATTTTGCTTCTTAGATGTCCATGAAACTAGTGATCTCCCAAGCAAGTGGCATCCCTCGGATGTACTTTTTCTATCAATTTTGCAACTGGCATAATCTGAATCGAAATAGCCAATAAAATCAAAAGTAGCTCCTTTGGGATACCAAAGGCCGACGCTTGGGGTGTGCTTAAGATACCTAAGAATTCTTTTAACAGCGCGAAGATGAGCTTTCTTAGGATTTGCTTGAAATCGAGCACACATACAAACACGAAACATGGAATTGGGCCTAGATGCGGTAAGATACAATAAGCTACCAATCATGGAATGATAGAGAGTTTGATCAACCGGGTTACCTCCCTCATTTAGGTCGAGGTGTCCATTAGTTGGCATAGGTATCTTGATTGGTTTACACTTCTCCATATTGAATATTTTCAACAAGTCTTATACATCTCTTGTGAGAGGAAGTTCCCATCTTTCATTTGCTTGACTTGAAAGCCAAGGAAGTACGTTAGCTCACTAATCATTGACATATCAAACTCCTTCGACATCAACTCACCAAATTCCTTGCAATGATAATCATTTGTCGAGCCAAAGATTATATCATCAACATAAACTTGACAAATGAAAATATCACCGTTATGTTTCTTTGAAATAAAGTTGTGTCGATGGTCCCGATCTTGAAGCCCTTTTCGATGAGGAAGTTGAGAAGACGCTCATACCAAGCCCTTGGAGCTTGCTTTAGCACATATAGCGCCTTGGACAACCTGTAAGCATGATTAGGATATCTAGGGTCTTCAAACCTGGGTGGTTGCTCAACATATACAAGTTCATTTATGAAGCCATTTAAAAATGCACTTTTTACATCCATTTGATAAAGCTTTATGTCATAGCATGACGCATATGCCAGTAGGATACGGATGGCTTCGAGTCAAGCAACAAGTGCAAAGGTATCTCCAAAATCTAAGCCTTCAACTTGAGAGAAGCCCTTTGCAACAAGTCTTGCCTTGTTCCGCACAATCACACCTTGATCATCTTGTTTGTTTCGGAACACCCATTTTGTTCCAATGATCCTTGCATCTTGTGGAGGCTTCTCCAGGGTCCAAACTTGGTTGCGGGTGAAGTTGTTTAATTCTTCGTGCATGGCATTCACCCAGTCCAGATCCTATAGTGCCTTATCTATACATGTAGGCTCAACACAAGAAACAAAAGAGTGATGTTCAATAAATGAAGCATGTTTATGAGAACGAGTGATAACCCCTTATGAAGGACTCCCAATGATTTGATCTTGTGGGTGTCCTTGAAGTAGTGATGAGTTTCTCTTATCAACCACTTGGGAAGAAGATCTTGGAGCATCAACATCTTCAGCTTGTACCCTTGCTTGTTCATGAGAGACAAATGTATCTTCATTTGCGTGCCTCTCATCTTTTTCATCATCATGTGGTACATTTGATGAAGAAGGCATGTCAATATTTTGAACCTCTTCTTCATCTTATTTTGGTTTGATGTCTCCAATTGACATGTTCTTCATAGCTTCCCTAAGTGGCTCATCACCTACATCATCAAGATTTTCAAGTGCTCCTTGGGAGCCATTAGTCTCATCAAACTCCACATCATATGTTTCTTCTACCATGCTAGTGGCAATATTGAATACTCGATATGCTTTGTATTTTGATGAATAACCAAGTAGGAAACCAATATCACAACGTCTTTGAAGCTTCCCTAGGTGATGGCATTTCTTGTAGATGTAGCATTTGCATCCAAACACCCAAAAGAAGGAGACATCTAGCTTTTTCCCATTTAGCAGTTCATAGGGAGTCTTCTCAAGTAGTCGGTGAGGAAATAACATGTTTGATGCGTAGCATGCAGTGTTGACAGCTTCAGCACAAAACCTCTCTGGTGTGTTATACTCATCAATCATTGTTCTTGCAAGAGTGATCAAGGTCCTGTTCTTTCTTTCAACAACTCCATTCTGTTGAGGTGTGTATGTTGCAGAAACTTCATGCTTGATCCCAATCTCATCACAATATTCATGAATGTTGGTGTTGTCAAATTCTTTTCCATTGTCACTTCTAATCTTCTTGATTTTGCAATCAAATTCATTTTGAGCCTTCTTGGCAAACTTCTTGAATATAGATGCAACTTCAGACTTATCATGAAGAAAGAAACCCAAGTGTATCTTGAGAAGTCATCAACAATAACTAGACAGTAGAGGTTGCCACCATCACTAGTATAAGTTGTTGGTCCAAATAGATCCATATGAAGCAGTTCTAGTGGCCTTGATGTTGACATAAAAGCTATTGTAGGATGTGTGTTAGCAACTTTCTTTCCAGCTTGACATGCACTACAAGGCTTGTCCTTTTCAAATACAACATCCTTTAGTCCTCTAACCATGTCTTTGTTTAGTACTTTCTTGAGTGTGCTCATTCCAACATGTGCAAGCCTTCTATGCCATAGCCATCCAAGTGATGCTTTGGTAAAGAGGCAAGTCCTTAAGTTTGCATATTCAGAGGTGAAATCCACTAAGTAGATATTGCTGTATCTAAATCCTTTGAACATCATTGGCTCATCATCCATTTTTGATACAACAACCTCTGTAGGAGTGAATAGGCATTGAAGGCCAAGATCACAAAGTTGACCCACTAATAGTAAGTTGAAGCTTAATGGTGCAACCAAGAGAACATTTGATATTGAAAGATCATTTGAGATAGCCACCTTGCCAAGTCCTTTAACTTTTCCCTTTGAATTATCTCCAAAAGTGATTTTATCTTGTTCATCAACATTTTCGTCAAGTGAGGTGAACATCTGTGGGTTGCCAGTCATATGTTGAGTGCATCCACTGTCAATAACCCAATGACTCCAACCGGTCTTGTAGTTCACCTACATGAACAAATAAATCAAACTTTAATTTTGAGGGCCCTATTTTGCATAGGACCAGTGACTTTCTCAATCAAAGACTTTGCAACCCAAATTTGTCTAGGTCTACTCTTGCTTGGTGGACCTAGGAATGTAACTTTGACTTTTCCATTTGCTACTTTTCTTAGAACATAATGAGCATTGAAAGCAAATGGTCTTGAGTGCGTTGGCAAGGGAGTTGGTGGTTTGGCTTTACAGTTGTGGGCAGAGTGTCCTTCTTTTCCACACTCAAAACATTTGATAGGCTTAGGAGTCTGTTTTGCCTTATATTGATTTGTTGCTTTCTTTTGCACAAAAGAATTATATCCAATACCACTCTTGTTGTTTTTCATGACAGTGTTCATGAGCAACTGATTTTGAAGGTATTGGCCTTTGTTGAACTTTTGCATTCAATTTCTGGTTGTCTAGTGTCAAAACTTCAACTTTTTCAGTCAATTCATCATGAAGACTAGATTGATCATCTTGGCTCAAGTCATCACATGAGGTTGCTACATCAATCTTAACAGCAGGGTCAATAGCCTCATGTGTATTGCAAGATAAAAGCTCATTTGCAATAAGAAGATTATCATAGTCAATTTTAATTTTTGTATAATCTTCCTTAATTTTTGACAAGTCTATCTTTCAACTCCCTATTTGCTTCATTTAATTTTTCACACTTGTCCTTAGCATCTTTTAGGGAGGATTTGAGCTCATTTACAGTGGATGACATAGTTTTATTTTCTTCTTTCATTTCATCACTAGCTTTTACAACTATGTCATATTTGGCAGTTAAAAATTCATTTTGATCCTTTAACTTATCACATTTAGCCTTGGACTTCCTAATGATTTGAGTGTATTCTTTAAGTAAGTCAGCTAATTCATCATAGGAAGGTGAAGCAAAGTCATCATCACTATCGCTATCACTATGATCAATAATATCATTCTCAATTTGTACCTTTCGTTCACCTTTAGCCATGAGGCATAGGTGAGAAGTAGATGAGGGTGATGATGGTGGTGAAGAGAAGTCCCCAGCGATAGCGGCAACTTTTTCATCATTTTCTTCTTCACTTGAAGAAGACCCGCTTGAGGACTCAATGTCAGTGAGCCAGTCACCAACAATGTATGCCTTTCCATTTTTCTTCTTATGGAATCTTTTGTGCTTCCCATCCTTTCTCTTGAAGAATTTCTTTTCCTTTTCTCATCATCACTGTCATCATCTTTCTTGCCCTTGAACTTGTTCTTCTTGGGCTTGTTGCATTGGTGAGCAAGATGACCGAGTTCTCCACAATTGTAGTAGTCCATTTCAGAGATGGGCTTTCTTTTACTGGAGAAGAACTTCTTCCTTGAGTCAAACTTGATGCCTTCTCTATTGAGTTTCTTCAACATTTTGATGGTCTTGCTCACCATCAAAGCAATGTTAGCATCAAGATCATCATCACTTGAGGATTCCTCCTCAATTTTCACTTCAACTTTCCCTTTCTTTTCTTTATTGGCTTTGAGAGCCAAGTCTTTTCTCTTGGAAGATGACCCATCCTTGTCATTTATGTGCATGTACATTTCATGAGCATTGATCTTTCCCAATATTTGTGTAGGAGTAGCAACTGAAAGATCCATTTGATGTAGCACTGTGACAATGTGTCCATATTTATCGATTAGGAGGACATTGAGAATCTTCCTCACAACATCCGGTTGTGAAATTTGGATGAGCCCCAAGACATTGACTTCTTCTACAAGAATGTTAAGACGTGAGTACATATCATTGGCATTTTCATTTGCAAGCATCTCAAAATAATTTAATTTTTTTCATTGCAATGTGATATCTCTCCTCACACTCACTTTTAGTCCCTTCATGTAGAGCACAAATATCCATCCACAAATCATGAGCATTTCTATGATTTCTTACTGTTGGGGCCTTCCTCTTCCGAAGGTCCTCAAAAACTCAACTAACATGTTTTTTAGTATAACATAGATTGTTATAGGAGGCTTCGACTTTGAGATGAAGGTGTGCGTGATATGAAGGTGTGGTCTGAAGGAAGGACAAACGAGCTCCGAAGCTGCGGCTGAAGGAGCTTCGGCTTAGCATGATGACGATGGTGAAAGATGGAACCGACCTAAAGGAGCAAAGACTGCTTAGTCCTCGACAACTTGCCTTATGGTTAATAGAAAATGTCAGGGACATAAATGTAATTTTGCCACGGCTGCGTCCCATGCATATAAATAGATGAACAGTAACATTGTACTGTTCACACTGCATTGTAATCGCTCCCGCATCTCTTACATCGGTATCAATGAAATATAAATGTTATGAGCATTTGTTCATGTTCATAAAATGAAATGAGAATGTAAACAATCTATTTCTATGTTGCCATTATTTACATTCTTATATGTTTTATGTTTCTTTATTTATTTATATTCATTTACCGAGATGATGAAGGTACGTCCTTCATGACCTTCGTCCAAAAATCATTATATCCGAAGGGAGTTAATGTTTCAAAGGACGAAGGTCCCTTTCAATTAACCATTGTGTTGCCTTGTTCTTGGTGTATAGCATTCGAGAGCAAGGACCAACATTGGTGCCCACCTCCGGTGAACTCATTTGACCACCTTCGGCAAGCATCGACCTTCGTCATGCCGCCGATGAAGACAGCAGCGCCTGGGGCTGCATTGCAGCCACTGGACACTAATTAGGAGACGATACACGAAGCTAGGAGCTAGAAGAGGAAGGCTACCAGCCCAACACCTTAGGAGGAGGAACTGGATCAAGAGATCAGGGACCTAGAAGCTATCAATCAACAGGTCCAAAAGAAGAGAGAAAAGATGCTTCGGCTCGCTGACCTCCAAAGGAAGATCGATGAAGCCACCGAAGAAATGTGTCATCTCACTCAGGATGACCAAGACCGAAGGCCCCAACACAGGGAGCTTCGCCAAGAAAATCCATACAATGATGATGAATGGTACGATGACTTTCATCATGGTAATTTTGCTTTTGATGATGCTTCTCCCTTGGCAGCAGAATTGCAGGCTACCCCATGGCCGCCGTCATACAAGCCATCTCAGCTTCCTATGTATGATGGGAACTTGGACCCAAAGCAATTTCTGATGAGCTACGAAGCAACCATTCTTCATATGGGGGCAATACTTTAGTCATGGTGAAATCCTTCGTCATGGCAGTCAAAAGCGTAGCACAAACTTGGTAATCTTCTCTTTGGCTAGGGACAATTACATCGTGGCAGAAGCTAAAAGACATGATGATCACTAGCTTCTAGGGTTTTCAAACGAAGCCAGGCACTGCTCAAGCTCTGTTCTAGTGCACTCAGAACCAGGAAGAGTACCTCCAGGCGTATGTCCGAAGGTTCCTGCGGTTGAGAGCCCAGGCGCCTACAGTGCCCAATGAGATTGTCATTGAGGCCATGATCAAGGGGCTCAGACCAGGACCAACGACGCAATATTTTGCAAGGAAGTCGTCGCAAACCTTGGAGAAGCTTCTCCAGAAAATGGATGAATATATTAGAGCTGCCAATGATTTTTGGCAAAGAAGGGAAGAAGCATACAGATACTATGAGATGGCCAGGGGCTTCGAAGGAAGATTCCACCCCAGGCATGTCAGGTCAGTCCATAATGCCAGCCCAAGTGATGACAGGGGAAGCCAAACCCAAAGGCAACAACATAGCTCCCAATCATCAGGGCCGCAACAAAGTTCCTTCAGGCCACCAGCTCCAAGAGGCAGAGGGGGCAAAAGCTTTGGAAGAAGATATGGTGTAACACCCTGATTTTGGGGGTATAATATTTCTTTCTAATTATCACCCAAAATGAGGTGTTACTCTTCCTTTTCTCACTCTAGGGACTCTCCCTCTAGATTCTTTCTCCCTTTTAAGTAGAATTAGCTTAAGTTAGAGAGATTTAATTATTTATTTTGCTAAAACATTTTGGGTCATGATATGTTGCATCATGTTGAGCTTAAAATATTCTTTGGAGTGTTGCACATGTTTGAATTTATTTGAATTTGAAACCTAGTTTGAATTTAGATTTGAAAATCCTATAGAAAAAGAAATGGAAAAGGAATTAGAAAATCCAAGGAAAAAGAAAAAGCCATTTCAGCCCAAACCAGCCCACCAGGCCCAGTCCCGCGCGCGCATGCCGCCCCTGACAGGCGGACCCCACCTGTCGGTGGCAGTCTCTTGAGCGCGCCCTCTTTCTCTCACTCACTGCCCCTTGGGGCCGATCTGTCGGCACCGATTTCCTTCGCCCGCGCGCTCCCTCTCTCTCTCTCTCTGTCTCGCGGACCCGGATCACCAGTTGTCGAGCCGTTGCCCCACGCGTCCCCTTTTCTCTCACTGCATCGTGGTCCTGTCTTGTCAGTTCCGCCTTCTTCGCGCTCGCCGTGGACCGGCGCGTGCGCACTCGCGCACGTCGCCGGGTTTCTCGGCCACGACGCCTGCCCACGCGCCCAACTCTCTTCTTATAGCCCCGCCGGTGCCCCGCACACACCCCTCACCTCATTTCGCACACTCTCACCCTCTCTCGCGCTCTACCCTCGTCGCCAGCCGCCGCCGGAGACCCGCGCCCGCGTTCCCGGCCATTCAGCTCGCCGGAGACGGCTCCAAGCCTCCCCGAGCTCTGCCCTGAGGTGAGACACCCGTTCCCGTGCCCAATTTCCCTTATTGCGCCCTGTGTTCGTCCAATTTCGCCTTCACCGGTGCTCGACCGCGGCGGTCCACCATGCTCACGCGGTGGCCGGTCGATTTAGCCCGTTCTAGTTCCCCGGTGTTAGTCCCTAAGGTGCATCTGCCCCTGCTGAAGCCCGCCTAGGCCTTAGCATGCCATAAGTCCCCTCCCCGTGGCCAGAATCGCTCACCAGAGTTGCTTCGGCCCGCCCAAGACCTTCTCACCGCTGTTCTCCCTTTTCTGCCCATGGATTCATGGCCTTTTCCCCGCCATTAAGTTCGCCGTGGTGCCCTCTTCCCCTCTACCCAACTCCGGCGACCCCAGAGCCACCCTAGCTCGCGCCAGCCTCAGCTCCGGCGACCTCACCGTCGTGGAGAGGAGCGACGCCGCCCGCAGCCATCTGTTTTCCCTCGGTCTGATTTCCCTCCGTCCGATTCAGATCGAATGGCTCGGGCCCGCTCGGACCCCCCTCGGACCCGTTCGGACCCCCTTCGGACCCCCTCCGTCGGATCTTGATCGAACGGCTCGGACCCCTGCAGCCGCCATTCAGTGCCCCAGTCCTCTGGCGCTGGACCCGCTCGGTCAGCGCGCACTTCCCCTCTGTCACTGACACTACCTGGCCTGCCTGTCAGCGCTTGCTCGCCCACACGCGCGCGTGCTCGTCCGCAGATCTAATCTCGGCCGTCAGTTTCTGATCCAACGGTTAGATTCACCTGATACCCCTTCGCGCGGTAGTTTTCTTAAAGAGACCCTTGGTTTACTAGAAATTAACCTGCCGTCCCTGGTTTTCGCGCGCAAGCCCCTGTAATCTTGCATATTTAGCCCTGGACTTTCAAATATTCCCAAAATTAGACCTAATTCCATATTTTGAATTCCCAAACTCGTTTATTTCATAGCTTTTGCATATGAACTCCAAATTTAGTGATTCAAATTGCAAAATGTTCATAGAATTATTCTCTATTTAAATAAAATGGTTTCACTTACTGTCTGCACATTCTAATTTTTATGATTGAATATGAACTAATATAGATGTAGTTTTATCTATTTAATAAAATAAAAAAAGGAGAACCCTAGAGATTTAATCATGTTTAAACTTGTGAGATTAATGATAGGTTCATCTATGTTCTAAATTATAGGTCACAATAAAATAAATTGATCTATGTTTATATACTTGTAAGTAACACTTAGGGAAATAATAATCTATTCTCAAATAAAGTTAATGTATGCCATAGTTTATGTTATACTTTGAATTCACTATCCTCTATGTAGTATTATGTCTTTTTAAGATGTGTTCCAATGTTTGTACATGTTTGGTGTGATGTTCATTTGTACTTTCCAAATGTATTGAATGCATGCTCGCTTTATTTAGACAACGAGCAGTTCGAGATTCCTGAGTGTGTTGTTGGAGACCTCCCTGAGCAACAACCTGGTAAAGGCAAGTGTCCTCTGACCCATTATGTCCTACATACTTTATGATTTACTGTCCCACATTACTTTATGAAACCTAAGGATTGACTAGTCTGTATTTACCTTATCCTTGTTTACCTTTCAGGTTATCATGGTTAGCATGTTGCTATTGCCTTAACTTAATCAATGAACATGATCTGAACATTTATGATACGATACTGTTATCCTAAATTTGTGGATGATTTTGTGTTACCTTAGGGGACTCAGGCCTTTTTCCTGAGTACCTCTCCGTAAGGACCTGTTCGTGGAGTGACCACCCGGGATAACAATACGACCATGAGGGTGGAATGGGACGCCCTTAGCTGATTAATTAGATGAACCTGGGGGTGTAGTTGGCTTTGCCGGAGGGCTGTCAATGGGGGCCGGGGTGTAGTGCTCGCTCTGCCAAGGATGGGGTGCAGAGGTTCATTCGATTTGGTTTTTGTTAGTCACCCACCTTAGGGAGGTGTACTGTGTTTGTACGACTGGCGAAACCTAACGAGCAGCTATGCACCAGGGGAGTCTTTGTAAAGGCTATATAGTGAGACCCTGCTAGGTCACCTTGGTAGTGATTAATGGAGAGTCATGATCTCTGGGCAGAATGGGAATCACGACTTGTGGGTAAAGTGTACAACCTCTGCAGAGTGTTAAAAACTGGTATATCAGCCGAGCTCACGGTTAAGAGCAGCCTTGGGATCCTTTTTGATTAGAAGAACTTTGGATACTTTTATGATGATGATTAACAATGATGCTATAAAATCTGATCTTTGGTATTTCCTCATTTGAGGAAGTACTTTTGGGTAATAGATGGGTTTATTACTAAAAGTTGGCTCTACTAATAATAATAAATACTTGACTAACTTAAAAGCAACTGCTTGCCCTCAACTCCATATTTAGCTAGTCCACTTTAGCCAAACAGGACATTTGCTGAGTACGTTGATGTGTACTCACCCTTGCTTTACAACCCACCCCATCCCAGGTTGTCCCCACTGTTCTCAGTGCTCAGGAGGTGAAGTTGGCAACATGGATGACTTCGAGGAGTTCCAGGAATACAATGAGTTCTAGTTTACCTTAGTGGCAAACCCCCAGTCAGCTGCCTATGTAGGCTTAGATTCTACGTTTCATTACACCGCACTTTGATAATTATGTTGAACAATGGTTATGTATTAGACTCTGTGGATGTCTTGGACATCTTGATGTAATAAAGTACCTTTCCGCTATTTACTTCAAGCATTGTGTGATGATGTCCAATTATGTAATCGCTGTGTACGTGAGTTTCTGATCCTGGCACGTACATGGTTTGCATTCGGTTTGCCTTCCAAAACCAGGTGTGACATATGGAGACAGCCTAGGAGACTGCTTTGTTTGTTCTGCGGTGAAGACAAAGGCCACACCACAAGAACGTGCCAAGTCACGATTCAGAAGCAGAAAGAGATTGTCGAAGCTGAAGCACGACAGAATCAGTCGAAGCAGGTTCTACATACCGCTTCATGCTATTCTCCCTACGTCCCAGAGTACGTAGGCAATCAATAGCCCACGACCTCTGTCATTTCGGCAAGCCACTCTCAAGCTTCCTAGGCCCAGCTCCCACCACCACCACCACTAGCACCTACTCTGGTCCGGAGCCAGCAGCCAGAAGGGCATCAACACGCTCAGCAGCAGCGAGATTTTTGGGAGGAGTCCGAAGCTCGCACAGTCAATAGCACCGTGCCCGAGTCCAAGCACATTTACTAAGGAATATCCTACCCTGCTGCATCTTTGTTTTTACCACCATTTTATTTTCTTGTACGAAAAATAATTCACGAAGGATTGAATTTCAGTTTGATGTAATAATATTGTAGTCACATCATCGAGTGGGATGCATCCCCTTAACAAGATTCCGAAGTTAAAAAAATCGTTCCTAAGGGAGCGCAGAGTAAGTTCTGAAGCTACAAAACTCGTTCCTAAGTGAGCGCAGAGTAAGTTCCGAAGCTAGAAAAATCGTTCCTAAGGGAGGACAGAGTAAGTTCCGAAGCTCCAAAGTCATTCCTAAGGGAATGCAGAGCTAAAATACAACTGAAATAGAAGGTGAAGAAGCTCCAAAGTCGTTCCTAAGAGAATGCAGAACTTAAATGTGTGGCGGAACCGCCCGAATTATTCCAACTTAAGTGCCTAAGTCCCACCTTAAAGGCTAGACCACACTTAAATAGGAATAAAACATCAGTCCCTCGCATCTAGTCCGACGAGGCCACTAACAGGATCAAGTACCACATACCACTCGAAGGTGAAGCACAGAGCAAAGACAATAAAACTTAAAACCATGCATTAAGGAGTATTTAATTTATTACAACATCATCGGAGTTTATCAAAAGTAGTGATCATTGTTCGGAATGCAGCGGAATATAACTAACGGTAAATGAACGGAGGGATGGGGAAGCCTGTCCCATCACTCCTCATGCTCCTCCTCTGCCGAGGTAGGGTCCCACTCAACTATCCAACCCGGTTGCAAGATGGACGACCAAGTCACTCCAGCAACCATGTCCTCCAGAGAACCTGTAAAACTTATGCCACAAGCAAGGCTGAGTATACTAATACTCAGCTAGACTTACCCGGTGTGAGGAGTCTACTCCTCTACCTCTAGACATGCAGCTGTTTGGCTGAGGGGTTTGGTTTGCCAAAAAGCACTAGCTGAGTCTAAAATCCAGTTTTAGCTTTTCAAGTTTTATTGTGACTCTCTTAAGACTAAGTGTGTACCTAGCTAGTCATACATGGTATCAAACATTTAGCAATCAATATCTTTTGCCAAACACATTTCCACTTGTTACTCAATGCAGTACAATGGATCAAGCAGTCTCATTAGCTGCGAGAAGCAGACAATTCGAATCGAGTTTTTATCCTTGCAAGGTAAACCTAAACACACGACGTGGCGAGGCACTCCGTCCCCACACACATCAATCGCCCCCATCGATTCCCTGGCAACAGATCAGGGCTCACCGCCTTGGCGTACAATGCCTCACTGACCCTGACTACCGTCGTGCAGTGACCGCACTTGTACCCACCATAACCGGAATGGGAGACCACGTCTCAGGTCGCGTGAGGGGTAAAGTCTGCGGGCAGGTTCACTCAGGTACTAGGCTTACCGATTTACCATATTTCTCGGTATGTGCTTAGTACGCTCAAACGCTTGACACAGGTATCCGCACGTTAATCCTTATTCCAATTTCATCTCGTAGATCACACATCCCCATGGATCCGTGTCCACATACCATCATCATTCCGATAAAAATAGATACAATCAATTCGTGACCTCGCGCGAGTGCTAGAAAATCACTCAACTTCTACTGAGATCCCTAATTAGCAAAGTAGCTACTCGACCTAGCATACTAGTATCCAGCACAATGGAGAACCTGAGTTCATGCAACTAAGGTTTCAGTCAACTTCTACACTTAAGTGCACAGTACAAGCCTACAAACATTAAGTGTAGTAAAATAGCATATAGAATAGGTTATGCATAAAACCGGGGCTTGCCTTCCAAGGCTGGGGCAGGCAGATCCTCGATGGCACGCTCTGGTGTTGGCTTCTGGACTACCTCCTGAGCAACTCCTTGCTTCGGCACGAGGATGTATTCCCCTCAGCGAGATTACAGTCTATCGAATGCAATGAATAAGATATATGCATATTAATAATATGGCAATTTGTAAAGGCTATGTATAGTAAAACAATACTAAATTTAGTGGTACTCTAGGGTTTCCTTTGGTTATCCTTAAGGGTTTTATACATTTATTTTAGGGTCTTGAATAAACTTAATTTTTCAGTCATCTTTTAGAGGTTTGTTTTGGCTCTTGGAAGATTTAAGGTTGTACCCCACTATTCTTTCCAAATTTCTTACTTTACTTTTAATTATGCTTCTTAGTGAGTGCCTTTACATTATCATGGCAAGTTAACATTTTCCAAAAATGTTATAAAAATTACAGTGGGTAAACATTGACCTCTGTGGGTTATTCTAAAAATTTGAGGTTGAAATTAATTCAGATGCTCCTTGCACAAAATTAACAAAAGTAAGGGTAAAAGGGCACTTTACACTATAGCTCTAATCTTTGTGAAGTTTCTGGGTCAACATTTATTTTTGCCTAAATTCCTAGGGAATACTAGGTCTTTGTGTTAAAAATTACAGAAAAAGCCCTACTGGATATTTAGTTGTGATTTTCTAAAGTTTAATGCCAAAAAGGTACTTATAACTAACTTGTTATTTGAAAAATGTCAAACAACAGAACTTATATTTTTCCTAGATTCATAACAACATATTATTTGCTATCCAAAGGTTTGGGGTGGTTTCTTCTCAGGATTATTTTTCTAAGGTTTTTCTAAGTTTTCATTGTTTTCATAAAATAAAAGTTAGTGCATTTCTTTTGTACTAATAGAGGTTCTAACAAAATTTTCCAGTAAACTAGGGGAAATAAGTGAGCTAGCAAAAATGTGGTTGCTCCTAGGTTCTTATTTTAAACTCCCTTTTCTATTTTCTTTAACTTTGAGTCAAAGTAAGTTTAAATAGTAAACCTTTCCCTAATCTGGTGTACTAAGGGGTTTATTATTTTTAAACAGGCTAGGTAGTGGTTTAGTATCTCTCTGATTTTTATTAACCCTAGTGTAACAGTGTAGCTATTTTTTCCTCCTTTATTTAGCTTTTGGCCAGTTTACTATTTAAATCAAAACTCTAAAATCTTCTTCAATACGTAGGGTGTTCTGTATTTTTTCTAAGCAGTTCATTTTATTCAAAACCTAGCTAAATTGGTTTGACTAAATTTGGTTGAATAAAACTGAAGTTATGAATTTTACAAGCTCTATTTACATTTAAATGAATAATATTTAAAAGGTTTTATGAAAAATCAGTTTACACCGAGGACCCTGGGCTTTTCCTAAACCAATTCTTTAACTCATGCCCCTGCGCAACTATTCACATGAGTCTCTGACCATTCAAAAACCCCCCTGACTTCTTCTCCATTCTCGCCGAGGTCCCTCCCCTCTTTTAAACAGTAACCGTGGAAGTAAACACGACGGCGCGGCTTACCGGCGGCGAGGGAGGTCCGGCGAAGGGCGCGATTAGCTCTGGGAAGTCCTTGTGGTCACGTCGAGGTACGACTCGTCGACGGTGATGGCCGGAATCGGTCGGTCCACGTTCACAGGCGGGCGAGCTCGTCAGCGGCGTGTGCTCTAACCTGCTCACAACGGTAGAGTTCAATCCAAGGGCACATGGAGCTTCACGAGGTGCTAAGGAAACTACCCGTGCAAGGAATCGCAGAAAGACTCACCGTGGAGCTCGGTCTACGTACGCTGGTGATCGGGAGAAGTCCGGCGACGTTGATCCGGTGTCTCCGGCGAGGTAGAGCTCGATTCCTGGCTCTGGAAGCTTCACCGAGGTACGTAGAGGCTCTCTCGAGGGTCGGACGGGGCGGGGAATGGCTAGGGTGTCCGGTCTACGGTGGCTGGGTCTCGGGCGACCGCTGGCACGCCGTGCGTAGAGCAATTGCCGGTGAACTTGTGCTCCGGCGAGGTTGAGAGCGAGCGAGGGCGTACGGTCGAGGCCTCGGTCGGCTTTATAGGAGCGGGCGCAGGCGTGGGCACGGGTTTGGCTTGGCGTGGTGCGGTGCGCGCAGGGCCGAGTGTCGGGGCGTGCTCTGGCGCGCCAGAACGCGTCGAACACGTGGGCGTTTGTTTCTGCCTCTATTCAAACGTTTGCAGGGATCACAAACATGTGAATCTCGCCAAGGGTCTTGTGCAAATCTCTTCCTGGCACCTAGGGTTAGCTATTATGTGTGAGTTCCAATGGGAGATATGCCCTAGTTCTCAAGATAGGCGGGCGCCAAATCGTGTCTGTGGGCACAATACACCCCTAGACAAAGTGGATGTCAAATTGTGTCAAAAGGTCTTGGCTTTGGTTCAAATTTTTCCAGGATGTTCCTAAGGTAATTTGGCTCCTTTTTGTTATTTAGACCATATGGTTTAGGCGCTATTAAAAAGGTGAACACTTCTGATCATTGGATTTGGGTGGTTTTGGGGACTTAGAGCGAAAATGGAGGGCTCTAGTGTCCTCTCTACTTAGTGAATTGATTTGGGGTTTTCGTGGGGCCTTTTTGTAATATTTCTCTTACTAAGTTTTGAAGCTTTACTAATACTCTTCATCTTTAATAAAGGTCCTTTTTGTTGTTTTGATCATTTGCCCATTCTTCCCCCTTTAATCCAATTATTAGGGTTTAAGGCTTAAGAAATGGTTAGGGTTTTAGAATCTTGTTTGTGGGTGAACATTGTATGAAGGGTAGACTTGCTTTCTTGTTATGGTTAATGCTTAGCTTAGCCATGATTCTAAAACTTTTAGTCCCCTCCCTTCCATTATAGCACAAGGTTTGAGTAGGACATAATGTGTTTCTTTGGCCAGGGCTCTGGGTAACACCAGGGGTGTTACAGTCCTCCCCCCTTAAAGGAATCTCGTCCCGAGATTGGGTAGGGATCCTTTAGTGGGGTACCAAGAAGGCATGTTGGTGTGTTGCAGTTTCCTTTAACCAAGTTTCTCTAATTAACTGCTCTTCGAATGTCATTCTCTTTGCAACTTCAGAAGGAAGTCCTTTTTGATTTCCTTCCACAAATTACTCTACTCTTAACAACTAAGTTTTTCTTATATTTATATTCAAAGAGCAGGTGGGGGTGGGGTTTTGGGTTACGTACCGACTCCTTTAGGTAGAAAGTCGGGGAAGCGAGAACGTAGAAAATCCTCAGTCTCCCACGTAGCCTCTTCTTCTGTGTGGTTGCTCCACTGAACCTTATACATTCGAATTGACCTTGCTCGAGTTGATCTTTCCTTTTGGTCCAATACCTTGACAGGGTGCTCTTGATAAGACAAATCTGGTTCAATCTCCACTTCTGGTTCAGGTAGCACTTCCGTGGGTAAGCGGACACACTTCCGTAGCTGAGATATGTGGAATACATCATGAACTGCTGACATATGAGGTGGCAATTTCAATTGATATGCTACAGGTCCACAAGTCTCTTTGATCTCATAGGGCCCAATGTAGTGAGGAGCTAACTTGCCCTTGATTCCAAATCTCTGGACACCTTTTGTGGGTGACACCTTAAGATAAACATGATCTCCCACTTCAAATTGTAGAGGCTTCCTCCTCTTATCATGATAACTCTTTTGTCGGGCCTGAGCAGCTTCTAAGTTCTTCTTAATGACTCTGACTTTCTCCTTGGCTTCAAGCACTAGGTCAGGTCCAAATATTTCCCTCTCTCCAGCTTGTGACCAATTTAGCGGTGTTCTACACCTTCTTCCATACAAGGCCTCAAAAGGTGCCATCTTTAGGCTGGACTGGTAGCTGTTGTTATACGAGAACTCCGCCAAGGAAAGGCACTTATCCCAATTCTTACCATAGTGTAGCACACAGGCTCGCAGCATGTCCTCGAGAATTTGATTCACTCTCTCTGTCTGACCATCTGTCTGAGGATGGTACGTTGAGTTTCTAATCACAGTGGTTCTAAGTGACTTTTGGAGCTGCTCCCAAAAATGTGCCACAAACAGTGCTGCTCTGTCAGATACAATAGTCTTCTGAATCCCATGCAAATGCACTATTTGATCAATATAGATCTCTACATATTTCTCTGTCTTGTGGGTGGTATGCACTGGGAAGAAATGAGTTGTCTTGGTTAATCTATCCACAATGACCCAAATAGAATCGTGGTGCCGGGAGGTGTTGGGAAATCCCACAATAAAGTCCATGCAAATATCCTCCCATTTCCAAGATGGTATGTGAAGGGGCTATAAGGTACCCGCTACCTTCAAATGACTGGCCTTGACTCTTTGGCAAGTGTCGCATTCAGATATATACTTAGTAATTTCCCTCTTCATCCTGGTCCACCAGCACAAAGATCTGAGATCATGATACATCTTGTTACTACCGGGGTGCATGGAGAATTTGGAAAGGTGAGCTTCATCCAATATTTTCTTTCTGAGTTCGCGATTCTTAGGAACAACCAATCGGTCTTCAAACCATAGAACTCCCTTGCTGTCCTGACGAAAGCATTTGTACTTATCTACCTTCTGTTCGAGCATTTCCTTAATGACTTGAACACCCTTGTCACTCATCTGTGCCATGATTATCTGCTCATGTAGAGTGGGTTCCACTGTGATATAATTCAAGGTGCCTGAGGAAACAACTTCCATGTTCATGTTGCACAACTTATCACACAGGGTGGCGATCTTGGAGTCCATAACTGCACAGTTGCACTAGGCCTTCCGACTTAAGGCATCTGCCACAACATTGGCCTTGCCCGGATGGTAATGCACTTCCAGATCATAGTATTTGATTAATTCCAACCATCTTCTCTACCTCATATTAAGATCAGCCTGAGTGAAAATATACTTGAGACTCTTGTGATCGGTATAGATATTACAATGAGCTCCCATCAAATAATGTCTCCATATCTTCAGAGCATGAACTACGAATGCTAACTCCAGATCATGTGTGGGGTAGTTCTGCTCATGAGGCCTAAGTGCTCGGGATGCATAAGCAATGACTCCGTTGTCTTGCATCAAGACACATCCCAAACCAGTACCTGAAGCATCGCAATAAACCTCAAAGGGTTTGGTGTTGTCAGGCTGTGCTAGCACGAGTGTTGTTGTCAGATGCTGCCTCAATGCATGAAAGGCATCTTCACATTTCTGACTCCATTCATACTTTACTCCTTTCTTCAACAATTCAGTCATTGGCTTTGCAATCCTGGAGAAATTCGGAACGAATCATCGATAATATCCTGCCAATCCGAGAAAACTCTGAATCTGCCGTACAGTGATAGGAGGCTTCCAATCCATCACTTCTTGCACTTTCTTTGGATCAACTGATACCCCATCCTGAGAAATGTTGTGACCCAAAAATTTTATTTCCTTTAGCCAGAAATCACATTTGGACAATTTAGCATATATATAAACGATGATCGCGCAGTCTCTGAAGTACTGTATGCAAGTGCTTGATATGATCGTCTTCATTCTTTGAGTATACCAAGATATTGTCAATGAAGACCACTACAAACTTATCCAGCTCTGGCATAAATACTGAGTTCATCAAATACATGAAATAAGTCGGGGCATTGGTCAGCCCGAAAGACATCACCAAGTACTCATAAAGCCCATATCTAGTAGAGAAAGCCGTCTTCGGAATATCACTGGCCCTGATTTTGATCTGATGATAGCCAGAGCGAAGGTCTATCTTGGAAAATACCTTGGCTCCCACCAACTGATCAAACAATACATCAATGCGGGGCAATGGATACTTATTTTTGATTGTCACCGCATTGAGAGGGCGGTAATCAACACACAATCTTAGACTCTCATCCTTCTTCACGAACAAGGCTGGACATCCCCATGGTGAAGTACTTGGGTGAATGAATCCCTTGTCCAGCAGCTCTTGTAACTGCCTTTTCAATTCTGCCAATTCTGCTGGAGGCATCCTATAGGGTCTTTTGGAGATAGGGGCAGTTCCGGGTTGCAACTCAATTGCAAACTCTATGTTTCTATCGGGTGGCATCCCTAGCAATTCATCTGGGAAAACATCAGGGTACTCACAGACCACTGGAATCCTTCCGACGGGTGACTCTATCAGGGTGAAGGCACATGAATGGGTACAACCTTGGTTAGGTAAATATAACGTGACTTCACCACAAGTAGGTGAGTGTATCTCAATGGCCCTTGCTGTGATATCAATCACTACCTGATGCCTTGATAACCAATCAGTTCCTCATATGATATCCACACTATCCAATCCCAAGATAAGGAGGGTGGTTTTAATTACAAGACTACCAAATTTTATGGGCACATGCCTGTTGATTTGATAGGTGGCAACCCTACCTCCTGGTGTCAAAATTGTAATGCACCCATTTGTGTGATGGAAAGGTAACTGGCATTTTGCACTAAATTTTGCACTGATAAAACTATGTGATGCACCAGAATCAAAAAGAATGACTGCAGGATAATTCAAAACGGAAAAGATACCAGTCATGACGGGTGCTCCCTCTGGAATGTCAGCCATAGTGGTGAAGTTCAGCCTGCCTTGCCTCACTTGCACCTTCTGCCTCTTGCCTTGATTTTGATTGGGATTTGGACCCTGCCTTTGCTGGTTCTTGGGACAATTCTTGGCGTAGTGTCCAGTGCTACCACAAGTGAAACATCTGTTGTCGTTGGCCTGACGGTACTGCTTCTGAGGCTAGTTGTTGTTCCTCTGAACTGGGGGCTGAGAGCGGTTGGGTGCCTGCTGCTGCTGTGGTCGGATCACCCATCGCCCTTGCTGCTACTGAGGTCCCCTATTTTGAGTGTCAGACACAATCCTGAAGCGCTGAGGCTGAGTTGAAGGTCCTGCCATAGGGGTCTTCCTCTTCTTTTCTGCCTGGCGGGCTGTGATGCAGCTTTCCTGAGAAATGGCCATGTTGACTAACTCATTGTAGCTGTTGGCCCTGACTGTGTTGAGACGGTCGCGTAGCTTAGTACTGAGGCCCCTCCTGAACCTGTCCCTCTTCTTCTCATCTATGTTAGCATGACAGCCTGCATACTGACACAGGTCATTGAAAGCCTGGGCGTACTGCAACACTGTACGACTCCCCTGAGTGAGTGCCAGAAATTCATTGATCTTGCGGTCCATGATGCCTGCTAGTATGTGATGTCCTCTAAATGCTGCCTTGAACTCTCCCCATTCCACCACATGGTCAACTGGCTGCATAGCGAGGAAGTGATCCCACCTTGTCCGTGTGGGTCCGCGAAGCTGCTGGGTGGCGAACCGGACCTTAGCCACTTCTGAACAAACTCCATTAAGTAGTGGGAATTTGGATTCCACCACTCTGAGCCATACATCAGCATCAAGTGGATCCTCTGCCCGAGTGAACAACGATGGCTGAGTGCTGAGGAACTCCTGATAGGTGGCCGCTGCTGGGGGACGCTGATGGTGATCACCACCACCATAGTGCTGAGGTGGTGGCTGACGTTGAGCCAACTGTCGCAGGATCTCATTCTGCTGAGCCATTAGTTCTTGCATGGTAGGAGGCGGCGGCGGTGGAGGAGGAATGCGCTCATTCTGTCCACGGCGCGCTCTTCCTGTCATCTGAAAATTTAGGATGCTCTTAATATCATACTTTTGATATCAGGATTCGTACATGGTAAAAGATTTGAAGGGACGAAGTTTGCAGAACGCCAAACATTTCCTTGCATTTTTCATAAAAAGATATCACATGACATAAAACTTTCCTCATAGCTTAAAGTTGACATCATTTATCATTTGTAAATCCAAAAGAGTTTTCTAACGGTTACAATAGTGCTCCAAAGACTCTACTCTTCCTAGCCTAGTACCCCAAAGGTGCAAAAGCTAAGCTAGTTTTGAGGAGTTCTACTGCCGCACACTTCTATCCAATCTTTCCGAAACCTAATGGGCAAACGAGGCAACACTGGACTCGGGGGAAGGTGGTCTCCCTGAGCCAGCGGTGTCCAAGCTGGATGCAGGCTCCAGCTCCTCTCCTCCCTTGATATCAACATCCTCGTCGGCCCCTTCGGCTTCCATGTCTTGGATTTCCTGATGATGCATGTCCAGGTGCTGGTTGGCTTTCTCAAGTTGTTGCTGAGTGTTTAGGAGCTGATCCTCGAGAACCTCGATGGTGTTCTCCCTGGCTCCCAGTTGCTGCTCAAGCTCTTGGATCTGGGTGGCCATCTGCTCCACCTGGAGGTCTTTCTCCACTAGCTCAGTGGATAGGTCTACCACTAGGTCCTCCCTGTTATCCAAGGTGATCTTGGTAGCCTCCACTAGGCCCATCAGCTAGGACATTACTGTAACACCCCTGGTGTTACTGTTACTAAAACTTGAGCATAACATAATTTTCATTAGCATTTCATATGTGTGATACACCTAGAATGCATTCACTAGGCAAAATTTTCAAACAAGTTGTATTGTTATGATATTTTGCAAATAAAACCCTGGAGTTGGGTACTTAACCCTAAATGGGGTTCAGAAGGGTAAAACAAAATCCAAATAGAGAAAACCCTAAAGCTTAAGTGAAATAGTCATAAAATGTTACTAAGAATGTGTTGGGGACTTGTTCTCAAGTGCTATGAGTTAAGAACAAGGCAACATAGAAAATGTTAATCGTTAAAGTCCTTCGCCCTCCGAAGCATTATTTCCCTTAGGATATAATGGCTTGCGGACGAAGGTTATGAAGGGCATACCTTGATATATTTATTAAACAATCACGAAGGATGAAATATAAAGAATATAAAAGACAACATGAACAGTCATGTATTATTATCGGGCATAAACAAAAACATTGTTGAATTACAAGTGTACCTTCAATCGGAAGGAGATGACAGTACAAGCGTGACGCAAAAAGCGAATGCCAAGTCAGCGTGAACAGTACGGGGGTACTGTTCACCTATTTATAGGCACGGGACACAGCCCATACAGAATTACATTCATGCCCTTTACATTTGATAATAATTCTATGGTAATCTATCGAGGTCTGAATAGCCTTTTCATCTTTAAGTCGGTTTCATTTTCTACAACCACGCCGAAGCTTTCCTGCTGACATCTTCGGCGTTGTACCAAGACCTTCGTATTATCCTGGTCTTCTCCTGGCGTGATAACGACTTGAGTTCGAAGGTACCTGCTCACACATTATACTTCCAGAAATACTGTTAAATCCTGTTTTTGAGGACCTTCGGACGCCGAAGGACCCCAACAGTAGCCCCTCGCAATATTAATTTGTTTTAAATAACGAATTTAAATTGCGACATGGACGAAGGCTTCACGCCGAAGGTCCGAAAAAACACCTTCCCTTTGCTAGAATAGCAACTTTCACTGACAAGCGGGGTCTTTCAACTTTCAACGTACTTGGCGTATAAATACGGCCATACCGCAAACGCATTCGACACGCTCTGTGGCCAACTGCTCCCGCTCACTCAATTTTTAGCTCTTGTGTACTACAATTTGGTAAGCTTTTAGTTTTGAAGCTTCGGCTTTGAAAATAGTTTTTTAGTGTCTCCGAAGATGTCCGAGGATAAGAAGACTGCTGCTGAGACGAAGCTGAGCCTCGACGAAGAGAAAAATTTGGGGTTTCTTATAGCGATGTCAAAGACCAACACAGAAAAAATCACCAAGGAGATTCTGGAAGGTTTGTCTGAGGATACTGGTGACAGTGACAGCTACGATGTGGACAGTGGTGGTGAAGACTCCGAAGATCGTCCATGGCGACCAAGCCATTCAGTTTATGGTAAATCAACTATCAAAGAAAGCCATCTTGTCAACATGAGAGGAAGGTATTTCCGGGATTTGTCCATTGTGAGGGCTGACGAAGGGGAAAAAACTTGCCCACACCCTGAAGAGAATGAAGTCGTAATATACCGAAGCTTTTTGAAAGCTGGACTGCGATTTCCTTTGAGCAGCTTCGTTGTGGAGGTGCTGAAAATGTTCGAAATCTATCTCCATCAACTTACTCCGGAGGCAATTATAAAGCTGAATATCTTTGTGTGGGTCGTGAGAAGCCAAGGTCTGAAGCCTGACGCAAAAAGCTTCTGCAATATACATGAATTATCATATGAAACAAAACCTTGGGGTAAGGAACAATATCACAACAATTTTGGCTGCTACAGTTTCGTTTCTCGGTCCGGGTCAAGCTGCCCCGTGCCAACCTTTCGGAAGAGATGGCCCGGAGACTGGATGACAGAATGGTTCTATGTGAAAAATGATCTGACAATACGAGAAGATATCAAAGGTATAATCATGCGCCCTATTTGGCAAAGCTTCGGCCTTCGGAGGCCGAAGGTTGAAATGAATGAAGCTGCCGAAGAATGCCAGAGGGCCTTCGGCGCAGTCTGCTCTTTCATCGGAACAAGAGACTTAGTTCAAGAGCATATTGCCTTCAGGGTATGGTCACTTGCGGAGAAATGGGAAATGCCACAAGAAACCGTAAAAGAAGCCGACGAAGGTGGACTTATCAGGTTGAAGTACACTTTTAAATTTGGAGATAAATTCGTCGAGCCAGATGATGACTGGTTAAAAAGTATTGAAAATTTAAGTGATGAACTGCTTGGAGCTTATTCGAAGGCCGAAGACACTGCAATGTCAGCAGCCTTCGGAGGCCGAAAGAAGAAGAGGCTGAATCGGGTATTCGATGCAATCGGGTTTGTCTACCCTGACTATTGCTATCCCATTCGAAGGCAGAAGAGAAAAAACACAACCTCTGCAAAAGAAGAAGCTACAATTGCTCCTAGCGAGCCAGAACCAAAGAGAAAGAAGATAAAGGTCCTCACACATCGGCCGCGCTATATTGAACCAGCTTCGGTGCCTGAGTTTACCGGAGAAACTCCTTCGGCCACCGAAGCTGAAAAACCAACCGAGCCAATTTGCTGCCAGAAGTCGCAGAAACGGCCGAAGTGCCATCAAAGATAGAATTGGAGCAATCAAAGATCTTGTTATCAGAAACAAAAGAGAAGGCCAAAGCGCCGTCCCCAGAAAAAATGGAAGAGGTAAAGAAAGCAACTGATGGCTCCAAAACATCAGAAGTTTTGAGTCCTGCAGCAAACATTGAGACAGCAAAAAATCAAAAAGTGCCAGCCGTAACTCCGAAAAGAAAGAGAATGGCTAATGTGCTAGATGTACTGGAAACGATCAAATCTTCGAGCACACCTCCGAAGAAAGCTGCTGTCAATTTTGAAACAACAACTGAAATTTCTGGTTCTAAAGCCCCAGGGCAAAAGACTGAAGCCGAAGCTGGGCCCTCAGAGCCCGCAAAGATAAAACCCTTGGAAGGTGAGGCAGAAAAAATAACAAAGCCAATTTTTGTTGAAGAAACCGGTGTTATTGCCCCCGAAGCATCCCCCAAAATTCGTGATTATATTATTCGTCATGCTTCGGGGAAAAAACTATCAGAAAAAGAAGAACAAGAGGCCCAGCACTACGCCCAAAAACTGAAATATCCAAAGGGAGCGTTAATATTCAATGGCAGTGGAGAAGAAGACTTCTTGTATTGTCTTCCCGACAGCAAGGAGATTTCTGTGTGTCGAGAGATAAGCAAGAGCTTCGGATTTCCAACTTTAGAAGATGGGCTCTCGGTGCTGTCGAAGAACGATCTGGCCGACAGCCTAGCTTACAATAGCTTAAAGGTGCGACAAATGAAATCCTTGTATTTCTGGCTTGTTTAAACTTATTAATGCACACATACTTCTTTTTGCAGGGCCTGATACTTAGCAATGCCCTCAGGGCACAGAAAGATGCTGAAGACGAAGGGTGTACTATAGCCCTGAGCAACCTTCGTTCCGAAGTAATTGAACTGAGGAACGAAGGTCTCGCAAAAGATGAAATATTATACTCGTTGATAAATAAAATAAAGGAAGACGAAGCTGCTTTTAAAAGTCAAGCTGAAGCTCAGAAGCGCGAAATTGAAGACCTTCGGAAACAACTGGCCAGAGCCAAGGAAGAACGCATACTTGAAGAAACAAAGCGTGAACTCAGCGATCAATGGGCAGATCACCTAGAAGTGACTGTTGAAGAGCTTCGTTCGTCCAAAAAGAGATGCTACAACAAATCTATAGATTGTGTTAAGAAGCTAAAGGCTAGCTTCGCCAAGGTCGGCGCATTCTCAAGTGAGGAAAACTTTTCGAGAGGCAATCCCGAAGGTGTCATCGAATGGATTGACCACGAAGCTGAGGCCTTCGAAGAAATTTTAAATAGTCGAGGAGATATATGTGCTTTCTCAGGTGCCAGAGGGATTGCCACCATCTTAGAGAAGAAGGGCTGCGAACATGTAAAAATTTTAGCACAGTCCGAAGCTGCTTTGTCCTTTGAAGATGCAAGAGATCCTTCGGCCGAAGCTAGTATAATTGGTGGAAAATTTTTTACCGATATCTGGGATAATGGTGGCCGAGAAATGGCCGGAGAAATTATTCGAAGAAGTGAGAAGGGCATTCACGATGCTAGAGAAGTAGCTGAGGCTGCTGAAAAGAGCGCAGAGGCCGAAGGTCAATTAGGTATTAACTAATAGTTTTTATTGTGTTGTAATCTTTAGGCTTTAAGATTTGTTTGCGATTTGTAATAGCAATCGTAGCCGTATCCTGTCTTACTTCAGATCCTGCTAAAACGTCTTCGGGCCCTCAGCCGAAAGGAGACGACGAAATAAAAAAGATGGCTGAAGATATTATGGACGAAGTCGTCAATCGGCTCCTGAACGAGGCTGCAGAAGTCGTTTTGAGAGAGGATTAAGTATTTTTGTGAAAACTTCTGAAATGTAATATACTGTAACATTTTGTAACCCCAAATGTAATATACTTATTTTTGTTAGTCAATTCTTTACGATGCATGAAACTTTACACGTACCGCTTTTGAGTCTTTGACGAAAAAACACCTTCCCTTCTTTTCATGCTTCGTGAAGAAGAATTTTTCTTTGTCACAACAACATCCAATATTCTGATGAATAATATCCAGGCTTCGTGAAAATATTTTCCGAAGCTAGACCTCCGAAGATCAATGATGTATCTTTTTGTGACTATGATTTCTCCCTTTTTCCAAAGCGTTCTTCTGTAGATTGATAATGTGTCCACCTCTTGTGCCATGTGCAAAATGATGTATGATGCTTATGCTATGCGAAATGATGCGATGATGTTATGACATGTGAGATGATGTTTATTCCGAAGATACATACGCATCCCTGCAATAAAACATAATCTTTTATAAGCCTCCCTTAGGAGCTTCTTCGCCTTTTACTTCAGCGGAATCAGCGTTTATTTTTCGCTGTAAGCCTCCCTTAGGAGCTTCTTCGCCTTTTACTTTCAGCGGTATTCGCGTTGACTTTTCGCGCTTCGCCTTTTACTTAGGTGGTATCAGCGTTGACTTTTCGCTGTATGCTCTGCATTCCCTTTGGAACGACTTTGGAGCAGAAAACTTACACTGCGCTCCCTTTGGAACGACTTTTTGTGACTTCGGCAAACTTACTCTGCGTTCCTTAGAACGACTTTTTGTTACTTCGAAGAATTTTCGATAGTTCGAAGGTCCTTTTTGTTATCATAAGCCTGTGAAGAAAATATATTTTCCTTGTAGGATTCAACGAAACTAATTACATGAAATCTAAACAATGTCCTTTATTACAGAAAATAAAACTGAATGAAAAAGATTGCTATTAAGGTAGGATATTTGTTAATAGATGTGCTTTGACTCCGGCACAGTGCTATTGACTGTACGAGCTTCGGACTGCTCTCTGAAGTCCCTCTGGTGTGGAGCATACTGGCTCCCTTCTGGCTGCTGGCCTTGTTGCAACGGAGGTGGAGGCGGAGGCTGTTGCCAAGAAGCTTGAGGCTGACTTGCCGAAGCAACAGAAACTGCAGGATGATTGTCCACATATTCTGGAATGTAGGGCGAATGATACGAAGCTGTATGCATGACCTGCTTCGGCTGAGCTTGTTGTGCTGCTGCTTCAGCTATTTCCTTTTGCTTCTGAATAGTAACATGGCACATCCTGGTAGTATGGCCTTTGTTCTCACCGCAGAATAAGCAAAAGATTCTTCTCGGTTGATCGCCAAATCTTCCTCCAAAGCCCCTGGCGCCTCTGCCTCTTGGAGCTGGTGGTCGGAAGGAGCTTTGCTGTTGTCCCGAAGCCTGTGAGAAGCATTGTGGCCTTTGCTGTTGGCTTCCTCTGTCATCATTTTGTGTAGAGTTATGAATTGATCTCACGTGCCTCGGGTAGAACCTCCCTTCGAAGCCCCTGGTCATTTCAGAAAACCTGAAAGCTTCCTCCCTTCTTTGGCGAAAATCATTATCGGCCCGAATGTACTCGTCCATCTTCTGGAGCAGCTTCTCCAAAGTTTGAGGAGGCTTCCTGGCGAAGTATTGAGCTGACGGTCCTGGCCGAAGCCCCTTGATCATGGCCTCGATGACAATTTCATTGGGGACCGTTGGTGCCTGTGCCCTCAAACGCAAGAACCTTCGGACATACGCCTGAAGGTATTCTTCGTGATCCTGGGTGCACTGGAACAGAGCCTGAGCAGTGACCGGCTTCGTCTGAAATCCTTGAAAGCTGGTTAACAACAAATCCTTCAGCTTCTGCCATGAAGTGATCGTCCCTGGTCGAAGGGAGGAATACCAGGTTTGAGCAACACTTCTGACAGCCATAACGAAAGATTTGGCCATGACTGAAGCATTGCCACCATACGAAGACACCGTTGCTTCGTAACTCATCAAAAACTGCTTCGGGTCTGAGTGGCCATCGAATACGGGGAGCTGAGGCGGCTTGTAAGACGGAGGCCAAGGTGTAGCCTGCAGCTCAGCGGACAGAGGAGAAGCATCATCAAAAACAAAATTCCCATGATGGAAATTGTCATACTAGTCATCTTCGTTGGGAAAACCCTCCTGATGAAGGTCTTGATGCTGAGGCCTTCGGTGTTGCTCATCCTGAGCAAGATGACGAACTTCTTCAGAGGCTTCGTCTATCTGCCTCTGCAGTTCAGCTAACCTGGCCATCTTTTCTTTCTTCCTCTGTACTTGTTGATGAAGCATCTCCATATCTCTGATTTCTTGATCTATCTCGTCCTCTGGTGGTGTCGGACTGAGAGCCTTCCTTTTCTGGCTTCGGGCCTCCCGCAGGGAGACTGTCTCCTGATTGTGGTCCAGTGGTTGCAGAGCTGCAGCCCCAGTCGCTGAAGCCTTCTTCGGCGCCATAACGAAGGTTTATGATCGCCGAAGGTGCTCAAGAAACTCAGAGTGGAAGTGAGTTCACCGGAGGTGGGCGCCAATGTTGGGGACTTGTTCTCAAGTGCTATGAGTTAAGAACAAGGCAACATAGAAAATGTTAATCGTTAAAGTCCTTCGCCCTCCGAAGCATTATTTCCCTTAGGATATAATGGCTTGCGGACGAAGGTTATGAAGGGTATACCTTGATATATTTATTAAACAATCACGAAGGATGAAATATAGAGAATTTAAAAGACAACATGAACAGTCATGTATTATTATCGGGCATAAACAAAAACATTGTTGAATTACAAGTGTACCTTCAATCGGAAGGAGATGACAGTACAAGCGTGACGCAAAAAGCGAATGCCAAGTCAGCGTGAACAGTACAGGGGTACTGTTCACCTATTTATAGGCACGGGACACAGCCCATACAGAATTACATTCATGCCCTTCACATTTGATAATAATTCTATGGTAATCTATCGAGGTCTGAATAGCCTTTTCATCTTTAAGTCGGTTTCATTTTCTACAACCACGCCGAAGCTTTCCTGCTGACATCTTCGGCGTTGTACCAAGACCTTCGTATTATCCTGGTCTTCTCCTGGCGTGATAACGACTTGAGTTCGAAGGTACCTGCTCACACATTATACTTCTAGAAATACTGTTAAATCCTGTTTTTGAGGACCTTCGGACGCCGAAGGACCCCAACAGAATGGACCTAAATTACATTCACACCCCTGAGATACCAAAAACCCTAAAAAGGACCCTAGGAAACCCTAAACCTAAACCCTAGGGGGCTAAGTGCAAAATCAGTGCACTTTTGGACTAAAGTTTAAAAACTATGATGTTAAAGCATATAAAGTCATATGGTTCACAATCATGAAGATTTGCATGCTAAACCCTAAATCTTGGATCCATTTGCAAAAAAGACCCTATTTGAGTTCTAAACCTAAGTCTGAAATTCAGTGGCATTGGCTTAACTTTGGAGCTCTATATCATACAAATTATTAAGATTTTACCCTAGGTCACCACATCAACTTTGTAGATCTATGGAAGGAGAATAACTTTGCTTAAGAGTGTAAGCATGGTTGTTATGAAGAAATTGAAGAAAAATGCACCCAAAGATGGGCTGTCAGGCTGTCTGGGGACTGAATTCTGGTGTGACAGTGTGATGAAGCCATCTTTGAGCTTAAATTTGATCATGATCCAGTCATTATCTGGTTATGATTGTTATAGCAATATTGTTGTTGGATCATCTGACAACAACTTTGTTACTGGTCGATCAACTAGTCGCCATAGAAAATTGAGAGAGATTTGACCCTAAATCTTGACTGTCAGGCGCACTGAAGAACATTGCCATGGTACAGTACTGAAGAAGATCGACTGCCAGCCGTTCACCGTCGCCGGTGAACTCGCGCCGAGATCCGAGTTTCGCCTGGGAGATTCGTGCTCGGGGAAGAATGGATAACACCGGGGATGGGTGAAAAGATCTGGCCCGGGATGGATCACGATTGCTAGCTGGTCCGGTCATCCTGACCACTTGTCGCAGGGCCGGCCGAATTTATCCTCACTGGAGCTCGCCGTTTCACTCAACCGTGCCACGAAGCTATCCCACATCGCGGTGAGTCACTAGGAGCCGCTTTGTAGCATACCAAGAATCACCCTCAATCGTTCACCAGGGAGCTCGAATTTCGGACTTCCCCCAAATCCGCTCAAGAACACCATAACAGCAACCTCTCCGTGCCAGCGCTCCTCAGGTTAAAACATACCAAATTACTTAATGTTCTAGCCTCTGTTAATTCCCTTGTTGCTCGTGAACCTGTCCAATTGCGCTAAACCACCCTGGGTAGTCATGAACACGAGTGAATGTCCTCGCTGCCCGCTGTTATCGTGGGCAGAGCAAGGTAGATCACCAATCGTGAAATTGATGGAGGGGAAACCCTCGTTAGTTCTTGGATTCGATCTCTACCAAAGTAGGGCGTCGGTCCTTGAGTGATTCGGCCGGTACGCGAGCTCGTCGGAGCTCTGTGCATCGCCGCTCGACGGCGAGGACTTTAAGTTGTAAAGGGGAGAAAGTATAGGGGTTCTTTGGTAAATGTCAGCGACTGTTTTAAATAGTGCTTTGGACTCCTTCAGATTATTCGAAAAGACAGGGGACTCCGTGCAAAGTCTGCAACGCAGGCGCGGGTGCGCGCTTTCCACCTGGGTTTGGGCCGCTCGGGCTGCTTTCGGCCCAGCACTGTTTAATCTTTTCTCTTTTCTTTTTCTGTTCAACTTTAGAAATCTGTAGAAAATTGCAGAAAAATGGCAAAATATCAAACCAATTTTCCTAGATTCCTAATTTTCCATAGTATTTAATAAAAATAGTGCCATGATTTGTAGATCAAATAAGGAATTTTGGAGCATTTAAAATAGCTTAAAACATTGGTTCTAGATTTTTAGAAAATAGATAATAATTCCAAAAATCTCCAAACTTTTTAATTGAACTATAAACATTATTTAGAAGCCTTGGGTAGAGTTTGGTTAGAATTGGACCTTGTTTGATAACTAGAACCCAAAACCCCACCCCCTGCCCTTTGAATTCCTTTACTGACTCCGGAAACCCTAGTTTCCCGGAAAACCGTGAAGCAAAGTTGTATTCAAGACTTTAGAAACAAACCTTTACTATCTTTGCACTTTCATAAGCATTACATAGGCATTCATTCTTATATATATATATGTGGTTATATATAGAAAATGAGGAAGACGTTGAAGTAGAAGAAGAGAAGACTTCACCACCACCACCTGCGGAACATCAGGCAGGAAATTGCTTTTATTTTGATATCTGCGGATCCGAGCCTGATTCACCTGTAAACCAAGGCAAGCCCTGGTGCATGCAACCCCTTCCTTGTGTTTTTAAATAATTTTTGCACACTTTAAGTCTAGTGAAATGTGCATTAGGTTTATAGGAGTTGCTTGGAAACCCTTTGATGCATTGCCTTCCTTGATATCCATACCTTTATAGATACTTCTGATGAAGTATCAAAATATAATTTACAAAAATGCTTAGCTCTGCTTAGATCTTGTGGATAGAAGTTGTCTTTCGCAATAAGGCCTAGCTCAGGGGTTATCCTGAGGAAAGGTGGCTTCTACCTGCAAGAATATTTTCATTGACAGCGTGGTGGGATCTTACTACAAAGTTCCCTTTGATGCTCTTTTCATCCTAAGGAATACAAACAATCCTAAGGGTGGAAGTACTTAAATCAGGACTCGGGCTAGGAACAAGTGATGCTCCGCCCGAGTCAATTAAGGATTGGATGCGTATGTAGGCCTGCTAGATCAAGGACTATCTTAACTGGCCACATGCCCTGGAAATGGACAGGGTAAGCTTTGCCTCGGGCAGACTAATACCAGAATAAGATACCACACAAAGGGAGTGGAGAGATGGCGAGAGTAGTGTGTACCCTCCGTGGCAAGAGGCTGGACGGTGGTGTATCTGTGCTCTCGGTTGGCGTGAACCTGATCTAGTCTTAAGAACCCCGGTGGTGAGCTGACATATGCAAGGGTTAAGTGCTACATATGTCGTGTGGTTAGAGATCCTCAGCTGAGTAAATCGATTTGGATCGCCGTTATATCCTTGGAGAGTGGAGACTTGATCACTGACCTGCAACCTAAGTCAGGATGTGAACCTCATGAATAAAAATGATGTTGTATTGATGAGATGGTGAAAGTAGACCATATGCAAACATAGTCTATTAATATTTAATCTAGCGTTAAAATATTGAAAGTAAGGACTCACTTTAGTAAGCTATTTCTGCAAAAGTATCTAAGTTGATTTTTGCTAAAGCCTCTCCTTGATTCCCAAATCCAGCATACCCTTGAGAGTCTTTTCCTTAGTCGGGTAAGACTTGCTGAGTAATTCCATACTCAGGGTTTTATTCCCTATTGTTTTTAGGTGAGGAAGCAACCAGCTTTTGTTGCTTCTGTTCTAAGGTGGTATCAAAAGAAGAAAACCAGGAGTAAAGCTGTGCGAGTATTGGATCCTCCATAGAACTTTTGTTTTAAACTTATCGGGAGGGATTTTTGCCTCCCTTGGTGTGTAATAATAATACTATGCACTGGTAGGTTATATTCTGATCTGTAAATATTCAACTCTATCTTACTTTTAAATAAAGGTAAGTTCATGTAATTGCTTCCGCATTCTCGTAACTCCGATGCTTGTAATGTCTGCATGACGGGTGAAACGCTCTTGGGGAAGGTAAGAAAAGCAGATACCGAACTTGTCAAGTGATTCAGGGGCACCTATAGGGTTGTCTGAGGTCCGTTGGACAAGGACAACTGTAGGTGAGCCTAATGACTTGGGAGGTTCTGTCAGAGCTGGTATCGGAGCGAAGCCCTTCTCTGTAGATATTATGAGGCATCTTCAAAAGAATTTTCTAAAGACTTATCTAGAAAATCTCTTCCCTTCTTACCTAAAGTATTTCTGAAGAGTTTATCTTAAAGACCAGATAGTAAGAGTGCAACGTATAGAAGGTGTGAATCAACTAAGGTTGATTCTGTAATTACACATGCATCATGCTAAGAACTATGCTAATAAAAATTTCCCCCTTAGAGAAATGTTGTCGCGCACCAGAAAGACCGCGCGCAAATCTACTCGATCCATTGGCATACCTCGCCATCAACTTGCTCCAAGACATGAAGAAAGTTATGCCTGATCATCTTCTTTATTTGATGCCTTTGAATTCCCCATACCTATCTAAGGCATACCAACTTAACCTTGTTTTCCCTATATATCTAATCAGATACTAATCCTTGACCCTGTGATTTCTATGATGGGCATAGAAATATGCTTGGGGCTGAATTAACAGTCTCCCATCGTACTTCTTTCATCAAGTTTAGGTTATGGCCATGCCTTGTTCATTTCATCGGGCCATGATCTATTTGGCTCTCTACTTGTAACCATCTTTACTGGTGGAGTATCTCTTTGTATATTGTCACCCTTGCCCAATCCGTTAGTGTCACACGAGATTTCTTATTGGTTACGTCTGGCAATGGTGTTATGACTAAAACCGATGGCACCACGATGAAACCGAGGGCCTCCTGTGGATGCACACACATGGTTGCGCTACTTGGCACCCGCTGGTATCACCGTTAATAGTCATAATCCATTATTAGACTATATCGATATGTTATCTTTGTGCAAATTGTTCTTACCACGTGAGATCCATTATTGGTGCCAGTTTTGTAATGGTGTCATGGTTAAGAACTTATGGTACCACGGCGAAACTAAGAGCCTCTTGTGAATGTGCACACGGGATTTTGCTGCTTGGCGCATGCCGGTATCGAGGTCTCTAGTCATGATCCATTATGGAATTACACTGATGTGTTATCTTCCATTGACCTTTCCTTGAAACTATTTCTATGTTGTTTGTGAAGAGATCAAACAACATCTGTCATTTCCGTTAGATCAAAAGGGCATACCACTTTCATGTGTGTCTTATTTCTTTTGATCTTGGTAGTGACTACTCATACAGGTTCCCTTTACATCCTTTGTGTAAAGGTGAAGCCTTGGAGCTTTTTAGTGTTGGAAAACAACTGATTAGCTCTCAAAATAGAGATCTACTTCCCCTGCTGCTAAAATGCAGGAGTTTGTACATTCACTCTCTTATTTAACCCATGTATTCCCTAACCAAGTGGATAATTCATCTCGCATGAGGAAATGGATGAACAACTTGACCAAATAGATTTTTACCCACATACATAATCTCTTATTAACAAAGAGTGAACTCTCAACCCTTGGCTTACCAATGGTACTGAGAGGATTTGCTTAATGTCAAAAGTAGTTCAACAAGTTGGTTTTGAATAACTTGTAACTGCCCAATGAACGAAGGCTGAGTTTAGAGATCGTTTTATCAAGTTGTCTAAACTCACTTTGGTTCAACCCACCCTAAAGAAAGTACTTACCAAAATCAAATTAAGTCGACCAGTAACCACCTAATTATCGCTCTAGTCGCGCCTTGACCGCCTCACACGTGCTTTTCCTGCGTGTGTGATCATGCCGATCCATGACTAGTGCTAGATAAAATGGACTGGTTGCAAAGTCCGCATCTACAGATCCCTCTGCTGGTGATTTTCTTGAATCTATATCACCTTTCGTGGACTTGAATTCCCTGGCTAACACGAGTTGACTGTGATGTTATTCGACATTCACACCCGTCTCGTGTGCTATGAACTTACTGTAACCACTTGTTGGTAAACCTCTTTCTGAGTGTTTTACGCAAGATGGTGCATCTGCTTCAGTTTAGGTAAAATTGCGTAATTGCCGCTCACCCAACAGACTCAGATAGTACAGTGCCATCAGAAGAAGCAAATTGCACACATGGAACCTTATGTGTTCTTCTGGCTGACATCGTCTCTATTGGTGGGCAAAGATAAAGATTGAAATCGCACGCTATGTGGCGAGATGTGACACTTGTAGACGTGTCAAGGCCATACACATGAAAGTTGCTGGGCCATTGCAATCTTTACCTATTCCAACATGGAAATGGTAGGATATTAGTATGGACTTTATTGTGGAATTGCCCAGGACTGCTAAAGGGTATGATTCTATCTGGGTTATCGTTGATCGAGTTACAAAGATCTCCCACTTCCTTCCGGTCAGGGTAAAATATACAATGGCCATGTATGCAGAATTATACACTGCCCGTATTCTCAGTTTGCACGGTCTTCCGAAGACTATAGTGTCGGATCGTGGACCTCAATTTGTAGCCAAGTTTTGGGAAGCACTTCACAAATCCTTGGGTACTAAGTTGCTCCATAGTTCGGCCTATCATCCGCAAACCAGCGGGCAAACTGAGAGGGTAAATCAAATACTTAGAGATATGTTACGGGCTTGTGCTTTGGACTTCCCACCGAAATGGGATGATTGTTTACCATTAGCGGAGTTTTCATATAATAATAGCTATCAAGAAAGCATTAAGGTGGCACCCTTCGAAGCTTTATATGGACGACGATGTCGTACTCCGCTAAATTGGTCTGAACCTGGTGAAAGATTTTTCTTCAGGCCTGATATGGTGAAAGAGACCGAAGAAAAGGTTCAGAGAATCATTCATCATTTGAAGAAAGCTCAAGCTCGTCAGAAAAGTTACGCAGACAAGCGATGACAACCCTTATATTTTCTAGTAGGGGATTATGTCTACCTGAAAGTTTCACCGACGAAGGGTGTATCATGTTTCGGAGTTAAAGGGAAGCTTGCACCCCGGTACATTGGTCCATTCCCTATACTTGAACAGTGTGGACCAGTGGCATACCGACTTCAACTACTCGAAACCTTGTCTGCTGTACATAATGTGTTCCACGTGTCTCAGTTGAAGAAGTGTCTTCGGATTCCCGATCGAACCATTGAAGTAACGGATGTTGCCCTAGAACCAGACTTGACATATTCTGAGCACCCTATTCGAGTCTTGGATCAAAAGGACAGAATTACCCGAAGAAAAACTCTCAAGTTTTACAAGATACAGTGGAACAAGCATTTAGAAGATGAGGCTACATGGGAAAGTCAGGACTTTTTAGAAAAGAATTTCTGAGGCTTTTTAGCCTCATGTAATTTGTAAAGTATATATAATCATTGTAATAAAGGAGTGAGCCCCAAACCACCCCTGCCTTGTACCAAGAATAAGGAAATAAAGACATGTCGTGTTTCCTTTTCCATTACTTACCCTAGGACTTTTAATCTCGGGACGAGATTCTTTTATGGGGGGAAGGATGTAACACCCCTGGTGTTACTGTTACTAAAACTTGAGCATAACATCATTTTAATTAGCATTTCATATGTGTGATACACCTAGAATGCATTCACTAGGCAAAATTTTCAAACAAGTTGTATTGTTATGATATTTTGCAAATAAAACCCTAGAGTTGGGTACTTAACCCTAAATGGGGTTCAGAAGGGTAAACAAAATCCAAATAGAGAAAACCCTAAAGCTTAAGTGAAATAGTCATAAAATGTTACTAAGAATGGACCTAAATTACTTTCACACCCCTGAGATACCAAAAACCCTAAAAAGGACCCTAGGAAACCCTAAACCTAAACCCTAGGGGGCTAAGTGCAAAATCAGTGCACTTTTGGACTAAAGTGTAAAAACTATGATGTTAAAGCATATAAAGTCATATGGTTCACAATCACGAAGATTTGCAAGCTAAACCCTAAATCTTGGATCCATTTGCAAAAAAGACCCTATTTGAGTTCTAAACCTAAGTCTAAAATTCAGTGGCATTGGCTTAACTTTGGAGCTCTATATCTTACAAATTATTAAGAATTTACCCTAGGTCACCACATCAACTTTGTAGCTCTATGGAAGGAGAATAACTTTGCTTAAGAGTGTAAGCATGGTTGTTATGAAGAAATTGAAGAAAAATGCACCCAAAGATGGGCTATCAGGCTGTCTAGGGACTGAATTCTGGTGTGACAGTGTGATGAAGCCATCTTTGAGCTTAAATTTGATCATGATCCAGTCATTATATGGTTATGATTGCTATAGCAATATTGTTGTTGGATCATCTGACAACAACTTTGTTACGGGTCGATCAACTGGTCGCCATAGAAAATTGAGAGAGATTTGACCCTAAATCTTGATTGTCAGGCGCACTGAAGAACATTGCCATGGTACAGTACTGAAGAAGATCGACTGCCAGCCGTTCACCGTCGCCGGTGAATTTGCGACGAGATCCGAGTTTCACCTGGGAGATTCGTGCTCGGGGAAGAATGGATAACACCGGGGATGGGTGAAAAGATCTGGCGCGGGATGGATCACGATTGCTAGCTGGTCAGGTCATCCTGACCACTTGCCGCACGGCCGGCCGAGTTTATCCTCACCGGAGCTCGCCGTTTCACTCAACCGTGCCACGAAGCTATCCCACATCGCGGTGAGTCACTAGAAGCCGCTTTGTAGCATAAGTTCGTCGCCGGTGAGGCCGCCACGGTGATGGCCATGAATCACCGCACCTGTGACTCATCCCATCTCCAATTGCCGCTGCGCTCAACCCAAATTCACTGGCCACCGCTCAAGATTACTATAAATTGAAGCCACCATGAGCTCCGTAGGGTAGTCAAGCACCCAGTCACCAAGAATCACCCTCAATCGTTCACCAGGGAGCTCAAATTTTGGACTTCCCCCAAATCCGCTCAAGAACACCGTAACAGCAACCTCTCCGTGGCCAGCGCTCCTTAGGTTAAAACATACCCAATTACTTAATGTTCTAGCCTATGTTAAGTCCCTTGTTGCTCGTGAACCTGTCCAATTGCGCTAAACCACCCTGGGTAGTCATGAACACGAGTGAATGTCCTCGCTGCCCGCTGTCATCGTGGGTAGAGCAAGGTAGATCACCAATCGTGAAATTGATTGAGGGGAAACCCTTGTTAGGTCTTGGATTCGATCTCTACCAAAGTAGAGTGTCGGTCCTTGAGCGATTCGGCCGGTACACTAGCTCGTCGGAGCTCTATGCACCGCCGCTCGATGGCGAGGACTTTAAGTTGTAAAGGGGAGAAAGTATAGGGGTTCTTTGGTATATGTCAGCGACTGTTTTAAATAGTGCTTTGGACTCCTTCGAATTATTCGAAAAGACAGGGGCCCCCGTGCAAAGTCTGCAACACAGGCGCGGGTGCGCGCTTTCCACCCGGGTTTGGGCCGCTCGGGCTGCTTTCGGCCCAGCACTGTTTAATCTTTTCTCTTTTCTTTTTCTATTCAACTTTAGAAATCTGTAGAAAATTGCAGAAAAATGGCAAAAATATCAAACCAATTTTCCTAGATTCCTAATTTTCCATAGTATTTAATAAAAATAGTGCCATGATTTTTAGATCAAATAAGGAATTTTGGAGCATTTAAAATATCTTAAAACATTGGTTCTGGATTTTTAGAAAATAGATAATAATTCCAAAAATCTCCAAACTTTTTATTTGAAATCTAAACATTATTTAGAAGCCTTGGGTAGAGATTGGTTTGAATTGGACCTTGTTTAATAACTAGAACCCAAAACCCCACCCCCTGCCCTTTGAATTCCTTTACTGACTCCGGAAACCCTAGTTTCCCAGAAAACCGTGAAGGAAAGTTGTATTCAAGACTTTAGAAATAAACCTTTACTATCTTTGCACTTTCATAAGCATTACATAGGCATTCATTCTTATATATATGTGGTTATATATAGAAAACGAGGAAGACGTTGAAGTAGAAGAAGAGAAGACTTCACCACCACCACCTGCGGAACATCAGGCAGGAAATTGCTTTTATTTTGATATCTGCGGATCCGAGCCTGATTCACCTGTAAACCAATCCAAGCCCCGGTGCATGCAACCCCTTCCTTGTGTTTTTAAATAATTTTTGCACAATTTAAGTCTAGTGAAATGTGCATTAGGTTTATAGGAGTTGCTTGGAAACCCTTTGATGCATTGCCTTCCTTGATATCCATACCTTTATAGATACTTCTGATGAAGTATCAAAATATGATTTACAAAAATGCTTAGCTCTGCTTAGATCTTGTGGATAGAAGTTGTCTTTCGCAATAAGGCCTAGCTCAGGGGTTATCCTGAGGAAAGGTGGCTTCTACCTGCAAGAATATTTTCATTAAGAGCGTGGTGGGATCTTACGGCAAAGTTCCCTTTGATGCTCTTTTCATCCTAAGGAATACAAACAATCCTAAGGGTGGAAGTACTTAAATCAGGACTCGGGCTAGAAACAAGTGATGCTCCGCCCGGGTCAATTAAGGATTGGATGCGTATGTAGGCCTGCTAGATCAAGGACTATCTTAACTGGCCACATGCCCTGGAAATGGGACAGGGTAAGCTTTGCCTCGGGCAGACTAATACCAGAATAAGATACCACGCAATGGGAGTGGATAGATGGCGAGAGTAGCGTGTACCCTCCGTGGCAAGAGGCTGGACGGTGGTGTATCTGTGCTCTCGGTTGGCGTGAATCTGATCTGGTCTTAAGAACCCCGGTGGTGAGTTGACATATGCAAGGGTTAAGTGCTACATATGTCGTGTGGTTAGAGATCCTCAGCTGAGTAAACCGATTCGGATCGCCGTTATATCCCCGGAGAGTGGAGACTTGATCACTGACCTGCAACCTAAGTCAGGATGTGAACCTCATGAATAAAAATGATGTTGTATTGATGAGATGGTATAAGTAGACCATATGCAAACAGAGTCTATTAATATTTAATCTGGCGTTAAAATATTGAAAGTAAGGACTCACTTTAGTAAGCTATTTCTGCAAAAGTATCTAAGTTGATTTTTGCTAAAGCCTCTCCTTGATTCCCAAATCCAGCATACCCTTGAGAGTCTTTTGCTTAGTCGGGTAAGACTTGCTGAGTAATTCCATACTCAGGGTTTTATTCCCTATTGTTTTTAGGTGAGGAAGCAACCAACTTTTGTTGCTTCTGTTCTAAGGTGGTATCAAAAGAAGAAAACCAGGAGTAAAGCTGTGCGAGGAATGGATCCTCCATAGAACTTTTGTTTTAAACTTATCGGGAGGGATTTTTGCCTCCCTTGGTGTGTAATAATAATACTATGCACTCATAGGTTATATTCTGGTCTGTAAATATTCAACTCTATCTTACTTTTAAATAAAGGTAAGTTCATGTAATTGCTTCCGCATTCTCGTAACTCCGATGCTTGTAATGTTTGCGTGACGGGTGAAACGCTCTTGGGAAAGGTAAGAAAAGCAGATACCGAACTTGTCAAGTGATTCAGGGGCACCTACAGGGTTGTCTGAGGTCCGTTGGACAATGACAACTATAGGTGGACCTAATGACTTGGGAGATTCCGTCACAATTGCCTCACCTCGCACCGCTTGTAGACGGTACAGAGCATTCATGCATCGCACCGTCAGGTGAGCAGTCTGCCCTGGGTAAAGGGCCCACACATCCTTGGCATGCTCCACTCGATCCTTCCACATTGGGTCGTCCTCCTTTTCAGTGGGGAACAAGCCAATAGGATGAGTGGATAGCTCCAAGGGGTGAAAGCCACAAAAGGTCGTCAGCCCGTGGAGAGCAATGGCCTCAATAGTGTCTTCCGCCCGATATCTGAAAGACTCAGAGTCCAACAAACGCCAGCCCGGCTGCAAGGGATGAGGCTCCAAGGTCATCCTCACTCTACAGCGGGGTACCCGGTGCTCCTCGAACAACTGCACCACGTACTGGGGAGGCGTCGTATAACCGGCTCCTTTGCAACACCTCCCACAAGATGCAGGGAAAACCCTCTTGTGCAAGCCCATCCGTGTGGGAATGTGCGTTCCCTCCTTCCGAGGACTCATGAGAAGTCATCTGTGTAAGGGTAAGCGTAAGCGAAAAAATAAAAAGAATTACAAAAATAAAGGGAATCAATGCTTGGCTTTTCTAAGGTTACGTTGAGGTCTTGGAGTGTACTTAATCTGTTATTATCATGCCTCATAGCTTTTAAAGTTCTTGATCACTTACCAAGTAGTTTGAATAAAATGACGCATGCATGCTCGTCCTAAACGACCTCACATCAACCTAGAGGGAATACAAAAATCCCCATCCCTTATAGTAGCCTGTGGGGCTCACTCAATTAGCCACCTAGTTAACCCTCTAGTATCCTAAGGCTTCACGCTCTATGTTCATCCCTATCGCCTTACCGATCTATCCAACATTGGTTCCTAACAAGTTTTACTTTTCGAAAAGCATGGTAATTACGGTTTATTGATTCCTCTGTGATGGTACAAGCTCCGATACCAGCTGTGGCGGAACTGCCCGAATTATTCCAACCTAAGTGCCTAAGTCCCACCTTAAAGGCTAGACCACACTTAAATAGGAATAAAATGTCAGTCCCTCGGATCTAGTCCGACGAGGCCAATAATAGGATCAAGTACCACATACTCACTCGAAGGTGAGGCACAGAGCAAAGACAATAAAACATAAAACCATACATTGAGGAGTATTTAATTTATTACAACATCATCGGAGTTTATCAAAAGTAGTGATCATTGTTCGAAATGCAGCGGAACATAACTAACGGTAAATGAACGGAGGGATGGGGAAGCCTGTCCCATCACTCCTCATGCTCCTCCTCTGCCGAGATAGAATCCCACTCGACTGTCCAACCCGGTGGCAAGATGGACGGCCAAGTCACTCCAGCAACCATGTCCTCCAGAGAACATGTAAAAATTATGCCACAAGCAAGGCTGAGTATACTAATACTCAACTAGACTTACCCGGTGTGAGGAGTCTACTCCTCTACCTCTAGACATGCAGCTGTTTGGCTGAGGGGTTTGGTTTGCCAAAAAGCACTAGCTGAGTCTATAATCCAGTTTTAGCTTTTTAAGTTTTAGTGTGACTCTCTTAAGACTAAGTGTGTACCTAGCTAGTCATACATGGTATCAAACATTTAGCAATCAATATCTTTTGCCAAACACATTTCCACTTGTTACTCAATGTAGTACAATGGATCAAGCAGTCTCATTAGTTGCGAGAAGCAGACGATTCGAATCGAGTTTTTATCCTTGTAACGTAAACCTAAACACACGACGTGGCGAGGCACTCCGTCCCCACACACATCAACCGTCCCCATCGATTCCCTGGCAACAGATCAGGGCTCACTGCCTTGGCATACAATGCCTCACTGACCCCGACTGCCGTCGTGCAGTGACCGCACTTGTACTCACCATAACTGGAATGGGAGACCACGTCTCATGTCGCGTGAGGGGTAAAGTCTGCGGGCAGGTTCACTCAGGTACTAGGCTTACCGATTGACCATATTTCTTGGTATGTGCTTAGTACGTTCAAACGCTTGACACAGGTATCCGCACGTTAATCCTTATTCCAATTTCTTCTCGTAGATCATGCATCCCCATGGATCAGTGTCCACAGACCATCATCATTCCGATAAAAAATGGATACAATCAATTCCTGACCTCGCGCGAGTGCTAGAAAATCACTCGACTTCTACCGAGATCCCTAATTAGCAAAGCAGCTACTCGACCTAGCATACTAGTATCCAGCACAAGGGAGAACCTGAGTTCATGCAACTAAGGTTTCAGTCAACTCCTACACTTAAGTGCACAGTACAAGCCTACAAACAATAAGTGCAGTAAAATAGCATATAGAATAGGTTATGCATAAAACCGGGACAGGCTCTGGTGTTGGCTCCTTGACTACCTCCTGAGCAACTCCTTGCTCCGGCACGAGGATGTATTCCCCGTCAGCGAGATTACAGTCTATCGAATGCAATGAATAAGATATATGCATATTAATAATATGGCAATTTGTAAAGGCTATGTATAGTAAAACAATACTAAATTTAGTGGTACTCTAGTATAGGGTTTCCTTTGGTTATCCTTAAGGGTTTTATACATTTATTTTAGGGTCTTGAATAAACTTAATTTTTCAATCATCTTTTAGAGGTTTGTTTTGGCTCTTGGAAGATTTAAGGTTGTACCCCACTATTCTTTCCAAATTTCTTACTTTACTTTTAATTATGCTTCTTAGTGAGTGCCTTTACACTATCATGGCAAGTTAACATTTTCCAAAAATGTTATAAAAATTATAGTGGGTAAACATTGACCTTTGTGGGTTATTCTAAAAATTTGAGGTTGAAATTAATTGAGATGCTCCTTGCACAAAATTAACAAAAGTAAGGGTAAAAGGGCACTTTACACTATAGCTCTAATCTCTGTGAGGTTTCTGGGTCAACATTTATTTTTTCCTAGATTCCAAGGGAATACTAGGTCTTTGTGTTAAAAATTACAGAAAAAGGCCTACTGGATATTTAGTTGTGATTTTCTAAAGTTTAATGCCAAAAAGGTACTTATAACTAACTTGTTATTTGAAAAATGTCAAACAACAAAACTTATATTTTTCCTAGATTGATAACAACATATTATTTGCTATCCTAAGGTTTGGGGTGGTTTCTCCTCAGGATTATTCTTTAAGGTTTTTCTAAGTTTTCATTATTTTCATAAAATAAAAGGTAGTGCATTTCTTTTGTACTGACAAAGGTTCTAACAAAATTTTCCAGTAAACTAGGGAAAATAAGTGAGCTAGCAAAAATGTGGTTGCCCCTGGTTCTTATTTTAAACTCCCTTTTCTATTTTCTTTAACTTTGAGTCAAAGTAAGTTTAAATGGTAAACCTTTCCCTAATCTGGTGTATTGTGGGGCTTATTATTTTTAAACAGGCTAGGTAGTGGTTTAGTACCTCTCTGATTTTTCTTAACCCTA